>NC_087436.1:32235480-32860480 GCF_036321535.1 Camelus dromedarius
AGATAACTGTCTAAATAAAAAATAATAACAAAATACAGCACAAAAGAGGAGGCAACAGAACTTTACTGTTGTAAGATTCTTATATTATACACGTAATGGTATATTATTTGAAAGTAGTCTATATGTTAAAATGTATATTTCAAACCCAAGAAGACCAGTAAAAAATAAGAGATATAACAAGAAGTCAATAGTAGAGATAAAACAGATGCATTATAAAAAGTAAGGTGATTCAAAAGAAAGTAGGAAAAAAGAACAAAGAATATAAGATAATAGATTTAAACCTAATCACACCAATAATTACATTAATATAGATGGTCCAAGGATATGAATGCTCACAGTGGGGAGGCTATGATGTGGGAAGCAGAAAGGCATAAGGGAACTCTGTACTTTTCACTCAATTTTGCTGTGTACCTAAAACTGCTGTAAAAGATAAGTCAATTAAAAAAATTTCACCCCTCATTATTGTAATTGCAGACTTGTCTGTCATCTCTGAATTAAGATCCAGTAAAGTAGGGACTGTATCTATCTTGCTTCCTGCTATATATAAGTGCAACACTTTTCACCATTACCTATTGATCTCTTAACTATACTGCTCCAATTAAAAAACCTGGGAAACAAACTGTCAAAATGACTTAGAACACAAAATAACTATTAGTATACAATAGGTGCCCAAGAAGAATACGTACATATTTTAAAGACAATATATCCAATGAGAACAAAATGTAAAAGTACCAAATAAGTATCACTGAAAAGACTTGGAGATTTTCAGATCATGATAAATTTCCTAGCTTTTCCTTGAATGAAACTAATTCTTACCTTATAGTAACCAGTCAAAAAAAAAAAAAAAAAAAACTTTGCTAAAGCTCATTTTTCAGTTAGAAAGCTGTTCAGATAATTATTCTGAAAATATCTTCACAAATACAGGATACGTTTTCAAGAGACAAAAAGCAATTAGTAAATCACCTCTGTATCCACTCTACAGCACAAAACAGCCATACTCTGTTGGATTTCACTGGCATTGTAAAAGGTTTGCTCTATCATCTCTTTTTAGGTAAATAATAGTATTTTTTAAAAATTAAAGCTAAAAGAAAAATCACTTACTGTTAATAACCAGTTAATATAAATTATTTCCCCCAAAAGGAAAAATTCTGAACTATTAATGTGTTTTATTTCCATATCCTTTATATAGGTTGAGTAGATTGTTTAGCACAATAAGAACCTACTGTGCTACAAAAAATCTGGAATCTTTCCAAAGATAGTAACTTTCATAGACCTAAATATTTTTAATAAGAGTATACATTTGTGGAAATTACTTTAAATGGGAAAAAAAAATGTCCTACTGAATTATTCCTTAATGTACTTATTGTAAAACTGTCCCACTTATCTTCTTTGGCTTCTTGTTTTACTGTTTTCATTGTTCAATAATTTGCTAACATACTAATTCTTAAATATTCCCAAATATCTAATTAGTAACTGTTTTCAACAAACTTAAAATCAAAAACAAAACAATGTTTGACAAATACAGTACCTGACAGAGGATGTTCTTGGCCCATGATCTCTGGAATCCATTACCCAGCCAACATGACACTCTAGAGGAGGATTTGTACTATGTCTTGTTTTTCTCTTTCTTGGACTCTAAGGAAAAAGAAGTCAAACATTGCAATTACTTTCAGTAGTGTGAACCTCACAAATAAATTAAAACCCTCTGACTGTAAACCAACTCAAACATTTTCATATTGTGGATGACACATTATGAAATCATATGAAGTCACAAAACTCAAACATCTCACATACAAGTTACAAAACTTAACAAACAAGGCTCTTTGCTAGGTTTCAACACACAGATTAAAGGAAATACAATAGAATGAGTCTTCATTATACCTTCTGATCGTCTTTAATTACACTACCCATGGTAAAGAAGTTATTCCTCAACCTGAGAAAACACTGCTATGGTAAAATATCATTTTTAAATGAATTCTTGCAATCTAAAATGTACTTTTTTTTCTTTTACTGTGATAGAAACTAAAAAGTCTCATTTTGTAATGTTAAAGTATATAAAATGCAGGCTTTATAGTCCTGGTGTTTTGTGTACCTTTACATCAACGGCTTTTGGTTCTTTAACAACAGGATAAAATCTTGGTGTTTTATTCGGATCTTGTAATCTGGGTGTTCGAGGTGTTTTGGCTGCCCTGGCAGGATAAATTGTAGGAGATCGCGGAACTGCTGTAGGCAATGAATGGGCAGTTGTTGCTGAAGACATATCTGAAACATCAAACAGTTTCTGAGCTAGTTCATCAGTCAAATCTGAAAAATAAAAACCTGTTAAAATATTTGGGTGCTAGGAGAATATTTTACTTTGAGAAGAAGGAAAATTCTAAAATTCTCTAAACTCAGAGGATTTTTTCATTAGAAACATTTCAAATATATAAGAAAGAATTTTAAAAAACACTTCTCTACATATCACTTACTAAATTTTAATTTTGCTTTCTTTCTGGTTTATTTATTAAAGAAAAAGAAGTTAAAGCCCATTGTGTAACCTTTCCTAATCCCATTTTGCTTTTCCTCCTCAGAGATAACCAGGCTCTTAAATTTGGTATTTTTATCTATTACTATATATATATAATATATATAATATAATTTTGCATAATTAACTTTATATATGTGGTATCACACTATATTATCATTTTGCAGCCTTTTTTGGTCAATATTTTGTTTGAGAAGATTATTCAAGTTCTATTCATAAAGCTTTGGTTTACTCATTTTCACTGAAGAATATCAAACTGTTATACAACTATCAAAAATTACTCATTATCCTTAAGACACTTAAGTTATTTCCAAATTTTTGGTATAATCAAAAATGCTTCAATGAACATTGCTGAACATGTCTCTTTGTATATGTGTGAGCATTTCTCTAGGGTTTATAGTTGAAATGGAAATGCTGAGTCAAATGGCACATGTATCTTCTGACTCACTAAATACTGATTGCCAAGCTGAGTTCTATAGTGGTTTTATCAATTTATACTTCAACCAGCAGCATATAAAAGTCCCAGCAATTTAACATCCTGGCTAAGACTGGTTTTTGTTTAGACTTTTAAATATTTTTTTCCATCTCATGGGATTTAAATGGTATTTGTATTTCCTAGTAAGTTGAGTGTATTTTCATAGATACAGTCATCATTCAAATTTCCCTTTTGTGAACTTGCCTTTTTGACTGTTCTTCTGTTAGATTGTTTTACTTACAAGTTTGTGAAAATCTTAAGGTAAGATACTAAATAAGCAGATGAGCAAATAGTAATATCAAAAATATAAGCTTTAGTTCTATATGGTTTTTCTTCAGACTTATCAACCTCTTTTGGTTCATACAATAACTTTTTGTTCATTCAACAAATATTACTGAATGCCTATTATATGTAAAGCACTATTCTAGACACAAGTTTGTAAATTCAAAAGTGAACTTACCCACTCTATTACTAGTATTCCTGTATTAACAATTTTCCTCCCAATTCATTTTCCTTACTATAACCAGAATGATTATTCTGAGGAGCAAATTAGGTAGTTTCATATTTCTATTAAAAATCTTTCAGTGTTTCTCTTTTGGCTTTAGGAGAAGTTGAGGCTCTTTACTATGGCACATAAAAATTTCCTGATTTTGCTTCATCAATTGTCATTCTCCACTTCAATTTTGGTGCCCCAAATAGCAACCTACTTATTGTTCCCGTTTTCTTGCTTCATGTCTTTTTATATGCTTTTGCTCTACCTAAAAGTCTCTTCCCCTCATCTTTTTACATCCAGGTGGCTTCATATCATCCCTTTAATATCCAGAACAAATGTTACTTTCCCTGGGAATGTGTAGCATTCTTGAAAATCTTCTGCCAACAGAATTAATCTATTCTTTCTGGTGAAACCTCTGCATTTTATCTACTTATTTTTTTTAAATTATGAAGTTAAAATTAATTTTCTTACAAAACATTCCATTAGATGCTAACAGTAAGTCCCAGTGCTTCCCTGAAAGCAAGGGCCACAATTTATATTACTATACCAGTGTCTACAATTGTGCCTGGGGAAAAGTATATCCCCACCAAATGACTGATACACTTAACTCAATCGTGTTAATGCCATTTATCTGTATAGCAAAAAGATACAAAATCTCAGAGATAAAAATACGATCACACACTGAAAAACATATTAAATCCAATGTCCTTGTAAAAGAAATATTCAAAGAGCTAGGAGCAATAACTCAGAAACAGTAAGCTTCCTAGCATCCAGATTATGGTCTCTAAATTCTATTTCCCACTGATCCGGTCTCCTGAAAAAACAGTCTGAAGCACAAAGTATTATATGAGTCGAGGAAATCTTGAGCCACAAAGCAATGAAGTTTAAAATGAAAATATTAGCATAGTTCATGAAGAATAGAAGAAACTTTAGGGGAATACAGTGGTCAAAAATGAACTGATATTATCACTAAAAACGATGACTGAATTGAATTAAAACACATAAATATATTCCATCAGTTCATAATGGTATTTTAAAACTTAATCATATTTCTAGGTTGCTCTGAAGATGATAAACTGAATACAAAGAAAGAAATAAGAATATATCCTTCCATTCTTAAGGTAAAAACTGAATTTCAGGTAAACAAAGTTGATAAAAATATTCTTATACATAGAATTCTAGGTAAGAAACACAGAAGAAAAGACAGAATTAGAAGATGACTACTTTGCAACTCTAATGAAATAGAGGATCAAGGGAATGTTCATCATTAGTTGCTAAAATTATTTGGTAAAATGTTGACTAGAGATTTCACAACCCACGAAACAAATAACTGATAAGCTGGATTTAATTAAAACAAAAACCTTTTGCTCTGGGAACAACACTGACAAGAGAATGAGAAGACAAGGCACAGAACGGCAGAAAGTTTTTGCAAGAGACTTGGTGGGACTACTGTCCAAAATATACAAAGAACTCTTAAAACTCAAGAGTTTAAAAAAAAAAAACTGATTAGAAAATGGGCCAAAGACCTGGAAAAACATCTCACTAAAGAAGATATATACATGGCAAATAAGCATATGCAGATACTCCACATCATATATCATCAGAGAACTGAAAGAAAGACAACAATGAGATTCTACTACACACACATATTAGAAAAGCTAAAATCCAGAATACTGACAACACTAACTGCTGGTGAGAATGTGGAGCAACAGGAACTCTCATTCATTGATGGTAAGAATGCAAAATAGTACACCCACCTTGGAAGACAGTTTGGAAGTTTCTTGCAAAACTAAACATGCTCTTACCATACAATCTAGCAACTGCCCTCCTTGGTACTTACCCAAAGGAGCTGAAAACTTATGTTCACACAAAAACCTGCACATGAGTGTTTATAGTAGCTTTAATCATAATTGCCAAAACTTGGAAGCAACCAAGATGTCCTTCATTAGGCAAATGGGTAAATAAACTGTAGTATATCCAGACAATGGAATAGTACCCAGTGTTAAAAATAAACAAGTGATCAAACCATGAAAAGACATGGATGAACTGTAAACGCATACTACTAAGTGAAGGAATCCAATTTGAAAAGGCTATATACTGTATGATTTCAACTATTTGACACTCTGGAAAAGGAAAACTATGGAGATAATAAAAAAGACCAGTTGTTTCAAGGGGTTGTGGGTAGGGAGGGATGAATAGGTGGACCAAAGAGGATTTTCTGGGCTGTGAAATACCATGTATGCTACTATAATGATGGCTACATCTGGTTATACATTTACAAGCCAGTGAAATGTACAACACCAAGAGTAAACGCTAATGTAACTACAGACTTTCAGTGATTATGATGTTTCAGTGATTATGATGTATCAGTGTAGGCTCCTCATTTGTAACATATGTACCACTCTGGTGTGGGACATTGCTATGAGGAAGGCACATCTTTCACCACATGGGCTTTAGCTAAGCAAGTTGGGGTCAAGGAGTAAATGGGAAATCTCTATATCTTGCTCTTAATTTTGCTATGAGCCTAAAATTGCTCTAGAAAAAAAAAATCTTTAAAAAAGGTGAAGGGAAACTTTATGATGAATAGATCAGGCTGACAACATCTAAACCCAATGATCAATCATAGCATAAGTAAATGTGAGCCTGAAAGATATTGTATGATGCAATAAGAAATAAACAACTCCTGTGAAATAGGCTTGCCACCACAAAAATAAAAATCCTAAATATACTAAATTTGTATCTAAATACCAGTTCACAAGAAATAGAGGAGATAAAAGAACACAGGTAAACATGAATCATAAGAAATCCTATGATAAAGTAACTAGTTTCTTCAATAAATCTTTAGAATGGAAAAAGAAGAGAAGAAGAATGATTAGAGATTATGAGTGACTTAATGGTCTTATCAATCAAATGCTACATGTGTACCTTGTCTGGTCCTGATTCAAACAACAAATTAGAAAAATTATATTTCAGACAATCAGAGGCAATAAATATATACTGAGTAGTAGATGATATTAAGGAATTATTACTAATTTAATGTGAAATAATGATATCATAAAAATATATATATACAGTGGGTATTTACAGAAGAAATAATGCAGTGTTTGAGATTCGTGGGCCATCTCTCGTACATGAACGTTCAAAATAGCATTTTTCATAATAGCCCAAACTGAAAAAAATCCAAATATCCATCAACTGCCATACAGGTAAACAAAATGAAGTGTGTCCATGCTATAAAACACCACCTCATAAAAAGGAGCGAAGTACTGATCTAAGCAACAACATGGATTAACCTCAAAAAATATATGAACTGAAAGAAGTCAAGACACATTGATTACATATCACATGATTCCATTTACATGAAATTTCCTGAAGGTAAAAAAAAACATACAGTCAGCAGATCACCAGTTACCTCAGACTGAAGCTGAGTGTTGAGACTTGACTGCAAATGATCATGAAGAAACTTTTAGCATGATGGAATTCTAAAACTAAATCATAGTGCTGGTGTACAAGTATACAAATTTACTGAAATTCATCAAAATATACACTTAAAGTGAGTTAATTTTATGTAAATTATACCTCAAAAAAGCTTTACAAAACAAAAAGATCAGGCCATCTGCTCTTCAGGGAATCTCAGTTGTGATTGTCTACCATACAGTTTCTGCTAAAAGTAGTATCAAATCAGAGAGGGCTGATATTTCAGAGGATCAAGCTAAAACACTGATTTTGAAAGTACAGTCCCACCAGTGGCATCAGCATAACCTGTGAACTTGTTAAAAATGCATATTCTCAGGTCCCACCTCATTTTACTAAGTCAAGAAACTCTGGGTGCAGAGTTCTTTGATTTGTTTTAACAAGCTTTCCAAGTGAACCTGATGCTTGCCAAAGTTTAATAACCACTGGACTGAAAGGTATGCTAACTATTCTACTACTTAAGATTTTCCATATTTTATTGGTACCAAATAATTGCACAGGTGCTTATGGACCTTCTCCATAGCCCCCAATGTCTTTATAGACAGGAATTGCCTTTATAAAAGCAGAACTTAATATTAAGCTATTGGTGTTCACTGAAGGCTGATAATAAAAATGCTATATAAGGACGGACACTTTATTTTTTATGTAAATAAAATGCTACTGAAGCAGGACTCAGCAAACTTTTCCTATAAATGCCAGATAGGAAACTTTTTTTTGGTTTTTCAGATCATAAAGTCTCTGATGAAACTATTCAACCTTACCACTGTAGCATAGCCACAGACTATAAGTAAATGAAGGATATGGCCAGATTGGACCATGGCAGGCCAGTTCTGGCCTATGGGTAATAAATTTGCCGATCACTGAACCAGAGCAGTCAGATAGATGGGGATCCAAATACTAGATTTAAATTTGCTTACAAAAAAGTCATTATAACTATATTTCATGTATTCAGTAAGGTAGAGGAAAGTATGACCACAGCAAAGAGATACAGGCAATAAAAAAGAACCCAATACAACTTCATGAGAGGAAAAACCCAACAGCTGAGATTAAAAAAAAAAACAAGGAACAAAAACCAAAACAACCCATACTAGATGGGTTTAAAAATAGATTAGACACTGCAGAAGAAAAGTCTAATGAACTTAAAAACATAGGAGTAGAAATTGTCTAAAACAAAACACAAATTAAAATATGACTGGGGGGGCAGGAGGAGGGCATTAGTGAACTGTGGGAGGTGAAGTAGCTTAATATATATGTAACTGGAGTCAAAGAAATAATTTTAAAGTACATAAAAATTATTAATTTTTAAAATTTAAAATGCTAATTTAAAATATGGCTAATTTTTTTTTCAAATTTGATTTAAAATATAAAAACACATAGGTACAAAAACTCAATAAGCCTAAAGTACAAGAACACTAAGAAATCACAACAAAGCAATCGCAAACTGCTTACAACAGGTGATAAAGAGAAAATATTAAAAGCAGCCAGAATCAATAGCAGTTATTGAATCTGATCAACAGAGCCAAAAAAAATTGGAAAAATTAATCAAGCCTCAGGAACCTTTAGAACATCAGTAAGCCTAGGTGAGCAGAAAGAATGCAGAAATAAAACAAATTTTGAAGAAGTAATAGTTTAAAACCTCTGAAAGTTCAGCTAAAGGCATAAACCTACAGATTCAAGAAACTGAGAGAAGTCTATCCAGGATTTATTCAAAGAAATCAATGGCCAGACACATCATACTCTAATTGCTAACAACTTCAGACAAATTAAAAAATCTTGAAAGTAGCTAGAGAAAAAGAACTCACTACAAGTGAGAGAAAAATCTGAATGATGACAAATTTTTTCTTTTTATAATCATGGAAGCCAGAAAGAAGTGGCCTGACAGTTTTAAGTGCTGAAAGAAAAGAACTGTCAATCCAGAATTCTATATCCAGTGAAAACATCCTTTGGGAATGAAAGTGAAATAAAGATACTGTCCGATGAAGGAACTACTACTATAAATCACAGTAGAACTGCTCTCAAAGAATTACTAAAGAAAGTACTTCGAGCAGAAGGAAGTGATACCAGAAAGAAACTTGGAACATCATAAATAAAGAGCAAGAGAAATAAAAAAAAAGTCTTAATATACATAAATATTCTCCTTTTAAGTTCTTTAAAACATACCTGATAATTAAAAATAAAAAAATAAACATTGTCTGGTGGGATTTTCAATGTATGAAGATATGACTATAGCACAAAGAAATTTGTATGGAAATAAAATTTCTGCATTTCTGTTGTAGAAGTAAAACACTAATTCTAAATAAACTGAAAAATTAAGTGTCCCTAGAGCAACTTAATCCCTAGTGGGAGTGCTAAAAAAAAAAAAATACAAAAAAGATACATACAGCCAAACTCACCCTAGATAAATTAAAATATAATTTAAAAGAATTACAAATATAGTTGACCCTTGAACAACATGGGGTTGAATTGCACAGATCAACCTATACGAGGATTTTTTTTTTCAATAAATATAGAACCTGTCTTCACTTTGAAGATCTTTAAATTAAATAGGTATGGGGAAAAGTTTGTGTTCAATTAGAGATCACAATACACAGAATCAAAAGAACTAGGGTTTGAGTCCTAGTTCTAGTCAATCTGTTTCAGCTTCCTATCCTTGGGTGAGTCATTTATCAATTCTTTTGTTTTTGAGGCAGAGATGGCAGTACATGACTTTCTGACTGTGTGGGGGTCAGCACCCCTGACTCTTGAATTGCTCAAGAGTCAACTGTTACCCAAAAGGGCAGAAAAAGGGAAACAGAGAAGTAAAATGCAGAGAACAGAAAATGAATAGTAAACAGTAAATCTAAATCCAAACATATTAAATGTAAACAGTCTAAACACAACATTAAAAGATTGTCAGACTGAATTAAAAAACATGACCAATGTATATGTTGTCTCTGACAAATTCACTTCAAATATAATGAAATAGGTGGCTTAAAAGTAAAGGGATAAAAAGATATACCACATACCATACAAAGCGTAATCAAGAGAAAGCTAGAATGGCTGTATCAAAATCAGATAAATTAGATTTCAGAGCAACAAAAATGATTGGGAATAAAGAAAGCAGTATATACTAATATAAAGGTCAACTCCTAAGAAGACACAGTAAACCTAAGTGTAGTACACCTAACAAAACAGCTTCAAAATAAATGAAGCAAGGAAAAATAGACAAACTTTCATTTATAGTTGGAGACTTCAACACTCCTCTCACTAACAGAGCTAGTAGACGAAAAATCTGCAAGGATATATAACTTACCAACACCATTAACCAATTGAATCTGGTTAAGAATTTGTAAGTCACTCCAAAACAGCAGAAAAAATATTCTTGTCAAATGTACATGGAACATTCACTACGACCATATTGTGCTTCATAAAAAAGACCTTGACAAATTTAGAAGAACTGAACCATGCAAAATATATTCTCTGATCATAATGGAATTAAATTATGTATCAGTAATATCAGGAACAAAAAGATAACAGGAAAATTTCCAATCACTTACAAATTAAACAACACGTTTCAAAATAACCTATGGATCAAAGAGGAAGTTTAAAGAGGAATTAGAGAATTTTTTGCAAGTAATGAAAATTACAACATGACATCAAAATCTGTGAAATGCAGTTAAAGCAGTGCTTAAGGAAAATATATGATTAAGTACTTATATTAGAAAAGTCTCAAATGAATAATTTAAACTTTCCTCTTAAAAAATAAGATATCAGGAAAATACCCAAATATTTAGAAATTAAACAAAATCACTTCTAAATAACTGATGGGTTAAAGAAAAAATACAAAGAAATTAGAAAATATCTAGAATTGAATGAAAATGAGAAAACAACATATTGAAAATTCTGAGATGCACCTAAAATAGTGCTTAAAAGGAAATGTGTAGCACTAAATGCTTATAATAGAAAAGAAGAAAGTTCTCAAATAAATTGTCTAAGCTTCCACTTTGTGAAACTAGAAGAGGAAGAGCAAAGTAAACCCAAACCAGGAGAAAAATGGAAAAGTAAAGATAACAGCAGAAAATAATACTACTAGGAGAAATAATCACGTAGATCAATGAAAATAAAGGTCTCTAAAAATGTATTAAACTGATCACTTAACAAGAAAAAAAAGAAGCACAAATTAAAAATATCAGGGATGAAAGGAGATATGGGGATAATTGATTTATTATACTGTCCTTTATTGTAATTCAAAGTTTTGTTTGTTTGTTTTACAAATTGAAGGCTTATGGCAACTCTACGTCAAGCAAGTCCATTGGCACCATTTTCAAACAGCATTGCTCACTTCATGTCTCTGTGTAACATTTTTGTAATTTTCACAGTATTTCCAACTTCCCCATTATTATTTGTTATAGTGCCCTGTGATCAGTGATCTTTGATGCTACTATTTTTATTTTTATTCATTATTTATTTATTCATTTATTATTTTTAATTGTTTTGGGGTGCCATGAACCACACTCATATAAGCAAACAATCAATAAATGTGTATGCTTTGACTGCTCAACCAACTGACTGTTCCCCTGTGTCTCTACCCCTTCCTGGGGCTCTGTATTCCCTGAGAAACAACAATATTGAAATTAGGCAAATTAATAACCCTATCAAGACCTCTAAGTGTCCAAATAAAAGGAAGAGTCACACATTTCTCACTTTAAATCAAAGGCTAAAAATGATTAATCTTAGTGAGGAAGGCATCTCAAAAGCAGAGATAGGCCAAAAGATGGCCTCCTCTGCCAAACAGCCAAGTTGTGAATGCAAAGGAAAATTTCTTGAAGGAAATTCAAAGTGCTATTCCAAGTGAACACAGGAATGATAAGAAAGTGAAATTACCTTATTGCTGCTATGGAGAAAGTTTTGGTTGTCTGAACAGATGATCAAACCAGCTACAACATTCCCTTAAGCCAAAGCTTAATCCAGAACAAGGTCCTAACTCTTCTCAATTCTATGAAGGCTAAGAGAGGTGAGGAAGTTGCAGAAGAAAAGTTTGAAGCTAACAGAGGTTGGTTCATGAGGTTTACAGAAAAAAGCCTTATCTCCATAACAGAAACATGCAAGATGAAGCAGCAAGTGCTGATGTAGAGCTTCAGCAAATTATCCAGGTGCTCTAGTAAAGATAGGTGGCTTCACTAAATAGCAGATTTTCAATGTAAATGAAACATTTTTGTATTGGAAAAAGATGCCATCTGGTGAGGAGAAGTGAATGCCTGATTTCAAAACTTTAAAGAACAGGCTCACTCTCTTGTTAGGGGCTCATGCAACTGTGACTTTTAAGTTGAAGCCGATGTTCCTTTACCATCCCCAAAATCCTAGGGCTCGTAAGAGTGATTTCTGTATATACTCTACTTGTGGTCTATAAATGGAATAACAGAGTCTGGATAACAGCACATCTGTTTACAAAATGCTTTATAGTGGGTTTAAGCCCAATGTTGAGATCTATTGCTCAGAAAAAGATGTTCCTTTCAAAATATTATTCCACATTGACAATGCACCTGGTCACCCAAGAACTCTGATGGAGATGTGCAACATTTTCATGCCTAATAACACAAAGTCCATTCTGCAGCCCATTGATCAAGGAGTAATTTCAAATTTCCAGTCTTACTATTTAAGAAATACTTTTTATAAGTCTATAGCTGCCATAAATAGTGATTTTTCTGATGGATCTGGGCAAAGTTAATTTAAAGCCTTCTGGAAAAGATTCACCATTCTAGATGCCATTAAGAACATTTATGATTCACAGGAAGAGGTCAAAACATCAACATTAGCAGGAATTTGGAAGAAGTTGATTTCAATCCTCATGGATGACTTTAAGAGGTTCAAGACTTCAGTGGAGGAAGGAACTGCAGATATGGTGGAAATAGCAAGAGAACTAGAATTAGAAGTGGAGCCTGAAGATGTGACTAAATTGCTGTAAACTCATGAAAAAAAAAACCTGAATGGATGAGGAGTTTCTTCTTATGGATGAGCAAGGAAACTGGTTTTTTGAGATGGAATCTACTCCTGGTGAAGACAACAAAAGATTTAGAATATTACATAAACTTAGTTGATAAAGCAGTGGCAGGGTCTGAGAGGACTAACTTCAATTTTAAAGGCTCTATTATGGGTAAAATACTATCAAACAGCATTGCAAGCTACAAAGAAATTGTGAAAGGAAGAGTCAATCAATTTGGTGAACCTCACCTTTCTATTATTTTAAGAAATTGCCACAGCCACTCCAACCTTCAGCAAAAACAATCCTGATCAGTCAGCAGCCATCAACACTGAGGGAAGACTGTCCACCAGCAAAAAAAATTACAACTCGCTGAAGGCTCAGATGATAGTTAGCATCTTTTAGCAGGAAAGTATTTTTAAATTAAAGTATGTACATTTTTCTTTCAGACATAATGCTATTGCACACTTAACAGACCACAGTACAGTCTAAATGTAACTTTTATATGCACTGGGAAACCAAAAAACTCACGCGACTTGCTTTATTGTGATGTTTACTTTATTGTGCTGGTCTGGAACCAAAACTACATCTTTTAAGGTATGCCTGTATCTCTATAGACCCTACAAACATTATAAGAATAAAAAGGGAATATCATCAAAAAACACTCATAAAATGCACAAATTCTTTGCATACAAAGTACAAAAGCTAACTTAAGATAACCTAGATTATCTAAATAGTCTTATATCTATTAAAAAATTTAATTTGTATTTAAGATCATTCCAACAATTCCAAGCCCACACAGCTTCACTGGCAAATCCTACCATTCCTTTAAGGAATCAATAATAACAATTCTATACAAACTCTTCCAAAATATAGAAAAGGAAGGAACACTTACCATCTCAGTTATGAGGCAAGATTCCCCAATACCAAAACCAAACAAAGATAATCCAAGAAAATACAAACCGAAATTCCTCATGAATATAGTATAAAATCTTAAAAGAAAAAGGCAAACTAAATCTAATAATGTATAAAGAGGATACTATGTCACTATTAAATGAAGTTTATCCTGGGAATCACAGACTAATTCAACATTTGAAAACAAATCAAGTAATTTACAATATAAATAAACTAATTAAAACAAACCGTATAATCATTTCAAAAGACCCAGAAAAAAGACTGAAAAAAAAATCAGCATCAATTCATGATTCAAAACTCTCAGCACACTAGAAATAAAAGGGGACTTCCTCAACCTAATAAAAAGAATCTATGGAAAACCTACAACTGGTATCATACTTAATGGTGAAAGACTGAATGCTTTCCCCCGAAAATTAGGAACAAAAAGTAACAAGGCAAGGGTGTTATATCTTATAACTTCTATTCACATCATGTTGGAGGTCCCAACCAACGCAATAAAGGAAGAAAAGAAAATAGAAAAGTAAGAAAAAGAACTGCATCTAGTCATAGACAACATGATTGTGTAGAAATATATCAGTGTAGACTATATCAAAGAATCTATTAAAAAGCTGTAAGAACTACTACTAGTAAATTTATCAATGTCACAGGATATAAGGCTGTGTTAGTCAGGATTCTCCAGAGTAAAAGAATCAATAGGATATATAAAAGTAGATTTAATATGAGGAATTGGCTTACAAGATTATGGAGGATGTGATGTCCCATGATCTGCCATCTGTAAGCTGGAAACTTAGGAAAGCCAGTGGTGTAATTCAGCCTGAGTCCAAAGGTCTGAGACCTAGAGGAGTCGATGATATAAATACCAGTCCGAGATGAGATGTGATGTCCCAGCTCAAACAATGAGACAGCAAAAAAGGAGTAAATTCCTCCTTCCTCTGTATTTTTGTTCTATTTAGGCCCTCAGTGGATTGGATGATGCCTACCCACACTGAGGATGGCAATCTACTTTACCAAGCTCACCAATTCAGATATTAATCTCATGCAGCAACAGCCAGAAGTAATTTTTAAACAAGATATCTGGGCATCCTTTGATCCAGTTAAGTTGACAGATAAAATTAACATCACAAAGAATAATATAAAAATCAATCTTATTTCTATATAATAGCAATAAACAACTGGAGAGTAAAAATTTTAAAGCACCATTTACAACAGCACCAAAACCATAATATACTTAGGGATATAGGTAACAAAATGTGTACAAAATACACCAAAAACTGTAAAACACTGAAGAACAAAAAAGACTTAAATGGAGAAGTATACCATATTCATGGATTAGAAGATTCAATACTGTTAACATTTTAATTCTTCCCCAAATAATCTGTAGATTCAATGCAGTTTCAATCAAAATACCAGCTGGAGTTTTTATAGACATCAGTAAGGTAATTCTATAACTTATATGAAAAAGCAAAAAAACTAGAATAGCTAAAACAATTTTGGAAAAAAAGAAAAAAGGTGGAGGACATACTGATTTTAAGATTACAGTTATCAAGTTGTGCTAGCAGCAAAGGGATAAACAGAGATAAGATGAGAAGAATATTGAGTCCAAAATTAGATATATACACATAGTTAGTTGGTTTTGATCAAACACTAAAAGGCAATTCAATGGAGAATGAATAGACTTCCCAACAAATGGTGCTGAAATCACGGGATATCCATATCCATACTTCTATCATATACCAATAAGAAAAAAATTAACTCAAAATTGAATAGAAACCTGAATTAGGTAAAAGATAAAAATATAAAGCCTCTAATAGAAATCTTTGAATTTTGGATTAGGCAAAGATTTCTTACATGGACACCAAAAGCATAAACCATTAAAATTAAAAAAAATAAATAATTGCCGATCATTAAAAATAAGAAGCTCTGCTTTTTAAAAGGCACAAAAAAAATGAAAAGATAATCTCCATATAGGGAGAAGATATGTGCAAATTACATATGTAATAAAGACTTGTATCCAGAATAAAGAATTCTTAGAGCTCAGTAAGAAAACAACTCAATAAAAAAGTCAAAATACTTGAGCAGTCACTCCACCAAAGATACACTCATGTCAAATAAGCACATGAAAAGATGCTCCACATCATCAGTCACAATGAAATACTACTACATACCTATTAGAATACAAAAACAAAACAAAACAAAAACAAACAAACAAACAAACTTATGATACCAAGTGCTGGTGAGAATATGGAGCAACTAGAATCCTCATACATTGCTGATGGTAATGCAAAATGACACAGCCACTTTGGAAAACTGTTAGGAAGTTTCTTATAAAGTTAAACATACATTTACCACATGACCTAGCAATCCCACTCTAAGTATTTACCCAAGTGAAATGAAAACTTATATTCTCAACAAAACCTGTAAGCAAATATTTATAGCGTCTTTGTTCATAACCACGAAGAACTGAAAACAACCCCATGTCCTTCAACTAATGATAAACTGCTTACTTCCATGTAATGGAATATTACTTACCAATAAAAAGGAACAAACAACACACAAAAGTATGGATGAATCTCAAATGCATTATGCTAAATGAAGCCAGAGAAAAGGCTATATATGATTCCATTTGTATGATATTCTGGTAAAGGCAAAAATATAAGGGTAGAAAATAGAAAACAGGGGTTGACTACAAAGAGGCAAGGGAGAATCTGGGGGAAGTAATGGAACTGTGCTGTAATTTGAGTAGGTGGTAACTACATGATTATACATATCTGTTAAAATTCCCAAAACTATACATGCAAAAAGTGTGAAACTTAATGAATATAAATTATAGCTTAATTCTTTTAAAAAAAGGAAATAAAAAAGTTAACTCTGGATCCTTATAAGGTAGTCAGAATGAAAGGAAGGAGACACATTAGGAGCTTTTATAATTAACCAATGGGAAAATGATGGTGGCTTTTGCAGGGTGATAGAGAAAGTGAGAAGTAGTTAGGGTCTGGATATATTTTAAAGGGTTATGGATATAATCTGCTAAGAAATAAGAAACAGAGGTTGAAAAAGAGACGGATCAAAGATGACACCAAGATTTTTTTCACCTGTAGAAGTAGAAAGATGGAGCTAATATTTACAGAGATGTGGAAGTCTGGAAGAAGTCCTTGGAAAGGGGTGGGAATTCAGACTCTGGATTTTGGACTTAAGAAGTATGACATGTTTATAAAATATTAAGTGAAACTGTTGACTACACAGTTGGTTATTTATATGGAATACAGGATGGAGTCTGTACATATAAATTTGACACTCATTAGTATAAAGATACTATTTAAACCAATGAAACTAAATATTATTACTTAGAAGTCACTGAGGATCAGAAAGATAAGAAATTTGAAGACTAAAAAATCCTAAAGCATCCAAAGCTTGGAGAAATGGGGAAAAAGGAAGAACTAGCAAATACGATTCATGAAGTAGAATAAGAACTAACAGGGTCAAAGAAGAAGAAATGTGTTTCAAGACAGAATGATTGATCTAATGCTGATGTTAGGGAAGAGGAGGATTGATGTGATCCTTCTTAAACACAGAGATCTCCAGAGTCACTATCAAAAGCTAATTTGCCAGGGTTGAGGAGGAGACCAGATTTGCAGTGTGAGGGGCAGAAGCTTGCTTGAACAAGGTATCAGGGATAAACAGGAAGACAGATATTAAAGGCAGTAAAAAACAAACACCTTATTTTTGCCTTAAATTCCATTTTGTAATAGCAATATGAGTTCTTTGTTATTAGTATTGTTTTATAGCATTTCCCAATCTTTCACCTTTAAATCTTTCTGCATACTTATGACATACAAACAGTATAGAGTTGAATTTTCTTTAAATCCAGTCCATAATTGTTTTTCTGAGAGTTAATCTATTCAGCATTTCTTATCACAGCAATATATTATATTGATTTCTATCTTCTTAATTTTTGCTTATTTTTTTCTGTTCTTATTTTTAAAAATTAGAGATTATAGAACACAAAGATTAACAAATGCACATATGCATTTTAAAACAGAATTGATTTAGAAATGAAAATGAGAACAAGAAATTAAATATGGAAAAAATTCAAGCTTTCCAAAAACATTATTCAAAAAAAAATCTTTTGGTAAATACCTGAGACTTCACTTAACAGAGCTTAATCATTTATAACCCAGGAAGGCAAAATTTTAAAGGAACACAGAGCTGGTACCCACAAACCCACCAATTAGACCAATATATAAATTCCAGATGCAGGCAAACCCATGTGCAGATCTTTCAAATGGGATTCCTCCCTTCTCTCAGGAGTAAACCATTATATAAAATTTCTTTATTAATTTCCCTTGGTCTTCATGATTTCTATGTGCTATGCATGTACCCATGAGTTATATACGATGGAATTAAATTGACTGAACTCCTTATTTTACACATCCTCTACTTTTAAGATTAAACCATTTTGTCACATGTAGCTTTAGTTCTTTCATTTTCCACTGCTGCATATTTTTCCTTAACATGTGTTTCCTTTATACTACATCTTATATTCTACTATAAACAGGCATTTAAAATTTTTCATTTGTTTTTTATATTATAAACAATTTTGCTATAAATGTTCCCTTTGGTGAGCATTTGCAAGAGTATCTCAAAGTGAAACTGTTAGGTTATAAGATGGTATGTCATTGTGATTTTAATTGGCAAATCTCGGTAAGAAGTATAGTATCTTTTCATATTAACTGGCCATAGAGTTTTTTTCCCTCTATGTGAAGTTCCAGTTCATGTTTTACTACTTTTTCTACTGATCTTAATCTTTTTTTTACATTGATTTTTTTAAAAATCAAAGTAAAGTTGATTTACAATATTATATTAGTTTCAGGTGTACAACACAGTGATTCAATATTTTTATACGTTATACTCCATTTAAAGTTACTACAAAACAATGCCTTTATTTCCCTGTATTGTATACTACATGCTTGTTGCTTATCTATTCTATATATAGTAGTTTGTATCTCTTAATCGCATATCTATTTCCCTACCCCTTCCCTCTAATTATTTGTTAATTTTATGCATTGTAAAATTCATTTCTTTGGGATTTACAACTTGAGAAAGTGCCCATGATATGATGACATTAAGTAAAATGAGCAAGATGGAAAATGGTAGATACGGCACAATCCAAAATGTGCATATGGGAGAATAATTACTTTTTGGCAATGGAAGTTGCTGATGGTTGACCAGACCGCTGTCTTTAAGAAGGCTCCATTTTTAAATAAATCATATTTATTTTTATAGCTGTGAAACGTATCCTTTGATTCTTTTCCTTTGAAATGAAGTGCTCTTTTTTTTTTTTTTTTCCCTTTGCACAGAGCAATTTATCTGCCCAGTTAGCAGTAAAACTGATTGAGATTATCAGGGGAACAGAGTTTAATTTGTAGTTTATTCAAAGACTTTGCATATTTCTTTAATAATTCTTACAAGGTTTAAAACTAAATAAAGATGCTAATTTGAAATCTTCGTTTATTTAAAATGTGATCACTTTCTCCTTTTATCATGAAAAAATATACTAACTCTGATTTCAACAATAACTTTAAATCACTTTGAGTCACTGGATTTTAAATACACTGTATTGTATGGCCTCATTTATTAAGTTAAAAGTGGATCCCTGGGAATTTAAATAAATAAATAAAATAAAATTCATCTCTTGGGTCTTTAATTCTATGATGTGAGGAGCATACATTACCAATTTTATGTACTTAAACAACACAAAAAAATCTTGTAAGCAGACTGAAAATCCTTAGCAGAATACACTTGAGAATTTTTAAAAGTTTAAAAGTATGAAGTTTTAAAAAGTTTAATCAATTTTAGTATTCATAGTAATATTATTTCATAGTATTGTTATCCTGAGACTATTATATCATAGCATAAACAAATAATTCTGTGACTGGTCAGGAACAAAGTTTTTTTTCATGTGTAAAAGGTGATAAAAACATTAAATCTAACAAATTAAAGTTAAAACCTTTAATCCTAAATTTGAACAAAAAATATAAACATAAATTTATAATGTATTTTTCCTTAGAATAATTTCCAAGCTCTTTCAATTGAAAAGGCCTAGAAGCACTGACCAACTCAGTAGTAACTGGAGTACTGACAAAGCTTAACATGGAGCCAGCTGGCAAACGAGAAAGCTGAGTCCAACTCCACTACTACAGAACAAAGTAAAGAAAGGTGGATTTGGAGTTAAAAGTCAATAAACTAAGTATCAAAAACTACTGAGTAAAACCCATCTAACATATTTGTGAGATCATAGTGATAATTTTCTTTTTTAAAATTGAGTTATAGTTGATGTACAATATATAAATTACAGGTGTACAATATAGTGATTCACAATTTTTAAAGGTCATACTCCATTTACAGCTTTTATAAAATATTGGTTATATTCCCCATGCTATACAGTATATCCTTATCCTTATAGCTTATTTTATACCTAATAATTTGTACCTCTTACTTTCCTACCCTGATACTGTCTCTCCCACCTTCCCTCTCTCCACTGGTAACTACCAGTTTATTCTCTATATCTGTGAGTCTGTTTCTTTTTTGTTACATTCACTAGTTATCTGTACTTTTTAGATTCCACATATAAGTTATATCATATAGTATTTGTCTTTCTCTAACTTACTTCACTTAGTATTCTATCCATCTATTTGTGTAGTCTTCAATTTCTCTTATCAGTGTCTTACAGTTTTTCAAGTCTTTTACCTCCATAAGTAGGTTTATTCCTAGGTATTTTACTTTTTTTGATGCAATGGTAAATAGCATTGTTTCTTTTTCTGTCTACTAAATTCAGAAGCAGTGACGAAAACAGAATTATAACCATTTTGCAGCCACTTGTGAAATAAAAGTTCCAAGCAGTGATTATCAGTGGCTACCAATACCACAAAAAGAGAGACAGTCAAGCATTATGTGCCTCCTAGTGTAAGTATTCATACTACATATGACATATTCTTGCAAAAATTTGAGCCTGAATCAGATCAAGCCTTGGTATCAAAATCACAGTTAAAGAAAATTCAGGACCAGAAAAGTGGTTGAGTAAAACCATGGAGATGTAATCAGAAAAATCCAGACTGTGAGAAATTCTACAGGACAAACAATCTCATTTCTACAACAGTAATATGGAAGGAAAAAGGACACAGTGTGAATCTATAGACTAAAAGAGACATATCAACCTATTGCAGTGTTTGGAACTTATATGGATTCTGATTTTTTTTCTTTTAAGTGATGAATGAGGAAATTTGAAAACTATTTTATATTAAGGAATTAGTTAATTTTAGATGTGATAATGGTACTCTGTGTTATTTATGTGTTAAAGTAGATAGTTCTTATCTTTTAAAAACACATATTCATGAAAAAACATGAATAATATGATTAGGAGTTTGCTTCAAAATAATCCAGTGGGAGGTAAAGAGAATGAGTGGAGTTGAGATAAAATTGGCTCTAAGATGATTAAGTAGCTAATGGGTAATGAATACATAGGGTTTCATTATACAATTTGCTCTGGTTTTGTTTATGTCTGAAGTTACTCAAATTAAGTTTTTCTTTAATCTGCCTTCACCAAAGCCTGTAACAACATTAGTTACACTTGCCTGAAAATGTCAGATTCAATTTATGAATCTCCTAAATGTATTTACATTTTCACACAAAGCTAAGGCCTTAAAACAAAAGAATGATGCTAGTGGTATATTTTAAGGAATCAGGTCAGTGAAAAATTTTCCTTATTTAGAGAAGAGAAGCATTCCCAGCAATCTCAAAAATCAAATGAGACACATAAAGAACCAACCAATTCTGTATACTTTCAAGTAAGTGTTTGGGTTTTAGCATGATCTGATGTTAGAGCAGACAACTTTTAGATCACCTTTGTAACTACTTGCCTATTCACCAAGGGTAAGGTGGGATTCAAACTTTGTCCTTTTACAATTTGTACTTTTAAGTCTCTAAAATGTTCTGAAGTTCACCAAAGGATTAAAAAAATGCTGAGTTCTAAAATTTCAAGTCTTTTACCAGATACCTAAATGTTTTCCACAAATACAAAAGAGCAAACTTTAAAAACAATTTGGAACTGCTTAATACTATTCAGACACTTACACAAAAGCAGATTTACATACCTTGCCTGGACTGTGAAGGTGTTACAGGAACTTCTTGGTTTGGCTCAAAAGGAAGTTCAGGTGTTAAGTTTTCAAACTGCTCTTTACTAATGAGATTTAGCTTCTTAAAGTTCTCAACTTCTTGCTGAAGTAGAATGAAGGAATCTAATTACTAAACTGGCTAACAGAGTAACCAACAGACAACAATTGATACCAATCTCAAAAAATGAGTTTTAAAAACATGGATTAATTGCAACAGAATAAAAGAAGATGTTCTAATAAAGAATAAAGCATTATACTTAATAACAATTAGTATTCAGTTAAAACAAGCTTGAGAACCCTAAAATATAATGAATATTTTATAGTTACACATTATAAGAACATACATTCTTATCATTATTTGTTGAGTATTTACACATAAGATCACTAGAATACTACAGAATAGGCTACAAAGTAATCTAATACATGTTCCCTACCCTTAAGAAGTGTACAAGTTAAATGAAAAGAAATGTACACAAAAAAATATTAGTGTATGAATAGTGATACTCTTTGGTATAAGAATTGAGATCTTCTCAATTCTCATAAGGGAGGCATCACAGAAGGGATGGGACAAAAGTAGCTCCTAATGATGACAATTTAGAGAAAGGGAAAAGTATCCTAAATTTTCAGTAATGTGAGCAAAGATGAGAAGCTTGGAATAAGCAATTATTTATTGAAAGATAATTCAGTGAGAGAAAGTTTCTGTAGAATCAGTGGCAAAAAGTCCTGATAAGTTGGAGAAAGCTACTAGAAGATCTTTAATACTAAGCCAAGAAGTTTCTACCTTATTTTGTAGTAACGGGAAACATGTGACAAAAGATAAATCTAGATGACTCTGGAAGATTCATTTCTAAACCTTTTACAAGCTTGGCAGCAAGGATGCTCAGCAGGTCTGAGTTGTTAGCTCAAAGGAAAAATGGGCCCATCCATACCCCGGGAGTTCCTAAAGCATCCCCTTTCTAAACTATTGTTACATAGTCACTTAGACATTTCCTGCCCTGACCTACACATATGTAAAGCATTACAGAAGTGGAGGCCATTCTCTACTGAAATGTTGTTTGGCCTTAGTGCATAAAGACCATCTATGCCTGGTGTAAGCTATGGTATAAAAAAAAAAGAGCTTGAGAGATTGCTTGCACTCTACTACATCTTAGAGGTTTTCTTTGGTAAACTGTGTATCATGAACATAACTCAGTGTTAATGGGTCCATGACCCTACACAGAGTAACATCCAAAAAGGGTATAAGCAGGTTAGAAAAACAAAAAAGTATTTGTTAGGTGAACCAAATTAAACACCATCATTACAAAATAGTTATGGTACCTTGCTCTTAATAGCTAACCAAAAAATCTTTTCCTTCTGTCTTTAGCATAAATAATTACTTGTCAGCTCACACCATTTATTAGATCCCATTAGCCTTTAAATGAGGATTTATTATCTTCTCATGAAAATGCCTTAAATGATTACTTCAGCTCTTGCCCCATACCAAAATTGCTTTCCCCAAAGTCTTTAATAAGCTCTTCAAGCTAATTCAGAATCATTACTTGTCACTGTCCTTTATAGAGCTTGCTATTAGCACCTCCAACTTCAAAAAACATTTATTGTACATTTATCATATGCCAGAGAAGAAGAAACACAATTCTATCCTGATGGAAACACAAATAATGTTTCCTTTTATTAAATTTAACTTTTTAATCTAATTAAGGTATAACACACAAACATACATATACGTACACACACCTAGAGAAGTGCATAAATCATAAGCATCTATCTCAATGAGTAGTCAAAAGTGAACAGACCTACTGAACCACCATTCGGGTAAAGATAGAATTGCTAGCATCCTAGAAGTACTCATGCTCCTGTCACTACCCTCTCTTTCTTCCTAAAGATAAGCAATATGCTGATTTCAATTCTATAGATTCATTTTCCCTGTTTTTGAACTTTATAAAAAAAAATCATAACGTATGGCTTCTTTCATGGAAACTTATCTTCCTGAAATTCATCTATAGTTTGTGGCTCTATAGCAGAGGTCAGCAAAGGCCAAAATTTGTTTCTGTAAATGGTTTTACTGGAACAAAACTGCATCCACTTGTTTACATATTGCATATGGTTGCTTCACTGCTACTGCAGAGTTGAGTAGTTGCCACAGTTAATGTATGATCCATAAAGCCTAAAATATTTATAATGTAGCTCTTTACAAAAAAAAGTTTGTCCATCCTTGCTCTATGGTATTCTACTGTATGATCAAATCACAATTAAAAAAAATCCATTCTACTATTGATAAGCATTCAGGTCCTTTCCAGATTACAGCTATTATAAATAATGTTGCTGTAAATATGTCTTCCCAAATCAATAATTTTGGTTAACAGACATACATTTTTATTGAGTATTTACTAGGACTGGAGTTGCTGAATCAGGGAGTACATTTCAACCTTAGTAGAAAATAGCAAATACTTTTTCAGAGTGGTTGTACCTAACTACATTCCCATTAGTAGTATATTAAAGTTCCTATTGCTCTACATTCTCATCAACACTTGGTATTGCCAGTTTTTAAAAACTGAGTCTTTTTGAAAAGGACAAAACTACAGATGTACACAACAACTCTGGTGGACCTCAAGGGCATTATGATTTAAAAATATCAGTCTTAAAGGGTAACATGCTGTATGATTCCACTGATAAAACATTCCGAAAATGACATTATAGAGTGGCTACCAGATGAGAAACAGAGGGCAGGCAGGTGGATGTGAGTTTAATAGCACAAGGGAGATATTGGTGGTGATAAAACAATTCAGTGTCTTGACTTTAATGGTAGTTATGTGAATCTACATATGAGAAAATGACATAGAACTATACACATACATATAAAATAAATGTCAATTTCCTGGTTTTAATATTGTATTTTAATTTTAAGATATAACTTTGGAGGGCTCTTGGTGAAGACTACACTGGACCTCTCTGTACTATTTTTCCAATTTCCCCTAAATCTGTAATTATCTCAAAAATTTGAAAAATTTAAATATGTAGGCACTGATAGGTGTGTTACCTCATTGGGGTTTTAATTTACATATCTCAGATTACTAATAATGATGAAAACTTTTAGTATATTTTATTTGGATAGCTTTTTAGGGAAGTGATTATTTCTGTTGCTCATTTTTCTATAGACTTGTCTTTCTCCTTGATTTGTAAGAGCTCTCTATAAAATGTTGTAAATGCCTTTTTCCACTCTGTAACTTGCCTTTTCACGCTTATGGTGTCTTTTGGTGAAAACCTTCTTTTTAATGTAGTATATTTTATCTATCATTTCCTTCATTGTGTTATTTCCTGTTTAATAAATCTTTCTGTTCTAAAAGATCATGGAGATAGTACCTTAATCTGTAAGTTTTATTATTTTGAATTTTCATTTAGAACTACAATATATCTAGAACTGACTTTTTGTGTATGGTATGAGATAAGGGTCAATGTGCACTTGAAAAGAATGTGAATTCTGCAGATGTTGGATGTAGTATTTCATTTGTCAATTAAGCAAAGTTTGTTAACTATGTTGGTCACATTTTGTACATCCTTAGTGAGTTTTTCATCTGCTTGCTGTATCTTGCATTTTTCTTGATAACATTTATTAAAATCTTCCCTATGATTATAAATTTGACTATTTGCACCTGTCAATTTTTGTCTTATATATTTTAAGGCTATGTTACTAAATGTATACAAAACTAATATATTTTCTGGGGCAACTAAATGTTTTATGGTTATGAAATGTCCCTTTTTATCTTGAATAATTCTTTTTGCCTTAAAAATCTACTTTATCAATAGAGTTACACCAACTTTGTTGTGGTTAGTGTCCCTATTTATTTAAATCTACACATATTTACCCTTTCCATTGCTCTTCATTCCTTTATGTACCTTCAACTTCTTTCTGGAATCATTTTTCTTTGCCTAAAAAACTTCCCTTAGTATTTCTTTAACGCATATCTGCTGAAAATAAATTTTCTCAGTTTTTGTATGTCTGATGGCTATTTCATTTTTAAATAGCTTAACTGAGATATAATTTACAAACCATAAAACTCACTTATTTTAAATGTATTATTCAATGACTTGTTTATCTTTATTTCCTAACATTAGTTCTCTTCCAGTACTGTGATTATACCATCCCATTGTCTCCTGGCTTCCATTATTTCTGCTGAGAAGTTAGCTGTAAGTCTTACTATTGATGCTTTTAAAGAAATCTGTCTTTTTTCTCTGGCTTTTGTTATTTGTTGTCAGCAATTTTAAATTATGGCCTTGATGTGGTTTTCTTTGTATTTATATTCTTTGGAGTTTTTAGGACTTCTTGAATTTATCCCTCACTATATGTTTCATCAGTTTTGGTAAAATGTCAGCCATAATCTCTTCAAATAGTACTTCTGCCTTATCCTCTCCTCCTCTCTTCTGAGAATCCAATCAAATGTATGTTTGAGCTTTTGACTGTATCTCCTACCTCTAACACTCTTTTCTGTATTTTCCATCTTTTTTTGCTCCATGCTTCAATCTGGATTTTTGGGGGTTTTTTTTGACTCATCACAGTAATTCTGTATTCAGCTGTATTTTTCTACTGTTAAATTAATTCACTCCACAGAGTTACATTTTTCATTTCTGGAATTTCAATTAAATTCATTTTTAAAATTTTCATTTCTTTTATGAAATTCTCCATTTTATCTTTTTAAAAATGCATATTAACAGCAACAAATTTAAAGTGAATTTTATAACTCTTATCTGGATTTCTATGCATCTGTCTCTATTTTTTGTTGTTCCTTTTTTTTTTTTTCCCATCTTGTCTTCTTGTATGCCTAATTATTTTTTGAGGGCCACACACTATTACTGAAAATCTGAGGCTTAGGATGGTATTTTACTCCAGAAAGAAACTGTGTTTGCTTCAATTAAGTAGCTACACACATCAGCCTGTTGATCCAATGAGGAATTAAAATGATTAGAAGCTTACACTACTTCAAGACAAAAATAAATAAATAAAATTTAAAAAGAAGCAGCTTTCCCTACTGAGATCACATCTTTTTAAGTTCACCCTAATATTCTAGGATATAGGACTTTAGAGTTCCCAAAGCCTGGAAGGCTTACTAGATGTCCCCCTCTAGTTTCTGAATTCTAAGCCCATGAGTTTTTCAGAAAATTTCTTTTAAGTTTCTCAGTTGCTTCTTCTGGAACTGGCAGATGCCTCTAAGGGAAGTGCAGACTTGAATGCCAGTCTTATTTCTTTAGATTTCCTTCTTCCAAATTTTGACCACATGATTCTTTACTGTCTTGTTAGTGCCAGTGTGCCTTCATGTGGATTTTTAAACCTACTTTTATAGTTCTTCTCAGCAGAAGGGCTGATATGAATTACCTAGTCTAGCACAACCAGATGTACAGCCAAAGTCTAATTTTTGTTTTTGTTTTTATAAATTTATACCTTGCCTTGCTCAAAAAGGGACCAAAGAGACAATAATCAGTGGATAAGAAAGACTTGTAAACAAGTTAATTACATTTCAGTATAAGTTAAAAATAGGCACATATGAGGTAAAAAGTTAGAATTTAAAAAGTGATTTTTTTCCTGAGGTGGATAAAAATAAAAGCTATTGAAGAGGTATTTCCTGGGAAAAGTAAAATTTGAACTGGGTTTTGCAATCTAAAGGATGAAACGAGTTTGGCAAGTAAACAATGTAAAACAATACTGCAGGCAGAGGAAATAACACATGCAACTTGGTATTTATGGAGTATAACTTTTAAAACTGAAAGCAGTGGCACAATGAAGATGCATATGTAAGAGCCAAATTATGAACTGTTGTTTGCCAAGAATTTGAACTTTATCTTGAAGAGAGTAAAGAAGCAATGAAGAACATTAAGAAAATTAGGGAAATGGTCAGATTACTATTTTAGAAATTTGAGGAATTTGCATTATTTTCCTTGGGATCACTTACTTTGAAAATAAAGTAAGCCTGAAACTATCTGCAGCCATCATTGCCACCTCATGGAGAAAGCCTGACTTAAATGAAGCTAACACAGAGGAAAAAAGACCAAAGACAGGGGTAGAGAAATGCCAAATCATTCTTTGAAGTCTTAGATAAAGACATGCCAGGAAGCAAGTACTGCTTCTCGGGCTTCTGGTAGTAAATTCCCTCACTTGCTTGGAAGAAGAGAGGAAAGGAGAAAGAAAGGAGGAAGACTACTTGGACAAGAGGAAAGCTAGAAAGAAATGAACCAGAGCCAAGAGCCTAGGGTACAAACCATATGGAGAGATGGTTCAGGCCAGAACTGTCACATGGCAGGAGGGATGGATAGGAAAGGATGGACAGGACCTAGTGACAAATGTTGGAAGTCAGAAATTGATGAAGATTCCTAAGGCACCCAACAAAAATTAAAAAATATAAAAGACAGAATTAGGGTATGTTTCCTTTAATTTTTTTAAATGGAGACAAAATATAAATGAGATACCTGTGGAACATGAAAACAGTTGGAATATTGGTTATATAATTCTACTGGTTATATAGTTCAAGAGTCCCACAAAGACGTGAGGAAATCATTAGCACATAGTTAATGATTAAAAACCTAGGAGTAAATTCTCTCACTTGTGGACAAGGTAACAAAGTAATAAAAGAAGCAGGTCAAGGATACAACCAGGGAAAACCACATTTAAAAAGCAATCAAAAATAGTACATTTAAAAATGGTTGAAGTGGTAAATTTTTGTATGTATATTTTAATACACACACACACAAAACCAGACACCCCCCAGTAAAGGCAAGCAGACCACCTTGTCATGCCATAAGCTATGAAAAGTACTAAAAAATGAGGATATAACAGTTGCATATATGACTCATCTTGAGAGAGCTCTAACCTGACCAAACATGAAACACTTTGAACATCAAAATGAATGACAGGAATGGAATGGTATACATTTTAGACACCATTTAGTGTCAACGGTATACTGACACTGAAAAGATAAAAAGAAAAGAGAAAGTTAAAATTTTAAAAAAAGGAGTGGAAAGTTCTCTTTTACAGAAGAATGCTAACTAATTAACATAGAGGGAATAACAAAAAATTATCATCTTATAAACACCATAGTAATAACTGATTCAGGCAAAAATCATCAATGGAGGGTAAAACACTGAGTGAAGACTGCTGGGAAACACAGTTTTAAAATATCACTCCAGAGATCGCTTATTAATTACAAAGAAAATCAGGTACCTTCACCTGTTTGAAGAAATATGAAGAGAAGAAATATGGTGGACACCATGATAACTAAATGACTGATTCTGGAACTGACATCTTATGTCTCCTGAGGTGAAGTACTAAGTAGGGCACATCAACTATATAATACTCTTGCCAAAAATATTTAACCTGAAACTAATCATGTAGCAACACCAGGCAAACCTAAACTGAGGGACTATTGGCCTTTATTCTTGGATTCTTCAAAAATGTCATTGTCGTAAAAAAAAATAAAATAAAATAAAGCCAAGGAACCGTTCCAAATTAAAGAATATTAAAATTATACAATTCTAAACATAATGTGTGATTCTTGGAGTTGGTATCGAAAAAATAAAAGTAAGTTTTAAAGGACAATATTAGGACAACTGGAGAAATCTAACTATAGACTATATATATTAGATATAGCAGTCTATCAACACTAAATTTTCTGTGTTTGATAGTTCTGGTTATGTAGGAGAATGTACTTGTTTCTGAAAGACACAAGCTTTGCATTTGGGGATAAAGTAGCATAGTGTCTACAACTCTCAAGTGGTTCAGAAAAATGTACATATATATTATATACATCTACATATGTATTATGTAGAGAGAAAAAGCAAATATGGTAAGATGTTAACAAATGTTGAATCCAGGTGAAGGTTATACTGTTGTTCATTATATTATACTTACAACTTTTCTGAAGGTTAAATAAAGACTTGGAGGGAATAAAATATAAATGTATATTTCTGATATATAAATATGTTTATACTATATATAGAAAACTAATACAGGTTAAAAATATCTTTCAAAAGTATGTATTTTATACTTATTTATAACTCATATTGTCAAGAAGAGGACAAGGGGAAGCTGAACCAGCAAGGAAGGTTTCCCTCAGCCATATTTCTTTAAAGAACCCTCGGTGCTTCAACTTCCTGACCTCCTATTCATCCACTATATGAACTGCAGTCTAGATGGTAAGTACAATGGGGTAAACATTAGGAAAAGACAAATTTTAAGGACAAAGTTGACCTTAGAAAAAGTAAGAAATCAGTGGAGAAAAAAAATTCAAGATATAGATGAGCCAGAATATACCTCTTTATGGATCATGATCTCAGAAACCATTTATTTTCTTGCCTTCTTCAAGTAAAACTACAAATAACTACTTCTATTTTTCTCTCCTAATAACCACCAGCAGACATTCCTATCTCTTTTGCTCCCTCTCTTCTATTTCTTCAGTGTCTGAAAAGTTTGATCATTCTTTGAGCTTTAGTTCTTCCTTTTATACTAAACACTCTAAAATCTACATTTCTGGCTTTCTTATCATCTCTAGTATATAGAGAGATGATAAAAGACATTTTACGTAAATAGACACCATGACACTGACTCAACATTTCCAAATGTGATCTCGGTATCATTTCCTCCCAGTCTTTTCTTGTTAATGTTTCTATTTGTATCGCATTGGTACAATAAATTGTTTCTTTAAAATCCTTTCCCAATTCTGGCATTTCTTCAATTCTCTCAAAGCCTGGAATATAACTGGTTTTTAATAAATACTTGTTTAAAAAAATGCTATTCCTTTGGTTCAGCATTTCACTTTACCCTTGGACTATTATAAATAAGTTTAAACTCAACTTCTGCCCTCCCCTGCCTTGACCTACATTAATGCCTCTGTTAGATTAAATCTTATTAAGCCATATTTGGTTATATTCCTTTTCTTTATAAGAAATGCAATCACTCCATATTCTAAATTCCTACACAGCTTAAGAAACTTCACAATCTGGTCCCATCCCACCTACCCAAACAAACTTCAATTTCAGTAAAGTGCCGTAGTACTAATGCTTAACTTATAGAAATTTGATTATACTTGTTCAGCAATAACAATTACTTTTTTCAAGTGATTATTTTTTAATGCAACCACCATCCTACTCAGTGAACATATGCAATGATATAATTAAAACCAAAAGTGTTAACTCACATAAATAAAAATCCAACAAAAGGAAGTATACGTTTTAATAATGTCCTGACCACTAAAAGTGTCCAAACAGGTATACACTTTAACCATAACCTCAGGAACCTAATTTTACAACTAAAGGCTTTCATGTTTTAAAAAAGGGTTGAGAAACACAGAGAAACACTGACTAAAAGTTAAATTATTTTAAAAATCAGCTTCTTAGGAAAAAGATGACCACGAACAGGGTCACCAAGTTAGAATCTTCACAAATTTGCTAAAATAGTAAGTATTCGAATATTTTACAAATATGATCCTGCTACATTATTATAGATATGATAAATATAATATGCATAATATGATGCAGGGCTATACTTAAATTCACATATGTATTTTACAAGTGGCTTAAGGGAGTTTTAAAGAGTATTTTGGCCATACTCAATTTTCAACTTAAAAAGAACTCTAGAACTAATTCCCAAGTAACATTTAACTCCATTGCATTAGAGAATTCACATACCTAGATCTTCTTAGACCAATCAATGTTGAGCAACTTTTCTTTACTAAAGAAATAATAAAGATTGTAAACTGTGTATTTTTCATAAATTTTATCTTTATCAGGATATTAATAAGTACATTTGTGTTACACATCACTGCAACTCCATCAACGAAGGAGTAGGCTAGAATTTTAGAAATTACAAAGACTGCATTGTAACACTATCTTTGAAGGAGATACTTTAGAAACTGATTTGTTTTTCATTTATTGACTTACATATATTGCTTCAATATTGAATTATTGGTCACTCTTCAACACACTTTCTTTGAAACAAAAGATTTTCATCATCACTGTTCTTAGCAATAATTATAAGACTTTAACATTTATTCAAGAGATAGTCTACCCACTTCTAGCATCAGAGGTTACTTTCTGTCTTCACCTCTCTTTTCTCCATTTCCCCCCTTCAAATCAAGCCAACTGGCTGCCTTCACTACTATGTATAAAATAAGCTTCAAGTATATATTATATAGTACAAGGAATATAGCCAGTATTTTTAATAACTTTAAATGGAGGATAATCTATAAAAAAATTGTGACTCACCATGATATACAACTCAAACTAATACTATAAATCAACTATGCTTCAATTTAAAAAAAAAAAGATGGTTATAACAACTTAATCTAGCACCAAAAATGGTTTATGAGTTCCTGTTGTACCATTCTTTGCAAGGACTTAATATCGTTAGACATTAATTTTATGATGTAACAGTTATGATCTTCTGCTTCTGCCTGTGATGGAATAACTGATACAAGCCTACAATTCTAAATAAAAATAACCGTGAACTGATATAAAATAAGTATTTTTAGCACTGGGTAACTAGCAATGTCAAGACCTTGACCTCTGAGAGAAGAGAAATTCACAAGGTGGACTCCACAATCACCCCAGTTCTCTTTTTCAGTACAACTTCCCACCCATGGCACAACACGCTTCAGCCCAAGCAAAGCATGGCTCTCCTGCTGAGCTGTGAAGGTAGTGCTTAGCATTCAGGGAAACTGAAGCTGTGGAATCTGTGGAGCAGAGCACTGAGGAAGAGGGAACTAATCAGAGTTGGAGGCAATACATTTGAGTAAGGGTCAGACCTCTGTGAATCCTTGGCTGAGGCTGAGCTACAAATATGGAGGATAAGACTCCCTGAAATATATCTAAAAAGGGTGCCGTAGGGTTGAGCTAAACAGATATATTAAAGATCTAATGGTGTTGGGAGATGACAGCATACAGACCCAGCCGAGAATGGAGACCCCCTGTTAACCACTCATTAACACCCAGGGAATCCAGGTGAGACACTCTTTAAAAATTAGGCCATACTATAAAGTAAGGCTCACATCTTATAGTAAGACCTATTCTAGATTCCCTAGCAGAGCCTAACACAAAACCTGACAAGATGTTGAGTTTGGAGGTGAAGCTTTGTCAAGTTAGAAAGGCTTCCCACAGATCCAACATGACAAACAGTAAAACAAAGCCCACAAAATTCCAAGCTGGCCAGCCAATAGAACAAAAAAATCAATATTCCTCATAGGAAGATGACATAATCTATAATCTCTACAGTATAATATTTACAATGTCTGGTAAAAAAGGTTTTAAATTATTAGATGTGAAAAGAAACAGGAAAATATAACACATAGTTAAGAAAACGATGACAACAATAATCAACAGAAACTGTCTTCCAGATGTTTCAAATGTTGGATTTTAAGATATGAACTTTAAAGTAACTATTATATAGTTAATGTTTGATGAACTGAAAGAAAAGATGGTCTTAATGAGTGAACAAATAGGGAGTCCCAGCAGAAAAAAACTATAAAAAAATATAAATTGTAGAACTGAAACTTTGTACTTGGATGAGATTAAAAACAGAATGGATAGGGGGTGCCAAGATGGCGGAGCAGGATGCTCTTACCTCATCCTCTCCCGTGAATATACCAAGAAAGACATCTATGGACCTACCCATTACACTCAGAACACCTGCCAAAATTTGACAGAACATCGCCTACTTCAAAAGACAAAATTCCTCAAAAATCTGTAACCCTAAGAGGCAAAAGTCTAAACATTTACTTCAGAAGAAAGAAACCAACACAGGAAAAGCCAAGGATCTACAGACATCCTTACACATGAGGATGTCTACTAGAAATCTACAGATGTCTCAAATTTCCTATCTCTACATAAAGTCAGAATCAATGTTGGGAAACCAACACTTCCACATTCTTTGAAAATAAATTAGAAAGGTCTCAAAAACATAAAATAATACTAAAATTAAATTCTGACTTAAAAGATTCCAACAGGTAACACAATAAGAGCAAGAGGTACTAATAAAATCTTGAACTTTCATAACAGAAGGAAAGTAACTGAAATGAAGAGAAGACTGAGACTGATGAACTCAACCTGAGGGACGTGTTGAGAGCATGCTCAGAGTGAAGAGTCAGCAAACCTGATACTACTGGCTCCACCACTGATTGGCTGTGTTAGTTTCATAACCCTTTTCAAATTGTGTAATGCCACCTATAAAATGCGGACAAAAACTTCCTCCAGAGTTACTATAAGATTGATATAGGAACATGGAAAGCATCTTAGTACATGGTTGGCATAAAGGCTCAACCAAAAAAACTTCATTACTCTTTTTTTTAATTGAAGTATAGTTGACTTGCAATGTTGTGTTAGTTTCTGGTGTGCAGTATGGTGATTCAGTTATACATTTTTTTTCGTATTATTTTTCATTATAGGTTGTTGCAGGATGTTGAGTATGGTTCCCTGTACTATACCGTGGGACCTTGTTATTTATCAATTTTATATACAATGGCTGGTATCTGCAATTTCTGAACTCCTAACTTGTCCCTCCACTCTCCCTGTCCCACCTGGTGACCATGGTTTTGTTTTCTGTGTCTGTGAATCTGTTTCTGTTTTGTGGATGAATACATTTGTGTCCTTTTTTTAGATTCCACTTATGAGTGATGTCATGTGGTATTTTTCTTCTTCTGTCTGACTTGCTTCACTTAGTATGATAATCTCTAGGTCCATTTATGTTGCTGAAAATGGCATTGTTTGGTTATTTTTTTGTGGCTGAGTATATTCCACTGTATATATGCACTACATTTTCTTTATCCACTCATCTGTCAATGGACATATGGGTTGCTTCCAGGCCTTGGCTATGGTGAACGGTACTGTGGTGAACATTAGCATGCATGCATCTTTTTGAGTTGGAGTTTTCTCCAGATACATGCCCAGAAGTGAGATTGCTGGATCATATGGTGGCTCTATTTTTGTTTTGGGGGGGAACCTCTATACTGTTTTCCATGGTGGCTGCACTGAATTGCATTCCCGCCAGCAGTGTGTGTGTGTTTGGGGGGGGGGGTTCCCTTCTCTCCACACCCTCTCCAGCATTTGTTATTTGTGGACTTTTTAGGGATGGTTATTCAGATTGGTGTGAGGTGGTACCTAGCTGTAGTTTTGATTTGAAATGCTAACTACTCTTAACATTCAGTTCTGGGCACGATAATTTAAGGTGGGCACTGTGACCAAATGGGCCTTATGTATGTCCAGGAGTGCAAAAGAGGTGAAAAGAGATCGAAAAATCAAACCATCTGAAAAACACTTGCAACAATCAGGCAGGTTTAACTTGGACTAGGGACAGTAAAGGAGGCAGGATGACTGAACATCTAAAAGACTCATATGGAAGCAGATTTATTTAGCAGAGCTCAAGGAAACAAAGCTTTAAAAATCACACAGTGGCAGATTCTCAGCTCTCTGTTAGAAAGAATAACATGTTCAAAAATGGAATAGATGGCTTTTGCAAGTTACTGCAAGTGCTCAAAGAGAAGAAACAAAAAAATAGGAAACACTTAAAAGGTCTTCCCCAGCTCAGTAAAGGCATCAGAAATGCCAATACACTTCCTTCTGATATTCTGTTCTCCATTACAAACTTACCAAGTAGTAGCCTGATAGAGGCAAAATTAAGATAGTCTGATAATCAGATTAGACTGAGATTATTTTGTTACTGCTAAATTTAGCATTACTAAAGAGCAGTTGAATTTCCTGTGTTCCATGGAGGCTCCTTGTGATCCTTATTGTTCAAAATCAAACATGTTTCTTTATCATATGAAAAAAAAAAATAGAACGAAGATGGCAGACAAAAGTTAGTGAAAATGAAGACAGATTTGTAGACATAATCCGACCTATGAAACAGAGAATATAGATAAAAGAAAACAGAAAGAACCTCAAGGGTCACTACTGAATGGTATAACATACATGTAATTAAAATCCCCAAATTAAAAAAAGAGTAAGATTAAGAGTACAAAGAAATAATAGCTGAAAGTTTCCCAAATTTGAAGAAAAACTCCAAATTCTCGTCCACGAATTTCAGTTATCCCTAAATTGGAAAAAGTTCAAAGAAAACCACACTGAACAGACATCATAGTAAAACTGCTGAAAATCAGCAGTTAAAGTGGAAATCTTGAAGGCAGCGGGGAAGGGTTGGGGGCGGGGGTGTGGGGTGACAGATTACATACGAAGGAATAATACAAATGACTGACTTCTCATTAGAAACAGTAAAGTCCAGAAGACAGTGGAATATCATCCTTAAAATGTCAAAAGGAAAAACTCAACTCAGATTCTATACCTAGTAAAGATATCACTCAAAAATCAGGGTCAAATAAAGATATTATCAGGTAAACAAACAAAAGCTGAGATGACTTGTCAGTGGACTTACACTACAAGAAATGCTAAAACATGTTCTTTAGGCAAAGAGGGAAATAATATCATATAAAAACTGAAATTATAAAAAGGAATAAAACGGGTAAATATAGAAGACTACGGTATTTCTTTTCACAATTTCCTTAAAAGACAATTGTTTAGTTTAAAGCAAAATAATAACATTTTAAGATGGGGTTTAGAGTATGTTTAAAAGGATATGACAACACTAGCCCAAAAGTAATACAATTATATTTTTGTAATTATATATTATATATTTGTAAGCCAAAAAGTATTAAATTTCAGACGAGAAGTGAAAAGTGTGAAATGATACTTATTGTCACTAAACAGATTTTAAAAAGTTAAGGAGGCATATTATAAGTCCTAGAGTAATCACTAAAAAATAAAAAAAAGTTTAAATAGGCATAACTAAGAAGCCAAAAGAGAAAATAAAATGTAATATTATTATAGTGTTTGATAAACTCCAAGAGGTCACAAAAAAAAGATTTTAAAGGAAACAGACACATTAAAACTAGTAAGACCTAATTATGTGATGTCTACAAGAAACCCTCCTTTAAAATAAAGGCACTAATAGGATGAAAATAAAAAGATAAAAGGAAGAAAACTGGTAATGTCAGCTTCAAGACAGGCATTACAAGAAATGATGAGTTGATTCATCAAGAATACATAACTATATATGTACATATGTATACAGCATCTCATAACAAATGCATATATATGTGTCTAACATATATTTATATATGCATTTAATAACAGAGCTACAAAATTCGTGAAACAAAAACTGACAGCTCTAAAGGAAGAAATATAAAAGCTTGAATCATAGCTGAAGATTTTAAATCCCTCTCTGTATTTCATATAAAAAAGAAAAAAAAAGAAAAAAAGTCTACATGATATATAAGAACCACCACCTGGTCTAATTGACATTTACAGAAAATCACACTTAAAAATTGCAGATAGTAAATTATTTCCAATGATACATAAAATTCTCCATCAATATGGACCACATGTTGGGCCATAAAAAAGGCTCAATAAATTTCAAAAGACACATTTGCAAACATACTCTCTGACCTCAAAGGAATTAAATTAAAAATCAATAAATGAAAGGTATCTCAAAATATCCTCAACACTGAATTGTACCTTTAAAAATGGTTAAGATAGTATGGCTATTTTACCACAATAAAAAAATTTTTAATCCCCCAAATATTTAGAAATTTTTAAAATATACTTCTAAATAATCTATAAGTCAAAGAAGAAATCACAAGGGAAATTATAAAATATTTCAAACTGAATAATAAAAACATAACAGATCAAAATCTGTCTGATGCAGCTAAAGTAGTGCTTAGAAAAAAATTTATAGCTTTAAATGCCTATAAAAGAAAAGAAGAAAAGTTTACTAACAAATTGTATGTTTCTACTTTAGGAAGCTAGAAAAAAAAAAAAAGAAAGAAAATTAAACCCCAAATAAATAGAAGGAAGAAATAATAAAGAACAGAAATCAATGATACAGAAAGGAAAATACTGAGAACATAAGACAGTATTATGCAAATGAAACATTACTCACTGTAACTTTATTTTACAATTTCCTAATTAACCAAGAGGATAAGCATTTTTCATTTGTCTATTAGCCACTTGGATTTCCTCTTTTGGAAAACCCTACCCAAGTCTTTAACCTATTTTTTAATATGGCTTTCTGTTCTTGTCTGTTGAGTCATAAGAATTTTCTATAAATTCTGGATAATCATTTTTGGCTGTATATATGCTCTCAATTTGTAAATTATTTTTAGCTTCCATATTGTATTCTTTAATAAATATGCTTATTTTTAACAATATAAAATTCATCAGTAACTTTATGGCCACCTGTTGCTACATGAGTAAGATGTCCTTGGTTCTCTATTCTCTCAGATTATTTATAAATGTGTTACCAACATCTTATTATTTTAATTGTTTTAAACACATTTTTTAGGGGGGTGGGTATAGCTCAATGGTAGAGTGTTGCTTAGCATGTATGGGGTCCTGGGTTCAATCCCCAGTACCTCAATTAAAAATAAATAAATAAGCCTAATTATCTCCCCCCAAAACAAAAAAATAAGTATTTTTTATTATTAATTTTGTAAAAAGTCTTGACATCTGGTAGGGAAAGCCAACTCTGTGCTTTTTAAGAGTCTTTGCTACTGTTAGTTTTTTACACTTACATATAGATTTTGCAATCAGCTCTTCCAATAGAGAGAGAGGGAGGGGAAAAAAAAACGTTAGGAACTGCAATAAATTTCTAGATCAAAATGTTGAGGATTGTCTTTCTAATATTAACTCTTGCAACCTACAAATTATCTATTTATTTAGATCTCTTAATATCTTTTTAATAAAGTTTATAATGTTCTCCCAAGGACCTGTACATTTTTTGTTATGACTGAGTCCTAGTTCCTTCATACTTCTTGATGCTATTATAAATAGTAGCCTTTTTTGAAGTTTCATTTTGTTGGCTGCTGGAAGAAATTCAAAAAGATTTTTACACACTGACTTTTGTATCAAGCAACCTTGCTACAGTCTGATAATAATTCTAATAATTTATTTTTTAATTCCCAGGATTTTCCAAATAATTTTTAACTTCATCTTATTCTTTCCATAAATAAATGCTTTCAAATTTTTACTATTATGCATGATGCTAAATGCTGGTTCCTTTGCAGATATTTTTTATTCACATTATAGAAATTCATATCTGTTTTGCAAATTCTTTTTTCTAAATCATGTATTAGTTTATCAAATGCTATTGCTACATCCATTAAGTTTATATTTTTCTCTTCTAACCTCTAAATATGGCAAGTTGGTTTCCTAATATTTCCAAAATTCAAGCCTTACATTCCTGAAATAAACTCAATTTATTAAACTGATTATTTCATGAGTTTTAGAAAATTTCTAGCCCTATCTCTTCATATATTGCCTCTGCCCCATTCTTTACTTGCTCTTTCTGGAACTATAATTAGATCCGTACATTCTAACCCCATTCCCTGGACCTCTTTCATACCTTCCCTTTCACTCTGTGCTTTATTCTTGGTAATTTCTGCTGAACTCTTTCAATTCACTAATCCTCAGTGTCTCATTATCTTTGTCTTATATGCTGTTAAATGAAACCATTGAATTCTTAATTTTAAATCAACTTTCACTATCATAGGAGTTCTGTTATTTTCAAGTCTGCTTTGTTCTTTACTTTTCCTCTTCACATATTTTGAATCTCATCATTTATTAACTGAACCATGTGAACATTTATTTTATATTCTGTGACTGTTATTGTTTTGGTAATTCCAGCATCCAAAGTTATCTATGGGTCTCTTTCTGCTGTCATTTCTGCTACAATAATGCACTTGGTATCTTATTTCCTTGAGTGCTTAATCTTTTTTTTTTCTCTCTGGAAGCTTAACTTACTTACTTAGAAAATAGCTATGGGAATATTTTTAGGCTTAGAATGAAGTCAGTCTACAATCAATGGACCAAATCTGGCCTGCAGCCTGTTCTTTGTAGAGCCCTCTAGCTAAAAACAGCTTTTACAACAAAGGGTTATATTAAAAAAAAAATTGTAAAACAAAGAACATGATACAGAGACCCTAAATAGACTGCAAAGTAGAAAATATTTACTATCTAGCTGTGTACAGGAGAATTTGCCAACCTCTGAAATAAGTTTCTCTAAAGAGGATATAGGTTTGCTTATGCCAGGAACCTGATTTTTAACAATCCAGGATCACTTTATTTTCCTAAGTTCCAACTCTTTTCAGACTGAAATGTATTATGAATTTGAACTGCAAATCCATAAATGTTTGACCATTGAGTGGTTGCTTCTCAGAGCACTTCCCACTCGCCTCCATTCAGAACCAAGACACAGATATGCAATTTTTCTTGTAGCTTCTTCTCTTCACCCCTCAAATCAATTGTAAGTTTATTTTTAGTCCACACTTACATTGAAGATGTATTCCAGTCTTCTATTTTACTTCCTAGCTTGGGTGGATCCCAGGGTTTCTTATAACATGTTCATTAGGATGTGAATTTCAAAACTGATAATTTAGCTCATTGCCCTGAGTAAATGCCTATTTCTGAACTCAGTTTCTTTTCTCTGGATCTCACATTCAGTCAATCTGTAGAATGAGCATAACCTTATTTTTAAGATAATTTTTTCAATAATTCAATCTAAGATTTGTAGTTATTTTCCATAGGAGGGTTCTCTAGGAACCTAGTCATTCATATACTCACAAACAGAATCTTTGATCAAGCTCCTTAACTTGCATTCTGCTACTATAAAGGTATACATAACTGTGGAAAGAGCAGGAAATGGGGAACAAAAAAGGATGCTCAAAGAAAGGTGATGCTTGACCAACTCTGAAGTACAAATAGGAGTTTGTGTGGCAAAGATGATGGAGCAAGAGCATTTTAAGACTTTGGGGTAGTATGAGCAAAAGCTCAGAGATGATAAGAGTATCTTTGGGAAACTCCAAATACTTCAGTGTACAGAGAGAAGAGTAATGAGATGAGGCTGGATAAGTAGAAATGGGGACATATAGAAGAATTCATGAAATATGAGAGCAATAACAAACAAGACTTAATGTGAGACAAGAGGGATACATCTGTGCCAATGTTTAGGGGCCAGAGAACTAATAACTAAGACAGGAATCATGGACTAACGAGGGAGTTGTGTTTTGTCTGAAAAGGGAAGGGAGCCAGAGAAGAAGGTTTTGAATGGAGAAATAATGAATTCAGTTCGGGGCATGCTGATTTTTAAAGAACTCTAGGACAAATATAATGAAATGTTCCAGGAGGCAGCTGACATTCAGGATCAAAATCTAGCCTAAACACCAGGGAGTTGGGATGAAAACAATATACAGTGGCGAATGAAGCTCTGAAAAGAAAGAGTACTTAGGGAGAGCAGTGAGAGTAAGAATATACAGGTCTTAAGTCTAGGAATCGCTGACATTTAAGGAACAAACAAGATATAACTGAAAAAGAATGGCAACAGAAGTAGGGGGGAAAAAAGCAAGAGAATGTGCTGTAATGGGAAAGCCAAAAAGCTTTAAGAAGTTAACAGCTTCAAACGCTCATGACCAAGTAAGATCTAGATAGGATCTTAACCATCATTTTAAGAAATAAATCAATAATAATCTTGGTATTACTGTCCTCCAATTTCCTATCTGGTCTCTTTGGACTAAAGCCTCTCAAGTAAAATTCTCCAAAAGAAACAGCCTGTTGTCTCCCACTGCTCATCAGGAATCTTTGCTTTTTCTAAGAACTTTTATCTCCCATTTTACAAAAATGACTTTTTATCTTCATCACTCTCGACTCCTCCACCAGCCCTATAACCTGACTCATTTCATTGAGAAAGATAAAATCATGTGAAGAAAATTCTTATTTCCACCACCAAATCTACAAACCCATCCACATCCATCTTCTATCTCTATTACCTGCTCTGGGTAAAGAACAGGGTCACTTTGAAAGAACAAAATCTCTATATGAATTGTTCTCAACTAGCAGTGATTTTACCCACAAAACTCTCCTCAAGGTACATTAAAAAATAATTGTCATGGGTGGTCAGGAGCTGCTGGCATCTAGTGGGTAGAGGCCAGGGATGATGCTAACCATCCTTTGTTGCACAAAAGAATTATTTGGTTCAAAATGTCAAAAGGACTGAGGCTGACAAACCCTGATCCACATGCCCTGAATCCTAGCCAGTCCCATATTCTCAAGAACTTAGCTCCATTTTCTGTTCCCTTCTATATCTTCAACTCTCCCTTTCCACTAGACCATTCTTATAACCATGTAAAATGTACCAGTACATCCTAATCTTTAAAAATATATTAATACACAAATACACATCCCCAAACTTTGATTCCTTATCTCCCTTCAGGTACTGCCATTTCTCTAATACCTTATACCAAGCTTCACTATTCATATTATATTATAAAATAAAATACTTTACTCATATATATTTGAATGTATTATATTCATATTTCAATATTCATATATTTTAATGTTCTACATTCATATTCCCATTTGTCATTTCAGACTTTTCCCCCAACTGTTCCACTGCGATAACTCAGCAAGTTTATTCCTTCCAATTTACAAAGAGGCTCTTAACTAAATCCAAGTGGTCAATTATGGTTGTTATTTATTGTCTAGATTTTCTGGATTAATTATCCTCATCCACCCACCCTACTCCCACCAATATCACCATTATGAATTACTTGGAGATTGCATTTTCAATAATCACGTCTACTACCATACTCCCAGCTCCCAGCATAGTCAGGCACTCAAATATATGTTATGAATGAATCCCTGGCAGAGAGTTAATTTATTATAATGCTACCATATTTGAAGTAAATGTATTAACATAAGGAACTGATTTGTGCAAGAGATTTTGGCTGGAATTAAAATAGTGAGGTAAAACCTGAAATTAGGTTTCCTGATTCACTAGTCTCTTCCTCAGGGAGAAATCAAGTCAAAACCACTTCTGAAGGGAGAATGACTTAAGCTGATGTGGGGCCTCATGTTGCCTGTGAGAGGAAAGCAATCTGAGGAAGTCTTTCAGAAAAAAGTGTTAAGAAGAAGAATTATAGAGCTTTGCATTTTAAAATTCACAACACAAAAGGACTAATGATGGAAATGTCTGACACTGTCGTGCCTGGGGAAGAACTCCACAGACAGCACTGTGCTGTCACAATTTCTAGAGTAAAGCCTGAAGCTTCTGTATTTTCTTTAAAATCCTGGTCTCCCCTCCATTTGTATCATTCATCATTCCTGGTCCCACATAATCACATGGCCTTTGTTCTTTCTTATAAACACCCAGTCTTTTACAGTTTTCAAAAGTTTTCACAAACCACTGAGGTAGAGAAGGACAAGAATGATCCCTATTTGAGGTTCAGAGAAGCTACTTTTTGGTCCAGAATTGCACTCAAAGGAATTTGCATAGGTTGACTCCTTGTCAGGAATAGGCCTTAATCATCTAGCAACTGGGTATGTTCTGTCACACAATACTAAGTCAGTGAAGCCAAGGAGAACTCTCGGAACTGATGCTTAGACCACCAGTGACAGCTTCACATAATATTCCAAGTACCAGACAAAGCTGACATACTGCACAACAGCAAATGCTATGAGCCTAAAGATGACGTTAACTGACTGACCAATGTGATTCAGAAGCTTCTAATTTGAAGGTTCTTCCTGAAATGCTGGAAACAAAGGCATGAATATATTTACTTTCCACATAAACAACTTTCAGAGGGTACACTGACTGAGGAACTGATTGAAATGGTTTCTCTCCTTTGTTGTGCAGATTCAAACTAAAAATTTCTAGTTAGGGAGAGGTTCATTAGAGATAGTAAACTGGGTAATTCTTGAGCCTCCCAAGTTCAGAGGCCAGCCAGCAATATGAGTGACAAGATACAGACAGCCAGCAGCACATCTCTTGGACGAAAGTCCTACCTGTATATCCTCTGTCAATAAAGCTGTCAATATTGTACAGGTTTACAACACAACCCCTAGCAGACCACTGGATAGGAAGACAAATAGCTATATACAAAAAACAAAGACAGACTCAACCTAACCTCGATTTTAGCCCAAGAACAATAAACCTGCAGCTCCGAAAACTGAGCAAGTCAGCTTTGGCTTGCCTCTTCTTGTTCTACACAACCCTATTCATGCTAGCAGGTTCTTAACATTGTCATAAAATATAGTGGACAGGAAAACGTGTTAAATATGCATGTGCAATTTGTTTAGAAAACACTCATATAACAACTACTAGAAACACAGCACTGTTACTATATTGGAACCCCTCTGTATTATACTCCCTTCCCACAGAAAACAACCCAAATCCTGTCTTACGTGAGAATTATTCCTGGCTATTTCTTTATATTACCTTCTGTGTATGTATGTATGTGTAATTTCTGAAAAATACATGTTTGATTTGACCTGTTCTTTAAGCTTTATGGTATATGTAACCTTACCTAACTTCTTACACTCAGCATTGTTTTCTAGATCCGTTAATAAAAATATGTGTATCTGTCACTCATTTTCACTACCATATAGTATCACATTATTTACTATACCCACAACATATCCAGTCAATTGCTGATGAACATTTTGGTTATTTACAATTTGTGAATATAATGAATAATTCTGCTATACTGTTATATATTGCTCCTGATGAATACTTCTCAGATTCCTTAGGGCAGTGCTGTCCAATAAAAACGTAATGAAAACCACAGTTTTAAATTTTCCAGTAGCTACAATAAAAAGGTTAAAAAAAATAAAATTTTAACATTTTACTTAGCCAAACAAATTATTGTCTCAATATGCAATACTTACTAAAAATCACTGAAATATTTAACAGTATTTTTTCTTAAGTCTTTAAATTGTACATTTAAAGCACATCTCATCTCGGACTAGCCACATTTTGAGGCTCAATAACCACATGTAGTTAATGGCTACTATATTTGAACAATGCAACTCAAGAGCATATTCCTGAGTAGAGATGGTAAGCATAGGGTATGGCTTTACATTTTTTATTACCACCTTGCTCTAAATACTCCCAAATATTTCAGTCTGGTGTTTCAACTTTGCTAGTGTGAATTTTATGAAATATTTCATTGACATTTTAATTTGTATTTCTTTATTAATAACTTTGAACACCTTTTCATGATTTTAATTCATTCAATTACTGAACCTTTTGGCGTTATTTTTTATTTTACTCCTTTATATATTTGTTTTATAATACCTATCAAATCATGAATGGAAACCATCTTTTCTTCACTTTGTGGGCAATGTGTGCACTTTTTGATTTTTAATGAAACATTCTTTGTGAATTTTTCAATCTATCCTTTAAGATTGTGCTTTTTGTGTCCACTTAAGAAACCTCTCCCTACTCTGAAAGCATTAAGACCTTTTACTGTCATCCCTTAACAGCTTTATGCTTTTGCCCTTCACTGGAATAGATCTGAATGACACTGTAAGTCAGAAGTCTGTAACTTCACTTTTTCTCCCACACAACTACTCCAGCACTATGTATTAAAAATCAGATCTTCTCTTTGATATGCAACCCCACCTGTCATTTACCAAGTGCACATCCAACTGTTTCTGGACTTTCCATTCTATTCCTATGGTCTATATTATTCCTTTAATCTGCTAGAACAAGTCTCCTTGCTTCTAGGAGTGTGATGAGTTTCTTGACCCTTACATTTCCATACAACTTTCAGAATCAGCTTATCACATTCCTAAAAAAAAAAAAAAGCTGTAGAAATATTTATTGAAATTTAATTGAGTTTTGAATTAATTTGGGGAAAATCATCCTCTTTACCACATTGATTTTTCAAACATGAACTCAGTATTTTTCTCCCTATTTGTGTCTTCACTAATGTTTTTCAATTATTATACCCCTCTCCTTAAAAGTCTGGTGTATCTTTTTAAAGATCTACCTTTTGGTAGGCAGAAGGGCCCCTCAAAGATGTCCAGATTCCAATCCCTGTAACATGTAATTATGTTCAATACATGGCAAAAAGAACCTTGCAGATATATCTGAGATTTTTTAATAAGTGATCTTAAGATAGGGAGTTTACTGTGAATTATGCAGAAAACTTTCTCCAACCACAGGCAGAAGAGATGCAGCAGAAGGGAGATAAATGCAAAGTAGGGCTCCACAAGCTGCTGCTGATTTAAAGACTGGGCAGTGCAATTTGACCAAGGTGGTCTGAAGGAGTCTGAGATGCTCCACCCAATCAAAATGGAAATGAAAGACTTTAACTCTACACGTAGCCACAAAGAACCAAATTCTGCAAACAATCCGAATGAACTTGGAAGTGATTTCTCACATAAAACCTATAGGTAACAGCCCCAGGAGGAACACCTGAAATTGTCTTGTAGATTCAGAGCAGAGAAACTGGTTGAGCTCACCCAGATTTCTGATCTACAAAATTAAATAATAAAATCGTGTTGCTTTATAGCTGCCAAATTGTGGTAATTTGTTGTGGCAGCTATAGGAAATGTATAGATCTTTTCTGGTTGTTTTATACTATCAGAAAATGAAATCTTGTAAGTTACTATTTCCAACTAACTGCTGCTATGCATACATTGTCTGGATTTTTAAAACCGCCTAAAAAACTTATTAAGCACTATGAATTCTAATCACTCATTCATAGGATACTTTTGGATTTTCTATTTACATAGCAAGTTTTTACTTCAACTATTTTGTTGAGCTGTTTGTTTTTTTATATATTTGAGAATATCAACTGCTTATTGGTTGTGATAAGCAAATATTTTTCCCTATTTTGCAGGCTGCCTTTTCACACTGTTTTGTGTCCATTAATACATGTAAGTTTTTGATTTTCATGAATTCCAACTTGTCCATTTGTTTTTATACATGTGCCTTTGGTGTCATATCTGAGAAATCACTGTCAAATCAAATGTCATGAAACTTCACACCTATATTTTCTTCTAGGAGTTTTAGGTTTTAGGCTGAAGTCTTTATAATCTATTAAATTTTTTTGGCATATGGTGTTAAAGGATCCATTGTCATTCTCTTGTATGTAGATACCTAGTTTCCCCAACACCACAGCCTCCCCACTATCAGCATCCTGCACCAAGTGTTACATTTGTTACAATCTATGAACCTACAATGACACATCATCATCACCAAAAGTCCATAGTTTACATTGCTTTCACTCTTAGTATTGTACTTCCCATGGGTTTTGATATATGTTTAGTGACATATATCTATCATTGTGTTATACAAAATACTTCTCACTGCTCTAAAATCCTCTCTGCTCTGCCTATTCACCAACTCCCACCCTCCGCCATCTCTAGAAACCACTAATTTTTTTATTTATTATCTCCTTTCGTTTTCCTTTTCCAGAATGTCAAATAGTTGGAATCATATAGTATGTAGCCTTTTCAGATGGATCTTTTCACTTAATGTATATGCATTTAAGGTTCCTCCACATCTTTTCATTGTTTGATCACTCATTTCTTTTTAACACTATTATTCTATTGTCTTGATATACCACAGTTTGTTTATCCATTTGCCTACTGAAGGACATCCTGATTGCTTCCAAATTTTAGAAATTCTGAATAAAACTGCTATAAATATCCAAGTACAGGTTTTTGTGTGGACGTAAGTTTTCAGCTCCTTTGGGTGAGTACCACAGAGGGCGATTGCTAGATTGTATGATAAGAGTATGTTTAGTTTTATAAGAAACTTCCAAACTGTCTTCCAAGGTGGCTGTATCATTTTGCATTCTTACCAACAATGAATGAGAATTCCCCATGCTCCACATTCTCACCAGTATTTAGTGTTCTGGATTTTGTCCATTCTAATAGAGGTATAGTGATACGCTGTTCTTTTAACTTGCACTTCTCTGATGATATATGATGTGAAATATCTTGAGTTAATTTCTGCGTATGGTGAGTTAAGAGTTTTGCATGTGGATATCTACTTGTCCTAATAGCACTTGTTGAAAAGACTATTCTTCCTCTATTAAATGGTTTAGGCTCCTTCGCTGGAAGTCAGTTGATCACAGACACATGGGTTTATTTCCTGACTTTCAATTCTCTTCCACTGATCTGTATGTCTATCCTTATAGTAGGCTCAACCCTGTCTTAATATATACTAGTCATTAACACTGTATATGAACCCTTTAATTTTGTTCTCTTTCAAGATTGTTTTGGCTAGTCTGTGTCCCTTGAATGTTCATATGAATTTCAGATTAGTTTGTCAATTTAAGGAAAGAAGCTGGTGGGGATACTGACAGGGACTACACTGAACCTATATACTGATTTTGATTTGTTACTATTTTATGGTATGTATTTCTCCAATCTTTCACTTTCAATCTTTTGGCTTCCTTGTATTTTGATGTGTCACACATAAATAACATAACTGGTTGTATTTACATACGAATTCTGACAATATTTATTCATTTTTGCTATTTTAATATTTGGGTTTCAATCTATCACCTTATTTTTATGCTGGAAGCCTCTTTTTCCTTTTTTCTTGTCTTATTTCACATCTTCTCTTTCTCCTAGTTTCAAGGTTATTCTTTCTAATTTTATTTTTAAATGGGTATCCTTCAAACTACAAAACAAAAACCTTAAAAACTAAAATTAATTATCTTCTTTCCAGACACAAAAGTACCTTTAAACACTATTCATTCATTGCTCTCTTCCAGTTTGTGTTAATGTTATATTAGATCTGTTAGACATAATTATTGTTTCATGCCATTAAGATTTATTTAGATCTATTATTCACCTATTTATTACTTGCTTTGCTCTTCAGTGCTTTCTGTATCTCTGGCATCTGGAACCACTTTTATTCCAATTTTGGAAATTCGTTTGATGAGGTTCTGCTACTTGCAATTTCTCTCATTATATTTCACTCTTACTTGAAATATACTTTTGCAAGGCATACAAGTATAGGTTGATACTGTCTCGCCACAGTTCAGAAAAGATCCGAGCTATTAAAATACCGGCTCTGCCTAATTTCCTCTCCTTTCCTTCTAGAATGCCAAATATATACCTTAGACCATGTTTGTCATCCTATATTCCAGTTGCTTTTTACTTTTCTCAAAAATAAAAAGATTTATAATAAAATCCACTAGAAGTTAAATTATACAACTTGATTCGAAATATACCAAACAATAGCAAAGACTGTCTAGAATACATTCTATAACCTCTTTTATATAGTCTAACTCTTTGTCTGTCTGCGTTGATTTCTTGTAAACTGTCTTCCACTGATTCTTTAATGGTATCTAATCTGTTGTTAATCTCCTCAATTGACTGAGTTAATTTTAGCCTTCACTGTTTTTAATTTCAGGATTTCTAGAATTTCTTCTTCCCTGAAGATATTTTCCTTTAAACACAGTAAGCACTGTTACTCCATATTATGTTTAATAACCCCATTATCTAAATTTTTTGAGGGTAAGGTTTTCCTCTCTGTTACTTCTGCTTATTCTCACATGTGGTACTTTATTTCCTTGTTTGATTATTAACTTTTGAGAGCTGCTCACTTTCCTTATAAAACAATTTGAGTAAATTCTCTGAGGTCTAGAATGAAAGTCAATGTCTTCACACACACACACACACACACACACAAAGCTAGATTTGCTTCTGTTACTTTCTGGGAAATTAACAGGCCACAATCACTTAACATTTATGACTAGTGGTTACTCTAGTCACCCCAGATAGTGTGAAGCTGGGTTGCACAATTACAACTTCTAAGCCAGTTTTTTTTTCTCCTTATTCTGCTCAGCACAACTAAGGAAACGTGCTTTGTAGCCTCTTAAGAGGAGTAGGTGAGAAAGCAAGTTAAATTCTCTTTCACTAAGGGTATATTTCCTTAAGTACCAATTTAATGGGAAAGGACTCCTGTTGGAATCCCCAACTTTGGCTGGGCCATAGGTTTGTGCCTTGTGATTATCTGCTTTAATCACCTACAAACAGCATGTATTTCTTAAGGTGGCCTGAAAGTTTATTACTGGGAACCTTGAAAACATTTTACCACAGAACTAGTATTATACACAGAGGTTAGGTTCCTTTGGTTAGTTCATAATGTTTAATCCATACTTCATTTGTCCATTTTAACAAATATAAACTGAGCACTACTTTGTTCCAGAAACTGTCCTAGCAATGGAGATACAGTAGTATACAAAATAAGACAAAAATCTGTATCCTCAAATATCTTACCTCCAAGTGATCAAAACAGAAAATAAATGAGTGCAATATACAGAATGGTAGATGGTAAAGAACAAAGTAGGGCAGATGGATACGGAATGGAGGGAGTACAATTTTAAACTATTGTTAGTTTATTTTCTATTTTTCCTGTTGCCCAAAGGATTTAAGTTCGATGTCACTTACAGAATCTAAGTATCATAAATAAAGTAAAAATGCTTACACAAAAAAAGACTTTCAACGAAGAAATTTTATAAAAACACACTTCCTTTCCCATACCAGTAGGACAGCACTGCTCAGGCTCCAAGTCACTGACAAGCTACCATATCCTGACAGTCTCTAAAAAGGCAGTGATCAAAGAGGAAAAAAGTGATGGAAATTTCAAGAAGAAAAGAAATGAAGAGTCAAGAAGGAAAACACACTTCTTGATGCTATGAAGCTTCATGGACAGACATGTTCAACCACAAGGTGGGTGGCTTTTCTTTCTAGAACAGTAACTTTTTCTGACCAAGATTTCTTTCCTATTTGGCATTATTATAGTTATACAATTCCCCCCACACACACACCAATATTCTATCCCCAAAACAAATTATTTAACTTTCAAGGGTTCTCTGATCAACTTAACAGCAGATAAAGATTCTTTTTAATCCCTATCTGTAACCATTAAAATTTGTATAAAAGGAATACAGATAGCCAGTAGACTACTCTGGTAGTCTCACGTTTTACCTTAACAACCAGGATAGGTACCAGGATGTGAGGTGAAATACAAAAAGATAAAAATTGGAACAAGGCTTCTAATAGCACTCTTGGCAACACAGTAATGATTGGACAAGGAGAGGCAATCAGCCACTTTAATCTTCTATACTTATCAACAACCAATTCCACTACCACAGAACATGCACCACAGACTAAGGTGAGAAGGACAGAAAGGGATACAAAAGTAACTCCTCTCTGAAGCTCTGCTTAAATTGCTGGGGTGATTATAGCCAGGTAAGGAATGAGCATATAAACTAAGCCTGTCCATAGCTTCAGTTTTTATTCCTTCTTATGAGGAAGAGCTTTCTTATTATTTTTCACCTTGAAAAAAGCAAAAGTTTTAATCAGTGAGTCCTAATATTTTTATTGGCATTATTTATTGACTGTCATCTTGATAAAATAATTTCTCAAGTTGTGACTATAAGATATATTTCTAGGAATTTTTCAATTTACATATAATTTATTTATATTCAAAACTGCATAAAATAAAGCCTCAAGTTTAGGAAAACATAAGCAGCAACATGCAATCAGAACATAGTATCAACAGAAAGATGTTGGCCAGAAACAATTACCTTTATGGCTGTGTGTTTGTTTTCATCTTCTTCCATCCATAGATCCTGCTCATAATAATATAAGCCATCATTGATAACTCTAGCAAGTTCAGATGTAATTTTCGCCCAAGACATGTGGTTGCCTGTTCGATCTCCTCCAGGATGTTTTCTCATGTAAGGTGGTGTCTGAGTTACAATCAAAATCTTGTTTAAATCCTGGTCATCAATTTCATAATCTGAATCATTGTCAGACCAATCAGTAAATGTGTTTTTTCGCCCTTCTGTTTGTTCCATCTCTTCATCAAATAAAAAATCAAGTTCTTCTTGATCTTGTTCATCTGGAGAATATAGCTGATTTGATGACTCTTCAGGTAGAGACAGTGATTCCTGAAGGAAGAAATTGGTATTTTACATAAAAACATTGTTACCAATTTTATAATAATGTTACATGTCAATGTTAAAAGTAAATATTAAGATTGTATGCTCACCTACACAGCTGGTGGGAATGTAGTTTGGTGCAGCCATTACGGAAAACAGTATTGAGATTCCTCAAAAAACTAAAAATAGACTTACCATATGATCCAGCAATCCCACTTCTGGGTATATATCTGGAGGGAACTCTAAATCGAAAAGATACACGCACCCCAATGTTTACAGCAGCACTATATACAATAGGCAAAACATGAAAGCAACCAAAATGTCCACTGACAGATGACTGGATCAAGAAGTTGTGATATATTTATACAATGGAATACTATTCAGCCATTAAAGAGAGTAAAACAATGCCATTTGCAGCAACATGGATGGACCTAGAGATCATCATTCTAAGTGAAGTAAGCCAGAAAGAGAAAGAAAAATACCATATGATATCACTCATACGTGGAATCTAAAAAAAAAAAAGCACACCATGAACTCATCTACAAAACAGAAAACAGATTCACAGACATAGTAAACAATCTTATGGTTATTGGGGAAAGAGGGTGGTAAGGGATAAATTTGGGAGTTTGAGAATTACAAATGTTAGCCACTATATTTAAAAATAGATTTTAAAAAGTTTCTTCTGTATATAGCACAGGGAACTATATTCAATATCTTATAATAACCTTTAATGAAAAAGAATATGAAAACAAAGAAAAAATACTGTATGTTCAATTACTAGTTTAACAATCAAATTGTAAAAGAAAACCAAGTTAGCCTAATAAATATAAAGTAATTGCTAAACACTAAGTTTAAGACTAAAGAAAAACACAAAGTTGAATAAAAGGACTACATTAAAAGACTCCTTTAGAACTAAAAATGGAGTTAGCTCATACATTACAGCACATCAACTCATTTTACAGATGAGGAAAGAAAGGCCTAGAGATGCGATATTATTTGTCCACAATTTCAGAATTTGAACTAAAACAACCAAGGTCGTCTGACTTCCAGATTCAATGATCTCCCCTAGTCTCGATCCTTTTTACCTCACAATTATATTAATATCATAGTTTCTTAGCTAACCTTGCTGCCCAATCCTCATGCCCATTCAATGTGGCTCAGTTTCATGTTAAATACACTCCAACACTCATCAAATTATTGAATTTCCACCCTTTCTAGAGTAACTTCCTACTCAGTGATATAAAAAGTCTGAATTTTTAGATCCTAGATTCTCTAAAATATAACCTAGTCTAGAGTTCTCAAACCCTCAACACAAGGAAACAGATTTCTCAATGTTGTCATCTTCCCTTGCCATCCTCTGACCGTCATATCCTTAACCTTCAGCAAATACTAACTTTCCTAGGCTTAAAATAAGATAATCCCTCTCTCTCAGAATTCCTGTTCATGTGGATCCACATTCATTCAATAATTATCTGGGTCCTTACAATGTGAGAGCTGGGCACTGTTCTAGGCACAGGTATACAGCAAAAAATAAAACAACAACTCTGTCCTGATGGAGCTAATATTCTAGTAAACAAAAGGCTGTTCATTATGTTTTTACTTAAAAAAAAAAAAAGAAAAAGGAAGTTTTAACACAGTGTGAATATATTTAAAAACAAAAATGATATATCTTGTTATTCACATTTGTAAGTACGTGAAAAAAGTCTGAGAATAAAGAAATACCAAACTGTTAATAATGGTAAACCATGAACAGAGTCTTTTACTTTTTACATATCAGTTATATATATATATATTTTTTTAAAATATATATATATTTTAAACATGAAACTTTTTGTAATTTGTGAAGAGACGAGAGATTTTGGGTTGAAGATGACTGAGCATACATATTTGCAGTAATGAAAAGAATAAATCCATGTCAATATGAAAACAAGTATAACTATCAAAAGATTAGAAAGTTTTATGCCTTTCTGGAAAGCAGAAAGCAAACGGAATTGTATAAATAATAAACAAGACTAGAGGAAAACCTTTTGTAACATTTAAGTATGTCGTGTTTAACTACTATTGCTAATTAAAAAGTTATCTTTGATCAGGGTTTCTCAAACTCAGAACTGTTGACATGTTGGGCTTGATTCTTTAGTGTGTGGATGTATGTGGTAGATGTTTACGGGGTTGTCCTGTACACTGTAGGAAGTCTAACAGCATCCCTGGCATTCACTCAAGACACAGTAATACTCTCTCAGTTTTAAAAATCAAAAATGCCTCCAGCCAATGCCAAATATCCTCTGATGAGGCAAAATATTAACACCTTCCATTTCCCCAAAGGAGAATCACTCTTAAATCTAAATCCTTCACGCTTTCTTTCTCCACGCTTTAGCCTTAGGGATAAGGAGCTCTTTCATAATAATCTTCAATATGATAGCCTTCTTCATTCTTCCCACATCTAGACCCAATTATTTTTAGTGGTCTTCTCCTTTTACAGTTTACTTTGAGTATCTGAATTGAGTGGCACTGTTTCCAAGTTTCTTTTTCGTAAACTTTTTGAGATAATTGTACATTCACATAGGTATAAGAAATGGAGATCTTGTGTATTTTTTAACCCAGTTTCCCCTCAATGTAAACATATTGCAAAACTATAGTAGAATATCACAAACAAGAGAAATATTGGTGTAACCCACCAATCTTAACTAGCATTTCCCCAGTTTTACAGTACTCATTTGTGTTCGTGATTTAGATCAGAGCAATTTTTACCACATTTGGAAGTTCACGTATCCAACTACCAGCCAAAAACACAGCAGCTCTACCGAAAGGATCTCTCCTGTTACTTCCTAACCACCTGCATCTCACTCCCTTACGTGCCCACAATAAATCAATTCTCTTCTTTTCCTATTGTAAAATCACCAAAACATATATAAACCTGATATGTATCTTCTACAAATATTTGTAAAACAACCTTACAAATAATTAACAAAGTTACAAATAATACGGCAAAGTTAAATTCAAAATTTAGAAAAACTTTGTCAGCTTTAAAAGCAGAAATAATATTCAAATTTAAACTAATCTCAAAAGACTAAGTCAAAACATTCTGAAATCATATTCAGAAATAAAGGATAAATTTAAAAACTGACACAATATAATTTTCAGTTATATAGTAACTCGTAAGTTTTAATGAAGGGCAATGGTTCCAATCTTTACAATTTTTTAAACTTTTCAAACTTTATATATATACCTGACAAACAGTGGCCTTATATTCCACTCAGGATATATCACACTTCACTTGGGTTATAACAACTTACCTTCAGTTTCACTGGGGATGGACAATGTCTCTTTTTTACTTTTATCCAAGGTTCTGAGTCCAAGTCAGGCAAACTGGTAGACAAACCTCTAGACATTGCTTGAAGATTACTTGTTTCAGTATTTTTCTTTGGGTTCAGTGGACTTCCAATTCTTGGAGAATTTGGGGCAGACTCTAAAAAAAATTTTAAGTTAGTTCTACAGTTAAAATAATGATTTTCTTACTTATAAAACACATTTTTTTCTTTACTTGAGCTTGATTTTTTTTCACAAAAACATGATAAATCAATTCAATTATAACTTTTCCAAACCTTAAGAACTTGTAAGATATATCTAAATGAAGCCAATAAATAATAGGAATGTATCAACCCTTATGCAGACACTTTCAAATATCTCAACACTAATGTGAGTCACCTACTAATCATGACAATACATCTATTTGAATCAATTTTCTGTGAAATTTTACATTAAAAATCTCAAATGCTATTAAGCCAATCAAATGCATATTCTACTCAAGGCAAAATCAATTTTTCATTGTTCTACTAGGATCTATACTAAGACAGTCAAATCCCCTACTTTCCTCATCTCCTTTGCTTAACAAGGTTAACCTAAATGCACTGTGACCCTTAGTCAGTATGTAAAGAGCAGAATATCACATCATTAAAGTACACTGGCCTGGCAAACACATTTAAAATATTTTACAACTCTGCTGGAATTAAAAATGCTTTTCTCAAAATTTGTAGATATTGACAGGCTTATGTGGAATAGATAAATAAGATTATACTGTATAGCACAGGGAAATATATACAAGATTTTGTGGTAGCTCACAGTGAAAAAAATGCAACAATGAATACATGTATGTTCATGTATAACTGAAAAATTGTGCTCTATACTGGAAATTGACACATTGTAAAATGACTATAACTCAATAAAAAATGTTCTTAAAAAAAGGCTTTCTCTACACTATCTTTTAATCAAAGTAATTATATGCTCTGTAAATAAAGCCCAAGTCAATCCCTTTATAAAATTTTTTCAAAAGTCAAAGAATATTCAAGCTATAATGCAATATGGGCTTGCTTTGGACAAAAAGTGTTTTAAAAAGAAATTTATACTGTAAAATTCTAAACACTATTTACTCCTCAAAGCCAATTCCTTGAAAATACTGCAAAGTTGAATATTACATAGAGAAAGCTGAAATAAATGAACAACTATCCTTTTAATTTACTAAATGAAAACACAAAGGCACATTCTAGGAGTTTGAGAAGACTATTCCAAGATTTTACTTTCATCAACTAGCTGCTAGAATCAGACGGATTATCTTCTCCATGGACACACAGACCCAGGATTCAACCACCAGACTAGTTTATTACTTTAAAACAAATTATATTGTTTCCTAACAGAAAAGGCTCTAAAACTACACTGTTCAGTACAGTAGACAGTAGTCATGTGGAGCTACCCAGCACTCAAAATGTGGCTAGCCCTGAAATGTGCTCAGGATAAGTTAAAATACACATCAGATTTCAAAGACTTGGTACAAAAAAAACCCCAAAAAACAATTATTATAATAATTTTATAAAAATTAAATATATTAAAACTAATTTCATTTGTTCTATAGCTTTTAAGGATTTAAAAATTATAAGGATTCTGTGTGTGGCAAACACATTTCTTTTGGACATTGCTGCTCTACAACTTAATGGTACATGCCATCAATTGACCCACAAATGTAGTATGAGTGAAATACTAGGTTTGGGCTGTCAGTATTAATATTAAAGTTACAGGAATGGGAAAAACATTAACTCCAGAGAACCTTATTCCTAATACTATGAATGTCGTATATCATGCAGTGAATAAAGCTTTAAAAGTAGACTAAGAACCACCACCCTAGTAACCAGGTGAATTAGTATGCATATTTCATGTATACATGATTAGAACAGCACCTGGCACAAGGCAGGGAAATTAGTATTTATTGTTTTCAACATAGAAATTTAATCTTTAAGCACCTACTTAAGTTCATGATATAATCATCCCTAAATGCTATTTAAACTTGAATGTTTCTACCATGGAGTCAAGTGTTTCACTACATTTCACAACACATGTACTTATAAATTAAATGACATCAATACCAAAGAATTTGGGTAAGACAAGAAAATTCAGAAGTCTTAAGAGTTTTTAAAGAGTGTTCACCTTATACACATATGCTCTGTGTGTATATACACATATTTTCTGTACCTGCCTTTTCTCTTACAAAGATTTTGAAATATATGCATGTAAATTTCAACAGTAATGGTAAAGCCCTAATCTTCCAAGACCAAGTGAGTTTGAGTATGACTGATTACTTGACATTAAACTTATAGACAAAAATTAGACACATACTATGACACTTACAGATTCTAATTTGGGAGAACCTAGAAAAAAGGATTTTTCTTTGCTGATTTCATTAATTGCAAATTGTCCACATGACTCTCCAGAGATAAATCACCATATATATTTCATGACACATATCTAGTATGACTTTTTAAAATCCGTCTTGAATCACAGCTCTGGTTAATTATATAGAGTGTGTTAAAGTGTATTTTATGTGAGGCACATTCAAGAATACTTCTGGATATCAATGTTCAAAAGAAATCCTAAAGCTTATTCAATAATCATTAGGGAATCCTCCTACATTTTAAGAAAGCCAAAAACAAAAACAAAAACAAGACTGTCAGGTAACTGACCTTTCAATTCTGGTTAAGTGAAATTCTTTTACCTAAGAGTTGATAGTGCAATATTGTATCACTAGAACTGCAAAACCTAAATTTCAGTTCTAATATTTTACCTTTCTCGTATCAACAATTTCTAGTGCATTAAGGTCCTCTGTTCAGTGCAAAGGCCAAGTCATGTTAGACAATTCAAACTCTTTAGAGGGAAAAACAGAAACTGTAATTCTTTTGAAGAAAAGGTCCAATTAATTTTATTATACAAAGCCTTCAGGAAGTACACATTAAGGGCTATGTTTAAAAAATTTGAGGTCTTCTCATTTGAGATAAAAATATAGATAAAAGTTTCACTGCTTTTCTCTACCCATGGGTACATATAAATGCAATCATACTATCCTTTATTTACATCTCAAAGTTTTGGTGACATATTACTTTCTATTGCATTTAGGAAACTAAGGCTTTCTTATCTGAGAGGAATTATTAAGGTCAGAAATGTGGAGATTCATAGGGAAAAGCTGAGTTTGCATATATTTATTCCTATGATGTAATGCGAATCAGTATTAGTTCTAAGAACACTCCATCTTTCTACATGTCTTCATTATCCATCTAGTTTCTTATGTATGATCTAAGGAACTTAAAAACTGACATTTAAATATACGTTGACTTGTTGCAGGCAGTATGCATGTGTATACAAATGAGTGTATATTAAAAAACACAAACATGTACAAACATTGTGACTTTATTCTTGTAATTTTATTAATAATGCATAAATGGTTCATGGACAGGCATTACCAACCTGACTGACCTATCTTAGTTAAACTTTGGAGAAAGTATTTTCTATTTATCAAACTCACCTAATGCCTGTTCATAAGAAGGTTAAAAATATCATCTTGGACCCAATGTTTACACAATAAATTAATCTAATGTATACAATCAGATATTATATTCCTCTTTTAAAAACCTAAAAAAATGTCACTTGAAGTTCTTCAACTTTTAAAACACCTGCCCAAATTGCTTGTTAGGTTTAGAGGCACAGAGGGCTGACAATCAAAGAAACACTAAATAAAAATATCTGAGACTGTCTATCAGTGCTTTATTGATGGCAGGCCTCTAGACTGGTGTATCAAAAATACTTTGAAGAGTTAAAAAAAATACTCTCTTTCATTTCTTAAGTTTCTTTGCCCTTAGTGTCCACATTAATAAATCTTATAGTCCATGTGAAATATTATGACAACATGTGAGTTATACAATGTACACTATACTGAAGGGCAAATCAAATATCAAAGGACCTAACAATCTGGGAAATTCCACTCAAGCCTCTATTTCTGCTTTATTGATCTGGACACAAGTACATAAGTCTGGAAGGAAAAGACAGACTCTTGCAATATTTTCAGAATGATAATTAACTTTCCCACCATGAATAAAAGTAGCACATGCAGCCCACACTAATTACACACAAATGGGCGGCTCCTATAAAAACAACAGCAGTCCTCTGGTCTCTCATCATCACAAAGGTGTTTATCTCCATTGTAGTGTTGGCCCAACATCCTCCACAAGGAGTTGGGAGTAGACATTCTTGCACAGAAGTCTGGTCGCTTCCATTTCTGCAGCACGATTTGTTCCAATATTTATAATGATATTTCAGTGAGTCACCTATTCCTCTGCATATTCCAATCAAATGACATCCAAGAGCATCAGCAGATCATCACCCTGACTGAAAAAAGTTTAAGCACACATATTTTTTCCCAAGAGGGAATGTCTTAAAAATGATCCAGGAAAAGAGTTCTTAACATTAAAATAATTTTTGGAAAGTCTAAATACCACCAATTCTTACACTTGTAATTACAATAACTTCATAAGAGATCCCCAATTCTGCATTAGTATATAGGTCATCTTGTCTTTTCAAGACAAGGTTGAAGCATTTTGGTAAAAAATTAAAGGAAAATTACCCCCATTCTTGAATATTAAACTTCTAAATTATTCCAATCTTATAAGGAGAAAACTGGCACAAGATACTATGATCATTAAAATTAAGAGAAGATAGGTAGAAAATCTACACATGACACAGTACACAAATAATTTAAGCATAAATAGAACAGAGCTCCACCCATAACTGTTAAATCCCTATTTAATTTATAGCTCTCTATGGAAGGCAATACAAATAGAATTTAAAGCATCAAAAGCCACTGAGTTATCTTTAATTGTCCTATTGAATCTGAATAAACTTTAAAAAGGCTGAGTAAACTGGACTAAGTAGTCCACTGTTAGGCTGTTTGTTTTAGAAGAAAAGCTGTTACCTGTATGTGAACAAAAGGCTTGACCCGGTACAAACTCTGGGCAATCAATCAGTTGAGAGAAGTCAGTTTGTGGCACACTACGTGGAGGAGGGCCCGGAATTGGCCATTTTTCGGGTTCTACCTTTTTTCTCATTTTCTCATCCACAATTTCCACTTCTGTGCTATCTTTCAGTGCCTATAAATGGGAATTTTGAGCTATTAACTTTCATTCAAAAAATTTTAATTGTACATCCTACACTTCTAATAACCTAAAAAATTTTAAAGTCTAAAATCAGCATATAGTATTAGTTAATGTTTCTAAAAATATCCATGAACTACTTAGAATAGGACAAATTTTAAAATCATCTGCCCCTGTAAAGTAACAAATACCCTGATTTAACACGTAGCAGATAATCTGGTTTTCACAATTAGAATAGTCAAAGATTACTGCATCAATTAGAAGCAAATGATTTTTACTATAATTTTTATTGTCAATTTTTTTCTTCTCATATTTCCTTTTGTCTTCCCTTAACATAACTAAATAAAACATAGGCATTGTATTTATTTTAATAACTACCACCATTGTTGAATAATAAGAACATACATACACAGATTCCTCATAACACCCTGTAAGTGTAAGGTACATTTCATAGATGAGGAAACTGGGGCTTAAAGAAACAAAGTAACTTGATAAAGATCATAGACTTAGTATGAGGCAATACCAGGGCTCAAATCATTATTTATCCACCACTACAATTCTTAGCCACTAGGATATGTGCCTCTCAAAAAAATAAATGTCTTGTAATTTAAGGATAAAACAAAACTAGAACAAAATTTCTTCCAAATAAAAATTAAGAGTCTTATTACCTGAATTTTAACTGAAATCCAAGGTACTCACCTTTACAAATTAGGAAAAATACAAATATAAAGACTCAACCTACAAATTTGTTTACTTAAAAAAATTAAAACAGTATTTTAGTTCAAGAACCTATTATATGTATTACTTTAAGAATCTTATATTACTATAAATGTTAAGTGATAATGCTGTAATAGTAGTATTGTACTTACTTCTCAAGTTATATTTTCCATAAATAGACAATTACTTTAAAATTATTTAAATACAAGCTCTTTTGATAAGATTTGGTATATTCACTGAAAGGAAGAGTATGAAATACAGAATGAAGGAAATAAGGAAGAATCCTATGGTAAGAGCTTTGAATTGGTGATATGTGTATTTTTTTCCTAATATATTTTCCTAGTTTTGTCCACTGAACATTCTAGAAGCAATGACACCCCAGTAGCAAACCAGTATACCCAGCATCCACATCCTGTAAAAATACGGGTGAATTTCAAAAACTATAAATGAAAGAGCATGGAGACAGAAGAATTCCATTTACAAAAATGTGAAGAACAGACAAAATGAATCTATGCTAGAAGAACCAGAAAAGTGGTTTGCTTTGGTTTGGTGAGGCAACGGGTGAGAGGGTAAGGGACTGACTAGAAAGGGCCACTCAAGAAGTTTACTGAGTAATGGACTACATATATCTTGTTTGGAGCAGGTTTATACAATTTTCAGAATTCAAACTGAATACCTAAGATCCCTGCATTTTACACCATGTTATTTATACCTGAATTTAAAAGGAAAAAAAGCTCCTTGAAATTTTTAGAAAAAGATTGCCAAAAGTGATGGCTAGGATGTAAAGCAACTCAAATTCTCAGAAATGTTAGTTTTAACTGGTTCAATTCTTTTGAAAAAAATGTTTAGCAGTATTTACAAAAGCTAAGTGCATATATATATCCCATTACCCACCAATTTCACAGGAAAATAACTGTATATGTCCAACCAAAAATATGTACAATAATGTTCACAACAGTATCACGTATTCAAACTGTAGAGAACCCAAATTTCTATTAATAGAAACATGAAAAAATAAATTTGTCATATCATACAATGCAATACTACCCAAAAATGGAAAATAAACAAATGCCACACACCAAGGAGGATAAACCCTACAGAAGCAATAATGAGCAAATGTCAGATATAAAATAATTCAAATAACTTTCTGTTATGCTTAAAAAACAGGTGAGGAAGCTCTCTGAGAAGCAACTACCTTTGAGGAGAGCAGTTGTATTGACTAAGATGAAGTACAAGAGAGCCCCTTGGGATGTTGAAAATGTTCTCTGTCTTAATCTGGGTGACAGTAACACAGGTATATGCAGAGGGGAAAAGTCATCTGTAATCTTACAGTTTCGAATATACAGTGTAAGTTGTCTCAACTTAAAATTTTTTTCAGGAAAAAATTCAAAGTTCTTTATATACAGCTATCAAATGATCTTCTAATACATGCTATTTTTAAAAAAGGAAGGGGCATGACAGTATATGTAGTATAACATGAATACTTCACGAGGAATACACAAAAAAGAAGTAACACTACCTGCCACACCAAGGAAGGTTTAACTAGTTCACTGTTGCTGAAAGATGAGAAGGAAAATTTTCACTCTATGCCCTTTGAATCCTGAATCACAGAGAATTAAATCCCTATTAGAAAAAAATTCAAGAAGAAAATCAAGAGAATAGAAAGTGGAAAAGTTGTGATTTAGGCCTTAAAAGAATGATACAAAAACTGTATCAGACGTATATTAAGGAAAAGATCTAGACAAACCAAAGTTAGACATATTTTTACTAAAACTTGGTTATCTTGAACTCCTAAACAATGAGATACGGTACACAGTCAATATTTCCAGTTATCTGAGGTTTTTTCCTATTATTTTTGGCCCTTTTCTTAATGATACCTATTACTATGAATAACCACCAATGCTGGAATACATAGATGTTATATGGTTGGTTCCTGGTCCTATGACTGGCACTAAGAGAATAAAGACTAGCATGTGTAAAGATCTAGAAGAATAAGAGCAGCACACATTCTGTGAAACCACAAGGTCAGCCAATTTGGGAAACAAGGCTTCAAATGACACAGTACTAGGCACAGTTCTAAGGACTTTACAGTTATTATGTTAATTACTCCTCTAAGTCCACATACTCCACAATAGCTTATTTGTCCTATTTTAATGAGAAAATTGAGCATGAGGAGGTTAAATAACTTGCATACAGTTATACAACTGATCAGTTGCAGAGCAAGGATCAACTTGATCTAACAAAAAAGGAAGACACAAATGGCTTTCAGTTGTAGACCAAGTACCAAAAATGCAGTAAGCTGAGTCGAACCAGCAATTCCACTCACTTCTGGGTATCCACTCAAAGGAAATAAAAAAGTTTTCAGAGATACATGCACTCCTATGTGTACTACAGCATTACTTACAGTAACCAAGATATGGAGACTATGTAAAGCCCTTTAATAAGTGAATGGGTAAGAAATATGTGGTATATATACACAAGAGATTATTCAGCTGTGAGAAAAGAAGATAATCCTGCCATTTCTGACAACATGGATGGATCTTGAGCACATTATGCTAATTGAGATACATAAGACAGAAAGATAAATACTGTATAGTATCAATTTTATGTGGAATCTAAAAAAGCCAAACTTGTAAGTAAAAAAAAAAAAAAAACAGTAAAATGGTGGTTACCAGGGGATGGGGGAGAGGATAAGATCAATGTTGTTTAAAGTACAAACTCAAACCAGTAGTAAAAAAGCCTTGGAGATCTAATGCACTGTATAATGGCTATAAACAACAATATTGTACTATAAATATGTTAAGTGATAATGCTATAATAGCAATCATATTACAATATACATGTATCAAAGGAAAAAAACAGAAAAAAATGCCGTAAGAAAAAACATAAATGGGAGAGGAAAAAACAGACTCACTAAATTTGGCTGTGTAGATCTACTCAACCAGGGTAGATATCGGTGTCAGCTAAAGTATACTTTGATTCTTTTGATAGTTTTTTCAAGAAAGGAAAGACCTGAGCATATTCAAACACATTTAGGAAAAAGCTGGTAGAAATGAACTGAAGATAGAAGGCGTGATCAAGAGAAGCACATTCTTGAAGACTAATAGCAACAGTAAACTCTTATTTAGAGCCAGATACTGCCATTACATATTTCATACTCATGGCAAGCCTATGAAGTTATGCATTGTTACAATTTCCACTTTACAGAAGTCTCAGGACACTGCCAGAAGTCCCCGAGCTACGAGGATATATGTATGCAAGTTCAAGTGCATGCTCTAAATTAGCATGTTTATACTACAAAGCCTAATGAAGCCTTGCCACCTTAAGGGAAAAGACATCTTTCCCAGTGCAATAAATGGTAGGTACATATAAATGTTAAATGAATGCAGGCCTGTGTTGTTCTAAATCACTATGCTTGTGTTTTTCTGCATTTCAGAGTACTACTATTTCTTACTGTAAATCAGCCACTATGTATTAATGCTAACCCATGTCAGTAACGCAATAGTTTTATTAAATATCCCTTCCTTACTGATAAAAGCTTTAGAAACATAATCAGCGCTCTGAAAATCGTGTTTGAAGACTTAATGGGAATACACACAGACCAAAAAAGCATGCAATGAAGTTACCCGTTCCTACAGAAGTACAGAGATTGGGGGAAATCAGTAACTTTTTCAAAAATGACAGTGAGCTGGATCTTTGCTATTGCACAAAGTCCATAGTTAATAATCTCATTCTACTATAAGCATAATTATAGTACTTTTTTCCAAGGATAAACTCTGCAAGAAAAAAATTTAACTTTCTTCAAATTAAAGTATACAGAAACTTTTAAATAAACTTATTGTCTATAAATAAATATAATAGTGGTATTGCTCCAAGTAATTTTTTTCATAAAACAAAGAATCATTAGTTTTATAACAAATCACTAGTTAATAGTGTTTTAAAAACCTAGACTTTCCTATAGCTGGTTTTTAAAATATAGAGCACATGTGTTCAAAATATTTGCCAAAATAGCCAGACTTTCAAAGAGTTTTTAAGAAAATTAAAAGATGAACCAAAGACTGGAAAAAAAAAATTGTAAAATACACTTAAAAGACTTATATCCAGAAAAAACTCTTACAGTGATTAAATAAAACCCAAATACTCCAATAAAAATGAGCAGGTGATTTGCATAGACATTTCAACAAATAAGGTACACTGACAGCAAATAAACACATAGAACATAAAAAGATGCTCAACATCATTAGTCATTAGGGAAATACAAATTAAAACCACAATGACAAACCACTACATATCTATTATTCAAAAAATTGACAATACCAAGTGATGAGGCCATGGAGCAAATGGAACTTTCATACAAAATGGTGGCATGCAAAATGGTTAAATCCACTTTGGACAATAGATTGGCAATTTCTTACTGTTAAACATATACTTACCACACATTCCAGCAATCTCAATCCTCAATATTTACCCAACAGAAATGAAAACATAGGTACACGCAAAGATCCATGCTTTATTCATAATCTCAAAAAACTGGAAACAATCTCAATGTCTATCAAGTGACTGAATAAATTATAGTACATCCTTACTATGAAATACTAGTCAACAACAAGAAAAAACTACTACATGCAATAACACGAATGAATCTCAAAAGCACTAAGCTGAGTCAAGGAAATCAGAAACAAAAGGCTACAAACTGTGTAATTTATTTATAGGATATTCTGGAAAAGGCAAAACTAGAGGGACAAAAAATCAGATCAGTGGTTCCCCGGGGGCTGTTAGTGGGGAAAGTGACTGGTTACACGGGAGGCACAAGTGTCTAAGTCTGTCAAAATTCATAGAACTATACAGCAAAAAGGCAAATTTGATTGTATGTATGTAGCAAACAGAAAATCAAAAACTGTAAGCATTTCTAGAACAGGACAGACAAGAGATTCAATAAAATCATCAAGAATGCTGGAAATACTGGAAATACTATTTTAAGTCAGCCCTTCTGTAGCACATGAAAAATTCTCAAAATTTTAATGGGAATATATGCTATTTTATAGCAATCTGAAGACTAGAGGACCAAGAATACCCCAGTAAGTTCAAGTCTGTGTTGGTGTTCAACCCATCCAAAGATCTAGTTAAAAACATGTGAAAACATCATTAGTAATTCTTTGAAGGGTTTCCAAGGTTAGACATTTATTTGGGTTTTACAAAATAGAAAAAAGCCACGATGCAGTCTAAGCCTTAGGCAACTACAGACTTGTTTTTGCTTTTTTCTTAAAAATTTTTAATAGACTTTACTTTTCAGAACAGTTTTAGGTTCACAGCATTAATAGAAAGTAGACTGTTTTGTAAATGAATAATTACCTCTAAAATGAGATTAAGGTTTGTAGTGAGAGCCTGAACACGGTGGAAACCAGCAATCAGGGAAATAGGCAAGAAACCTTGCTCATCCATCTTTCTCCTAAGAAAGAAGTCCCGTTCCAAATTTTCTATACTGAAATAATATTCACTGAAAAGAGAAATAGAGAAGTAAACAAGTTTCACCAATCTATTCGATAGGAAATAAAAATGTCTATTGCTTATAGTATCAATTGCTATAAAACTACTTTATTAATAACATTATATACACTTAATTAAATAGGTAGTAAGGTAAATACAGTAACAGCAAAACCCTACTAAGTTAGTAATTTCTCTTCCACATAAGTAGAAAGAAATTTAGAATACCGATTATCTTTCCGAAAACTAACATTAACTTCTACCTATGTATGAAGAATTAACCAGCATTATACTTTAAAATAGTTCAATAATTAACTTTTTCAATGAGTCAATTCAGTGAAAAATTTCATTTCAAAGCTAGTTTAATTTACTTCATTTAAACACTAAATAAAAAAGCTAAACACATCTCAAAAGACTGCCTTCCAACTTTTTCCAATCACTGAGAATAATGATATACTGGAAGTATTCTTTGTCAAGTTTACAGAGTAGTTTGTTTTGCTTTCTATAGTGGCAGGGTACTGACATTGTTTAATACTTCTGAACTTTAGCAATCAGCACAATGCTTAGTAAAAACTAAGCGTTAGTGAATACATAGGCACAGGTGTACACACACAATTTTATATTCAAATCATTCAAGATTTCCCCCTTTGATGGGCTCAACTGTAAAAGATAGTAAGAGTGAACAGAATATAGCTAAACAAAGAATATATACAACACCATGAGGTATTTACATGGCAGGGAAATACAAAAGCAACTTATACACAAAGTGTATGACCAATAACTATAAGTTTCAAAATAAAAGATAATATGAAGAATACATTTAATAATGGCATTTGAGAAACAAGTGTTCAAATTCAGCCTGTGAATAGAAAAATGAGAACAAGATTCTAGAGAGAGAGAACAAGAGGATAAATGAGGGAAAATGCAGAAAATACAAAATATATGACATCAAATGATATGGCCTACAGTTTAATAATCCTATACTGTTTCTAAATCACAGAGAAAGATTTCAAAGATGGGTGGCAAATTATGAGAAAGCACATCAGCTCATATATTTGGGTATAAGGCTGGATAACTAAAGATACCCTTGAAGTATTTAGATCGAACTCTAACTTTGAACAAAAAAATCAACTATGAGTGAAAACTGGCTTTGAGCTACTTTCCACTGGGTGGGAAAAAATCTTATTTTAGAAATTTAAATACCCAAGTTGTTTCTTTATACTCTGATATTTACCCAACTATCAAAGTGCAAAGCTCCCTTAGATCAGTGAAGTACTACTGACATCTCAGTAACACTAGTAAATCATTTACTCTTCTTAAACACAGAAGAAAAAAATATAAGGCTTGAAGAATTGAACAATCTGATTTTTGTTACACCTCAAAAGCCCTTTTCACAGTGCCTGGCATGTGGTGGGCACATAATATGTGTGTTCTAATTTTTGTTATACTTCAAAAACCCTTTCACAGTGCCTAAAATGAGGTAGGCATATAATACATATGCTTAAATTCTCAATTTTCAGACATTAAGACATTTGATTTAATCATAAGTTAAAACTGTTCTTGGACAAAAACTTCTCTGACTGTAAGATGTCTTTTTAACCTAGTACTTTGTGTAAATAAATTCATAAATCACTCTATTACCTATAGTAAATACTTTTTGAAACTTCTAGTGGGCTGCAAACATACTTATGTCTAAATCTGAATGCCAAGAGATTGTCCCAGCTAGAAATAATCAAGATCTTAAATTTTTAATACCTTGACATCAAAAAGTCAAATTATTAATATGCATCTTCAGTTAACATGACTTAAAAAACTCAATCATCCATAATACAGGTAAGCCTCTTACATCAAAATATTTTTGAATAATATTCCACAAGTGCAAAGAAAGTTTTCAGTAACTTCTCAAATATGAAAATTTAAACCTAATGAATAAGCCTATCTATGTATGAGAAACTTCAAAGACACAGAATCAAAAGCATGACTCCTCAAATCCAGATGTCCAGTAATCAGAGAATGTAACAGTAAAGAGCCATTCTAAACCAGCCTGGTTCTCTAACATCTGCCAAAACTCTATTGCTAAACAATAACAAAAAAAGGAGTCGTGCCCAATGCTATGTCTGACATTTTGTTCAGTGTCCTAGGGGACATTATCATGTCCTACCTTAGAAGCTCTGGATACTACACTGCATGATCAGAAATTTTGTCAACACTGAAGTAGCTCTGCTCCTCCCTCACTTGTTATGAGCACATTGGAGGCCGATTATCCTGACATGGAGTTGTATGTCCACTGTCAGGTTTCAGAAGGGACCTGGCAGCAAGAGTTAAAAAAAAAAGGCAGGAATAGTGCTCTGAAGTTGATAGCCACATGCCAGGCACTTTCTGCCCATTAAAAGGCCCTTTTCTTCAGTGTTTGCGTCAACTGTAACAAAAGAAGCAAGAATAAAATAAACAGGTTGCTTCATCTTGTAAGCCAATCAAATCCACCATGAAGGCATCCGAGGAAGATACCTGGCTGATGCTGATGAATAAATGATTTTCTAGTAACAGAGTATGGTTCATTTTCATTTTTAAATAAAGGTAGATGTTTTTAAAATGCTTATGCCCTTTCAAAAATAGCCTTTTTCCTTTCCCTTGTAGACAAAAAAAAGGGTCAAATTTCAGCAAATTACTTATGCAAATCACTTGGGAATATTTTTCTCAACACTACATAAACACACTATATAAATATGCAAAACCTCCTACACAATACTAATATGCAGAGAGGTTATTTTTTCCTTAAAGATAATAGAATAAACTAACATCCTCCTAACCTCAACTTTAGTATTCAGGTAGTAACTATTATAAGAACTAGAGCAAAAAAGCCTAAATAATATGTCACAGAGAAAGAGAACTTAAAAGTTAAAAAACAAACTTAGAATGCTGAAACTAACTGTTAAGAAAGCCAGACAGCAACATTTTCTGCCATTTATATTCATTTTCAAATTTTAATAGAAACATTTATTTGAAAATAAGCCAAGTTTCATTTGTTCAATTTCAAATATATGTAGCAGTTTTACATTCTTATTATTTAATCACTCATATTATACCATGACATTACAATATTCTTTAGGCAGAGAAAGACCTCAGTAGAGAAAGCACTATTTTTATGTAAATAACATGAACCAAATATGAATTTTTAAAATATTTTACATATTTTACTAACATTTCCTAGAAAAAAACTACTAAAATCCTTCAATTTTACTAATAAACAGCTTAGAAAATGTGTTATATATTCATTGTCAATGACATTCAAGTATGATATTGCAACAGATTCTCCTATCCCATCTGTCTGTTCGACTTACATTTGGCGCTTAATATACTCTTTAAGCAATGCTTCTTCCACTGGATACACCTGCACGCCTGTACCATCATCATAGTAATACATCATACTGGTATTAAGTTCTGTTTGAAATGGTTGGTCAGACCTTTCACCATGTTCTTGATAACCATATGAATAATCAAAGTTCACTTAATGTGAAAAAAGAAAAAGAAAAAAATAATCAGATTTTTTAAAAAGGAGGTACTATAAAGAAAAATCCAAAGTGAAGTATTTCAAAAGGTAACAAATATAAAACCATCTTTATTATCAGACAAATAAAATCAGTTAAAACATTATATGGGATAGTGGGGAAAACTAACAGAAGTCTTGCATACTTTTCTCAAAGTTCATCTAATTTAACAAAACAAGAAATCATGTCCTACATCGAGAATTTCCTCTGCCTCGTCCTCTTCCCCGACCTCGGCCTCTTCCTCGGGCTCTAAAAGAACCTCGGACATTACCACCCTCACTTCTCACACTGGAAACTTCATCTTGATCATCTCTCTTTTCTCTTTCACGTCTCCAACCTTTTTAAAATAAAAATATTTTAATACATTTCAATCTGTGACTGTTAATAACATGTTTATCTTTACGAAAATGTGGTAACCACTTCTCCCCACTTGGTAACTAGTTGTTAATAACCAGGCATTCTTCAGAAAGATACAAACTTAAGAGATCCCAGAGGAATTTCGTCAAAATGTGTCCAGCATAAAAGACATTATGCACTGACATAAGAAGACAGTCTATTAAGTCAAGTAACATACTACAAAGATAGTGAGATTGCTTGCTAAAATTGTGTTGTTCAAGATTCAGGAAGTTCCAGTAAAAATGAGTTTTGCACTATATAAAACTCCTAAGAAACACATTTCCACACACACTCTGGTTTCTCTTCAGATCGAATAAATCTTTTGCCTTTTACATTTCCACAATAATAATAATACTTATTTTCACAAAATTTTTAAGGAAAGGATGTTTCTATTAAGGTAAAAGATGTTTCTTTTAAAGAAAAAGGGAAATGAAAACAAAACAAACTGGGAGAAGATATCTGCAGCACAATTACATTCAGAATGCATATAAAATTCATACAAATGTCACATGTGTGCACATGCACGCACACACACACTCACAAACCCACACAGAGCAACTTATGGGGAAACTAGCTAAAAGATAGGCTAGGGCAAACAAGCAAATGCAAAAGGCCAATAAAAAATGGTGCTCAGCCTTACTAGCCTTGAGAAATGCAAATGAAAGAGTATTTTATCTGTCTCAGTCTGAAAAATATTTTAAGGTCCTATAATACCAAATGTTGACCGAAAAGACAGAACACTTGCATAAAGTTAGTGAGAATAAAAACAGGTACACTCACTTTGTTTTGAAACAACCAGATAAATATAAAGGTATGTATATCCTAAAGACCAGGGTTTTGCAACTGTGGCATTGTTGACATTTTAAGCTAAGTAACTCTCTAGTGTGGTAGGCTGTCCTGGGTACTGCAACATGTTTAGCATCATCCATGATCTCAACTCACTAGATACCAATATCATCATTACCTTCCCCTATTGCCCCGCCACCAGTTGTAAAAATCAATGTTACCTCTAGACAATGCCAAATGTCCCCTTGTGGAGAAAAATAAAATCACCCCCATTTAGAACCACTGTCCTAGACCCTGCAATTCCTCCTCCATTTCTTTCCTTCTTTTTTATACAGTCTTTTTCAAACATTTCTGCCTCAACCCACAGTAAGCCGTAGTATATGTTACACTCTAACACAGTATAAAAAGTTTAATTTAAACACAACTGTCATAAAAAACATGAAGCACTCTAGTCTATCAATTTGAGATACCTGATCATGACTCAGTACATCAAATTCATGACACACTCACGAGTTGCAGTCTAAAGAAATTACCCTAGAGAACCTTTTATATGTGTCTACTGGAAAACATGCATAAAACTGTTCAATGTAGCACTTTAATACCAAAAAACTGGAAACAATCCACATGTCTATCAACAGTACAGATTTTATCAAAAAGTGAAATATCCTTCAGCAGGATAAAAAAAAAAAAAGAATGAGTCACAGCATTATAAGCCAACATGCACAAATTTAAGAAAATTTAGACTAAGTGAAAAAAATTAGTGCCAAAGAATATGTAAATGGAATAATACTTCATGCCAATTTCAAAAGCATTCAAAAAACTAAAATAGACTTTTTTTCCTAAGAAGGGAGGCAGTGGGGTGAAACTAGGCACACAGGAATATGTCAAAGATAATGGTAACATGCATTTCTAAAATGGGTGCTAAGTTCCCAGTGTTATTATATTGTTGTTCTTTATACTTGTATGTATTTTCTTATGTACTCTGTACTTAACATAACTACGAACATATTACTTTTAGAATAGAACATTAAAATAATACATTTGAGAAATAATGGTACAAAAGTCAAAAAAAGTCTTGATTTTTCTATAGGCAAGTTTTATAATTTTAAAGTCATATTTTGTGGACAACTGAGTGAATATACCTTATGACTAGATTTCAGATGCTATTAGGGAATTAGTGTTGATTTTCGTAGTTGCTATATTTTCTTAGGACATCAGTGGTAAGGTGTCATGGTACCTACATGTTACTTACAAATTATTCAGCAGGTAGATGAAATAAATATAGCAAAATTACTAAATCTAGATGGTGGTTAGATAGGTATTCATTGCACAATTCTTTCACAGGATAACATGTCTTAAAAATTATCAGATGTAAAGGATTTCAGCAAAAAACTATAAAACCAAATGCTCAGCAAACTGCTTCCACATATCCTCCTGTCCTCTTCTTTCTGAAACCTGAACAAACCCTGCTGAAATAAGGTACCTGGGGAATGATTCTTAACGGAAGTAATACTATTAAATGAAAGAATTAATGGGGCACTTTATGACGAATGGATAAGGCTAACAACACCTGAACGAACTGAACATTAACACTGAGACATTTTATTTCTACTGCTGTGATACATTAAGACACAAATTCAAAATATAGGAAATTTCACAAGACATAACCTAACAAACAGCAAAGGAAAGAAGCAATAGTGGTGAGAACGTAAAATGGTACAACCAATCTGGAACAACTCCGCAATTTCTTATAAAGTTAAATATACACTTGTCATACCACTTAGCAATCCACTCCTAGATATTTACCCAAGAAACTAAGACATATGCCCACACAAAGGCTTTTACACAAATGTACATAGTAGCACTACTTGTAACAGCCAAAAACTAAAAACAAGCCAAATATCCACGAATAGATGAATGAAGGGGGATATTCATTCGATGAAAAACTATTCTGCAATAAAGAGGTAGAAACTACTGATGCATAAAACAACACTGACGAACATAAAAATAATTATGCTGAGCAAAAGAACACAAGAGTATATAATGTATATTGTATACTTCAATTCATATGAAATTCTGAAAAGGTAAATCTAATCTGACCAAAAGTAGACTCATGGTTAGAGGACATGGCATTAATTTGAGTGTATTTTAATATATGTAATTATTTGCTCAGTAAAGTTGACTTTTTTTAAAAAGGACCCAGAAACCACCCAGAAGAGACTCCCACTAACCAAACCTGGGACAATTTGAGCATCAAATTAAACAATCATGGTAACAGATTATAACATTGAAAAAATAAGAAGCCTTAAGCCCACACTAATAATAATGGGAAGTTGTTCTTTACAGTGGAATGCCACTGTATAAATATAGAAGGAATGATCCAGTAAAAAAAAAAAAATCAGCATTTGCAAAGATCATGGTAATAATAACTGAACCAGGCAAGAGTAAGAACCATCAATGGAAAGAAACTAAAGTTCATACGGAAAGTCTGATAAGAAAACAGGTATTCCCAGTTTCAAAGTCTCTTCTTACAAATTACATATTAATTATAAAGGGGGAAATAATGTCTTTAAAGAAATCTAGAGTAATTCATCTTAACACCAAGTGCTCAAAATATCAGCAATAAGAAGATAAACCAAGATCATGTGTATTTCCAAGTAATACACTGTGAAGAAAACCATTTAACTTTTGCAGTATTCCCACCAAAAATTCATGACTCAAATCTAACCTTGAGGAAACATCAGAAAACCCAAAGTAAGGTGTGTCTACCACATAAGTGTCCTACAGTCTTCAGAAAAAATCAAAGTCACAGAAGGTTACAAAAGCAGAACTATTTCAGACTAAAGGAGACTAAAATGACTTACTTCGTGTATCATTTCTCCTATTATGTGATGATTTACTTGCTTCTGGTTGACATCTTGAGCTGTTCCGGGATCCTGGTCTTTCTTGACTGTCTGGTTTTACATCATCTAAGTGGAGTGGTACCCACTTGTGCTTATTAGCTTGAAGAAAACAAAATAAAATCATTTAATGACAATGCACAATATTCATTAAAGCTTTGCAATTGTGAAAAGACTCTAAATTTTAATTAAATAAATGAAAGACTTAGTTTGTCCTCAAGGGATTCTTTGTAGAGTACCAAAATTATTTTCTTCTTTTTCCACAGCTCTTTAATAAACTTGTTTGGGCAAACTGTATTTGTAAAACCAAATGAACAGTTAGTGATGGACTATCATTGGAATTCTTTTGCTTTTAAGTGAAATGTACATTCAATTCTGATGGATAAGCTATTCAAAAATACTAAGTGTTCACAGTACTCCCATCTAATACTAGATACTTAGGTGTTAGAACACGGCACACCTGGATAATGGTTTGGCTAGTGATTCTAAACACTTTTAGCTTCATATGACTGACTCAAGTATCAGTTTGTCTAGCATATTACTGCTACTACATACTACTAATGCACAAGCTTTCTCAAAATAAAGTTTATGTATAAAATTTTGTCTAACTGCATTTGATAAATCATTTTATAACTACACACATTTTCCTAACTTCAGTCAAGAGACAGAAGCAATTTAATGTTTCTTGTTACCAAATGATACTATAATTAACAGTTATACTAGTGAAATTCTGAAGATTACCTATTCATGGATTCCATAGTTAAGGTTTCAAAACGTTCAGGCTTCTGCCCAATATATATTTTCAATAAACAAAGACTCAGGGCAAAGGAAAAACTACCCAAGTAATTAAGGGAATACTGGTGTGCAACTATAGCATTGATTCCCTATAAATCATGAAACTATGGACAGATGAGGAAAAGAGACAATGAAAGAATCTAAAAGCTCTTTTACAGTCTATACTATAAATTCTAATCAATGAGATTCTCTGTCATAAAAAAGCCTTTGTTTTGAAGATAAAAATGTATGCTCAAAGTCACACCTTCATGACCTGATTATATGAAATAACTCTAACTACAAAACACCTGGACTTCATAGTTTTACAGTGTTGGGTGATCAGTTTTAAAGTTTTAATTGAAGCAACTAACAAGGAAGACATACATTAGCATAGGATAAGTCTTGTCATCTGTATGAATTCTAGACAGTCAAAAAGACTACTTATGTATCTGAGAAGTATGAAAGAGGTAAGTGATTAAAGTGTTTAAGAAACGTGGAAACTTTTTTCTAACAACCACATGGTTGTCCTGCTGCCACCACTTCTGAGCAATTACCCTTGGCTTACTGTATCAAGTGAGCCTAATGCTTACCCTGCAGCTAAGGGTTATAATACTCATTTACAAAAAATTCAAGTAAGTGCTCAAGGTATGATGGATTGTCAGTTCCATTATTAAAGAAGTTGGCTGGCAACTACTTAATTATGAAATGTCCCCTCCCATGCCTCATCACCTCCATGGATTAAAATCCTTCAATGGCTTCCCATGGCACTTAAACTGCTAATTCCAAGTTACCAAGGCCCAGCATAAGGTGGACCTTGCCTACCTCTCCAATAGCATCCGCTGCCACTCTCCCCAACATTCACCTTGCCTCAGCCACTGATTTCCAACAGTTTAAAGAACTTTTCTGCCTAAAAGTCCCTAAAGACACATTTACCTAGACTCGGAACACTGAATGAGCATACGCTTTCATCGAACAGTTAAATCATAATCTGTCACTAGACATATGGAAAGTTCCTAAAACAATAAGGAAAAGGGTGTAAAGATATTATTTTTTTCTCACTGGGGGAATGCTATGAGTAAAAAAAGTTGACCAAGACTGTTCTCAATTTTCTCTTCGAAAAATATTTTCTCAGAACTCCCTGAAAAACAGGGAGCGGTTCCAAAGCAGATGTAAGAACAATAGTCATCACATAACTTTCCAAGAACATATCTACACCTACATCTACAGGTGGAATTTCAATCCATTTTTACATAAAATACAGGTCAAAGCAAAGAGAAAAGCCTAACATTTCAGAAATGTTATAAAAGCAAATCAGTTAACAATGCAGATAGTACCTTAGAGAAATCCAAAATACTCATTGGTGACTATCAGGAATCAACTGACTAAATATAATTCTTCATTACTACAACTCTCTTCAAAAAATCAAAATGAAGATATAGATAAACTAACCTCTCTTTCTTTGATTACTTGACTGAGCCTCATCCTCACTGACATTTTCACCAGGACCATCTAATTTTGTTTCCCGGCTTTCTTTGCTTTCACTGTTATTTCTCTTTTCAACCTTGTCTTCTCGTTCTTTTCTATTTTGTGGCTTCTTATTTCCTTGGCTGATGGCACTCTGACACTGCAAAAAGTTTTTCTGAATGAAATAGTTTTCATGAACATTTTCACTAACATTCAAAAGTTTATGGTAACACCTTACCTAAATATTGCCAAATGAATGACAACTTTAAACAAAAATTAAAAATGACTTGTCAAAAGACAATGTTAAAAGTCAAGCCAAAAATTGGGAGAAAATATTTGTTAAGTATTTGACAAAAGTACTTGTATCCAAAATATATAATGAATTCAAGATGCAGTAACAAGAAAACAATTTAAAAATGGGCTAGAGTTGAACTGATGCTTTAGCGAAAAGATATAATGATGGCATATGAAAAGGTGCTTGATATCACTAGTCAGAAAAATGCAAATTAAAACTACAATGCAATACCACCCTACACCTACTAGACTGACTAAAATTAATTTAAAAGGCTGACCACATCAAGTACCAGTAAGAATGCAGAATAACTAGAATTCTCATACATTGCTGGTAGGAATAAAAAGTTTGGTAGTTTAAAAAGTTAACAAATAGCTACCATAATATTCAGCCCTCTACTCCCAAGATAAATGAAAGCATATATCCATAGAAAATTCTCTACACAAGTGTTTGTACAGCAGCCTTATTTGTAACAGCCAAAAAGTGAAATCAACACAAATGTCCATCAATAGATGAATGGATAAACATTTATATCCATACAATGGAATACTACTCAGTAATAAGAAGGAATGAACAACTAATACATATTACATAAATAAATCTCAAAATAATTAAGCTGAATGAAAGCCAGAAAAAAAAAATACATACTGTATGACTCCACTTACATAAAATTATAGAAAACACAACTTAACTAAGTGTCAGAAAACATATCAGTGGTTGCCTGGGATGACAGTGGGAATGTAACAGGGAGAATTACAAAGGAGTACGAGGAAACTTTTGAGGTACTGGTTAAGTTCGTCATCTTGTTTGTGCCAATGGTTTCACAAGTCAAAATACACCAAACTGCAAACTTTATATATGTATAGTTTATTATGTCACTTATACACTACTTAAGCTGTTTTATATATATTATTTACAACTATGCACAAATTACAAACAGCAAAGTGTACAGTGTCAAATGAAAACATGCAACCAAATAACCATGTATGCTACTCCTCTAATGTGTTTTGATAGAATATCTCAAAACCATCTTTTAGAGTTTCTTTCATAGCTAAATCAAAAATCCATTCACTGAATATTTCTTGATATGATATACATGCATATATGTGTGTGTGTATATATGTGTAATTAGGGCTTGAACACATTGAAAGGATGATAGATCAAAAAAATATATATATAGAAAAAATTCTGAAACACAAAGTGGGCTTCAATTACACACATTATATTAAAAATTAATCTATTTGTAGGTATTACGTGAAGATGACAGCATGGTACCCCATCCCTTCCAAATGTAAGGTCCTGAGAATACAACCAGATGAAGGCAATGTGATGAATGAAATCAAGGTATCTGAAAAAATGGTTATTTTATTAATGCAACTCTCTAAATTTGAAGTAAAATAAATTCCACATGTTGAAATGACAATATTTTCCCTTTATTAAAAATAAGTCTTAAAAAACAATACTCACTCCAGTGCTTACTAATTCACTTGGTGTTGGCCAATTCGCCATATCGCTGAAATCACTAGCCTAAGAAGTAACAACAAAAAAATTTATGTCTGTAAATCAGAAATTTTTTGAAGTGAAAGAAATGTTTTAAATCACCTACATTCAATTGTATGTATTCATTTGTCAAATTAATCTAAAACCTTCTCCAAACAATAGAACGTTGTAAGAAGAATGCTTTGGTCTTACAGTCCAATTTCTAATACAATGACATTGACTAAATTGACAGACACAGGGTTAACAAAGGCATATGGGGATTTGGATGAAGATTACGATTCTCTAGTATAGTAACTTTAAACTAACAATGATAGGAAAGAAAAATACACAATAATCTAAGAAGAGTTCCTTTCGAAATCATTATAGTTAAAAACTATTTCCTTTAAAGACATACCTTGTTGGATTTCTTTGTCTTAGGTTTTCCTGCTTTTATAATTTTGGGGGAATTGAGGTCTAAAAAAAAAAAAAGACTTGTTTTTACAACCGTATCATTCCATATATTTAACAAAATAACTATGAAACCAACTTCAGTAAGTCAGTGTAGTCAATATTTTCAACAAAATCCAAAGCTGAGACAAATTCCTAACAAGAAATCAACTACATTTTAAACATAGATTCAAAGAGGTCTTCAGTGTTTAAATGAAGAAGTAGAAAATATTAACAGCTTACTTACACTGAACTGATAGACCAATCCTTTCACTATCAGAATACAACATGGAAAAATTAGAAATATATTTTAATACAGAAAAGTTAGTAAATAAATTCCTAATGGGATACATTTTTCTATACATATTATATACAAATAAATTCACACTCATCAAAGAGCCATCCAGAAAATAAGTCAGAAAACTTCAAACTATTTGCCCTTGAAAACAAAGTTTGGGAACCATAATCCTGTCTTTTACCTTGATTCACTATCTAGCATGATGACCAGATGGCATATCATCTAGCTAAACATGGCCTGAAGTAAATATTAAAAAGTAGAATAAACATGGGATCTGCAACTATGGAAAACACAATAATTTAGCAAAACATGAATCCCATAAATCATGGAAGTGACTAATTCACAGGCTAAAATAAAGCAATCTTTGAGTTAAAGCCCAGAAATACTTAACTAAGATAGAGTACTTATGAAAGATGAATGAAGGCTCAAGATATCATCAGGGCTGGGCACACTGGTATCTTGAATATTGTATTAATTCTATTTCTAAAGCAGAATAGTGAGTACATGGGTATTTGCTTTATACTTCTTTATACTTTAGGTACACATATGTGTAAACATGAATGTAAATGTGCATAAGGATAATTATTTAAGAAAAATCAGTTGCAAAAAAATTACAAATATGATTTAAAAATGAATGTGGTACCATACTCTACCCAGACACTGATGATAATCTCTAGCCAAAAGTGAGTAAAGGGGTTGGAGAGGAAGAATCGATCTTTATTTCTTCACATTTAAAAATAAAAGGACAAGAGATTTTGATTGCAGTCAATTCTTTTGGATTCAAAAACTTTGGACTTTTGTTTAAATTTTAATCTCTCATCTTTTAACTCCTCCTTAAAAAATATAATGGGAAAAAAATTTCACACTTAACTCTATGGCCTGTATAATGCTGACATTTTAATAATGGAGTATCTTTATGTACACATTGCAATTTGGATATTTAGTTTATCAATATCGTAATTTATTCTCATCACAAGGTATTTGACAAACTATGTTGGCCAATGTGGCTGAATACTCTGGGATAGGAAAGAGTGATTTCTTAATATTGGTTACCTAATGGCCCTCACAGTAAATTTACTTTTCTGAAAGGAAGACTTTCCCCAGAAAATTCCTGTTCCCAAGTTCCAATTCCTCCCACGGAAATTAAGTTTCCTAATTAGTGAGTTTAGGAAAAGGAACTAAATTTGCAAAGCTAGCACCCTGCCCACTTTTCTTTGGGACCTAGCTGTCCACAGAGAGCAAGCATTCTAATCTGCTCCTTTGTGCTGCCAACTTCAAAGGGCACACTGCCCAACAAAAGTAGAAGGGGAACCTGCAGTTGTGCAATGCCAATTGTGGACATATTTGTCTAATTCCAAGTCCAACAGAAGGAAGTACTGTGTGCTGCTCACTCAGACCACCTCATCAACCCAGTCTTTTCTGGTTAAAAGGATGACAATGAGCTTTAAAAAAAACAAATCTGAGTAAAAGATAAACAGATGATTCAAATAAGAAATACCAGTGGCCAAACATGAAATGGCACTCAATTGCTCTAAGAAATGTAAACTAAAACATTTTTCACCTGTCATACTGATAAAATGGACATTTCTCTGATATTGTTGGAATGAGAGTGAAATAGTAGAACCTCTCAAGAGTAATCAATCATTTAAAATGTATATACTTTCTAATGAAGCAATTCCATTTCTGGGAAATTATCTGGGAATCAAGACAAGGTACTAAGTTGTCTGTATAAGATACTCACTGCAGCTCTGCTAATAACTGTATTTAAATAAATAATATCTACATTCAATAATATGGGATAGTTATATTATTGGTACATTTACATAAAATATAAAAATTTTTAGAAATAAGATAAATCTGTACATATTGACATGGAAAAAATCCACCAGGTTTGAAGTATTTTATATATACATATGTATTTTATATATACATATAGAACAGATAAAAACAAGCCTAAGAAAAGAAATTTTTCATTTTCCCATGTTCCAACCAAAATGGAGGAAATTACCCTGGCATGTCATTAGAGAAAACCTAAGACTGAAAAACCAAGACAACCTGAAAAACCTTTAAATAAAGAAATTTTAATTAAGAAAATTTTTTCAGACAGATGAAGAAAACTAAGCTACTAGTGGTCCCAAGTACATATAAATAAACACGAACAAGTGTGTAATCTTCATACTTTTATTTTTCAAACATCACTGGTGAGACATCATACAAATACAAATTTTTTTGCATATTATTCTAACATCTAAATCTATAAGAAGCTAATTCCAAATAGGAAAACAGTTCATTTTAAGAGCTTGGATACTGAAAACAAAAACTTGCAACATAACAGGGGCAACTTTATTCACTTAAATTTTCATGACCATAATCTTTAGGAAAGTTTCAATTAAGAAAATTCATTGATAGTTATCAATATTTCATATATTTTATTATATTTAAGGGGAAAATGTCATAACATGCTGTTTTGCCACAGTAAATAAGTTTTTTTAATGTAAAAAAAAACTACTTCTCATGCTGTAAAAGTGGGAGTATCAATTTCACTTATTCTAGAGAAAATCAAAAGTGTATAAGAGGTGTGTATAAAAATGTCTGAAACAATCAAGATGTTGATCAATAGGTAAATGGCTTAACTGACTATGTCAGTTACACTTATGGACCATTTCTCAGCAATTTTTTTGAAGCTGAAATTTAAAATGTTCAACTTCATTATAAGATAAAATTTTTATAACTAAGTATGTAGATGGTAGTTAACTAATCTTATGGTGATCATTTCACAACACACAAATATTGAATCATTATGTTGTATACCTGAAACTAATGTTAATTATAATTATAAAAAAAATAAACTGACTAACTGTAAAGAAAAAGAAAACCAGCAACCAATACTTTAAATTAAAAATGTTCTAAATGCATATACAAAATGCTCTATATAGAAGTAATTGCATAGAAAGGACTGAAAGGATATTTAGCAAACTGGTAAGATGATTATCTCCTTTTTTGAAGGGATCAAAAGTTCCATTCTTATAAGAACATACTTATGTATCATTTATATAATAGCATCTTATTAGAGTAACAGTAAGCTTATCTGAGGTCTCTGGGAAACACATTTGGAGAAAAGAGGATTGATAGGGTCAAAAAAACTAAGGAAAAAAAGATGAAAAAAATCAGTATTTTTATACACCATTTCTGTGAATTAAAGAATGAAAATTGTATTAGAAAGCTGATTTGTACTATGCAAAACATAATCATAACTACAGATTAGTAATTATTAAATACCATATTATGATTTTAATAAAGGTCTCCAAAATAAATAAAACTTTAAACGAGGACTCGGGGAGAATTCTTTCTGGTCAGGAGACTGGAATTCAAGATTGCAGTGACACTATTCTAGGCCTCTCCTATGGGGAAGGCTTTGGCTGAATAAAGGGCTTTATCAGGATTACCAGAAAGAGCAATACCCAAGCCAGAACCATCCCAAAAGTGGAAGAAAGTGTGTCAGAAGAGATGAAGAAGTAAAAATGCCTCACTTGCAGTTCAGTTAGAACTGCAGGTTCTAACAGAAAATTCATGATTAGCAGTCCTGAAATATTCCCCTACATTTCCTATAATGTTTCTATCTCTCATAATAAACTTTCTGGCAAAATTTTGTGCACGGAATCCCTGTACCTCATTAAGTGAGTGACAGTAAATTCAGGTTTGGCTAGGACAGAGAGTTTAAGTCTGTTATTACTGCATAATTAATATCCTTTTCTTTCCCTCTCAAGAATATCCTGATTTACAGGATAAAATGCACAAGTCTCCCACTAACACATTATATTAACACTCTCCTAGTTTGTACCTACTCTAGACCCTAAAGGTCCTCTGCTTCTATTTCATTACTTTTGAGGTTGCAAATTTGCTTAGGTAAACAGGAAGCCAAGGAACACAGGTTATAGATAGCACTTTGGTATTAAGAACTGAAAGAGAAAATACATCCACTTCATTCATTTATAAGGCACAGAAATCTTGCCAAAAGTCAGCTAGGTAGTAACAGTATCTGGAGGAGAATCCAAATTGTGCAGTTCTATCCAGCAATCCCACTCCCAGGCATATATCCAGAGGGAATCTTAATTCAAAAAGATACATGCACCCCAATGTTCATAGCAGCACTATTTACAATAGCCAAGACATGGAAACATCTAAATGTCCATCGACAGATGACTGGATAAAGTTGTGGTATATTTATACAATGGAATACTACTCAGCCATAAAAAATAATAAAATAATGCCATTTGCAGCAACATGGATGGACCTGGAGATTGTCATTCTAAGTGAAGCCAGAAAGAGAAAGAAAAACACCATATGATATCACTTATATGCAGAATCTAAAAAAAATGAATTTTACAAAACAGAAACAGACTCACAGACATAGAAAACAATCTTATGGTTACCAGGCGGGGAAGGGATAAATTGGGAGTTTGAGATTAACAGATACTAACTAGCACATACTAACTAACATATATAAAATAAACAAGTTCATACTGTATAGCACAGGGAACTATATTCAATAGCATGCAGTAACTTACAGTGAAAAAGAATATGAAAACAAATATATGTTCATATATGACTGAAGCATTATGCTGTACACCAGAAACTGACACAACATTGTACACTGACTATACTTCAAAATATATATGTGTGTGTGTGTATATATATACACACACACATAAACACACACACACACATTGTGCAGTTCTATACTACCATCTTAGTTGCCTAAAATATTCAATTGCAAATAGAAGCTGTGGTAGAACAGTGGAGAGTTAGTACTGGGGAGAGACTATAAAGTTACTACAATACTCTAAGTCTGAAAAACGTTATTCCTGTGGGCCCAGAATGGATTCCAAGAACAGAAACTGTTGCCTACAGAGTCATCAGCAAAATTAAAATTCCCATGAACCACACCATATATCAAACATCACCATGTTCCTAATCTCCAACAAAGATTAAGATCCCTAATGAAGGCACCTATAGATTAATTACATTAAACTATATTTTCACAAGATCATTTCCAACTAAATTTTCTGAGTCTCATCCTGAAAGTTTTAAAACCTGTCAAAATGATTTTACAATCAAGTGGGGTTTTTTTTTTGTAGCTCGCTGAATAGAATGTATAATATAATCTGAGTTAAGTCTAGAAGTAGGGAGGTGAGACAGTCATTAAGATTCACTAGGGTTTTCTCTTCACTAAATTTAATGGAGATTTTGTTCTCTTCAGTTATTAATAGCAATAAGTAGATCACAGCTAGAAGAGAATGACGGCATTAAATTTAGAGCAAATTTTTAAGTGGCTTTTTCTCCAAGTGTCAAAATTTATCAAGAATGGTGAGTATTTATGTGCAAAAGTTAAAGAAATCGACACATCTCACTCTATTGCAGTTCCTCCGAAGAAATGTTAACATACATGCAATATGTGTCTCTAACAATCACCTTATATTTAACCATATCTTTTTATCTCATTTGATCCTCAAAACCCGGCAAATGTGCTCAAAGCTTCCACTGTTAGCTTTTAATTCTAGGAAAAGTGAAGACTTGCAAGCAAATAGCTGTAACTTCTATATGAAAATTTCTATTAATTTACTACAATTTAATTAAAAAGCAAAACTAGGAGTTACTGCTTTTTGTCTTCGTTTTGTTTAGTATTTCCACTTAAAAAAAAAACAAACCTGCAGTTGCTATAACCAAAAGCAGCAAGGGCCATACTGCAATGGTCAGCATTCAAATGCAGTGGCATAATTTTATCTCCTCTAAAGGGAAAGAGACCTAACAACGTTAGACTACAATTTACTAATGCGCAAAAAACTGTCCTATTTCAATTATTTTCCACCACAATCATAACTCAAAGCGTTTTAGTAGCAACTACAGTATAGTCTCTTTTTTAGACTCGTTTTTAATATGACCGTTTAGGACTGTTTTTAAAACATTGAGATTTTCAGCTAATCAGTTATTTCAATTTTTAAAAATCACAACTGCGCTTCCACTTCGAAGTAAATCATCTTGCTCCGACTTGCTAAGTCACCTTAAAAAAAAAAAAGCCCACAGAAGCTATTCTACAGGATGAACTGCAACACCTACCTAAAGTCAGCTTTCTCGTGTCACTAACACGTGGAGGCAAGACGTAATTGAGCCCGTGCCAGCCCAGCGGCTCAGCTACACTACCCGCGCGGTGCCCCCACCAGTCAAGGAGAACCCGAGGTCCCACCTCTTCCTGCTGCTCCCTTCCCAGATGTCCATTTATGTAAATAGGCAGACTGAATGACACCTTGGAACGAAATATCTCGGACTGACAGGGAAAGGAGGCCTAACCCCTCCCCCAGCCCCGCGCGAGCCCTCCGCCGCCACGCGCGTGGCCCCTGGACACACCCTCCCAGTGCCCACCGCAGAGCCGCCACAGACCTGCCTCCAGGATTTCCAGCGGGGACGGTGGCAGTGGCCCCGTCCCGGCGGGGGACAGGTGCTGGGGAGGTTTTTTGGTCCAGGGATTCTCCTTAGGGGCCAGCGGCGGCGGCTGCAGCTTTTCCTCAGGGCTGGTGGCCACCTCCTTCTCCCGGGCGTCCTCGGCCGCCGGGTCCCGCAACAGCGGTGGCGTCGGCTCCCCGCCAAAGGGGCCCCCGGGCCCGCGCGCCTTGTGCGCCAGGTGCAGCGCCAGGGGCTTCACGGGCACGGCCGCCTGGGGCACGCTGTGTCCCAGCACCGGCGCCGGCGACGGCTCTCCCCGCGCCCCCGCGCTGGTGGTGGTAGCGGCCCTTTCCTCCCTCGCCGCCTCCTTGCCCTCCCGTTCGAACGAGGGCAGCTGCTCGGCCTGCCGGCTCGCCGCGGCCGACAGCGACTCCCTCTCAGCAGCTGCCGCGGGCGGCTCCTCCCGAGAGTGAGCGGCGGGCACTGGGGCCCGAGCAGACATTGTCCCCTTGCCCCAGCCGCCCCAGCCGGGGGGGGCCCGGGGCCAGGGAGCCCGGCTGCCCGTCTCTCCGCCGGGACACCGACTGGCTCCGGTCTGAGGTGGAGAACCCAAGAGCCCAGCCACCGTCGCCGCCGCCGCGGCCGCCCGCGTCGGCTGAGGCCGTGCAGCGCCCGGCGTGCCGCCTCTCCCCGCGTCGAACAGGGCGCTAACCGCCCGCCGGCCCAGTCCGCCTCAGCGGCGCAAGCCCGGAGTCAGCCAACACGCGCCGGGCGCCGCAGCCTGGAGCCGCGAGCCCTCACCTGGCGCGGGCAGCGGCGGAGACGCAGCAAGCCGGGGCCGAAGAACCTCTAGCCGAGTCAGGGACGCGCGCGCACCCTCAGCCGGTAACTGCTCGCGGGGGCGTAGAGGGGGCGGCCCGAGAGGCCGGAGCGGGGGCGGAGCCTCCCGGAGGAGCGTGACGTGGCTACTCACCGGCTGCCGCCCTCGCCAGGCCTCCGCCCGCAGTGGTCCACTGAAGAGCCCGCCTGGGTGCCACCCGGCTTGAGGGCCGGCCCCGCGCTAGTGGCCAGCCGAGGGGGAAGGAGGGCGAATAGGGCGATTCCCCCGCTCCCGGGCTACAGCTGCCCAGGCCGCGGGCACAGGGGCAGGGCGCGCACCCGCCTCTGTGACTCGCGGTGGGCTCGCGCCTCGCTTCGCCAGCTGCGGGCACGGGGCGGGGCGGGCTACGCACGTGGGGCCGGGGGCGGGGCGGCGGCTTTGCCCCAGGCCCTGAAGTGGAGTTGGCCTGAGGCGAGGAGGGTAATCTTGGCCACCTACCCTGGGCGGCTCCCGATTGGGCGGGGCTACCCCGCTGGGCCATTTTCCTCCTTGAGTCCGTCGCTTATCCCGGTGAGAAAGTTTCCCCCTGGCGCTTCTGGGCACTGCAGTCACCTGTAATCTTGAGTCACGTACAAAATGAAAACTTTCGTTTGTAAGTAACTTTAAGAAACCTTTGCCCTGGCGCTCGGTTTAGTGCACTTCCCTGCCCTTATTCTCACCCACGATCCGAAGTAATTTTAAAGTGCTCCGGAGTACAACAAATTGTTAATACTTTGCCGGCTCTTAATTTTTTTTTAATTTGTAGAGATAACACTTGTTTACAAATTAACCATATTGCAAATACTTTTTCCTGAAATGGATATATGTAAAAAGGTACCAGAAAACAGGTACAAATACTTTTAGATTTTAAAATCTCAGAAAAGCTCTGTACTTGGCACTTAAATGAGTGTTACTGGTTTCCTGTACTTGTATTTGCGAGTTAATGGTTCTGTTCGCACGTAAGGTCGCTGAAAATGGGTTCAGCTGGGTGAAACCTTTTTTCTCTGAGGGACCTCCTTCCTACCCCTCAAAAATATCTATACCTGACATTTGTGTGGACTTGCCAATGGGTCCCTCCTGGCTTCCTTTAAGGGCTGCAAAACTAGGCCGAAAATGTGTACTGGACTCCCCTCTCTTACATCTCGTTCCAATCACATTAAACTCAAGATAAATTTTTATTAATTTACTCGAAAGTACTAGGCATAAATCCTTTATTTTCCTAAGGCTAATAAACTATTCACACATTACAACAGGTAGTTAAAAGTAAGGTCTTTCTTGTTTTCTGTTGTACTAATTTCCAATTTACCTGACCCTAAGCAACCTCCCAAACCCATTTCCAATTAAAAAGGGATTATACTTCCCCCTCTAAGCATATCCCCAGAGAAGCACCATGTCTACTAGCTCCGTTATTGGTGAAGCTTTGTGTTTTTAACTGCTATCTATCTAACTCCTCTTCCTGTTGTAGTCAACCTTTTGGAGTTTTGCCAGGTGATGCTTGACTCTCTTATAAAAGTCTGTCAAATTCACACTCAGAATACACGTTTTGCTTTACTGTCTATTTAAGCACACGTGAATTAAAGACATTCAGTTGAGAACAAGGTTATGGAGAGTGATTCCCTGAAGTTAGATTCACATGGTTACCTAATCATGGTTAGTGGTTTTGTTTGTTGCTGCTTTTTTTTTTTTAAGTGAAAAATTGTCAAGATGCTTTTTTGAAGAAACACAGGAAGACTCTCAGCAATAGGTTGTGCTTGCAAGGAGAGAAGAAGGGTAAATGTGTACTCAAAAGGTCTCCAAAGTACTCAACAGTAGATGTTTGGGTATCTTCATTGTAGTGCAGTGCCACTAATGTCAGTGAAGGGAGTTGGCTATTTGTTGTCCTTCTTTTAAATATATACTGATAATTCCTGCTTCTGCATAACTGCCTCTGGGGAACAGTTTCACCTATCTTCTATTTGTTTCTCCACATCCCTTCTCCACCCTTTCCTGTTCATGTGTCACAGAGGGCTGACCTGTCCAGATTACATCAATGATAATCCCTCTGCCTGCCGTCTCAGTGTATTCAGGTAGAGAGAAATATCTGCAGGAGATTCAAAGTCAGAAGATAGTGAGGTCATAGTCCTTATTCCCCAAGATGCGTTACCAAGGGTTGACTGCAGATCCCTCTCTGTACAGTTAATCTCTGATCCTTCCCTTTGCCCCTTAGGTGTAATAACCACTTGCCCTTGGGGGTACTACATTATCCCGTGTTGGTTTACTGACCCTTACCTGTACCTCTGTAAATAATTTAATAATTCTTTCCAAATTATACAGTTTGAGTTTTTCATCTGTTATCTTATGGGAACCTGACTGACCTAATTTGCCATTGCTGAACCTCTATTAGATTAAGTCATTTGGCCTCTGCTCTAATTGCCAGATTTTTCCTCTACTTCTTAGTTCAAACCCAAGGAAGGAAGACTCTTAATTTTTGTAGCCCGATCACACAAATCATTATTCATCCTACGGATTATTGGCCCTTGGGTAGGATCCCCATCTGGCCTGAAAATACAAGTTATTTAGTTCAAAATACTGCCATCAAGGCAATAGGAATGGGAACACCAGTTATCAGGGGGAATGTGAGAGAATAAGTCCTTTAACCAGTTTTTCTTCCCTTTCCCTGTCTTAGTGAATGGCACCACCATATAACCTAGGAGTCCAGATAACCCAGGAGTCATCCTTTTACCCCCATAATCCTCACCCTCTATAATCCATTCTTTTACAAATACTTCTCAACCATCTGCCAGGCAGTGTTTTAAGCACTCACGGAAACCAGCTGGTAATGCCTTCCAAGTGTCTGTCAAGACCTGCTTTCTCCTCTGCCACCAGCATACTCCAAGCTGCTCTCATGCTTCTGTAATACTGTTACGGCCTCTTAATTGGCCAGCCTCTCTGCCTCTGCTTAGACCTTTTGATACAATTATGTGAGATAATATGTGTAAAATGCTTACCAAAGAGCTGAGCTCAATAATACTATTTTTCTTTTTAAATATGCTTAGCCAGGGTATGTAGCCTTAATTTTACTGAATTACTGAGGTTAGAAGCCTGTTTTGTGTGTGTGTGTGTGTGTGTGTGTGTGTGTGTTTGTTTTTTAATGGAAAACGAGAATCTAGAGCAGAGGTATAGGGCTCTCTTTTCAAAGAAGGGAGAATGGTTCTCTAGGCCCTCAGAAGTTATAAGACACCTAAAGTAATTACCCTTATACAAACTTAATGATCTCATTGTTCAAATGAGCCTTTAAAAAGATAAATCTTGTTTTTCCTGTTTAGAGTATGCTAATATATCTTCAGATGATTGAACTCACTCCTCCTCCTCCCTCTGGTGTCTCAGGAGATTAAAGTCCCAAGAGAACGTCAAGATCTTTGTTTTTATTACCAGTGCAATTTAGGTGCAGCCTGGCAAAAACCCAATGTGCAGATAGCTGTACTGCATACTAGAGAGGTTTCAAAGAATGCATTAAATATAATCTATTTCAAAGTCCTACAGTTCAAGAAGATAAAACTGAACCCAGAGATTTTTTAACTTCCTATAAAATAACGACTTTTAAAAAGATGGATTTTTAAACAAGGTATACTGAGCCATCATTGCCTCCAGCTGCAGGGCCTTGGGCCCTGTTTATCATAATAATAGCTATCATAATAATAATTTTAATTATGAACCAATGTTCAGATAAGTACTAAATACTTCCAATTATCTCTAACCTTCAAGGTAGTATCAATGCTAATGTGTTTGAAAGGCTTTGCTCCTTTCCTTCAATTAATACAACTGCCATATTCAATCTTAGATATAAATGAGAACAAAAGCATCTTTAGAAAATTTTACTCTTTTAATCCTTATCTGTATCATACAAATAGGTAAAAATATTGTGCTTGCCATGTAAGTATGGCTTCAAAACAATTTAGGCTACCTTTCAACCAGATTGTTGTTCCTAAGGAGGTAGGTTTTCATTCGCCACTTAAACAGACTAGGAACTCAAAAGTTTGTCTTGCCTAAAAACTCTGAGCCAGGAATAGCTAGGATTGATACTCAAAACTGTCTTTTTTTTTTTTTTTTTTTAACAATCGCTTGAAATAACAGAAATAATAATAATATTTAATCTTTTAAAAACATAAAGTATAAGCTCAAGGAACTATAACTTTCCTCATCCAGTTTTCGAAGAACAAGGATTTTCAAACAATAGGGTGTACAAAGGACTAATAGCCTTTCTGAACTCTTCATACTACCCAGTTGTATTTACTATTAATCTAGCTTTATGAATATTGGCACAACATAAATGAGATCTTTAAATTCAAGTTCAAATGAACTTCAGTGGTTGACATCAGAAAAAATAAACTTTGTACAGATATTAGAGAAGAGTCTTTTTATCAGCTTCTTAATACTTACCATGGCTTATTTTAATCAATAAATATTCACTGAGAGCTTATTGTGGTCCAGTGACTGGGCTAGACCCTAGGGATATGCTGGTAAATGGGTCAGTTCAGGAACTTACACAGAGGCAGAATGCACAGTGCAGTAGCTTTCACACATCATGACCTGATATGTATAATTGAACCAAAAGCTTCACAAACTAATACTTATCCTTACTAAGTGAGTACATTCTTATGTGGTCTATTCTGTTCCATTTTACTTAAAAAAAATCATTAAATTAATTTTATTGATCCAGGCGCATACAGATTGTAACCTACAGTTTAAAAAAAAAAAGGTCAGTGGTTCAGTGGTTAAACTGAAACTAGATTATCTGGGTTCAAATGTCAGCTCTGCCACTGCCTAACAGTAAAACTGAAGGTAAATTATTTAACCTCTCGTGATTTAGTTTTCCCATCTGTAAAATGTGAGTAATAATTGTACCTATTTTGTATGGTTGCTGTGGGGATTAAAAGGGTTAGTGTATCTAAAACTCATAGAGTGATACCTGGCAAATAGTAAGGGTCAATAACTAAAAGCTATCATCATTACTATTATTGTTGTTGTTACTAGAGGAAACTGACAAAAAGCAAACAAACTCAGTAATTACAGATTGTTGATAAGCGTTATGAAGAAAACAAATCCAGGAGCTAAAATTTAAACTGAGTATTAAAGGATGAGAAGGAACAGACTGTGGGACAAGTATTCCCTTAAAATGAAAGGGGTTTGGTGTTAAGGACTGAAAGACAATGAGTGAAGCTGGAGTGTAGCTGCCAAGGCCTTGTAAGAGGAGTGTAGCTAGCAAGTAATAAAGCATGGCTAGAGATGAGATTGGAGAGATCGCCTAAGGCAGACCTACAAGGGCTTCTAGGTGTGACAGGGTTTGAATTTTATTCTTGGAACAACAGGAAGCCACCTTAAGGTGTTAATAATTAATTGCTACCCCTATTGTTGCCATATGGACAATGAAGGGAGGTGGGCAGTGACAAACTTCAAAATGTGAAAAAGAAGTGGAATGAGATGATGATGGTCTGGACTCAAGTAGTGGCAGCACACATGGCAATAGAGTGATTTGAGATTCCCTTTGGAAACAGGACTTGCTGATCTAATAGTTGTGGGAAGATAAATCAAGTTCTAAATTTCTAGAATACTGATAGGGTATAGGATCTTTACCCCATCTTAGTATTCTTAGTATAAATTAAGTAGGAAAAATTTTAAGAATTAACTATAGAAAGTGTACCCTGAGTGTAAAATCTGAGAGCATCAAAATAAGGAATAAACATATGAAAATCACGTTTAACCTCATTAGAAATCAGGGAAATGCAAATTAAAATCACAACGAGAAAGTTTCACATTACCAAAATTGTCAATGAGGATGGGGATTAATGAGAACCCTCACACGTTAGTAATATAAATTAGTGCAACCACTTTGGAAATCTGTTCCGCAGTATTGAACATGAACATATTTCTGACTCAGGGATTTTACTTCTAGGTATATGGCCCGACAGTGATTTGTGCACAAATGCACCAAAAGACATGAACTAAATGTTAATAGCAGCATTCTTTATAATAGCCCTTAACTGGAAATACCAAAATGTCCATCAGCAGTAGAATATTTCATGGCATATTTATACAATGAAATACCTTTGAAAAATGAAAAAACTGTAGCTATAAGCCACAATGTGACTATCATAGACATAATGTTAGACTGTTAAAAAAAAAGATGTGGGACACAAATCAATACACTGGTTTGTACAAAATTAAGTTTACATAAAGTTCAAAAAGAGCAAAATTAATCTACGGTGTTAAAAGTCAGGATAACATATGCAGTATATTGTATATATGTATTTACATGCAATATAATGTATATGTGCAGTCAAACTGTAATAATTCTACCTAATAAAACTGAAAAAGGGGGAAAAAGAGTCAGGATAGTAGTTACCTTTGGGAAGGAATTAAGAAAAGATGTGAAGAGGGGGAGTGTATAGCTCAAGTGGTAGAGCACATAGTTAGCATGTATGAGGTCTTGGATTCAATCCCCAGTATCATCTCTAAAAAATAAAATAAATAAACCTAATTACCCCCAAACAAACAAAAGATGTGAGGAATATGATTGATTATTCATGGTAAATGACTCAAGTGATTGCCTGTGAATACTCAGGATCAGGATCCTAACAGTTTGCTTATGTTTGAATGGTTGCTCTGTGTATATACTCAGTTTTCTCATACGTAAAACGAGGATAATAATGGTACCTACCTTATAAAGTTGTTATGAAAATTAGAAGAGTTGCAATATGTAAAGTGTTTGATACACTGCCTAGCCCATGTGTTAAAAACCATTGAAGTGTTAGCTATTATTACTACTGGTACATACTAATAGAAAGGAGACAGTGTTTTAAGAAATTTATAAATTAAATGACTAAGGATATAACATATATTAATATATTACTAGTATTTTCTTTGAAATGAGAGTCTGTTATCTCTTGAACTTGAACATCTCACAGTAGTGAAGGATGTATCTTTCCATCATGAAGGACACAGGCATGAAGATGCCTGCTAACTCCACTTACTCTTCATTGCTCTTGACTCTATGATGGCCAAAGCTGGCTTCCCATCAAGATTTGCCTATAGAGAAAGGATATGTAGATCAGTAAAGACCAGAATCTAATTTAATTTAATAGGAACATTATTATTGAAAAATAATAACCTATGTTTGTTATTTAATGTATCAGTTTCTCTAAGTTCATCTAAGCAGATCTTTTATTTTTTCTCTTCATTTCCAGACATAAATGGAAATATAATAGTATAATGAACTCTCGTTTATCCATCATCCACCTTTAACAATTAATCACATTTGGCCATTTTTGTTTCATTTATATACACCCCTGTATTAGTTTTCTATTGCTGCCATAACAAGTTACTAAAAATTAGTGGCTTTAAACACCACAAATTTATTATCTTATGGTTCTGTAGGTTAGAAGTCCAACATGGGTCTCACTGGGCTAAAGTCAAGGTGTTGTCAGAGCTGTGTTCTTGTATGTAGATGCCAGTTTTTTTCTAGCTTCTAGAGGTTGCCTACACATTCCTTGGCTCAGGGGTCCCTTTCTCCATGTTCAAAGCCAGCAGTTGTTGGTTGAGTCCTTCTCACATCACATCTCTCTGACTGTCTCTGTAATGTAGTGAAATCTCCATTTGTGCCTTTCTTCTGCCTCCCTCTTCCACTTCAAAGGACTCATATGATTAGATTGTGTATAATCTGGGATAATCTCCCCACTCAAGATCCTTAACATAATCACACCTGCAAAATCCCTTTTGCCAGATAAGGTAACAAATTCACAGTTTCCAAGGATTAGAACATCTGAACATTTGTAGAGGATGGTTATTCTGCATACTACCACTTCCAAACACACAGGGTTGCTTTTTTCCTGCAATACTGTAAAATAAATGTCAGATAAATTTGCCTATAAGTTCTTAAGTATGTCTCTCTTAAGTATATGTCTTCTCTTCTTCATCTTCTGTCCAGTTTCTGGCTCATACTCAACCACATCATAAAAATCACCGGGGACCTACATCTTAATAAATCCACTGGATGATTTTCAGTCTTCACCTTTCATTTATCAGAATTAAATACTCAATGATTGTTAATAATTAACACATATATACTAGTCACTAGGTGCCTCACATGTGTTAATCCTCAAAACAACCATATAAAATAGGAATGATTATTGCCTCCATTTTTAGGTGAGGAAGCTGAGACAAAGTGGATAAATGGCTTGCCTGGGATCATACTGTTAGAAAGTGCCAAGGCAAAGATTTGAACCTAAGCAATCTGGCTCCAAAGTTCTCCATAGTTCATACTCTTAACCACTATATTACACTATATTGCCTTTCTTTTTCCTTAAACTTGTTCAGAAATACTTTAAAAAAAAAAAGCATGTGTTGATTTGTTTTGTTTCTTAAGTCCAATTACTCTATGCATATGGTAAAACCACATGCCACAATATTGTCTATAGGATTTATAATGGAAAAAAAAATGTTCTACCTCACCAAGTCCTAGTCCCCAAAGTCACCAACTTCAACTTTTGACTTGCCGCTGTAAAACAAGGGGATTCAGCACACTTACATTAAACCCATCTGCCATTCCCCTCCCTATTTTTGATATTTGTAGGTTTTCTGTTTAAAGAACGTATTTGAGTGTTTTCTTATTGTTCCATCAGTTTTAGACAGAATCTCTTATATTCTCACTCTGTAAAATGAGAATATATCACCCTATTCCTTGTTCTAACTTCCAATTTTTGTTTTTATTTTAATATTTAAAGTTTCTTTATTGTGAAATATAGCATACACAGAAAAATGCCCACCAATAATTAAAACCCACAGATATACAAATGACTGGATAAAGTAAACAACCATGTAATGACTAACCAGGTCACGAGTTAGAACCCCCATGTATCTTTTCCCATCCACAACACTTTCCTCCCCTTAAGAGGTAATCATTTCCTTGCTTTTCTTTATGGTTTATCATCTAAGTATGTATCCCGTAGGTTTGCCTAATTTTTTTTAAACATATATAAATGAAATCATACTCTTTAGTATTCTTTTGAAAATTCTTTCATTCAATATTGATTTTAAGATTCATACAAGTTGTTGAAAGTAGCTGTAGATCATTCATTTTATTGTAGTATGTGTATTCCATTATATGACTATACTACAATTTTTTATGCATTTATTGTTGACAATTACTTGGGTTGTTTTCAATTTGGGGCTATTATTATAAACATTGCTATTATGAAGTATTTCTTTTCTGGTGTGCATGTACCAATTTCTCTAGTGTATAATTTTAGAAATAGAATTTCTGAGTCATAGGGTATACATATCTCATCTGTTGTAGATATTGCCAAACCATTTTCCAAACTCTGGTACCAATTTACACTCCCACTGGCAGTGTTGAGAGTTTGCCACATCCTGGACAATATTTCTTCCTTTCACTTACATTGTCAAAAGTGACCATTTATATTCTATTGTGTAACTATAATGCACTTCTTTATGCTTTGTTCATAGATTAGTTCTAAAATTTCTTAATTCATAAGCAGCTTTAAGTTATTTTATGAGCATGTAGATATTCCTCACTGCAGAACAATGTAGTATGCCAGGACTGCATTTCCTTTTCTGTGGTTTCAATGTCATTATCCCCTAGAAACAAAATCAAATAGATTCATATCTTGTACTCCATCAATCTAAGATAATCAACAAATTCTCCCTACATTTTAAAGTCATATATATGTGGAGATAGATAGATAGATAGACAGACAGAACCTAAGGCAATGCCCTAGACTAGCAGATTTTCAAAGTGTGCTCCCTAGCATCTTGGACACCCTTTAGGGAGTCTTATGAGGTCAAAACCATTTTCATAATACTTTTAAAGATGTTATATGCCTTTTTCCCTGTGTTGACATTTACACTAATGGCACAGAGCAATGGTAGACACATCTACTTAGCATATGAATCAAGGCAGTGGCACCAAACCGTACTAGCAATCATGGTACTCCTCACTGTCACACATTCACAGTTGAAACAGAATTGCAAGCATCACCTGAGAATGTCCTTGATAGAGCAGTAAAAGTTGAACATGCATATTTTTTTTTTACTATTCCCTGTGATGAAATAGGAAGTATATAAAAATCATTTCTGCTACATATCAAAGTATGGTGTTTGTCTTAAGGATAAGCTCTGAGACTAGTTGTAATAGAACTAGCTACTTTTTTCATGGAATCCATTTGTACTTGAAAGAACACCTGAAAACAAACTAGATTTATTCATTGTTAGGTACTTTGGCAGGTATTTTCCCAAAAATGGAGTGAGACTTTCATGTCAATGGAAACAACTGATGATATTTGTTGCCAGTGATAAAATGCAGGCTATCAAGAAAAAATTAGAAGTTTGAAAAACTTGTAACTACCACCATGAGCTCAACAGCTTCTCAGTGCCTAAAGACTATTTCTGATGTGATCAGTAGATTTTAGTGAATGTAATTTTTTGTGTGTGTTGTATAAGCAAATGTGTCAACATTTGGAATGTCCGCATAACTCAGTGAGCCAAAATTTTTCAAATGACTGAAAATGTTACAAAATCATACATTGGTATGACAAAGGATAAGAAAGACCATTGACTTCATTTTTCTGACTTTAAATGTTTTTCCTATTATTACATGTTCCTGAAATAAGAACAACCATATTAATTACTATATAGCTTCTTGATTCCAAGACAATCATAAGCACTAGTGAAAATATGTTGTTTAGAAAATGATTCAGGGTTATATGGGTTATCTGGATCAGGACTTGGCAAGCTATGGCCCATGGGCCAAATCCTGCCTGCCACGTATTTTATAAAACTGCAAGCTAAGAATGGTTTGTACATTTTTAAATGGTTAAAAGTAAAAAAAGAGAATATTTTGTGGTACACAAAAACTATATAAAATTGTGATTTCAGTTCCGCAAATACACTTTACTGGAACACAGCCTGCTCATTTATGTATTGTCTGGCTACTTTCTCACTACAATGGCAGAGTTGAGTAGTTGTGACAGAGACCATATGTGGTGCTGTCATCACTATTGCTAAAAGGCAGATAGCAAGAGAAGACTAATAGAATTCTATAAATGCCTTCCAAACAATGATAAATGTGTTTAATTAAAAGCACTTGCTTTAAATTGCTATCAGTTATTTGGCAGTATCTATCTTCATGAAAAGGCATTTTCAGAGTTGAAATACGTAAAGTTTCATTGCAGATCAGCATTAACAGATGAATATTTGGAAGAGATTTTGACGATAGATCTGGAGTGTTTTCTGACACCAGCCTCCAATTGTCCAGTTTGCTGATTTTCCTGTACCAACTGGTGTCCAACAATTCAATTCAACTCTGACATTAACTACCCAAAGTTAGTAGAGTCCTTTAACTTATGAGGTTAGAGTCTGACCTCATAAGTTAAAAGGCTCAGACCTATAAGCTTGCCCTCATTTCAGACATCAGCCACAAAAGGGGTACCCAGGCCACCCACACTTTTGCCCAGCCCACTACAAGTCAGAGGTTCCCCTCCTTAGATTTGATAATTTGCTGGACTGGCTCACAGAACTCAGGGAAGCACTTTTATTTACATTTACCAGTTTACTGTAAAGGATACAAATCAGGAACAGCCAGGTGAAAGAGATGCACAGGGCAAAGTTTGGGGGAGGAGGGACTCAGTGCTTCCACACCCTCTCCCAGCATGTCACCCTCCCTCCCAGCACCTTGATGTGTTTGCCAACCCAGATGCTCTCTGTATCCCACTGTTTAGGGTCTTTTTCTGGAGGTTTCATCACTTAGCTATGATTGATTAAATCATTGGCCATTGGTGATTAATTCAGCCTCCAGCCCTTTCTCCTGTTGTGCTGACCATACAATAAAAGCCAAAACAGTGTACATGCCGCCAAAGTAACCTGTAGGACCACCATGTATATCAGCTACAATATGGGGGTCTATGATGACTCTGCAGAGCTGGCTCTCAACCTGCTCACAGGTTTCGAGAGAGAGAAAGGGGGATGTGAGGCGAGGGTATGTGTACATGAGTACATGTAAAAACAGAACCACTGATGTTAATGAACATGGGGTGACAGAGAGAGGCTCTTCTCCAGGTATTTGACCCTAGAGGTCAGATAAGGACTCAAGCAGGGGAACAAGGGGCCAGACCTAACAGAAAAGGCAGCTGTTCCAAAGCTTGCCCCCTTTTCCTGAAGGATCTCTCAGGGTAACAAGCAAAGGTATGACCAGGCCACTAATCTGGCCCCAGGTCATCTACAGGAAGGTAAAATGTGCACCTGCACTGGGGCAACACTGCCACCTGGAGCCTTGTTTGTCCCTCCTTGCTTTGCCACTGAACCCTCTCTGTCACAGGAGCTGGAAATGCCTGTGATTTCTAGCCAGGAAATTGGAGGCCTATCCCCAAACCAACAACACTCCTGCAGCCAGAACTCACCCTTCAGAGGAAACGTCTCAGTTGCTGCCTAAGAAGCCTGACTCTAGAGGGCTTCTTTCCTATCAGTCCCCCTTTGCTAGAAAAGTGTCAAAACTGAGTTGCGTGGGATATAAATTACAGGGGGACTGAGCTTCGGTGGCCCTGCTTACCGAGAGGAATTGGAGTTGGAGCAGCTCCTGTGGTGTGGCCAGGGAAGAGGGGTCTCCGGTGCACAGAGACTTGAGCCTTGGGGAGTGTGACCTGTGCCACCTGGGAGTCAGTGGCAGCATTCTCCCAGGAGGGCTAAATCGCCTGGGGGGTGGCGTAGGCACAGCGGTGGCTGTGATCCCCTGGCCATCAATTTATGCTGCATTCATGTGCTTCTGGGTCTCCTCCGCTTCAACTGGATTCTCAGACTCTATGTATGTGTGGACTTCAGATAGATCGGAATGCTTCCTTTCTACAAGCATGTTAATTATTTTAATTTTCCCACAGGTGGAGAATATCTTCTTGACAGAATCCTTGGTCACATTCCCGGTGAGCATCCCAGTGTGCACTTTGGTGGGTTTAGGGAAAGGTCTCCGCCTTTTCCTTCCTTTTTCATCTCTGGGTGGTTTGGGTTGGGAGCAGGAATACTGCCTGTTGTCATGTCTGTGCTGAGGAGGACTTGAGCGGCAGAGGAGCTGCTGGAGTCAGAGGTGCGAGACATGCTGGAACTTTCCTAGCACTTGACATGGAGGAGGAGCTGGAGCTGGTGCTGGTGCTAGAGCCAGAGCCGGGGCTGGAGGTGGACCTAGACCAAGACCTGGTACTGCTGCTACTCTTGGAAATGCTGTGCCTCTTTTGAGATTTATCCTTGTCATAATGCTTCTTACTTTACTCCTTGTTGGATTCTTTATCTTTAGAGCAATCCTTGGACATCTCACTTCTAACTGGAGTTTGGAAGACTTTCCCTGAAAGATCGCAATTTACACCAATTCTGCAACTTGCTTTTCTTTCTTAATTTTAAAATATAGAGTGCTTTGTCATGGTTTTCGGGACACTTTTGAAGTGAGTACATTAATTTATTTCTGTTTCATGTATTTTCCAGTACATCTGAGTTTCACCTGCCATAAGAAGGCAGGTGGCAGAAATCAGGGCGGATAAGCTAAATTGTGGAAAAGGGCTTTGCCACTTTTTTATAGGAGTAATTGTCAGAATTACAGACTTTATGCTAAAACAATAAACACTTAAAGATGTGCTGTATCTGTAACATTCAAAGCATCAATTTATCACAAGGTTTGTTCACCATGGAAATATTTAGGTATTTTAGCCTAAATTATCCCACTCCTAGAAATTTATCGCAAGCCATTAATCTCAAAGAAAAGGAAAAAATAACAGCATTTAAAAATTATTTTTATAATTTTTAAAGGTTACTTTCCATTTACAGTTATTACAAAATATTGGCTATATTTCTGGTGTTGTACAATAAATTCTTGAGCCTGTCTTAAACCTAATAGTTTGTACCTCACACTCCCTCACCCCCTAAGTTGCCCCTCCACCCCCCAATTGGTAACCACGAGTTTGTTTTCTATATCTGCGAGTCTGCTTCTTTTTTTGTTATATTCACTAGTTTGTTGTACTTTTTAGATTCCATGTATAAGTGGTATCATACAGTATATGTCTTTGTCTGACTTATTTCACTTAGCGTAATGGCCTTTAAGTCCATCCATGTTGCTGCAAATGGCAAAACGTTCTTTTTTTATGGCTGAGTAGTATTTCATTGTGTGTGTGTGTGTGTGTGTGTGTGTGTGTGTGTGTGTGTGTGTGTATACCACATCTTTTTTTATCCATTTGTCTGTTGATGGACATTTTGGTTGTTTCTATGTCCTGTTGTAAACAGTGCTGCATTGGGGTGCATGTAACTTTTTGCATTATAATTTTCTCTGGATCTATGCCCAGGAGTGGGATCGCTGGATCATATGGCAACTCTATTTTTAGTTTCTTAAGGAACCTTCATACCATTTTCCATAGTGGGTGCATGAATTTACATAGAATAATACCCCTTGAACATAACAAGTAATTTTTTAAAGAGACTTTTATTATGAAATATAAAATATTGTGAAATGATTTTAAAAATTCAGTTACAGAGTTAATAATTCAATCATCTTTACAAGAGAAAGCACCACATTGAAAAATTACATTCATAAGAAATAATGTAAAATGCATATGCTAAAATGATTTAATAGTAGTCACAACGTTATCAAATCATGAAATTCAGAAACTTTTTAAAGCACAAATCTAAATTGGGGTTTCAAGCTCAGATGTCTTCAAGACTAGTGGGAAACATAAAATAGTCTGATATAAGAGGGAGTCTGGTAGCCCATGTCATACTGAGGAAGGCATGCCCAATCTAAAGACTGTTCAAATTCAAAAATTTTTTAAATATTATGCACATCAAATAAAACAACTGTGGGCCAAGCTGTTCTGAGTTTACTGCCCATTTGCAACTCTGCCCCAAATGAATTTCTAGCAATTCATGTACCCAATCTTTAAAATGGCAGACAGCACTTCTTTAGGTAGTTGTGTGGATATGTTCTTAAAACATCTGGTTAAAAGAAGAAATTGTAAAAATACCTTCTTTCACATTTACTTGGGAGAAATTAGTTATGCCCAAGAGTGAATTAAACTGAAATGAAATTTCATTCATTAACCAATAGAAAACCACATACCCTAGTACATTATTGCTTAATAGGAAATATTTATGTAAAAAATAAAGTACTGGTTTTACTAAAGCCATTGTTCAGAAACATTCAATCACTTCACTAAATACATCAGTTAACAAGTTTTGCTTTAACTTTTTAAAGGGTATTTTGTTGAAGAACTTTAGTAGATTTCATACTTTAAGTGAAAAGTAAAAGTTCTAATCTGAACATGTAAAATTGCTAAAGCTCAAATGGCTGTAACCATGTTTGTTTATTATGCCAACGCAGTTTCACAGAATTTACAACTTTGTATGCCATCAGTGACTTCACATTAATCATTTTAAAATAGTTTTTAAAAATTAAGGTAATGGAGGCATTAGAGGGACAAATAAAATCTCCTTTAAAAAGGCTACAAAGGCACCTTATAATTCAAATATCCTTACTGGACTAGGAATATATATTTTAAAATAACTCATAGACAACACATATTCAAACAAATAAAATTCAGATACATTTATTCCAAACCTAAAATAGTTTCTACTTTTTAAAAACATTTTAGCTCTTGGCTTGAGAAGTTTAACATGAAAAGAAAGCACCAAATGTAGCCAAATCTTCCATTTAAAAAAGTTACTAGTTATTGTATGTTTTCTGTAAAATAAAGTTTATATGGGGCAAGTCAATTTCATTCGTGGCCATTAATTTCTAAAATTAAAAAGCCAAAGCTGTTAAGTACTTGGCTTAAAGTTAGATGTTTAGCAAACTCAGAGTATGTATACAAGAAAATGTTAGAAGACAGTTTTTTGGCAGTTAATGCAATAGGTCTTTCATTATTTCCATTTATCATGAATTGAACTTTTCAAGTAGGGGATGTATGTTTGGCATTTTTTTCTAACTTAATATTTCACAAAGTTGTAAAGTTTAGCCAAGTCTTATGACCTGCATTCTCATATTCAATTTTAATTATTAAAAGCACTTAAGTACAAAGCATCAGGATTTTTTAGAATTCAAAGTTAGCACTGATTTTACACAGCGTAAGTATCCATGGCAGAAAATTAAAATTGAATATAAGATTATAAATTTATGATGGATCTAGAAAAGAAGTGAACATGGTTCTCAAATCCAGTCAATAATAGAAATATCATGTCATGGTGTACAATACAGGCTGATGTATTACAAATTTAGCTTGATTTAGCAGTTCTTTAAAAACCAATAGGGTTTATATGAATACATTTATTTTAAATTAATAAATTATTCATAATTTAAAATGTACAGTTTTCATAAATAGTAACAACAGACTAGACATGGAGTATATGGGATTTCCACAACCAGTAACAAAATAGTTCAAGATTATGTTATCCAAATACTGGTTTAAAATTATTCAAATGTATTTAAAAATTATAGCTGACTGATCTGTAACACTGAATTCCACACTAAATTGATAGCAATTAGATAATATAGTGCTGTCTGCTTGTTCTTCACATCATCAAGGGATGAAACTCCTTTTGTAAGAAACATGATGGTTGCACTCATTACATACAGTGATCCAATTAGTTAGCATATTTATGGAGGAAACGTTCAAACGCATCATAGATGGCTCGCCTAAAATTAAATATGAAAGAAAAACTACAAATAATTAGCAAAAAAGGGGGACAGACAGTGCTTTTACTATAAGTTATTTCCAAATGACCTCTGGCTTGCAGTGTGACCTCTCCAAATAGCTGTGAAAGAGGCAGGTACTTCAGGGTGGGTGTTTGGATCCATGCAACTTCACCACTAAGAAAAATTTCAAATCTATTTCCAACTGATGACGAGTTCATAAATACCATCCTTTTCTGTGAAGCACTTTTTTGTGCCTTAAAATTTATATAATATATATGTATACATTTATGTATGAAATATGAAATGATAAAATGAAAAAGGTACCTGTTTCTTTAATTTTGTTATTTGTTGAAAACTAACTAGCTTTATGACTTTTCAAGATACAATATTCAGTCTGCTTCATAGATTATGATATAGCAACTGAACTTAAAAGCCATAGTTTCCTACATTAACTTCACTAGATACTTTAATTCATCTGGCCTCGGTCCACAAGATATTATTTTTAAGGCTTATTTTGTTTTTGTTTCTCCTATTGTCAAATACATTTTCATTGTAGAATATTCAGAAAATCCAAAAATATAAAGTATCTGGGGTTAATCTTTTCTTCCAGGCTTTTTTCTTTTTTTTTTAATGCTTATGTCTGTATTTTCATCCAGTTTAAATAATAACCATGAGATCATATTAATTCTGTATTGCATTTGTTTGACTAGGCATTTCCCCACATCCTTAAAAAGATATTATCTTTAAAACTGGTGCCTGCTAATAGATTGTGATTTCCAATTTGTTGGGAGGACAAAGCTTTCTATCACGCTTATACTTATTTGACTCAAAAATTTGTAAAATGAGGCCTAAGGTTGCAATCTGGTACATGTGTACATGGTACAGGGTTAGTAAAGGTATATATATGCCTTTTAATCTGTTTATTTATTTTAATTTAAAAAAGTTTAATGAAGAAGGTACTGAGGATTGAACCCAGGACCTCGTGCATGCTAAGCACATGCTCTACCCTCCCCCCCGCCTTATATGCCTTTTTAATTATTTGAATAGTCTCTTACTCAACTTGTATTATCAATCCAAAATAACTTACCACAAAATATTAGAGCACATAAAGGAGTGGCTTGTTTTACTTTTACATCTGGTGAGTGAGAAGACTGAATTTATAAAATTTTACTATTCCACTGCCACCTAAACTCTGTTAGGTTTTGAAGTGACTGGAGGGGAGTAGGAGAGGCCAGATAGCATATAGTGACTCCAACTGAGCAAGTTATTCAATCTTTTTGTTCCCTGTGTTTCTGTGATGATATTAAAAATAACATATGAAGCAATTGCCCTAGTACTTGGCACACATTAATAGCTAACATTTATCTCTTCCTCAGATGAAGCCTTCAAATGAGCACTTACGAGTTTTTATAGCTGCCTTTGATGACATCTATTCTTCCTAACGCCTCTCAGCCACATGCCCATGTAGATACATAAAAGAATAAAGGAAATTTGATAACAATTTACTAAAGTAAGCATGTGGGCTCTCTGCATTCACATGTATAACAGAACTTTAGACTCTTGAGCAACCCAAGCAACCCTAAGTACTCACAATTTTTGTTTGTTTTTTTGTTTTAGTTTTGCTGTGCCAGAGGGTCACTTGCGTATTGGGTAAGCAGTCTGCTCACTCACCAACTAATGGGAACTCATATGCTAAATGAGTATTTTTTAAAAGATCATACTGTAAAAAGACATTACAGACTTGAAGCACTAGCCTGTACCTCAAAAAGGTGACATCTATAAACTGAACTCGTAAGCAACAACATACAAAGAATTATTTCTTAGATAAAAAGAGCTAAAACATGTCAAACATGCAGCACACAATTCTTCTATTTATGGCTATCCAGCTGGCAGTTCTGGAACACTTATGCACAGGGCTCTGATCTCTGTACTTTATGTGAACTAATTTATTTAACCATTAATGATAAATCCTCCAGTGATACTTGTTACCATCAAATTTGAATAGAAGTAGAAATAAAATAGGATATCAAAAAACTAGAATAAAAGCATAAAAGTTTTTATAAGTTCTAACATGTTGGAGTCATATAAGGTCATTAACAATAAAATAACAGTATTTCACTTTTCACTTAAGGTTCAGTATTCACTTAGCTACTGAAAAACTGCTAGATTATTCCACAGATGTTCAGGTCACTCTGAGAGAAAACCATCAGAGTGGAGTGAAAAAATCATGATGAACCAAAGCCAGTTTTATAAACCCTGGTGTTCCTCCCTACACTGTAAAATACCTGGCTATTAATATTTGAAGAGGGTAAAAAACACACAATAAAGCATGCCTGTCACATGCTATTTCTCAGTTCTCTAGAATAAAAAAGAAAATAAAAGGATGAGATAGGAAACATTATCACAATGTGAGAACTTGAGAGAGGCAGGGAGGAAATAAGAGGACTAAAACATATAATAAAAATACCCAATCTTTTATATTTGTTGAGCCAAAAGAATCCCCAAAACAAACACAAATAAGTAGATACCTGTTAGAACAATCATCTTACCTGAAGAGTCCTTGTTTAAAAAGATAAGCACTAATATGACCCCCTTCTAGATATCGGATTTCACAACCAGGCCAAATTTCTTGTAGACTTCGAACTCCTGTTCGTGGAATGTAGGCATCTTCTTTGGCTTGAACCACTATGATGAGGCTTGGGTCAACTGGAACTAGGTACAGGATTTTTAAAGATGCAACATATATACTTTTCAGATGCTCTCAGAATTTTATATAAATACTAGTAATCATATTAAAAAAATACACCATACAATGCAGTAAGTAAAACATTTGCCAAACTAAAACTTTTGATTAAGTTGAAAATCAACTATATTATACCATAACATTATAATATTCATCTCTAATACAATGAGATAAATATTCTAAAGAAGATACAAACTCAATGTTTTTAGTGGATAAAATGGTCTTAAGAGTTTCATGGATAAAATTTAAATATGACACATTTAAATAACCAACTTATCTTAGAAAACACATTGTAGAACCAACAATAAATATACTCATTAAAATATGAAATTATCTTGTAAAGCATCCTTAAAATATTTCACATATTATGAGCATGATTTTCACATATCATCAGCAAATATTCTCAATTTTATATAAAAATTAATACCTGAGAAATTTGCTACATGAGTACATTCATCCATGACTCCTTTCATAAATATTAAAGATTCTTTTTGAAGATCCTTTCTTCTTTTTTCTTTAGTGAGTAGGTGGTATGATTGAGTACTACAACTTGTATAACTACTTTTGTTGGTGGAAAGCGTTTGATTGAAGCACTCCATCTTAGAGGAACCTTGCAACAAGAGTCCTTCTGATGTGGCACTGACAGATGTTTTACTAGGTTTATGGCACTCAGCAGGTTTTGAGGACACAACTTGGTCTGTCATATCTAAATTTAAAGTTCTAGAAACCAGATTAAGGTTAGTTAGCTTGTCTGCACTGCTAGGGAAGCGTTTCACGAACTCTTGTCCCATTTTGAAAGAATCTGTCTGAATATATGAAATAAAAGAAAATGTCATTTAATATAAAATAGGATTTTATTTAACAACCTTGTTAAAACAAAGAGAAAACACAAATGACCATCAATGAAAAATGGATAAACAACATGTGGCATATACATACAATAATTATTACTCAGTCTTAAAAGGGAATGAAATTTTGACACATTCTACAACGTGGATGAAGTTTGAAGACATTATGCTAAATGAATAAGCCAGACACAAACGGACAATATTGTATGATTCTACAGATTTATAAGATATCTACAGTAGTCAAATTAATGGTGACAGAAAGTAGAATGGTGGTTGCCAGGGGCTGGGGAGAGGGGGAATAGAGAGTTTTGTTTAATGGGTACAGTTTCACTTTAGAAAGATGAAAAAGTTCTGGAGATGGATGGTGGTAATGTATGGAGGTGATGGCTACACAACAATGTAAATGTACTTAATACTACTGAGTTGTACGCTTAAAAATAGTTAAGATGGTAAATTCTATTTTATATATATTTTACCACAATTAAAAAGAGATGTCAAAATTTAACTGAGGACTAAGATACATAATTTATACTTTATTGCTAAATGTTTCCTACAAAACAGTAAAAACTATCACTTAGCCTGCATCATGTTTTTACTGCCAAAGTATTGAAATCCATAATTCCCCTTAACATTAGAACTTCCCAAAGTCTCATGAGTGCATCCTGGAAGTAATATATGAGCCACCCTAAATCATTTTCTCAGGCTGAACTAAGAAGAATTAAAAATTATCAAGGAAAAAACATTAACTGTTAAAAATCTCGAAAGTATGTACTAAGTTTAAGGACTTATAAATACAACATAATTTAAGTAAAAATAAACTTTGCCAGATACTAAAAGCAAAATCAAAATAAAAGAATGACAGCCTGGGAGAATATATTTGCAACTTACAAGACAAAGAGCTAACTGCTTTAATTTATTAAGAGCTAGAAGTGAATAAAAGGCCCAAAACCACAATAGAAAAAATGACCAAAGGATATGCATAAAAGTCACAGGAAATGAAATACAAATTGCCCTTAGACTAATAAACATGTTCAATTTCAGTTAAATTAAAAAAATAAATTTAAAAAAGTAAATTAAATAAAACTTTCACTATTTGGTTGACTGAAAAACCACGGAAGTCTGATAACACTGAAACAGACACACATGTTCCTGCTGTAAATTCACACAACTAGAATTAGACAAAATCTAACATTACAACTGCATATATCCTTCTGCTCAGCAACATTTCAGGAATTTACACTTGTGAAATGATGTATATACAAAGCTACTCATTGCAGCACTGATAATAGTGGAAGATGAAAAACAACATAAATGCCCATCAACATGATACTGGTTAATAAATCATGGTACATCCATCCATAAAATAGGCTGTTATGCAGCAGTGAAAAAGAAAAAGGAAACATCTGTGTACAGACCATTAAAAAAGGGAAGAGAAAAAAATTAGTATTTCTGTTCGTTTGAAAAATTCCTTGAAATGGTAAATAATATAGTGGGTTATTTGTTGAGACAAATTGGGAATAGGTAGGAATTGTTTCACTATATATCTTTTTATACTTTTTGATGCTTGAGCTATATGACAAAACAACCTATTTACAAAATTAAGAATGAAAAATTGGTTGAAAGCAAGGGAAAAAAAAAAACTTGTTAACAGAACAAATCACTAAACCCATTCAGATCACAGGAACATAAAAAGGAAGGAAAGGAAGTTTAGTACTATCAGGAAATGTAAGCTCAAAGCATCCTAGAATTACTCAGAGTGGTTCCCCAACAAACTTAACTTTTTTGATTGGGAAAACACAATTTTTAAAACAAAAAAAGAAAGAAGCCATCTTGACATTTCTTGAATATTCATTACTCTGAACTAGTTCTAATTGAGACAAATGGACTCTTGGATACAACCACCAAGAGTGAGGCACAGAGAAAAAGTGCTGGATAAGAATACACTGCCATTTCAGACAACCAAAATTTATGAACCTCTCTTAAGAAAATGCATGCTAAGTTTTCAAAGTCCTAGTAGATAGTAGAAAAATTCCTTTTCTTTTTGAGATTTCTTGAGATTCTCGGTAACTTTCAAACTGAATGTGCAAAGTTTTAAAATTCATAGAAAAAAATTTATGGAAACAATTGGTCACCTTAGGGAACTATTCATTATCCTGAAAACTGGTAAATTAAGGGAAGGAATTAAGCATTTATCCTACTTTTCTTATATGAACTTAACTATGATATAATCAATTAATAGGTAAGGAAAGTGCCTTTTAATAAAAGTATTCAAATTAATAAATGAAAAAGAAATGACATAGAGTATCAGCATTTTGCAACCCTCAATGAATTAACAGACATAAGCATTAAGCATCAATGGCTGCTTACACCACTAAAAAAGAGAATCCACATTATGTGCTTCCTACACTCTTACCAAAGAAATAAAAACTGAGTTTAATCAAGCCTCTAGAACTAGTTGCCAATTTACAGGCAATATAGAGTGTGGAGGAACGCGCTAAAACTGTACCATGAGAATGCAAACAGAAAAATCTAGACTGTGAGAAGCTCTACAGGTAAACAGCCCAAGTTCTTCAACACATAAATTATAAGGAAAAGAAAGAAATGAAAGGCAATTTATAGATTAAAAGATACTTAAGAGATACATCAAATTTAAAAAATAGTGTCTAGGGATGCACATTTGGACAATAAAATTATTTTCAAGACAAAGGTAGTAATTACTGTAAAAATCAGGATAATAAATATTAGGAGGAGGAGGACCTTTTGATTTGGACACATGAAACTGGTTTCTGGGTTGGGTGGTTAAGTTCTGAGCTGGGTGGTCAATTTCTACTCTTCACAATTACAAATATGTTTGACATTTAATAAATGTAGTAAGCTATACATTTGCTTTACATGATTTTCTGTATCCATATTTTATTTTAAAATGAAGAATTTTAGAAGAAAAAATAATACTCCTTTTAAAAAATTTGCAATTCTTTTCAAAAATCTGAATCATTAAAAATAAGCTTTCTCCCAAATGACATGCAAAAATTAAAAATACTTACTCCACAATATTCGAGCATGTGAATAATTTCTTCTTCATAAACTGTCTGTGTATAATACTGTTTTTCCAGCTCCCTCCAGTTAATTGATTTACTTAGTACACCCTGAAATAACAAACTAAATTAAGATCAAATCATACCATAAAGCAATTTGTCCAATAATTTGATTATTATTATTGTGTAGAAAAGAATTAACAAAGTAGGTTTGAGATTTCATATCTTTAGAAAGGTCTGCTTGTATGGTTGGCCCTTAACTAGAGTCTGGGAATTTGACTAGTGAACAGTTCTGATACAAAATTCCAAAAATTATCAAGTGGGTTACTGTGCCTAAACTCCTCATACAAACAATGTAGTTTCTTCTGAACACCTGATTTCCTTCTAGAATTCTGGTACATGCTAGGCAGAGGGTGCCTAAGTGACTGACCCCTGATAAAAACCCTAGACTCCTAGGCTCAAGTGCACTTCACTGATGGACATTTTACATGTATCGTTACAACTCATTGCTGGAGGAATTAAACATTTTGAGAGACTCCATTGGAAGCTTATGCCTGGTGTCCTCTGGACTTTGCCTGTGTGCCTTTTCCCTTGGCTGATTTTGTAGTTTATCTTTTTGCTGCAAATCAAGTTTTAGTAGTGAGTATGACTATAAACTAAGTCCTGTGATTCCTTCCAGTGAATCACCAAACCTGGGGGTGGTTTGGGAACCCCTCCTCAAACGCTTACCTTTAATTATATATAGCTATCTAAATATTAATTGCAATTAAATTACCGTAGTGAAGACCCCAGATGCTGTGGACCAAGACAGACACGGAATCAATGGCATGGGCTTAGGCCAGTTGGATACTGCTAAGGAAGCCATCTGTAACATAATAACAGAGATTCTGTTTAAAGTTTACATTTGTTCAAATGAAAAATATTTAGTATTAAGAAGTATTTTGTTTAGTAGTTGGTTAGGTAAGACATGAACTCAGAGTCTCTAAACACTTGTGAGAATGTCTAGCAACCTCGCCAAATTCCCAAGTCACAAATTCAACCGCAACATACAACTTCCCCCTGAAAAAGCAATAAAGTGTATTAGGAAATTTTAAGTAACCACCAGACCCTTCACAAAGAGCCATCTTCTATTGGGTAAATATAGAGCAAACATGCTGAGGTATAGATGCTGTGCAGCAGGCTAAGCACACTCACTACCTAAGTGACGTGCTCAGGTAGAGCAAAATCATAACTATAAAATCTCAGACTTTTGAAGTTGACTGAAAGATGTGGAGAATTTGGTGAACTACAGAGCAGATTATATAACTGATATAAAATAATGTAATGTGTGTGTTTAGAGAAGGGAAAAGTTATTTTTGGCTAGAGGAATCAGAAGCTTCATGAAAAGGCTTGAGTCTTTTAGGGGAAAGGGAAGTTAGGGTCTTGTCTTCCATATAAAGAGTATGATCAAAGGCAAGATGGTGAGGAACACAGAGTCTGGTAGGGAAACAGCCAACATACTTCAGCTAGGCTGGTCAATAGAACACATGTGGTCAGGGATAGGGGAGATAGGGAGGGCTAGAAAGATTGATCAGGATCAGATTTGAGGGAATTACTAAAGAGACCTGAGCAAAGAACTGTCATTGTCAAAAAAGTGATTCAATGAAGCTAAATTGATAGTACTTTCTTTATAAGATTGATTAGAGAGGGTGCTATTTGAGGTAGGGAAACCAGTTAATAAGTAGTAGTCCAGCTGAGAGTTATAAGGCCCTGACCTAGGTCATAACAATGGAAACATTATTAGGTAGAAAAATAAATCTTTTCCCACCTTTAGGTTTCACTGTCTGTAGTTTTTGTTTTGTTTTTTTTTTAATTTGAGTCTTTGAAGCTAACTTTATCAGCTTCACTCTTTGGTAGTTGCTTTAAATTTGAGTAAGCTTTTAAACTTAATTTTATAATTCAAATGACTTACAGAATACATATATATATGTGTATGTGTGTGTGTGTGTGTGTATATATATACACTGAATGACTAATGTGTCCAGGAAATGAACCAGAGCATATTTCTGGCCCTCAGTTAACCAACTGATTTATGAAGAAAACAGACTGCTAAACAAGTAATCATAGTACAACGAAAAAGTACATGTTACTGAAAGATGAAGTATATTCTGGGGTAAGACTGGGAATCAGGAAGAGCTTCTCATAGGAAGTAACTCTAATCTGGAACCAGAAGGGCAAGCTGTTATTTGGGCTATGTAAAAGGGGATGAGGGGCACTAGATGGATGCTGGCACCTGACAGAGCTAGAGCCCAGTTCAAGCCTTTGGCAGGTTTTAAGCAGGAGAAAGCAGAGGTCAGATTTAGGAAGATCACTCTAGTTATGGTGTGGAAAAAAACTGTTAAGAAAAAGAGTAAGGAGAGAAAATACTAGATGAGAAAGCAAGCAGGAGGCCATTTCAGTACACTCTAGAAAGCAAAGGTAAAATAGGTTCGTGGTACTGGGGATGGAAAGAAGAGAAAATGAAAAGTATTTTCCAAATTAGCTATCTTCACCAACTTAATAGCAGAATAAGGCATTTATAGTTGAGATTTAAGTTCTATAATCAACTTTTAATAAAATATCAAATCTAATACCTGAGATATAACTGTGGAGTAAGTAGTATAATCATGCCTATATAAATCATACAAAAAATAATATCATTACTTCATAATTGGAACAGAAGTTTAGAGTCTGTTTATGCTTTCCTCAGAACTAAAATTAATTCCACACCTAAAGTGAATTTTTAAACAACCAGATTCCCTAGATCTTTTTATCCCCCCAACACTGTACAACACCCTTCAGTGCTCACAGCCCACAGGTAAGGAGACTGGGCAATGGTTCAAGGCTCAGTTTGCTCTGGCATGGGTACACTATGAGAGGCCCACAGTGGAGGACCCACCATAAATCCACTACCATGCTCAATTTCCTAGATCTTGTAAACATAACATAAATATCAGTTGAAATAAAGATGCTTACGTGTCCGCCCATGGATATTCCGGTCATTCCTAGAGGTCCATAACCCTCCCTCTCTAGCCAGTGCAAGAGAGCTGCAGATTCTAAAACAAGAGCTCCTCCCATCACAAAAAGGTCAGACACATTTTTTAAGCTGGACCTTCTAGCCTCACAAAACAAAAAAGAAAATTATTTATTCTTATGTATTTATATTTTAACACATGCAAATTTACAACAGGCAGCCAGACTTCATGTTTTCTTTTAAAAGACTAGTTAGCTAAGTAAAACAATGGAATAAATTGATGAAATTAGAATAGTGCTAACATTATTTATTCTACATATTAATTGCCTAAATCTTATTTTTATAAAGTTCTATCCGTTTTACAGCATATAGTCTTTATTGAATTTCAATTATTTAACAATTTTGAAGTCCAGAAAAGAATACCTTATTTATCTGACAGAACTTAAAACTGTTAAAATATTTATGGGAGAATACTTTTTCTATACTGTCAAGTTTTAGTTAAGTTACCACTAATGATATAAGGAAAAATAAATTTATACTTTCCCTTCTTAGAAAAAAAAATTACAATAGAACTTAAAGCATACATTTTTTAAAAAAGCAATGTAAAAGAATTTAGCCTAATACTAGGCTCTTGTATTACCAAAATCTTAAATGTTACTTATTTTCACAGGTTATCTAATTTATGAATATATTAGAAAAATACATTTTTATAAAAATACATGTTTTGATTAATTTAAATAAATACCAATTCAACTGAAATTTTCTGTTTTAGAAACTGATTTTTACATATAAGTACATATCGTTATAAGAAGTGCTTAAATACATATTTTTAGAATCCAGAACCATTCTTATATAGTGATAAAAATATTATTTTATTACTAAAGTGACCAAGTTATAATCTGTTTTTTCAAAATTTAATTCATATAAAGACATACTGACATAATTAGCTCCTAGATGAAACCTTGTCAAAGTATACAAAAATTCATTTTATCAATGGTTATGATCATGTGCAAAGAACCAGATGCCATAGGAATGCCAAGCTGTGAAAAACAGAATTCTGGCCCCCAAAGAGCTTATGTCCACTGTCCTACCACATCCTCTTAGAGCTCTAAGTCCGTAAGGTAGCTTTTTCTTTATGGAAAATATGTTATCTTCTGTCAAAACAGATTATATTCATGCTTCATTATAAAAAAGCCCATTTATCCTTATATTTGTTTCCAACCCTCATTCCAGTCTATTTATGATCACATAATTCCCTGATTATTTATTTTGGCCTGGAATGGAAGTTTGAATTCTCAAGTCCACTTCAGTTGGTTCTTTTATATAGAAGTTACTGATGTAGGTTCTTGGACAGAGGTTACTTTTAACAGTGGACTCAGTCAAATTGTTCAACCACTTTCAATGAAAATAGGCTTAAGATGGCTTTGAGTAAGAGAGAGAGAGAGAATGAGAATGTTTATTATTATTTAAGTTGCAAGCCATTTCTTACTTAGGATGAGTTGTTTGAGAAAAATAAAATACACTGGAGTATTATATTTCTTGGGTACATAATATCTGATGAGATATCTTATAAACATAATTCTCACAGCAATTCTGCATGGAAGAAATTAGATAATTTTCTCACTTTATAAATGAGATAACTGATATTTAGCGAGGCCAAGGCCATACAGTTAGTAAATGGCAAGTTACAATTCCAACCTACGTCTGTATGACTCCAAAGTCAGAGTTTTTCTATTAAGCTCATGCTGCCTCTCACTACAACTAAATAAATTCTTTGGTTTTTAACCACCTGTAGACAGGGTAAAAATGATGCACCTAGTTCTGAATTCATTGCTTGGTTCCAGAATAAGAATTCTTGAACTATTAAGTCTAGACTTCGATTTTTCACAAGGTTTCACAAAGTATATTCTAACCTATCCTTCACAGGATATAGGTTTGCCTCTACCCCACCTTGCTTTTCCTCCAAACCTTTTTCATGTTATGACCACAAACAATAAGTGAATTCTAACTCTACCTCTCCAGCACTTACCAACTCCCTACTTCTCCACTTACAGTTCTAATAGTCATCACAAATTTAACATGTCCAAGTTAGAACTTCTGATTTCTTATCCATGATATCCAATTTATTAACAAGTCTTCTTTCAACTTCTAAATTATGTCTCAAATCCATTAGAACTTCTTTCCATCTCCACTGCCAGCACCTCAAAGTTGTCTTTTTCCCCCTGTGTTATTGCAGTAGCTTCTTACTTGATTTCTCTGCTGCTGCTCTTGCCCCAGTAAGCCAGAGTAAGCCTTTCAAAACATAAATCAGATCACTTCTCTGCTTAAAATTCTCAAGAGGTTTCCCACGGCACTTACAGTAAATTCAAAGCAAACTGGCTCTTTGTACTCTGACCCTTGCCTACCTTTCTGACCTCATCTTGTACTACTCTCCCACCAAGGGCTGACACCAGGCTTGTCATTTAGTCTTCCTTCTCTGAGAATGATTACCTCCAAGTCTTCTCCTTGGTAGCTCCTTCTCATTTTATCATGTCTTTACATCTAACACTGCTCCACCCTGCACCTACCCCCAGTATTCTTTATCCCATTTCATTTTCCTCATGGCATTGATAAGTATTTGGAATTATCTTATTGATTTTTTATCTATCTCCCATACTAGACTATAAGCTCTATGAAAGCAAGAACCTCGTTTTTTGTTGCTGTCCTCCCAGTGTTTAGGGTCAAAAATCTATGGAATGAACCAAACCCACACACAATATAGATTACAGAAATGCAAAAAAACTGACTTCAAAGTTCATCATTTTAAAAGACAGGAAAGAAAGTGTACCTTCAAGTTACCTATACTACACATTGCAAAAATAAAAATAGTAGTGTTTAATTTCACAAAGTAAGTAAATGTACTTTAAAAAGGTAAACATTTTATCCTTTCTTTGGTTACACTTTGACAAATATAATATCTCTTCAATCAGCCTATTAAAATTTCTTATTTATCTTTTCATCAGATATTTAAAATGCATAAAGCTTAAAATAAAAATTCAAGATAACACGCCTACCACAGTTTTATAATAGAATTTTTCTTCCAGTAACACTTGAATATTTAACTTAAAAACTGAAGACTACCAAATCTTAAGACTGCTGAAAATTCAGTATAAAGACTGGAAAAATAAAGGTAACACATACTTACATTTGGTCCTTGGGTTTCCTGCAGCCATTTAAGGATGTGGGTCAAAGAGAAAGTTTTAAAATAATTAAGTACATTCTATGTCTCAAAACACATTGACTTAGGCAAAACAGTTCAATACAAGACAATTTAATGCTGAAATAACTATTTTATAGTCATCTCAAATAGGCTGTTTAGAAGTTCTCAGGTTTTTCAACTTAATTATTTTCCTTTTTCTTTTTTAAAAAAGTTTCATTAAGATATAATCATATACAATGAAATTTACCCATTTAAAGTGTACAATTCAATGTTTTTAGTATATTTAACAGGATTGTCTAGTCTTCAACTTAATTTTAAAATGAAGTTTATGGCTTTTTCCATTTATGTTTATTATAGAAAGTCTAGAAAATACAGAAAAGCACATTAAAAGAAAAACTACTTTATCTTCAGATAACCATATTAATATTTTGGTGTATTTCTTTCCAGCATTTTCCCTTTTGCACAGTTTTAAAATAGATTTTCTGTTTTTAGATTTTTTTGCATACCTATTCCATACTGTAGAGTTTTATATCCTATTTTTGCACTGTAAGTAGTTTTCATTCATTATTATAAACTTTTTAATAATAACTGTTAAAATTTACTGAATGCTTGTTATTTACCAAACACTGTTCTAGACAATATTAACTATTTAATACTCTGAATAACCTAAGAGATTATTCCTGTTTACCAATAAAAAGTTAAGGTACTAAAAGGTTAACTAACAGATCCAAGGTCATACAAGTACTAAGTGGTAAAACAAGTAATAAAGAAATAAACATAAAACAACCAATTGTATAACATTCCAGTGTTATGAACCACGATTTACTTAACTTTCTATTATTATACATTTAAGCTATTTCTAATGTCTTACTATTATGTTACAAAAATATCTTTTCTCTTTTCTATTATTTTCTTTTTTCTTTATATTTTATCCTTAGAATAAATTTCCCATAATCAAAATCACTTTGTCAAGGAATATGAGATTTTTTAAAGCTCCTGATGCATATGGTAAAAATGCTTTCCCAGAGGACTGAACTGATTTTCAGTCATCAGTAACGAGAGTGCTCATTTCAAAATAGCCTCATGCCTGTTGTGAAATCTTTTGTAATTGTTGCTTTAACTTTACATTTCTCTTATTACCAGCAATGCTGAACATTTCTTTAAAACTGTATATCAGTTTCATTTCTTCTTCTGGGAATAGTCTGGCGTCATCTTGAAAATTAAGTTAAGAGCTGTTCTAAACCTCAACTGATACTTGAATGTAAACACATTTAAAACATGAGGGTTTCCTTAATGGCAAAAGCTTGACTTACTAATTTTAAAATCCAGCATAAGTGTCAGAAGAAATAGAAGTACAGCTTACTTCTATTATGCAATAGAAGCAAGATCCTTAAATTGATTTTAAAATTAGGCATGAAACAATTTTTCACTTCATTCTTGCTTCTTAAATATTTCCTGAACTGACTAAATTTAACTGGTTTGGAAAATCTGGTTCCTATCTACCATTCCTTTTGATTACTAAATCTGTAAGTAAGTAAGTAAGTAAGTAAGTAAGTAAGTAAGTAAGTAAGTAAGTAAGTAAGTAAGTAAATAAGTAAGTAAGTAAGTAAGTAAGTAAGTAAGTAAGTAAGTAAGTAAGTAAGTAAATAAATAGGGTGGGTGAGTGAGTGAAAAGATTTCTAGGTATCCCAAAAGGATATAATAAGGGTTTTCTAACAGCAGAGAAGCCATCCGGGCTTCTTTAATCATTGGACGAGCCATTAGTGTTCGTCGTCTCCAGTAATGCTGAGGAAAGAAAAGATGACATACTTAAAGAATATAATAACCGTATCTGTTAAGGAGAGTAGGTTAACAACTTAGGGATTAAGCTGTTAGAATAAAGTCTTACATGATCTCCTGTTCCAGCAAGATGAATGCATACAGGTCTATATTTGCTGTTCCATTCTTTAGGCACAATAAATTGGAACCTATTTAAAATAAAACACATCAGTGAAATTCTCCTTTAAAAGCTTTTAATACAAACTTTCAATTCATAACAGTTTCATAATTAAATTACTTGAGAGAAAAGATTGTTCAGAATTTTGATATCAAATTCTAACTGTGCTTGCTTCAGCAGCACATATACCAAAATCTAATTGACTCATTAAAGTAGTGTTTGCCCAAAGGCAACTAAGATATTGTAAATTTGCTCTGTGTTAGGGTATTAATATATTCAATTACAATATAAGCACATAATTTATTGTAATAATTTTTACCTTACTCAGTACCACAACTTTATAAACGCATAATGAAATGTTCTTATTTTGTAAAGATCAATGTATATGATTAAGTCTTAGAAAAACAACTCTTTAGATAGTCTGCTTTATCTCCTTGCAGGAATAATGCTTGGCTGTACAAGCTGTGATTTAAAGTCGTTCATGTTACCTTTTTTGTCTTTCAGCTTGGGGTCTATGACAAGATCTGACTTACCTATTGGCCACTATATGTCTTCTTTGAAAAAAATCTGTTCAGTTCTTCTGCCCATTTTTTAACCCATTATTTGTTTTTTCGCTATTGAGTTGTGAGTTCTTTGTATATTTTGGATATTAACCCTTTAGATTAATAATTTGTAAATATTTTCTCCCACTTCACAGGTTGCCTTTTCATTTTGTTGTTTTCCATTGCTATGTAGAAGCTTTTTAGTTTGATGTAGTCCCATTTTTTTTTTTTTTAATGCTGGCCAGCACCACCTGCAGGTACACCATGTTCAACCCTGCACTTCCATAATGGGCTGTGCGTCTCCAGCGTGTGAAGGTGCCACAGAGGGTCGTTGGGCGCCCCTGGCGAGTGGGCACTGAGACATATGCACCTGCCCGCTGACACTGCAGCAGCAGCAGCTGCAGCCGCCACCAGCGCAGCACCCCTGTGAACCCGGCCTCCTCCCACCCTAGAGCCCACAACCTCTAACTGCTTGCCCCGCGCGTCTCCCCTCCGCCTGCATGGCTGCCTGGGGCCAATCCACTGTTTTATTTTTGCCTTTGTTGCATTTGCTTTCGAGTCATATCCCAAAAAATCACTGCCAAGACCTGTGTCTAGGAGTTTACTGCCTATGTTTTCTTCCAGGACTTACTTGTGGTAATATGTTAAATAAAAGTGATCAAAATGGGCACCCTTATTTTGTTCCTGATCTCAGAGAAAAGACTTTTCAGCTTTTTATTTTTGAGTATGATATTAGCTGTGGGCTTGACATATATAGTCTTTATTATGTTCAGCTATGTTTCCTCTGTACCCAGCCTGTTGAGAGTTTTTACCATGAATGGCTGTTGAATTCTGTCATGCTTTTTTGTCTATTGAGATCATCATCTTATTTTTATCCTTCATTTTTAAAATGAGGTGTATGACACTGATTGATTTGCAGATATTGGACCATCTTTGCATCCCTGGGATAAATCCCATTTGATCATGGTGTATAATCCTTTTAGTATATTGTTAAATTCAGTTTGCCAATATTTTGTTGAGGATTTTTGCATCTATATTCATCAGGAATACTGACATGTAATTTTCTTTTGGGGGAGGGTATCCTGTTTTGGTATCAGGGTTATACTGTCCTGGTAAAATAAGTTAGTAAGTGTTCCCTCCTCTTCAGTATTTTGGAAGAGTTCGAGAAAGACTGTATTAATTCTTCTTTAAATGTTTCTTTACATGTAGAATTCACCAGTGTAGCCATCTGTGGTGTTTTCTGGGGGGGTGGATTATTGGGTTTTTATTGATTTATTTATATGGAGGCACTGGGGATTGAACCCAGGACCTCATTCATGCTAGGCACACACTTTACCACGGAGCTATACCCACCCGCCACCCAACCCCCCACCAGCCATCTGGTCCTAGACTTTTCTTTTTTGGGAAATTTTTGATTATTGATTCAATATCCTTATCAGTAGTTGGTCTGCTCAGATTTTTGGTTTCTTCTTGATTCAGTTTTGGTAGGTTGTATGTCCCTAGGAATTTATCCATTTCTTCTGGGTTGTCCAAGTGGTTGGCAGATAATTGTTCATAGCAGTCTCATGATCATTTGTATTTGTGTAATATCAGTTGTAATGGCTCCTCTTTCATTTCTAATTTTATTTATTTGAGTCCTCTCTGAGTTATTCATAGTGAGTCTAGCTGAAAGTTTGTCTGTTTGTTTATCTTTGCAAAACCCAACTCCTAGTTTCATGGATCTTTTCTGTTATTTTTATAGTCTTTATTTCATTTATTTCCACTCTCTATGTTATTTCCTTCTTTCTACTAACCTGGGCTTAGTTTGTTTTTTTCTAGTTCCTTGAGGAGTAAAGTTAGGTTGTTTATTTGAGATCTTTTTTTTTTTTTTTAATGTAGGTGTTTATTGTTATGGATTTCTCTCTTAAACCACTTTTGCTGTATCTCGTAAGTTTTGGTATGTTGTATTTCCATTTTCATTTGTCTCAAGGTATTTTTTAAATTTATTTTTTGATTTCTTCTGTGACTCATTAGTTGTTCAGTAACATGTTGTTTAATCTCCATATATTTTTGAATTTTCCAGTCTTCTCCTTTTAATTGGTTTCTAGTTTCATACCAACGTGACCGGAAAAGATGCTTGATGTAATTTCAATCTTTGTAAATTTATTAAGGCTAGTTTTGTGACCTAACATATGATCTAGCTTGGAGAATGTTTCTTGTGCACTTGAAAAAAAAAATTCTGCTGCTGTTGGATACAATGTTCTGTAAATTTCTTTTAAGTCTGTCTGGTCTAACATGTGTCTTGATTCCAAAGTTTCCTTACTGATTTTCTGCCTGAATGATCTATTTATTGTTTAAAGTGGGGTACTGAAGTTCCCTACTATTATTATATCTCTGTCTGTTTCTCCTTTCAGATCTGTTAATATGCTTTATATATTTAGTCCTATGTTGGGTACATAAATACAAATGTTATATGGTCTTCCTGGATTGACCCCTTTATCATTATATTATGACCTTCTTTGTCCTTTATTCCAATCTTTGTCTTAAAGTTTATTTTGAATGAAATAAGTAGAGCTACCTCTGCTTTCTTTTGGTTCCTATTTGCATGGAATATCTTTTTTTATTCCTTCACTTTCAGTCTGTGTATGTCCTTATATCTGATGTGAGTTTCTTGTAGGTAACATACATTTTGGGGCCTTGTTTTTTATCCTTCCAGCCACTCTATATCTTTTGATTGGAGAATTTAGTCCTTTACATCAAAAGTGATTATTGATAGGTATGGACCTACTATTGCAATTCTATTAACTGTTTGCTGGCTGTTTTATAATTCTTTTGTTCCTTTCTTCTATTTGTCTCTTCCTTTGTGATTTGATGATTTTCTGCAATAGTATGCTTACATTTCTTCATCTTTATCTTTTATCTATTTATTACAGGTTTTAGCTTTGTGGTTACCATGAGGCTTATATAAAACATATTTATAATAGTCTATTTTAAGCTGATAACAACAGGTTCAAATGCATACTAAAGCTCTATATTTTTATTCTCCAAGATACCACATTTAATGGGAATTAATGCTAAATAATTATTGTAATTAATACTAAGTAATCTGAAGTAATATGGCATTGCTATTATAATTTTAAATGAACATAAATAACCTACTACTTTAACTCTCTGAATAAAAATTCTTACCTTGCAATAACAGATTCAATTGGCATGATACCAGGCACATAGTGGGCCATGGGGGAAACAAAGTGTCCATCTAGGATCCTACAGTCTGACTGCTCTTCTATCTAAAAGAAAAGCAAACCCAAGATGTATACACCAGGGCTAAGATATCTTAGTCTATAACAGATGTTTTCCTATATATAAAAAAAGTTCTATTCGATTAAAACTTTTTTTTCAGTGCCTACTATGTACCCTTTTGCCCCATTCTGCTTTCCAAAGACATGTCTCCTATGTACTCACATTTATTTTCCTTCTATATCCTTTACTATAGTCTAGTTGGGAAAATAAAGTATAAATAAACCTCACTTGTATAATGACATGCAGTAACAAAGTAAAATACTAGTTACAAGAATTCAACAATATACAAAAAAATACAAAAACAATTTACCAACAAATTGTAAAAATAATTTACCACAATCAAATAAGGGTTGACATCATATATGTTAGAATGGCTCATTTTCAGGTAATCTACCGATGTAATGAGTCATGTCATTACATATGAGTAATGAGTAATGAGTCACATATTAAAAAGGAGAAATGTGATATTTACATATATAGCAAAGACATTTACTAATATTCAACACCTAAACTTTTTTCACCTCAAATAGTTTTTTTTTTTTAAATAAAAAAATCTTTACCAGACCAAAATTAAATTAGCAGGAAAACACCACATATTTTCATTAAAACCTAGAACAAAAAAATTGTATCTTTGGAAGCTAAATATCTCCAGCTTTTAAAAAACACAAATTCTAACCAGTTGTGTCAACATCATTTATTAAATAATCCATATTTTTTGGCAAATGACTTAAAACCCAAATATACATTCTTCCCAAAATAATTTTAGGATTATTTTATGGACCTTAAGTCTAAGTTGAGTATTTAGTTGGAATTGCATTGCATTGTTTTGAAAATGGTAAGGAGACTTAAGATGTATATGATATGAAATTTTTAATCCAAGAAGTCTTTACATTTTACTCATCTTTGTGCCTCCTACAGTTTCAAAGTTTTCTTTTTATGTATTTTAGAAGAATTAATTATTTGGCAAAGGAAGTAGCACAAACTAATGTGAAAAGGAATATTAATTCAACAGTGTTGGGATAAATGGCAAATTTGTAAAAAAAAAAAAAAAGTTTTTAGAGCCATATATAATATAGATACAAAAATTAAGCTTCAACTCAACACTAAAAATGGGCAAGGATTTCATAGATATTTCTGAAAAGAAGACATACAAATGGCCAATAAGCATATGAAAAGATGCTCAACATCATAGTCATTAGGGAAAGGCATATCAAAGTCACAGTAAAATACACTTCACACCCACTAGGATGGCAAGGACAAGTACAAATATTAATAAGAATGTGGATAAACTGAAAGCTTTATGCACTGCTTGTGGGAAAGTAAAATGGTGTACTTTGGGAAAGTTGCCAAAAAGCTAAACAGAGTGACCCTGTGACTGAGTAATTCCACTCCTAGATACATAGCCAAGAGAAATGAAAACATACATCCACAAAAACACTGGTACGTTAATATGCACAGCATTATTATTCATAATAGTTAAAAAGCAGAAACAACTCAAATGCCCATCAAATGATAAATGGATAAACAAAATGTTGTATATCCATACAATGGAATATTATTTAGCCATAAAAAGGAAGGAAGTACTGGTACATCCTAAAACATGGATGAATCTTGAAAATTTGCTAAGTGAAATAAGCCAAACACAAAAGGCCACATGCTGAATGATTCCATTTATATGAAATGTCTAGAACGGGTAAATCCAAAGAGATAGCAGATTAGTGACTGCCAACAGGTGGGAGGCTGAGGAAGTGGGGGTGAGCTAAAGGGTACAGGGTTTCTTTTGGGGTGCAGTAAAAATATCCTGGAATTAGGCAGTGATAGTTGCACATGTTGGGAATGTAATAATAAAAAACAACAACACTGAATTGTATACTTTAAAAAGGTGATTTTTTAATGTATGTGAAATATATCTCAATCTCTAAAAACAGAGAGAAGAGACAGACAGATAAGGCTAGGAGAGGAAAGAGGAGAGGAAGAATATATACAAGAAAGCATTCTAAAGTCCCAACAGTAATTCCTTCTTGGTAGGAAAATGAAATTAGGGGGTGGAAAGTGGCAGATTAGAGTTTTGATCTTTACTTGGTGTGCTTTACATTTGTTTATTTTAAGCCTATGATTTTTTAATAGAAAAAAAGAAACAGAGAAAATGGAAATATTTAGCAAAATTTGAGGGAGAAATGTCCTAAATCCAGAAGATACAGAGGGAGCAGCCATATGGTATAGAGAAGGTATTTCCAAATTATAAAATTTTGTTCTTAGCAGTGAAAAGTCTTGAAGAACACAGTCTTCTAAAGGTATCCAATATATAAAAGATGTGAAAGTAGAGTTATTTTGGCTGAAGGCAGTGGGATGTGAAGCCCAACAATTTGCAACCCCCCTCAATAATACTTTAAGCATCCAATTACATAAACCTAGAAATATTTTACAGAAAAACATATGCTTGCTTAAAAACTATTTCAAATATATTTTCTCATATTCTCTAATTTTATAGCATTTTCTTTCTATCCTTCTCTCAGCAATTAACTATATCCCGTAACATATCTCTGGTATTATTTAACAGTTGTTTTGATAATAGCTTCTCCTGTGCTGATTCTCCAACTAGAGTGCTTCCCTGTATTAATTTTTTTTTAAGGAGGAAAATAGTAAAGGAGTTTATTAGGGGTAACCTGCCATCGACAACAGTGGGCCATACAGATGAGAGGTGCCTATGTGAGCCCTTCCCTGTGTTACTTATAATTCTTCTGAAACACTGAATAATTTACTTTAACCCTCCTGAGCCTAAAAATAAAAGATGAGGCTCAAAAAGATCCAGCCCTAAATATTTTCTTATATCTAGGTAAGTATTAAATATATGCTCCCAAATATAAATGTATATATATTTAATATAAGCATTCAGTTAGGATACATAGCATTTAAAAAATATTAAATGAAAAATCTATATTGTACTTATGTTTTAGAGTTCATTGTTATCTTACTATACCATTCAACCTACTCTTGTCACATAGTTATATTAAACCTGAATTTCTATAATCGCATTTCTTTCATTTGAATACCTTATCGATGTATACTGGATAATCACTGGAAACCAGATTCTGACATCTTTCTCGATTTCCAATCATCTTTCTGAATTCAAAGAGTCTATTATAGTAAGGGGGGAAAAAGGAAAAAATTCAGTATTTATTCCCATTATATTAAGACTGATGAAAAGTAATTAAGAATTAGCAACTCCAGTACATAAACTATATTAAAATTTAATTTTAATCATTAAAGAAAAAGATTAGGCTGTTGGGTTTTTTTTTCAAGCTTGACATTTTGTCTCAGACAAAAAGTGAGAAATATCATTGTTCAGAAAATAATTACGTACATAAGACTCAAAATTAAAGAAACAAATACTGAAAATTGATTTTCATAAGTCCAGATATTTCCATGAACTACATTATATCCCAGTTTTATAGTCATTATAAATTAAATTACCCAAGAAAGCTCAGTCCCTGGAAATTCTAATCAACTTAAAACTTACCAAAGTTAAAAATTTAGTTTGTATTTCTGAAAGCTCTTTATTTTAAAATCTGAATTACTTTAAAAATAGTTCAATTTATGCTTATACAGGTTAAAACTTAAGAAAAATAATTAGATAATAGAGAAAAAGAAATAATTTCTTTTTTATATAGCAGTTTAACACTTAATTCACCACTTTATATTCGTGGTAAAGGACTTTATAACTGATATGAAATTTTAAATGTTTACTAAAACAACAAATTCAGAACAAGCCTTCAGAAAAAAGTGCTTACCTTTTGAGATCCTCTGGCCTTCCCCATCCTCTGATAAAAAGTTTGGTGAGAAGAAGTCTCCGGTATAGAATATCTAACTTGCTCACACCCATCAGTAGCAAACAAACATCTATAAAAGATAATTTTAAATGACTTTAATAATTTTTATTTTAGTCAACAGGTCAGTTTTCTAACCATCCCTTTATATATCAGGAAAAAAATTAAAGATTGATCTACTCTCTTAGCAACTTTCAAATATACAAAACAGTACTGTTAACTATAGTTACCATGCTGTACATTATTAACTAAACTTATTGTGGTACTCATATCACAATAGATACATGTATCAAATCATTATGTTGTACACTTTTAAGTAATACAGTGTTGTATATCAATTATACAATTCCTCAATATGATTGGGAAAAAATTAAAGAATGAGATTCTGCTAGAACCTTGAATTTATTCTCTTGGAAATAAGATACAGATAGAGAAAAAAAAAAAAAAAACTGCGATGAAAGTAGAGAAGATGAAGTAGAGCCCTGAGCTTCAGTAAACTGAATCCTCTGCGACAAGATCTTCCCATCCTCAGCACAGTGACTGTAGTGAATACTCAAAATGTGCTGAACAAGAGGAGTAGCTAATATTTATGTAGTACTATTTTATCTGCCAGGCACCATTAAAAACCACGTGCGCACACACATGCACATACATACTCTCTCTCTCTCTCACACATTCTTGTTTAAGCCTCCCAACAATTTTATGAAGGAAGATGTATTACCCCAAGACAAAGAAACTGTGACACAGAGCGTATAGGTGATTTACTTAAGGTCACACAGCAAGTGGGAAGCACAGCTAAGATGAATTCCAAGGACAGGAACAGACAAATTATGTAGAGGAAAGGCAAGAGAAAATGATCATATATTCTCTTCTTTATTTTCTAATTCAAAAATTCTCACTGTAACATTTTAAAATTCAAACAATACAGAAGTATATACAGTAAAATAGGGGAAAATAATCTTCCCATTATCTCTAATTCTACTTTTCAGAGATATTTAGTGCTAACAGTTTGGATACTGTTCTTTCTGACCTTTCTCTTGTTGATGTTATTTCTTTACCTGTAAACACTTTACAAATTTTTACTTGAGTTATGTAACACCTTTTTGGCAAAATTCAAACAATACAAAAATATACAGAGTAAAACTGAGCAGTCTCTCTTCACTTCTGCTAAGCTTCCCCTCTTCCCAAAAGGTAACTGCTCTTAATGCTGTACACCTGTGAGCACTTGTTCTATCCATTTATACACATACACAGATTTTAGGTGTTTTGGTGTGTTTTTTTAAACACAGAAGAGACCAACTATATATTAGTATTTTTTGAGGGTTCTTCCTCACTCTGCCTAGTTAAAATACCCACAAAGCTCTTTCAATTTCAGGATGTATAGGCCTGCCTCATTTTTTTCTATTAATAAGTGAGCTTAGCCAATTTATATTTTTATTATTATGATAATGGTTTGGTTTTAGTTCTTTTTTTGTTTTATTGAGTCTTTAGTTTTTTTTTACCATTCATATTAAATCACTTTACATTTGAGTGTATGTAAATTTGAAAGAGATTTTATTTGTATATATATATATATATATTTAGTGGGGAGGTAATTAGGTTTATTTACTTATTTCTTAGTGAAGGTACTGGGGATTGAACACAAGGATGTGTGCTAAGCACTCTACCACTGTGCTGTACCCTTCCCCTTGAGAGAGAGAAATATTTAAGATGCAATATACCATAGTGGTTAAAAGCACATTCTCTAGAGGCAAACTCCCTGAGTTCCTTTACTGTGTGATTTTGAGCAAGTCACTTATCCTTTCTGTAACTCATCCATAAAATGAGGATGATGACAGGACTTAACTCGGATTGGTATGAGAAATAAATGTTATTATACGTGAAGCACTTAAACAGCACTTAGCAAATTTAAGTGCTATACTTACTAATATTACTGATTATCTTTATAATTCTATTTAATACTCAAACCTGTATTTCCATATTTTATATAGTATTTATTAAGTCCTGCTGATAAATAATGAAAGATATATTTGCTCCCTTCACCCCACCACCCAATTTTAGTTCATATTTTTTCTTACTGCTTATCTTTATACCTTTAAATATACTAATATCTCTAGTCTTTAAATGATATCTCTATCACAGACTGTGATGGCTGAGGAAATCACTACTTTCTACCTTCTCTTTCTTTTCTGCTTCTAACTCTTATAAATTATATCAATTCTACATTTTCAGAGTTTATATTCATATTCTTAGTCTTAGAGATAGTTGTATTCAATGATCATTACCAGTCCTTTTGTAGTAATTAACAAAATAGAAAATAAAAAACAATGAGAACCCAAATAATTCTTTAAGAACACTAATAGATATTTCAGATGGGTTTATGGTTAGAATGTAAGAATAGTTTAGAATAACTTACTACATTAACTAAACAAGAAAGAAAGACATATCTTAGAGATATAAAGAAAACAAGCAAACAAAAACTCCTAGCATCTGATACAATTCAGCATCCAGACATAAGTATAAAGTAAAAAAATCTAGGAATGTAGGAAAGCATGATTAATTTGATATGATATAAAAAAAATCTACTGTATAATATTTAATGATGAAATTTTAGAAGCATTCCCTTAAAAGTGAGGGATAAGAATTCCCACTATTATCACTTTCTTTCTAAAACAGAACAAGATATCTAAAGCTGAAAAAAAAAAATGAAAAGGTTTAAAGATTAGAAAAGGGGGAGAAAGCCTGCCATTGCACACAAAGAGTATGACTATTACAGAGAAAACACAAGTGAGTCAACAAAGTATTAAAACGTATTGTTATTACTAAGTTCAGTAATAGATGTCAGGGCAATTGGTTATCCATGTGGGAAAAAATTAAATCTCAATGCCTCATACTAAGTACACACAAAAAATATCCACGTGGATTGGATCAGAGAGCTAAGCATAAAAAGTGAAACTGTAAACTTTCAGACGAATACACGAGAGACCATAGTCAGCGAAAATACAGCAAATATTTCAAGACCTTAAAGAAACTGGTTGATTCAACACACATTCATTAAAAATGAGCTCCATCAAGAAATGAAAAGACAAGCCAGACTATGAGAAAATATTTGCAAAACATCTATCTGATAAAGGACTTGTATCCAAAATACATAAAGAACTCTCAAAACTCAACAAAAGAAAAGAAACAAGCCAATTGAAAAATGGACAAAAGAGCAGAGAGGACTTTAAGGTAGGAAAACTATTCTGTATAATACTTTAATGGTAAATATATGATATTATATATTCGTCAAAACCCACAGAACTGTATAACACAAAGAGTGTATGCTAAGGTAAACTATGGACTTTATTTAGTAAATATCAATATTGAGTTCATCAAGTGTAACAAATATACCACACTAATGCAAGAAGGTAACAGGGAAACTGTGAAGGGTAGAAGGGATATATGGGAACTCTGTGTACTATCTTGTTGAAATTTTCTATAAACCTAAAACTGTTATACATAATAAAGTCTATTAATTTAAATTAAAAAGTCCACAAGATGATTTCTCATAAGGTTTTTAAGAGTAGTTCTACAGTACCTTTAAATATGAAGAAATTCTATTAGGATTACACACAGAGCTTCTGTCAGCATTACTGTATCAAGATATTACTGTAGAAGTGTTAATATATCAATGTGTTGAATGAATCAATCTATCAAATATCAATCAATCATTTAGAATTTCTGTAGACTTTATTATAGTTTATAGGAGTAAAATAAATTCCAGTTTAAAAAAAGAAAAGCAAAAATCATTTTGAAAAGTCCTTATGGACTTATTTATTTGCCACTTCCTCTGAAAAAAATATTTTTAAAACTTTCCTAAAACATTCTAAAATTTTTCAATATTCACTTGGAAAGTTAATCCAGAATTGAATGATGTAAGCTTCCAAGTAGCTTATACTTACAAATGATAAAATATATTTGTTGGCTTACTTTAACCACTTTACAAAAGTATAGTCAATTTTTTTATTATAAATATAGTCAAAATTTAAGGTTCACAAAGGGGAAATGTAGATAATTTTTAAAAATTTGATTTCCATGATCTTCCTACTCAATTCATTTGCACTGCTAATCAGAGAGGGGACTCATTAATTCTTATGCCAATGGTTTAAGCCTTTATGTGTTATTACTTAAACCTATCAACCTTTGTTTTCAGCTTAATCTTATGGGGGAAAAAAACTAAGAATCCCTTTACCTTAATGCACCAAGCACTTAAATGACTCTCTCTGACTGAACAATTTTTAAAGACTTGCTATGAAATTATATACTATTCTCAAGCTCTCCTCAATTACACATTTCCACATATTTTACAGCTATGTGGTATTCTAATGTTAACACACAGTTTGCTGAACAACCTTTTGCTGTTGCCTAGTAAAGTCAAAGTCCAAGCATGATAAGAATTTAATCATAGGTATGTCATAAATGTCACAATAATGTTAAAAATTCAAAGACATAACTATAAAACACTATATTTATTATAATTATAAATTATCGAAATCCTATAACATGGCATAAATAAAATGCAGGTATTGATTTTAAAAGAATTCATTATGTCACTGGGTAGACTTAAAGTTAGTGTTCTATCTAAAATAAACACTAGTTATTTAATTAATCATGTTCTGTCTACCGTACGCCTTTTTTTTTTTTTTTAGAAGATGAACTTACGGTTATTAAAGGGGAAAGAGAGGGGCTAGCAATAATTAGGAGTCTGGGATTAACAGATACACACTACTATACATAAAATAAGTAAAACAACAAGGAACTACTATATTGCACAGGGAACTATATTCAATATCTTATAATAATCTATAATAGAAAAGAATCTGAAAAAGAATAGATATATATGTATAACTAAATCACTTTGCCATACATCTGAAACTAACACGACATTGTAGATCAACTGTACTCCAATTTTTAAAAAAATTGTCAATGTTTTGATTTCTCAGCATTATTTAATCTTTAATAACCCTAAAAAAGTCAGTACAGAGTGAAGCTTTCAGGATAAATGATAAAAAGCATTTCTTTTTTAATCATTGCTCAATCAATACCATATTATGGCGTCACTAAAGATTTTTTTATTAAGTTTTTATTTTTATGATTTTATTTCATTTACCTAACAGGACTGGCACAGACTCTTCTCATGGGGAAAGATGTGTTCACTCCCAACAAGGGATGGATTTTTCCAGGAAGGTTGCACTTCTTAAATGTGGTTTGGTTTTCCAGTATGGTTTAGGTTCTGTGATATAAGAGAGGAAGACTCAAACTGCACCCATTGCAATCTCTTACTTTTTGTCCTCAGACTCCAAAAACCTTATTCTCACTTAGAAACATTGGACTAAATCCTTATTTTGCACCTTCCATTTGTAAATAATGTGAATATCTTTTCACTCAAAACCTTTGTTCTTTATATTTTCATTAATGATTTATATCAGCAGAAAACTTTAAAAGCTACTTGTATCACCCATTAATTTTTCTAAGAAAAGCTATTTCTATACTCTGATGGTAAAACTGAAGAAATTACTAGATAATCCATGCTAATTTTGACCATCTTCCTTAGAAGAATACTGTTTAACCAGACCATTGCCTGTGTCTAAATGCCACTGTGCATTTTAACGTATGTATCCTCGGACATCTGACTCCTTCTTTCAGGCCTTTTGGATTAACTGTCTGCCTTCTCAAAATTTAGAATTTGGTAGCTAGAAAGTGGAAGCAACCCCAGTGTCTATCAATGGACTAATGAATAAGCAAAATATCATGTGTGTGTGTGCGCGCACACACACACACACACACACACGCACAACAATGGAATATTATTCAGCCTTAAAAAGCAATGAAATTCTTTTTTCTTTCTTTTTATTTTGTTGGGGGGAGGTAATTAGGGTTATTTATTTATTTATTTTTAGAGGCGGTACTGGGGATTGAACCCAGGACCTCATGAATGCTAAGCATGTGCTCTACCACTTGAATGGAATGAAATTCTAACAAATGCCACAAGGTGGATGAACCTTGAGGACATCAGGCTAAGTGAAACAAGCCAGTTACAAAAAGACAAATATTATATGATTCTACTTATATGAGGTACCTAGAGACAGTATTGTATGATTCAGCCTTATATGAGGCAGCCAGATTCATAAACAGAAAGCAGAATGGTGGTTACCAGAGGCTGAGGGGCAGGACAGGGGAAGAGGAAATGGAGGAGGGTGTAATTGTTTAATGAGTATACAGTTTCAGTTTTTCAATTGAAAAGAGTTCTACAGATGGATGGTGGGGACAGTTGCACAACAGTATGATCTAATACCACTGAACTGTACACTTAAAAATGGTTAAGATGGTACATTTTATGTGACGTGTATTTTACAACAAAAAATATGAAAAAAATTTAGAAATTGGAGTTAATTTGGTAGTCTCTCTACAAAAAATATGAAAAAAATTTAGAAATTGGAGTTAATTTGGTAGTCTCTCTACATAATTTTCCAGAGGAAGTAAATTGTTACTTTCTTTCCCTCTTGACAGCTTTCTCAGTAAGCAGTAGTTCATTATTCTATAAATCCTAGAACAGAACTCAAGGCTATCTTCAAAAAAACACCACTGCATAATTTAAGTCATTTAAGTCATCATTATTTTGATGTTTGTCAGCCGGAGGCCAGCCTCAGCTCCTAGGGGCTGTTCACATTTCCCTACCACATGGCTCTCTTCACAGGATGTTCACAACATAACAGCTTACTTCTTCATGGCCAACAGGAGTGTGAGAATGAGTGTGCTAGCAAGATAAAGTCTAACATAACAATGTAACCATGGGAGTGTTATCCTATCAACTTGGCCATATCATATAATATAATCATGGGAGTGATACCCGATCACCTTTGCCATACTCTGTTGGTTAGAAGGCAGATCACAGGTCCTGCCCACACTCAAAGGGAGGGGATTACACAAAGGAGTAAACATCAGAAGATGGGATCAAAAGGGCCACCTTAGAGACTCTCTGCCATCTTGGGAGAAACCAACTGTGAATTTCAATCAGCCTTTGAGCAGAATGTCTGGGCTGATACCTGCAGGGCTTTCAGTGTCATAGGTGACAATACCTTCTTCCAATTTTCCTACCAATAGGAAAATAAACAACAAATTCCACAGACCTGAATAAACATTTGTTTATAAGCATGTGAGTTCGTGAAAATTTGTCTGAATTTTCTAAATCATGTTTATATATTTCCATTCACTCAAAAACACTTGCCCAGAAAAGCAAACCAAAAAACCCCCAAAACAAAATAGTTTTGTTAAAAACCCTTGCATTTTAGTATTTTGTTTTTTATTCATTAAGCAAATGGTAAAAGGCAAACTGGCTTCTGAAATGCTGTCCTCATTATACACACTTTCTAATTTAGTGCAATTATTAAAATCAAGTAAGTATATGTAGTATATATTTAAACTGCTTGACCAGTTTTTTTTTTTTTTTTGAAGGGTAAACGTCAGTGTGGTATAATAAAGAATGTATCTGGTCTTTGACCCCCTTTCCTGGTGTGGAGTTCCTAAAACTCTTGGAAATTTCCTGAGTGATAGAAATATCTTCATGCCAAAGAGGTGACTCATGGTGGGGCTCTAGATAATTTCAGGATAATTTCTGTCTGGTCACCAGAAAGACCAACCCTTTGATTAGAGGGGTGACTTTGGTCCAGCCTGACCTCCAGGAGGGGAAAGGAGCTGGAGATTGAGTCGAATCACATGGCAATGACCCAATCAATCATGGACACTAAGGCATGGTTGAGCCTCTTTGTTGATGAACATGATGTGTTGGAGGGTGATGCACACTGACTCCAGGGTAAAAGGGAATGGAAGCTTCACATTTCCTCTTATAACTTGCCTCATTCATCTCTTCATTTGGCTGTTGCTAAGTTGTATCCTTTATAATAAAGTTAGAAGAAGTATAGCAAGTGGTTTCTTTAGTTCTTTGAGTTGTTTAGCAAATTATTAATCCAAGGGGTCACAGAAATTCCCACATCTGTAGCCAAGTCAGTCAGAAGTGTGGCATGCATTGGAAGCAATGGCATCTGGAGGATTGAGCCCTTAACTGGTGGGCATCTGCACTAACTCCTGTGGTGTTAATCTGCTGGTGATTAATGTCAGAGCTGAATTGAGTATACCCAGTTGGGGTGGAAATGGCACAGTTTATTCTTTACCAAATTACCAATATCCTCAATTAGTGTTCCATATTCCAAATAAGAGATGAACTCTATATATTTAGATATGCAACTCTATTCAGGGGCATTCTATAGCATAAGGAAAAGACAATTCTGAGTGATGAATGATAATTTTAACTATTTTACTCCTTGGGTCTTTCTGGAATTGTTCAAAAGATAGCACTGATACATTGTTGTATACCTTTATTAAACTGCAGCAGAACAATGGCATGTCATTATAACACAGGACTTCATTATCTTTTGCAAGTATTACAGACCACTTATTTTCTCTACAGTGGTAGGAAAAGAAAGGGTCCAATATTTTCCTTTATAACATCCCTGGCATCAACAGCAATATGCAGAATCCAGGTTAGTGTAAAAAAGAAAAAAATTCCAACACTCACATTTACAAAAAGAAGAAAAGTACTAAAAACTGTTCATGAGAAAACTCATTTTTCTACACAATATTCTTCTAGGTTTATAATAGATAAAAACAAGGTAAGACGAACATGGAAAAGTAGAAAGTTGCCAGAGAAGCAAGAAAGGACCTGAGAAAAATGAACTCTTCAAGTATTTTGTAAAGTAGTATGTTAGGTGCCTAAATTGTTTAGTCATTTTTAATTTTCAACCCTATACTAGAAAAGCTTCCAAACCACTTTAATTCCATGTAATATAGGCCATAAGAGTCAGCATTCCAAGTCTAGAGTCAGCATTTTCCTTGCTACATTTACCTGACAGTAAACAACTGACCAATGAGGAACAGAAAGCAAATCAAACACACACATAGCTTATGATAACTCTGGTTCTAGAGTTTGGCATTACACAGATTTGCTTAAATCCCATTTTAGTTCCAAGAACAATATAAAAGACCAGTTTTCTGGGACGCTGCAAACATGTCAGTCTTTCTAGGCAGAGTTAACTGCTATCCAGAGTTACCATGAACAGATCATAATCCAAGTCCAGCATATAGATAACTCCAATTTACAGGAGGCACCATCTGGAGCCACATCAGGTACTTTTTAAAGCCTCCACACTAAGCTGGACTGACACCAGTTAGCTTCTGCAGAAAAAGGACCCACTTTGAAAGTGTGTATCAAGCCAAACTGACACAATTGTCATCTACTCTTTTATACTGCCAAAGCAAAAAATGAAAAGCAAAGTGAAACAAAAATAGAAATTCTAGTTCAGTGCCAAGGAATTAAGTCTTTTTAAGAAACGAACTCTATTGTTAAAAGTCATGCTCAGTATCTATTATGCCATCTAGTACTTTTATCTCCTAACACTCTGGTACTTAAGCATTTAAATAATGCAACCCTAATTTTTTCTAGACTGCTTTCCTCATATCTCAAAGGCATAAAAGAAATTTAAAAAAAATACCACCATGTACAAGAACTTTACTCTACAAAAATGCAGATCTAATTTTTATCTTATAACTTCACTTTTAAGTCACTTATTTTCAAGGCAAGTTTAAGTATCAAGTTATACTAGAGCTTAGATACCCCAGATATTCACTATGAAAATCGACTACCCTACCTTGACAAATTTAATTCCTTTTAATCTTACACTGGAGAAGAGTAGGAAAACTGGAACTTTATTTGTTTAGAGGGGTATCTATTCTAGCAGTCTATCTGCTATCTATTCTAAGCAGTCATCTAAGGAAATCCAACAGGTGGACTGTCTTGTATGCTTATGTGAAACATTTAGCAAATAACTGAATCTCAAATTTAGTTCTTCTTTTCCATGTGCTTTAAAAAATAAGTGTTTAAAACTTTTTTTTTATGTTTACTTTGAGTATTCTGTGTCTATGTTCCTAAGAAATTTGTTCTTTTCTTGCTTTTTTTTTTAATTGGTACAACACACAGAGCTTAGATTTCACCAGTTGTACATGTACTCAGTCCATGTACTTTTGCCATCTAAAGTCATCACTTGGAGGCAGCAATGGAAAATAGCAGTGTCAGAAGACCTAGGTTCCTCTACTAGCAGTGTGACCTTGAGTAAGCCATCTTAACCTATAAAAGGGGAATAATAGCTGGCTGAATATATAATAGGAAATTACTTCATTTATATAAAAATTGATTATCTGTTTTGAAATATTTTGAGAGATATGAGAAAAGATTCTTTTTGACATTCTTTTCATAGGAAGGCTGTAGGTGGAAAGCACAGGCTTTATAGTCAGGAGTCCTGTTTCTTAGATTCTAGCTCTGTTGCTTATTAGCTGTATGACCATGGGCAAATTACTTAATCTCCATACTTCCAATTTCCTTTTATGCCTGAGACAATCCCACCTCAGAGGATTATTATAGGGATGAAATGAGTTAATTCAAAAAGTATTCATTCAACCATTCTGCTTGGTGCAATACTGGTTAAAAGCTCCTTTGTTGAATATATATATATGCCATACACTGTGCTAGACTCCAGAGATTAAAAAAGAAGCCAGAACTCCTGGGCATATATCCAGAATGAACCCTAATTCAAAAAGACACCTGCACCCCAATGTTCATAGCAGCACTATTTACAATAGCCAACACATGGAAACAACCTAAATGTCCATCGACAGATGACTGGATAAAGAAGTTGTGGTATATTTATACAGTGGAATACTATTTGGCCATAAAAACGATAACATAATGCCATTTGCAGCAACATGGATGTCCCTGGAGAATGTTATTCTAAGTGAAGTAAGCCAGAAAAAGAAAAATACCATATGATATCACTCATATGTGGAATCTAAAAAAAAAAAAAAAAGAAGACAAATGATTTTAAATATAAAACATAAACAGACTCATGGACATTGAATACAAACTTGTGGTTACCAGGGGAGAGGGGGTGGGGAGGGATAGACTGGGAATTTGAGATTTGTAGATACTGACAGGTATATAAAGAATAGATAAACAAGTTTATACTGCATAGCATGGGGAAATATATTCAAGCTCACAGTGAAAAAGAATATGAAAATGAATATATGTATATTCATGTATGACTGAAAAATTGTATTGTACACCAGAAATTGACACACATTATAAACTGACTATAACTCAATAAAAACTTTTCTAAACCAAAAAATAATTTAAAAGTTAAAAAAATTAAAAAGAAGCCAGAGATACAGTATAGCAACATTATGGAAAAAAAATACTAATTTTACCCATATACCTTCTTGGAACCAATCATAAGAATCTGATATGTTTTTGTGAGTTGTTATAAACAGATTTGCAAGACTAAATCCAGGTACATAACGTCAGGTCTAGATTCAGAAGATAATTCTGAACTAACAGAAAACACATTTCAAGTTTAGCTGTTCACCAGTGGTATGTGTCTGATAGGATATACACAAGGTCACAAACAAGACAAAGATCAAAAGTGACGGCATATACCATACAACATATAACTAGTACAGGGCCTGGCATAGTATAAGTGCTCATAAATATTGGTGGGAAACAACTGAATTTGGGTCCCCACTCTACCACTTTCACACTGAATGACTCTGGGTAAGTTATTAACTTTTCTGAGCCTTAGTTCTCTGTAAAATAGAAATGGGTCTGTTTTACCTATCTTATAGGACAGCTGTGATCAAATGAAATCACATAAGAATGTATCTAGTGCTAATAAAACAGTGATTGTGACACACTTGACTACTGCTACCAATTAGCTTACAAGCCTGCTTGTAGGCGTAAGATGTTTATATTTAAGTACCAGGAAAGTAACAGTACCAAGATCTACTGAAAACAAACAAAAATAACCCATAACATATTTTCTAAAAATGTTATTTTCCTTGTGATGAAAGGAGTCATCGTCAATCTAGTGTTGCTGTGCCTTTTCTAACCCTCAGGTTACAGGAGTAGGCTCCACTGAGTGTCATCCTGCAAGGCTGAAGCCCCCAGCCCGCGCAGGCGGCAGTGGGGCTCGAGTCTGAAGATCAGTAGGTTAGAAGGGGCTGGACCCCATCTTCAGTCCAGGTCCTAACAAGGCACTATGGGTAAGGTGTCTTTGTAACGACACTGCGTAGCAACCTCTACCTTCCACAGTGGGCAGGGACAGCACACCAGCCCACCAGCCCACCTCAACCGGGCCACCAGAAAGACCCCCGCCTCGCCCCAGGCTCCAGACCCCCGCGCCTCCCTCCAAGCCTTGCACTCTCAGTCCCTGCCTTCTGGCACGTAGGCAGCGCAGCAAGAGGCTTGGGAAGTGCGGCCTGGACCGGCTACTTACTCACTGGCCGCCCGGCGGACTCCTGCTGTCCAGCTGCCCAAGACTTCCAGCGCCGCCGCAATCTAGGCACCCGGGACTTGCCTTCCGTCTGAGCCCCAAAAGCAGCGACAGCGGCCTCTCCAGGAACTGAGGAATGAGCGGTAGCTGACAGGAAAGCGTAGAGAGGCGGCCGAGCCCTGGGACGGGAGGTTGTTTGGACACGCCCCCGAACTCTCTCTGACTCTTCCCAACGTTTCTGCAGGCCGAGAGGCGCGGATCCAGGGAGGAGGATAAGGACTTAAGGCCCCGCCCTTAACTCCCTCATCTGCTCCTACGTGACCCCGCCTCTGACCTGGGGCGCTCCGCCCACTTCTGGTCGCCTGGCAAGCACGCGCACTTACGGGCCTGTTTTGACAGCTTCGGGTCGCCGGGAATAAGAGGGAGCAGGAGGTGTCGCGAGAGTTGGCCTCAAGCCTTGTGGGAGCAGTGACTATGGCGAGTTTGGAGGCCAAGGCTGAGCAGGAGCCGCTCTTAAGCGACAGCCTACCCGGAAGCAGGTGAGCGGATGTTGGGGGAAGGCTCCCTCACCCTCCTGAGCTTTTGGGACTCGCCCCTTTCCCGCGTCAGCCTTATTGGGCCGAATGAGGGGTGCCAGGGAGGCGGGAGCCGGCGGTAGGTCCCGCCAAACCGGGAGACGCGCTCCCACTTCCGAGAAAGGGCGTCTGGCTGCCCGGAGCCTTCAACCGGTGGGTTCTGGTGAAGGTGTTAGAGAAACGCAAGCTGCCTACTGATTTTTTTTTACTCCAACAGTGATGCACAAACCAAGCCACTTCATTTCGCATTTGGCCCTTTACAGGAATGATCCCCTTACACCTTTCACAAAAGTTCGAAAAATGCGGTTTTAATCGATACTTGAAGATACCGGTCTCAGTATTGACTTAACTAAGTGCATGATAAGTTCCTGATACTTTTTTAGCAAGTAAACCTAAGCTGAGCTCACCTTTATTCTATGCCAAATGCTGATTTTTTAAGCATTTAGGGGATGAAGTGTGTTTTGACCCTTTTTATTCTGGTTATTTTTATCCTAGTTTATGGACTATAATTCAGAATTGTTACAGTTTGTTTCTTATTAAAGTATTTAACCAAAAAATTCACAAGTAAACTTCAGCTGCCTACGACCATGTTGATTTTTACTCATTTGTCCCCCTTAAGCAAGAAACCTTTTGTAAAAAATCGCTTTGTTTGAAACCCTTTGGAAAATTTATTTCTTTGGTCCATAATTTACCAAACAGAATATATGGAATGCAATTTAATCTATATTTTATGTTGAGATCATTAAAATGAGTGTTAGTGCTGAAATATGTTGTATTAGAGTGACATCCTCCAGCCTAAGGCATTTGTGACTATTTGCTTCTATACTAATATGTTCTACACTGCTCTACTTTCCATGTCTGCTTTTTAGTTTTTCTGCCTACAGGCTATTCCTCATCACGTTTTTGTTATCTGTTGGGAACCTCTGTTTTTATGGCTGTCTGCAAACCTCTCTTCTCCCAACTTTATTTTGGGACTTATATTTTACTGTGGATTTGGAAATCATGTATCTAAACTTAATAGAATTGTGGGTAGTTAGAACATGGAAAGTCTAACTGAAAGCTAAAGATCTCTAGTATTAATAAAGTGCATGAACTTGAGTACATGGACTTTGGGACTCTGGTTTTCTCAGTGTCCTTTTTGCTTCTTTGTAGTTTTTGTTTTTTTCCCAGGTAGATTTCAGGATCCTTGAGTTACGGTTAGATGTGGTCTTATGGTACATTCTGTCGCTTTGTCCAAATAAACCTACTTAAAAAAGGAAATTTTTTTCTTACTCTCAGTTGCAATTATGTCCAAGTAATTGATACTCATTAGGGTCTCTCTAAGTTCACATGATCTGTCCATAAACAATACTTGATTTGTTTTCTAAATTTAGCATTTTTAAAATAAAAAGGGAGTATTTTGAGAATAATTCAATAAGTATACTGCTTTTAAAAACATAATTAGTTTCCCTAATAAAGGGAGCATATGTAAAACTAGTTGCCAAGCCCTGTTCACTTTGAATAAATTGTGGAAACATGAGTCTGGTTCACCTACTGACCTTTCCTCACCAAGAAGACTGGCTCTAATTTGCTGGTGAGTCCTCAGTGATCCCCACTGACCCTGTCCTTAGAGTTTAAGAGAACAGGGGTCCACAGGCTTTTTTTTATAAAGGTCCAGATGGTAAATATTTTTGGCTTTGCAGGCCAAGAGGCAAAATTAAAGTTATTAAGTAAGTACTTAGATACCAAGAAAGAAAACAAATTTTCACAAAATTTTGCAGTAATTTAAAATGTACTAATTAATGAGTACTTTTTTTTAATACAAGTCTAATAATGAGAGAAGTAGAATTCTTTGAGGGGAGTGGCATTATGTTTGTTTTGGAATTCAGAGTTAATGTTTTCTTATCATCAAATTGATCACAAATACTCATCTGCAAAAACCATTCTTAGCTCATGGGCCATACAGTTGGTAGGCTGGGTTTGGCCTACAGACTATAGTCTGCTGATCCCTCTCTTAGAATATCCTAAAATATTACAGTGCTTAAAATTTTTCTTTGCAACCTTAGCCTGGTCTCCTTAAAATAAATATTACTAGAACTTATGGTCATATAGAAGATATCTTGGTAGAATGTTCTCAGTTTATTTCTGTTTTCTAATTTCTATAACTTTTACACAATTATACACTATTCTATCAGTGACCACACACTCTTTTTCTTTCCTCTTTCAATATGGGTTCTTTTCTCCTCTTCATTAGTTTACATATGCTCTCTCTGATAAAAGTATAATTTTATTTTTCCCCTCAGTAAATCCAGAGTCTTTGTTTACAAATAAAGTACTGTTGTTTACCCAAGAATCCTTGTATTAGATCTTGATTTATTGAAACTAATTATGGCACTTTTTACTTATTCCTATTAATTATTATCTAACTTATTTTGGTTATCAGTTTACTCTAGTATATCATATATTCCTCCTACTTTTTAAGTCACAAGTTTGGTAAGCATGCTATCATTTGAGATATAGTTTGTAGTGAAAATGTTGGACAGGGCAAAATCCTTTAGCATTGCAGTTTTACTTGGAGAATCTCAAATGGAGAACTAATACCAGATACAGCAATGATAATAAGAATCAAAAAGTTAAAACAAATCACCCTGGAATGCAGCATTCCTTCCTGTGCCCTGGTGATACAAGAAAGAAGCCTTTGGAAACTTACTCTCAGCCATGTGACACAGTTGGTTGAATCATCAAGGTTAAGAAAATGTTATGAAAATGATAACTTCATTGAAGGACAGTTACATTCTTTATGTTCCTACTGTCTCCAACAAGGAAGAAAGATACATTTCTTTATAAGAGTTAAACTTTTTGAATTAAAAAGAAAGAAAAGTAAAAATTTTTATTTTGAAACATTCTTAATCCATAGAAGAGTTGAAAAATAGTGCAGTGAACACGTGATTACCCTGTCATTGTTAGCCTTTTCACACTGCTCAAATCTCTCTTTCTACACACGCACACCTCTTTTGCCAAACTACCCCGACGTAGGTTGCAGACATTATGACACTTTATCCTATGTATTTTAGTCTGTAGCCTGCATCTCCCTCAAACATAGACATTCTTTTACAAACTGTATCACTGTTACTACAGCTAAAAATACAGTACTATTCAAAATGTCATGCACTATACAGTCTGTGCTCAAATTTTTCCAGTTGTTCCAAAAATGTACTTTATAGCTACTAAAAAAAAAAAAACAAACCCAGGATCCAATTAATGTTCATACATTAATCCTTATGTCTTTTTAGATTTCTGCAACCTAAAACGATCCCCTGACCTTTTCTTTCTGTTTTTCCCAACATTGAATCCTGTGGGAAGTCTAGGCCAATTTTCTGTTTTCTTCACAAGATCTCACATTCTGGATTTGTGGACTGTTTCAGAATAGATCCTGGTCAAATATTCCTGGCAAGAACATCCTTGCCATGGCTTATGTTGAGAACATCCTAATATATTCTGTCAGGAGGCATTGGATGCCAGGCCATCCCACTTTTGGAGAAGCCAAGCCTGACCACTTGGTTAAGAGGGTGACTGCTATATTTCTCAATTATAAAGGCTCACTTTCCGTTTTGTGATTAGTAAGTAGACAGTGGAGTGATACTTAGAGGCCCTGTGACCTTTCAACCAGTTGTTTTAGGATCCATTAATGATCTTTGCTTTCATCCATTATTACATGGAGTATAAATGGTGATTTTCTATCATCCCTTCAATATTTAATAGCTGTCATTAAAAGAGGCAAGATTTTTTTTGACTGAGATTCAGATCAGGTCAAAGTCACTCAAACAATTTTGTTACATTTTTTTCAGAATTAAGTTATTTGCTTTTTCTCTTTCCTGATGTAGATAAGTTCTGAGCAAGTTAGTTATTTGAAAAATTTCAGGCTGGTTTTAATGATAGTTCTTACTTGTGATTATTGGTTTAATTTCTGACCTCCAGAAAATAATAATGAGTTCATTAAAAATATAATAGAAACCCAGAACTTTAAAGTTATACCAGGATCCAGTGCTGTGGGACTGAAACAGGTGTATACCTTTTGCTGATATGTAATTATCTGCATTATGTATTCCAAATTCTAATATATTGATTTCCAAATATGGGCATCTGGATTTCTGCTATTTTTCAGGTATGTTACATTACAGTCTATTTTTATGGAATGGCATATCCATTGTTAAGCACTTCATATGTATTACATCAGGAACTAATATACTTGGTACAGAGTAAATCTAATAAATGCTGTTTCTCTTCTTTATTCCCTAACATTCCCAATCACATCACATTTGGGGAGAAAAAGTTTCTTTTTTGAAGACTAATTTAACAGGTCTATTTTAGAAAATAATCTTGGAACATAAGGCATTTTCTCTATTGTGCTTGTCTTAATTATTTGAAAGCATGCTCATTTTGAGGTAAATTTGTTAACTCTCTTTGTATGCATATGTGAAAATATAATGAGAACACACAATAATGTATCACCTCAGAGGGAGGCTATCTGGTTAATACACTTCCTGTTAGTCCAGGTCACAGACTATAGGAAAGATCAATCCAGTCTGAAGGGACCTTGGTCTCTCTTTGTTCCTCTGATAGAACTTGTCTGGTAACCTGTGTTGGAGCAAGTGTTCCAGGAGGTCCCAGGACTAAGAATGTCTTAGGTCACATCAGACCTTCCTGGTGTCACTTTTATATTAATTTTGTTGAAAGTACCCAACCAAAGTATCTTCCTACAGCAAAGTCATTTTGCTGTCATCAAGTAGGACATGTCATAATGATGACAATAATTATATTTTAATACTTACTAGTTGTGTATCTCACCTGTAGGAGATTAATTGTTGTAGATAGTTTAGTTATTTTGATATACTTTATACATTTTGTCAGTTTAGCAAATTTCAGAACTCTTGAGTCATAAATTTGTACCATCCCAACAGTAGCAAAATAATTGGTCCACAAAATGTGTTGCCTTTTACAAGTTACCACATGTCTCCCAAGTTTCTGTGTACAGTGGTGCATAAATACAGTCCATGGAAATTAAAAGAAATGATGCTTATTTATAGATAGATGAATAAGTATAATAAAAATCAATTATACCTCTATCACATACTTTTCATGCCTTCAGGAGAGAGAAAATAAAATTATGCCACAGAAAGATTTGCATGTAATGAGATAACTTTATACTACTTTTTTCTTCTTTACACCTAGGGAATGGGATATTATAGAAACTGAGGAGCATTGTAAGAGTCGATGGAGATCTATTAGGATTCTGTATCTTACTATGTTTCTCAGCAGTGTAGGTAAGTATTAGAAATTATACATAATTTAAAAAATTAAGATAAAATATCATATTTTAATCTCATTTATTTTTTAAAATTATTTTTACTGTGGTAAAAACCATGTCACATAAAATGTACCATTTAACCATTTCTAAGATCAGGAGTGTTAAATATATCTACATAGTTGTGTAACCAATCTCCAGAACTTTTTTATCTTGCAAAACTGAAACTCTATTTCCTTTAAACAACAACTCCTTTGCCCCAGCCCCTGGCAACCACCATTTTGCTTTCTGTTTCTATGAATTTGACTACATTAGATACTTTATACAAATGGAATCATACAGTATTTTTAAATTTTTGAGTTTATTTCATTTAGCATAATATCTTCAAGGTTTATCTATGTTGTAGCATGTATCAGAATTTCCTTCTTTTTTAAGGCTAAATAATATTATGTTGTATAATTTGTAGGGAAGAAGAAAACATTTCCTCTACCTTCTTAGGTTCTGTACCTGTGGCATGCAAATTAAACTGACAACTGGCAGATCAACAGGAGAAAAGCATACAAATTTATTTAATGTTAATATTTTTACATGACACAGGAGGCTTCATACAAAAGAAGTGAAAACCCAAAGAAATGGTTAGACTCAGAGACTTTTATACTATTTTAATGAAAGGCTGTAATTGTGGAGAAGTATCTAGATAAAGGAAAGGATTTGGGCTTCTAGGGATGGTGAATTGTGGGAAAATGACTAGAAAATACATGGGGGAAACTAATGGAGGATGAGAGTTATTCTAGTAAGGTTTGTTTGTGCAGACTCATCTCAGCGTTGACTTTCCTTCTCCAGTGATAAGGATGTTCTCTCCTTCCTGCTACTGGAGAGCACCAAGGATTTTTCGGCAGAGATGGGGAGGGCAGAGAGCCCTTCCTTTGTCTACTGTCTGTTAGTTGCCTTCAGCTCAAATAATAAATATGCCAAAGCAGCATATTTTAGGGTGGCATGTTCTGATCCCCTTTGGTATATCCTACATTTTGTTTATCCATTCATCTGTTGATAAACATTTGGGCTCATTCCCCATCTTGTTTCTTATAAATAGCTGCTGTGAACATGGGTGTGCAACTGTCTCTTTAACATCCTGCTTTCAGTTCTTTTGGGTGTACATCCAGAAGTGGAATTTCTGTATCATATGATAATTCTATTTTTAATTTTTTTAAGGAACTGCTATACTGTTTTCCATAGCTGCTGCATTATTTTACATTCTCATTACAGTCAGTGTTCAAATTTTTCCACATCCTCACCAACTCTTATTTTATATTTATTTAATAGTCGTAATTCTAATAGCCATTAGGTGGTTGTGATTTTAATTTGTATTTCCTTGATGATTAGTGATGTTGGGCATCTTTTCATGTGCATATTGGCCATCTGTATATCTTCTTTGGAGAAAGTCCTTTGTGCATTTTTTAATCAGGTTTTTTTGTTGTTGTGGAGTTGTAGGAGTTTGTTATATATTCTGAATGTTGACCCCTTATCAGATATATGATTTATAGATACCATTCCAGGACTCTTCTTTTCTCTCTGCTGATTGTGTCCTTTGGTTCACAGAAGTTTTAAATTTTGGTGTGGCTCAATTTATCTATTTTTTTCTTTTGTTGCCTATGAACCTCATTTGACTTTTATACTGACACATAGCATACAAATAGTAAAGAGCAAGAATCTTAATCTGTGTAGCTTGATATATTTTAACCAATTAACATTATTTCTGAAAATATAATTACTAAAAAGTAAAGCTTCATGAGGAAAAAATTTTTTTAATATTAAGAGCTGTAATTGGGTTAAAATGATAAGGAATGAAATTATATAGAAAATCTCAACACTGTGATAATTTGTAAAGGAATATTTTAGGGAATCAGTTTTTTTTTCCAAGTTTAGACTGTCTGAGTTTGTATGCACTAATTTTACAAGTGATTTCTTTCTCTGAGATGGATTTAGTGAAAGTCATTTTACTAAATTGTTTTCCATATCCTTTCTATTTACCCCAGGTCATCATCTTGTTCCCTCTCACTGGCCAGTCTTGTTCATGACACAACATTGAGTAAAAATAGATTTTAATAAAGCTTAAACTAAGAAAAAGTACAAAATAAAGGATATTTTCAACATTTATTTGTAATATAATTTTATCTTGGATTGTATGTTTATTATTATACCTTCTACAAATATCAGCAAAAAAATGTTGATTCAAATTGGCTTATATAGTAATTTACTTTTTTTTAATGTCTCTAGTGGGACAACTCCAGGTGAAGTTCACTGTACTTCTGAGTAACGTTTTTGGTTTTGCCCTCTTCTACAGATTGCCTTCATTCTTAGGCTATAGCAAGTTTATAGCAACAGTTCCAGGTATCTTATCTTTTCATGATAATTTTTATTGATTGAAAGGAACTTTTTTTTTTTTAATCTCCAAAGAGATGAGGAGTCCTTTCCTGGTAGTCTCAAAGTAGACCTCCCATCATTTCTCACTGATCAGAACTGGGTTATCTGTTAATTTCTAAACCCATCATCAGCTAGAATAGTGGGATTACATCCATTGAATTTTTTAGACTAATTAGGATCTACCTTCTGGAATTTGGGGTAGAAACAGTTTCCTTTGAAGCCTGAGGCTTTGTGGATTAGTGGTGGATACCTGAATACAATCAGGCTTCTATCAGGAAGGAGGAAGGGGCAAATGAATGTTGTTTAGGTAGCAATCTTGGCAATAGATTGTTTTTCATTTAAAATACTTCAAATTTTTAGGACTCAGTTATCTCAATTATCTAAAATATAAGTAATAGTTTCAAATTTCACAGTAAAAAATTATTTTAACTTTAGATTTTATTTGTCATGTTAAACATTTTACCTGTTTACAAGTTTCTTGTGAAATGGAGCAGGATCCTGTGGGGCCCTCCCAGGTACAGATCCATTCTGTGTCCCCGTTTGTTTGTAGCAAATAGGTTTCATTCAGCCTCCTTGACCTTCCCTGAGTTCCAAAGGGCAGATTCAAAGAGCTTCTTATCAGGCAAGGGAAGGAATGCAGAAACTAAGAAGGAGGAGTCAAGAATTGCAGCAACTGGGCAAGGTTCTTGTTCCTACTCATGGAATATTACATAACAGTACCTTTGAGTTCTTCTGCAGGAACTGAGGTCTCCTCCACTCAGGTGGAGGATGATAACTTCAGGCTAACCACAGGATTCCTAGAACACTGCCCTGTTACCTCACCACCAGCCAATCAGAAGAAAGTCACATACGCTGCAGCCTTCACCTCAAGTTTTGCCTGTAAAAACTTCTCCCCCCAAACCATTGGGGGGTTCAGAGTTTTTGAGCACAAGCCACCCATACTCCTTTCTTGGCCCAGCAATAAACCTTTTTCTGCTCCAAACGCCCACATTTTGGCCTCGCTGTGCATTCGGCACACAAACTTGCATTTGGAAATGCTCGATTGTGAGATAGTAGACTTATTTTCAAATATTCGTTGACTCTTTGAACAGTTTTTTCATCAGAGTCAATGTGTTAATTCATAATACACTAAAATGAAATGAATAAATTATTTATAAAAATAGACTTTTTAAAAGGAATGAAGTACTGATACTGCTGCAACATGGATGAACCTTGAAGTATGCAAAGAAAGAAGCCGGACAGACACAAAAAGATTCTATTTTTATGAAAGTCTAGAATAGGAAAATCTATAGAGACAGAAAGTAGATTAATGGTTGCTTAAGGGCTTTTTGGGGAAGATTGGAGGGTAGCAGGGTATAGCTAAAGGGTCCAAGGTTTCTTTTGGAAGTGAACTAAAATGTTCTAAAATTGACTGTAGTGATGGTTGCACTCATCTGGGAAACTTGAAACCATTAAATTGTACTCTTTAAAATAGGTGAATTCTATGTGAATTATGTCTTAATAGAGCTGTTTTTTTAATTGCCTTTATAGAATTTTGATTGGATGTGCCTACCATTTAAAATTTACAAGCAGCATTCGACTTTATCATTACAGTTCTCAAGCAATAAAAGCTAGCAGAGATAATGAATTTTCTAAGATATCCCCAACCTGGTTTTTTATAGCGACTGTCTCTTTTAAAGATAATTTTCCTTCTTCCTAGGCCTCCATGTAGTCATCATCTCTTCCAAACAACATTTTAGAAGTCTAGCACTTCCTCTGTAACAAAGTGGCCTTTCCTCCATTCATTTCTGCTATAAAAACTTAACAAAGCCATTGTAATTTTCATTTACAAAAAAGGCATGTGAATAAGCAGAAATAGATCCTCTGCTTTTATTATGTTGATTATGGTCAGGGACTATAATTATATGTAATTTTTTAAGCCTTTAAAATTTATTTTCCTTCTAATAAAACCCCATTGCTTAATAAATTTAGACATTTATGATCATAAATTTGTAAATTCAGAATGATATTTTAAAATCCATGGTGTAGTTCAAAACATTATATCTAAAAGTAGTGATGAAATTATTATAAATAACAGAATTTGCATCTTCACAGGATTTTCTATCGTGATAATGTCAATATGGCCATATCTCCAAAAGGTTTGTGCACTTCAATCTATTCTTCTCTTAAGTAGCTGTCATAATAGTAACACTTATGTAGCTAAGACTTTTCTAGAGGCTCTCTTTGGTATCCTAACTTAATTGTTATTAGAATAATTTAAGATAATAATTCCTCAAAGGGGCTTGTAAATAAGGAGATCATATGCTTTATTGTGCAAAGCAGCACGCTTTTGCAGTGAAAGGAGTGCTATAGCAGGAGAATAGGGTCGTATATACCCAGACAGTCCCAGGCAAATGCAGATGTATAGTCAGCTACTTACTAGCCACCTTCCCAGCCCATCAATACCCCCTCCCTAATTAAAAGGCAACTAAGCTAGACATAGTCTGAATTCCTAAAATGTATAAATAATATTTCTATGGAATAATTACATGCTTTCGTATAGAATTAATTTGGGTTATCAGGTGACATTGTAAAAAGAATAGATAATATATGTATGTTGATGCTGTGGTTACTAGATAGGTAAGTTTGGTTATCAAGTGATCAAGTCCTGTCAATTCTATCTTTAAAAAATATATATTGGCTTATAACATTGTGTAAATATCTGTCAATTCTGTCTTAAAACTCCAGTAATGACCTTATTAAAAATCAGTAAGTTGGAGACATACTTAATTGATAACAATATTTCAGTTAAGTTTCTTAAAGAAGTTCCTCTGTACTTCCTAACTCTTACTCACTCCTTAACCAGCTACATTCTGATTAACTCCTCTGCTCCCCTGACACTGCTCTTGATGAGGTCTCCAGGGACTTAATTGCTCACTAAATACTAGATACTTTTCAGTCCTTACTTCAGGTGACTTTTGGGTAGTGTTTGACATTGTTGTCCTCTCTCTACTTCTTGAAACCCTCTCCTACTTCCATGACATTATTCTTAATGCTTTATTCTTAAATTCTTTTGGGGGGAGGGTATATATAGCTCAGTGGTAGTGTATGCTTAGCATGCATGAGGTCCTGGCTTCAATCCCCAGTACCTCCATTAAAAAAAATTAAAAAAAAAATAGATAAACTTAATTACCCGCTGCAAACCCCCCACCCCCACCCTGGCAAAAAAATTCTGTTGTGTATTTTTCTTTATCAACTTGCTCCTTATGTTTTGGTTTTCTCCAGAGGGACGTGTGTGTGTGTGTGTGTGTGTGTGTGTGTGTTTTAGCCTTACTCCTAAGCCTTCACCATATTAGATTGAAAGCCAGAAATTTGTTAGACATATGTGCTTGGATGAACCTAAGGTCCTCAGTTATTTACACATTTTTCTCCTTTTTTTCTGGAATGCTTTCCTTCCTACCATCTCACCTTTCCTCTGTCATTCCCTTCCTCCTCACTATTTTTAATTAATTCTCCAAGGTGTTGCTCCAATGTTACCTCTTCTGAAAAGCCTTCTCTTGCTGCCCCTCACCCCCATTTGGGTTAGAAGGTTTTCCTATGTGCTTCCATATCCTTTTATCATTAACATTTAGCATTGAGTGTTGTAACTGTGTTACGGAGAGTTCACCTAACATCCCTACTAGATTGTTAAAATGGTCAGGTGGCTTCAACAAAAATAGTAGACATATCTGGCAAATACTTAAGGTTTAAAAATGATAACCTATTATATAAGAAATTTATTGATGTTTATTTCACTTTAGTTTTTTTGGTTTTTATGAATTTTTAACTTTTTGAAAATGCTACTTTCTTATGCTGTCTTTTAAAAGAAATGTAAGAAGAAAATTCCAGACTTTACTTTTTAGTGATTTAGTGCCATATTTTCATTGCCATTTTGAAAATTAACTTAAACTACCTACTACCTTAAAATTTTTCATTCTTAATTTAAGGCTACTGTCTCTTTTATAATAGCATGTTGCCAAATATTACTTAGCTTAAAAGCCATCTGTGAGAAAGAGAAAAAGCTAGGCCAAAAAATCTTAAAAAACAAACAAACAAACAAACAACTATCTTTCTGAAAGGAATTTGGCATTACTATGAATCTCTGACTTGTGCTTCTGCCCCTGCCTGATAAACAGCTATCAGCCAATGATTCCTTAGGCTATATTGTCCAGAGTTGTGGTTGATTTCCAGGAAGACTCATATTCTTAAACCCAGATTTTGAATTGGAATGGTAGGTTATTCTATAGACTCAGGTATATAGTGGAAATAGTCATGCGTGAGTTATAATAAAACTGACATATCAGTAAAAACAAAATACTAAGAAATACTAATTTTTAAATTGCATAGGTAACATTCATTTAGTGCATACCTTATACTGATGTTGACGTCATATTGACTTAAATAATTCTTATAACAGCTCTGTGAAGTTAGCCCTATTTGACAGATAAAGAATTAAAGCATGCTGGTTTTTTTCCTGACCTACTCAAATGCAAGATTTTTCAGAATCAGATAAGTAGAACCTGATTTGGAAACTCATTTATGCGGGCACTGTGTTTACTCATTTTTGTGTCTGTATTGCCTTACACAGGTTTTGTCACAGAGGTCTCAGTGACTGTTAATTGAATGAATAAATAATAATCTATAATTAAATAGTTGAAGAGGCTTGGAACACCCATAGTAATGTCTCAACTCCCATAGCAAAGCATTAAGATTTCTAGAACTTTGACTTTGTCAACATTATTAACATATTTAGAGAAGAATGTTTTGAAATTCAATACTGTGCACTGGGTTTTTTTTTTTTAAGAGAAGATGTAGATCTAACTTCCACTGAAGTGTGTAAAACCAACAAGTTTACAGATAATTATCATATAAGTGTTAAAGTACAAGTCTAAAAGTACGGGGCAGTGTACATGTGGGGAGCAAGTGTGAGCAAAGAAGTGTGAGGGAGGAAGGGGGTCAGAGAGAGAGGGGCAGAAGACACAGGGACAAGAGACTTATGCACAGACAGACACAGACAGACAGATGTGAGTGCTTGGGAGATGTTGCTAATCTAGACTAAAGAGATCCTGGAATCTTTCCAAAATCAGTTATTCCTGAGCTGAGTTTGAAGACCTATAGAAATTGATCCTGAAGGAGTGGTCCTGGCTGGGGAGTGGGAGGTTGGAAAGGCATTCCTGATGGAAGAGGCAGTAGAGGAACCTCTGCAAAGGCCTGGAAGCAAAAAGCTTGACTCATTTTGGAAATATCAAACAGTTCTGTTTGACTAGAAGTTAGGACTGAGTTGAGGGAGCATACAGAGAGATGAGGTTAGAGTGGCCAGCTTGTGAGCTGGTTTTTCATAATAAGTGGTTTAGATTTTATCCTGAAAACAGTATGATAGAGATCATTAGTGGTGGCCAGAGGACCAGAAACAAGTTGCTGTTATTTCTGTAAGAGAGAAACACACAGGAACACAGATAACAGTTCAGTTACTAAATTGATACCTTCTGTTGTAGTATAGACCTATATCTCCCAAACCATTTAACTTCCATGTTTCAATTCTAGCAAAACTCTAGCAGATTCCAGTTTTCCAGTCATTCACTGTAAAGAATAATATCAAATTACAGTAGCAAATATTGTTAAAATTATTAGAGTCATCTCCAGGAGTCAGGAGTCAGCTCACTTCTGTCTGTGAAAGGGTCACTTGACTGTTATTAACTGATATCCTGAAAAGATACTTTTATCCTTTTGCTTTCTAACTACTAGACATTTAACATTAAAATTGAATTTTCATTGCTTTTTGAAAATTAATTTTTAAATTTATGACATAAAGTTGTTATACTTGTTCACTCTTATTTCTCATTCCCCACAAACAAAATTATACCTAAATATCTTCCTTTTAAGCTATTTAGATATCTTTAGAGAAGAAAAGGCCATGGTTTTCCTTATTAAGTTGTTGTACCTCTTAACCTATATATCTTTAAACTTACTTCCTAAAATTTAATGGTTCTTATTTTTCCAAATGTATATATATAGCCTACCATATTTAAAAAAAACACAATCTATTGATTTATTCTATAGTCCCTTTTGTAAGCTAAATTTTTCTATTTTATGAAAGTATTTTATTTTCTGAGCTTTAATCATTTGATTCTTCCTTCAACATTCATCATGATATATAGACCCTCTTTGGTAGAATCCTGAATTGTCTATGCTAAAAGGAAGAATTATTAATAGGTATAATGGGAGAAATTTTATTATCCTCTTTAAGCATTTAATTATTGTACCCAGTTTAAAAAGATAGATTCATAGTGCTAATGGCTGTTTAACTTAGAGTGTTAAGCCTAAATGTACTTACAAGAATTAAAGATTGGCATATTATTTTTATGATGTTATTATAAGGTATATAATGTGATTATCTTTTAAACAAGATTTTTATGATACAGAATTTCTGTAATTGCTCTAAAAGATGAAGTTTCTTAAGCATTTTTCCAGGTGTATAGTGAATTGTTAGCACATTTAATTGTAATGTCAGAAGTTTGAATTCCTCACTATAAGTAAGGGTGTTACAAAACTTACGTATACTAGAATTATTTTTTTAAATTCTTTTAATAAGAAATGTTACTGGTCAGAAAAATGTATTTACATTTTAAACTTTACTTTTCTTGGATAAGAATTTTTAAAGCATTGTAATCTTTTTTCCTGCAGATTGATCAGACAGCCGATGCAAGTTTTTTGGGCTGGGTTATTGCTTCGTTTAGTCTTGGCCAAATGGTAGCTTCACCTATATTTGGTCTGTGGTCTAATTATAGACCAAGAAAAGAACCTCTTATTGTTTCAACTCTCATTTCGGTGGGAGCCAACTGCCTCTATGCGTATGTCCACGTTCCAGCTTCTCATAATAAATACTACATGTTGGTTGCTCGAGGATTGGTGGGATTTGGAGCAGGTAATCTGTCTGTATGTATATGTTTGGTTGTTCATCCTGACATTTATATGTATCTCTCACCTGGTGTCACCCCTTCTCAGTTTCATATACCACATTTAATATACAGGTGTCTCATTGCAAATAGACAAATATCTGTCCTGTCATTTTGCCTTTACTCATGATGTTTCTCCTGATGTTCCCATTACCTATAGTTTCTATCTTCTGTTCCCATCATTCTTCATCCTTTAGGATTTAGTTCAAGTTTCACATGTTCCATGAAGGTTTACCCTACCCCTTAACAGATCTTTCCTTTCTCTAACATGTCTCTGGCATTTGCTTATATGTTGTTTTGCACTGTTTTCATCCTTTATCACCAACTAGATAGCAAATTTATTGTAAGTGAAGACAATTTATAATTTTTTTAAAAATTATTGATTGATTGATTGATTGGAAGTACTGGGGATTGAACCCAGGACCTTGTGCAGGCTAAGCATGTGCCCTACCACTGAGCTATATGCCCCCCCCACCAATTTATGACTTTTAAAAATATTCTGTAGTCCCTAGTAGAGTCTCTTCAACATAATAAGTGCTCAACAAAGTTGTTTTGAGTTAAATTATTTCTGTTTCTTATGTTACAGGTCTCAGCATGCAGAGTGTGTATCATCTTTCTTTTTAAAATAGTGTGGTAATTAGAAGTATACCATTCACTCAATACTTTCTTGGTGTTTAATGATGAAAAAAAAGTTTACCATTCCTGAAATGCCATTTTTTTCATTCATTCAAATCTTTAACTGTGTTTTCGTATTTCTACAAGTAATATTTCCCATTAATTGATGCATTTGTTCACTATATATGCCTTGTGTAATCATAAAACGGAAGTGGTGACTGTACTGTAGATTAATATTTCCTCTTCTGCATAGAGCCAAATTAATTTGAACTTCATAAATGGAAGAATATTTTCTTTTACTTTGAGTTATCATGTCTTTTCTTAGGAAATGTAGCAGTTATTAGATCATATATTGCTGGTGCTACCTCTCTTCAGGAAAGAACAAGTTCTATGGCAAACACAAGTGCATGTCAAGCATTAGGTTTTATTCTAGGTCCAGGTAAGTATTCTTCCCTTGTCATTACTTGAATTTGAATTGGGAAACTTTTGAGTTTCAAATGTTAAATGAAATCCAAGTATTAAACCTCTTAGCTGAAGAAAAGGGAGGGAAACAGGTATTTTTTGATCCAGCAGCCAGGCTAGGCTCTTTATATGTGTTAACTCTTACTCTTTAAATTAAGTGCTGTTAGTCCCATTGTACTGATTAAGAAACCAAGGCATAGAGAATATAAGTAAATTATCCAGGGTCACCCTGATAGTAAATTAAAAATCTGAGGTTCAAACCTAACTGTCTGATTCCAAAGTGTGTGTTCTGTCAGATAATCATTTAGCTTAACATCTCAGCAAGAGTTTGCTTTTCTTCCTGTTTATTAGAAACAAAATTCTTTTAACTGAAAGATTTGAGGAAAGTAATTTGAGGAAGTTCTTTACCCTTTTGCCTTTTGCATTTTGCCCATACTATTAAGATTTTTCTAAGGTTGAAGAAAATGATAGAAGAAAATGAGAGTTTAAAATAGATTTGCTATTCTTGTCCTCTTCTCAAGCTTTCATACTTTAGCTGAGTATAAAAATATATTAATGAGATTCAGTATTTTCCTAAGGCCAATTAATTTTCTGCTAAATGAGTAGAAAAATTAACTTTTTGTTCCTAGAATAACATTGAAAAGCCATATGGCCCATGCTTTTAATATCGCAGTTATGAATATCATGAATTTGAATCCAACTCAGTTTACTTCATCATTAACACCCCAACCCCACTCCGGTTTCTATTATTTCTGTTACTTCTTCTCTTTCACAGAAGAGAATAATTCATCAGTCACCAAAATCTAATATTTCAGTTTAGTATTCTGGAATAAAATATAAGCAGAAATCTAGAATAATTGAACCTACTGCCTTATTATAAAATACATGAGGACATAGTCTGAGTCTTCTTTAATTTACCACTCTACCCTTGGTATCTAGCACAGTACCTGGTATAGGCTTGGGTTCTCAGTAAATATTTTGGCCATCTAAAAAGCATTTTAAAGATTATTCACTTAAACATTTTGGAGTAAAGATGATAAAATGTAGGCCTGAAAAGATTAGATGACTTTTCCAACAATAAACACATCAATAAGTACTAACATTTCCTAACTGCTAGACTCTGTTCTGAGTACTTTAAGTGCAGTATTTTACTTAATCCTCACCCTAAGGTTACATGTAAAGTATTGGCAAAGCCAGATATGGAATCTCAATCAGGAGAGCAAACCAGTACTTTTGTAATGCGATTTTTGCCACAGATCCAAATTTAAAATGATATTAGATATATATAATTTAAATACCATATACATAGTAATATTTTAAAATATTGAGTTGAAATGTGGCATTTTCTTATAATCAAATTGATTAAACTTTAATAATTTATGGAAGGAATTTATGGAAGGAATTGTATAAGTTAAATTTCCTATGGAGGTATTTAAAAAAAAGGTACAGACAAGTTACGTTAGATATAATCCCTTGCGAATGCATTTACATCAGTGCTTCTCAATCAGTTTTTTCATTATTATCTCCCTAAGGAGGCTTTTTAGGCCTTTTTTTCCTAATCATTCCATCCCATGACATTTTAATACCACAGATCTGTGTTAAATGTCTTTTCTGTACTGTATGCATATCTGTGCTTTATACAGAAAAAGAGTGAATTTTTTGCCTCTCCCCCTCAAGAACCAATTTTCTTATCCCTATTGAGTTGCCTGATGCAGATGGATGATTCCATAGTGTTACTTCCAATTTTGTGGTAAATGTTTTTCACATTTAGTTTAGCCTGTGCCTCCCATATAATATCTGTATACATTTTATTTTAATAAGTTTTTCAGACTTGTTTTGCACTCATTGGAGAAAAGGGCGTGACATGGGATACCATTAAGCTGCAGATTAACATGTACACAGCACCAGTTTTACTTGGCGCCTTCCTGGGAATTTTAAATATTATTCTGATCCTTACAATATTAAGGTAATTAGATTGAAATGATAAAACTACTTTTGTAGATTGTGAAATTAAATAAGGGTTATCATTATTAGAGAATTATTATTTCTATGATGTCTTTATTTGATTTTTGATGCCTATAGCTGTGTTCTTATTTTTCGATCAGCTAATTCATGTGTTACTCATAACTAAAATAATAGACAATGAATGAAAACATTATAAGGTTTTTGAAGATTCAAGGTTTGGTCTTGATTTACTAACTGTAAGTTTCTAAGTAGGGGAATGGCATGAAAGCTACATTTTAAGTAGATTAATAATTAGTATCAACCTTAAATACAGAAGTTGCTTGTAATGTTTCTCTCTTTTATGTATTAGAAGAAATTTTATGAAACTACTTTATATTCCTTTAGAGAGTTTATCCAAGAGTCCAGAAACATTCATAACTCATGTTAAAAATCAATGAAAAACTTAAAATACTGATTAAAATAGATTATTTATGCTTTTGGATGAATTGAGTATTTTTTCATTTTCTCTGATAATATAATAATTGTAACATATCTTTTAAATTTTATTGGTTATATCTCATTGGTAATAATTTTATTACTCAGAAGGCAATAAAAGAAACTATCAGAATGTGAAAAGATAGACAAGATAGCTTATAATAAATTAAAACCATTTATCTATTATACTAAGCCTTTCATGGATACACTATTTATGTTTTTCTTTTAAGAGAACATCGTGTGGATGACTCAGGACGACAGTGTAAAAATGTTAATTTTGAAGAAGGTACTATTAACCTGTTTGACTAAGTTACTATAATATTACAAAGTGTTTCTAATGATTCTGTCTGTTTGGTATTTACTTGGATTTTGCTTCTGAGGATAATACAATGGATAATTGGGGAAGATCTTCAAAGCTAAAAGTTACCTAAATTGATTTCTAGATAGTCATTTGGTGTTCATAATCGACAAGCTTAAAACCATTGCTAAATCTTATTTTCAAAGAGCCAATATCCTAAAATCCTTGAGATCTTTGAAATGATATCAGTATTTTGCTACCAAAATTACTTTGTATCTTTCTGTTTCAAGCATTTCTTTGTTCCCTTAATCATGGAAATAAGTATGGTTTCTCTTTTGTATTTTTATTCTTTTGGTATACTCTATAAATGCACATTTTTATCCTTTAGATCTTTCTCTGACTCATAAATAGGTACCCAATCTGGTAAGCAGGTATATTTTACTAAATAAAGCATTATTTAAATACCAACTATGTTCTTCTTGGGGAGTGTCCCCCTTGTAAAAAAAAAAAAATGCATCTAGTCCTTGCCCTCAAGGAGTTTATGAAGTTGTGAAAAAGAAAGTGTTATTTTACCAAGTTTTTTGATAGCTATTTTATTTAATTTTCACAACAAAACTAGTGGAAGGTAAAGTTAAAAGTAGTAGGGTGGAGAGCAGAGTGGTGAGGAGCTCTAGCAAGTTTTGAAGTAAGGAGAAGTGTGACAATAGTCAGATTCCATGTGAGGCTAATCCAGATATGTGAAGGTTTGAACTACAGCAGTAACTGAGAATGGAGAAGGAATAGATATGAGGTTTTGAAGGTTTTTGACAGATTGGATAGGGAATATAAGGACTAAGGGAGTTGAAGATATCTGCCAGGTTTTGATTTTGGGTAATTAAAAGTATGAAAGAGAACAAGAATTTAAGAAGGGATACTGGCTGAAAAGATAAAAGGTGATTTCAATTTGGATTAAGCCAAATGTAATGCTACATTAGAACAGTTGAAAAATTCCAGAGGTGTTTTTAATGTTAGCAATAGAGATCGAAGCTAGAGATACAAATTTGGGGGTCATCCAGGGGAAAGCAGTACAGCAACAAAGAGAGAGTGAGGGAAAAGAGGAAAGGAAGGGGTAAATAAATCAAGTGTGGCAAAATACAATTGAATCTAGGACATAGATATATAATGATATATTTAAAACTTTTCAAAATAAAAGACAGAAAGAATGAATGGTGAGGAAGTGCCAGCCGTGAGTATAAGCTCCTTTTTTGAAAAGGTGAAAACTAGGCTGCTAACTTAAAGGACCTATCAGGTAAAGGGAATGAGCTAGTTAAAGAGGATGAGGTTAAAGGGCAATAAGCAAAATCTTTCACAAATTGAAGGGGATTACCATCTAGATCCTTGCTTCTTTGACTTTAATGTGCTTACATAGTGCCTGGGAACCTTGCTAAAATGCAGGCTCTGGTTGAGTAATGAGGCCTGGGGTGAGGCCTGAGTGAGGAGAGCCTACATTTATAACAAGCTTCCACATGAGCTGATGCTACTCGTCTATGAACCACACTTTGAGTAGCAAAGACTTACAGTTATACCATTCAGTACTATAGCCACTAGTCACATTTGGCTATTTAAATTTATTGACACTAGCGACATTTCAAGTGCTCAGTGGGTATATGTGACTAGCAGCTGTATTAGACAGTACACAGAAAGAACCTTTCCATTATGTCAGTTCTCTTGGACAGCCCTGATCTAAAGCACAAATGAAAATTTAGAAAAGAGAGATCTATTTTCTTTCATAAGATTTCTAGGTTCTTCAAAATAATTTTAATAAGACAAAAATTATTTTTAAATTTCAATGTCTAGATAAAATATATCATGTTTATTCCTATTATTAAAGATGTTATCATGGGATAAGGTTAGAATTTCCAATTACATAGTATTTTAATCAATATGCTAATGCAATATTTTCTTAAAATTCTTATAATTAGGATACCTAGTCAATCCCCGTGATTTAGGATGCAACATTTCTGAGTTTCCCCACCAAAGCTAGCACTGGGTGGAGGCTGCAGAAAACTAACCACATATGAAGTAAACTCCAGACTGACATGGGGCATTGTTGATATTCGATTCAAAGGAGTAAAGACTGACTTCTAGGTGGTGACTGAGATTCAGGGAGGCCTATCCAAATAACACAGGGCTCACAAGGACCAGAATCTACCTCAGAAAAATACCTGGACAAAGATGACCGGTTTTCTTTGTGTGATTAGAAAGGGAGGTCATAACATTGTCGAGTGTCCAAGGTGCTTAACTGCCCCCAAGTATAGCAGACTATTTCCGGACCTCACTTATTATTGGAGTAGGAACTTCTCCTGAAATATAAAGGCAGGCACTCATATAAAAAAAATACAGAAACTTACTGTGTCTTAGGAAAGTCACCCTGTCCCCGTTGCTGCTACACATACACTTAAAGATTGTATAAATGAATACATTCTTGTATTACTTACCTGGTTTACTCTGAATAAGTGGGTAAATTATAAAATAGCATGATGGGTATATATAAATACATGTATATGGCTTCATACTACTCAATTATATCAGATATGGCTTATATTGAGTGTATTACTTAACTACATAGTTAAGTGAATATACACATTTTGCCTTCCTAATTTATAAAACCACCATCAAATCTTGTTGGTTCTTAGCAAAAAATATAAATGATAACGTAAGGACTTAAAATTGTGGTAAAAACATAAGGGTATTTACTAATACTAATTTCACATACCATTTCAAAATATGTATCCATTGAAGTGAATCACAGAATTAAGAAGTGATTTAATAAACTATTTGATGTCTTCATGAAGTCCTCATAAATTTAAAATTTAGGTAAGGTAGACAAAAATGCAACTGAAATTTAAAGCACGTGTATTTAGTTGAGATCATTTTATAGAATTCTATAAAAACACAGTTCTATTTTTCATTGAAAGACAACAAGTAGAAAATCTGAGTATTTCCTGTAGGTAGCAGAATTGAAGTGTATGTCCTGGGAAGAAAATTCACTTTACTTTTAAATGCCATTTAAAAATTATTTCTGTCATGTAAATTCCATTACTTTTAAACTGCTTCGAAGTGTAAAAAATGATTTTGAATGTTTAGTTGTTGAATTCGCTACATATAATTTTTACACCACTTAATAATGTTGTAAGAAAAATTGAATGTGTAAATAATGTAATTTTTCTTTTGTTTACTATAGCAAGTACAGATGAAATTCAAGCCCCTCAAGGAAATATTGATCAAGTTGCTGTTGTGGCCAGCAATGTTCTGTTTTTCGTGATTCTGTTTATTTTTGCCCTTTTTGAAACGTAAGTTTTATTTTGTTTTTACCTAAATTGTATTGTGTAACCTGTTTTTCTTAATGCAGTATTAATCAAGCATATAGATGTTCTCAAAAACCTTATGTAAGGCATATTTTCCTTGTCATGATGTAAAAAGCATATATAACTTTTTTGCTTTTCAACTTGAATGTAGTTAATTTTAATTCTCTGCCTGTAATCTTAGTTCCTTATATTACTTCCATATAAAGGAATCTGTCTCACTAGTCTTTCTCCCCTTCCTCTGAGTTTTATGATAAATAACAGTTAGAAAACTTTAATTGTGTATTAATTTAATTAACTTTAAGCCAAATAGCTCCCTGTTTATGTATGCTGGGTTCAGTCTAGAAATTTTAACTCTGTTTAAGCCCTGATCCTGAAAAAAGCTAGCATATTACAAAATATCTGCCTTGTGTGGGCTTTGTTGACCATTAGTTATCATATGGCTTTTTAATTTTTAAAATACCTTTCCATTGTATTATTAAAATAGTACAATCTTATAAATATACCAAACACTACGACTGTATTTCCACATCCCCTCCTCTCCCTGGTGGTTACCACTGCTGATACTTCAGTGTGTATTTTTTTCCAACATTTTTTTCTATGTAACTGTAAGTATTGGGGGGTGTGTATGTCCATTAAACCAACACAGAATATGTGATATTATCATTTGATAACTTGGTTTGTTCACTTGTCAAGATAATGTAACATTATTATGCCAGTACTTTTTTTCCCCAGCCCCACCCCGCCGCACCCCCTATTCAAGTACATTTTGTGCAGGATCTACTTGATTTTTTTTTTAAATAATTGAGATATGTGAAAGTTTTAGCTCATTTGGTTTTGGGGGGGCATATATGTTATTATGGTAAATATACATAACATAAAACTTACATTTTAACTTTTTTTTTCAATTTTATGGGTATGATTTATTCTCTTGTGTATTTATTTGCCATTAATCCATGTTGAACTGTGTTGTTGGACATATGTTAAACTTTGAGTCTGCTATGATTCTTAGAGTTTTTCTGCCATATTTAATTTTTTTTTAACTGAGATAGAATTGGTATATAATAATATATTCATTTCAGGGGTACCATTTTAATTATCTTTAACTGTGCAATTCTGTGGCTTTAAATACATTCACAATGCTGTACAACCACCACTGCCACCCATTTCCAGAACCTTTTCATCATCCCAAACAGAAGCGCTATACCCATTAATAAGTCCCCATTCCCCCTCACTCAGCCCCTGATTGCCTCTATTCTACTTTCTCTCTCTATGAATTTGCCTGTTCTAGCTACTTCATAAGTGGAATCATGCAAACTTCTGTCATTTGGTGTCTTGCATATTTCACTTGGCATGATGTTTTCAAGGTTCATCCAAGTTGTAGCATGTGTTAGAATTTCATACCTTTTATGGCTGAATAATATTCCATTGTATGTATAAACCAATTTTGTTTATCCATTCATCTGTCAGTGGAAATTTGGGTTATTTCCACCTTTTGCTATTGAAAATAGTGCTACTATTGGTATACAAGTCTCTGAGTCTTCGCTTTCAGTTCTTTTGGGTATATACGCAGAAGTGGAATTGATGGATCATATGATAATTCTATGTTAGCTTATTGAGGAATCACTGAACTATTTTCCAGAGCAGCTTATCTGATTTTAAAGTTAAAAATGGTGATGTTCCTTTTTTTTTTTTTAAGAATGAATATTTTAATTCCTTTTTGTAGCAAGTTAACAGAAGGAGGTAGCAAGTAGTAAAAGAAGTTGGCTAGGAAGGAGACAGTCATATAAAGGAAGTATATCATTCAGAGGTAGGGAGAAGAATATGTACATTCAAAGATAGGTATGAAAGAGACTGAGGAAGAGAAAAAAAATCAGAACCAGAAGGTTCTAATAACTAAATAATAATAACATGATTTCATTGGAAAGAGACCAATTTAAACCAAAATGAAACCATGATTTTTTAATTATATTAGAATGGTAGGAATTATGGTTGGTTGTTTTCATTTTCCTGTTTTTCAGACTTTTTGCAATGTGCATATGTTACTTATATAATTAAAATAAATATTTAAGAAATGTGAACAGCCAAACTAAGTGGCTTGTGTATGTAACAACAAAATGTCCTTAAACTGTGTTAAAATTTTTGTAGATGTGAAGCTGGTATCACTTTTAAAAGGGATGCAGATTCTTAAATGTGTTGCTATCATTAAAGCTTTTGTTTCACCTTTAGGTGACAATGACTATGATTTAAAACAAAATAAAAATAATTTATTTGTTTTTCTTAGCATCGTTACTCCATTAACAATGGATATGTATGCCTGGACCAGAGAACAAGCTGTATTATATGATGGAATAATACTTGCTGCTCTTGGAGTCGAGGCAGTTATTATTTTCATGGGGGTAAAATTACTTTCCAAAAAGTAAGTCATTTGTCTTTGGCTTTATTTCAAGTCTTTTTTATAAAAGTGAAACACAAAACAGAGCTAACAATGCAAATGAATGTGTTAATAAAATACTGTAAAACTTTTCTCTCATTATGTACAGATTTAAAATTTATTAAGGGAGCCTATTTCTATACCATATAGTATGGTCTTTTGTAAAGTAAGTTATTTTACAAAGTAATTGTCTTTTAATGTGTCTTTTGTATACTATGTTTTATTTAAATGATTTCTATATTTTATGAAACATTTTCCTGCTGTGTGATAATACATGTTATGCACCAGGAAAGCGTTAATGATTAAGTCTGGAAAATTCTGGTTAAAATTACCAAACTTCTTTACTCTAAAACTTCTAAATCATCAGTATATATTTACTGTATCACCAGCATGACAAATAGAGTATGTAGCATTTCTAAAAGTTAATTGTAACTTTGATCTTGAGATTCTTCTCAAGAATCATTTCGTAGAAGTACAACTGTAAAGAACACACTATGAGGGAAATGCTTGTATAAAATTAAGTTCATCCACATAGTCTGAGGGACATTAGTTGACGAATTTAGATAATTCTAACAATTTAATTATTTCTAAAATATTTCTATAATATTGCAGAACTTTTGTATAAAGTTGTAAAGTCAATTAACAAATATTGAATCGGTGCTAAGGGCCAGGTGCTGTGGGAGTACTACAAAGTTTCCTGTCCTTACAGTGCCAAGTAGAGGGGCCAAGATACAGATGGAGACATAGACATAGATTCATATTCAAAGTTCAATAATAGTAAATACATTACATCTTGTTACAGAAGTGGAGTGGTCCTGCTGATAGGAGTCCTTACAAGTTGTCCAATTCCATACATTCAGAGAGCTTGTATTCTACTAGGGGGAAAGCCAATAAATGCAAATGTGAAATCAGGTCATGGCAAGCACTATGAAGACTAGACCAGAGGAAGAGAACAAAAAAGTGACAAGGGCAGGGATGGGAGAGAGGGGACGTATTATTTTGATTGATTGCTCCAGGAAGGCAGCTGAAACGGAAGCTACATTCAAGCAGAGACCTCAGTGAAGTCAGAGAATTAGCCATGCGGTGGCCTGGAACTCTCTTCCTCCAGAAGACTGAGTTTAAGGGACAAGCAGGAAAGCCATTTAGGCCAGGAGCAGAGTGAGAGAAATGGCAAATGGGAGAAGATCAGGTTGAAAAGATAGGAAGCTTTGTAGGTGTTCTGAGGCTGATGGAAGTGTTGGGTTTTGGAAGCCTTTGGTCTTGTTTGTATATTTCACTTTTTGTTATGGAAAATTTCTAACATACACAAAGGTGTAGAGAGAATCATGTACTGAATCTCTGATATCTGTTACCCAGCTTCAACATTATAAACCCTTGGACAGTCTGGATTCATTTCTATCTACGCCTACTCCACACTCCCCGTCCCGTACACCTGGATTATTCTGAAGCTGATCTTAGACATCATTTCATGTCATAAATATTTCAGTATGTATCTGTAAAAGTTTACAATTACATTACAACACATTACATTACAATATTATCATGTCTAAAAAAATTAGTAGTGATTTCTAAGTATCATCAAATATCCAGGGAGTATTCAAATTTTTCCATTGTCTCAAATTGTTTAAATTTGTTTTGTTTTATATTGTTTTATTTCACAGTACTCACTTGACTCAGGCTCTTATATTTCCTGAATCTCTTTTAATCTGTGGGTTTCTTTTCCATCTCTTCCATCTCTTTCTCTCTCCCTTACAAATTGAAGCGACCAGGATGTTTACCTGTAGTTTCCCACATTTTGGATCTTGCTGAATAAATCCCTGTGGTGTTTAATATTTGTTTGTTTAATATTTTCCTGTACTTACTGAATTTCTTGAAAATTGGCACTTAGATCTAGAAGCTTGATATAGTTTGAGTTCAATTTTTTGGCAAGAATGTTTTATAAGTGGTGGTATGTGCTTACATCAGGTGAAATGTTTATCTCTTTTTATGATGTAGGTGACCTTTGACCATTCCCCAAATCAGTTAATTTGTTAATAGAGCATTGCAAAATCCTGGTATTTTAATTCTGTCATTCCTTTATTTATTTGTTGAAATACTTTGAGTAAAGAGAGCCTTCCCATCACCAACTACTTGGTTATCCTGATGGTACACTTTTTATAGGAGACACAGGGTGATTTTTTCCTTTTATTCACTGATTTTTAAAATAATGAATTGTTTCCCTAACATCCTCTAAAAGTGACTGAGTATTATATTTTAATATAGTATGGATTTATAGATTATAACATTTTTATGTGTTTTAAGTCATTGTCATTACCATTCTTTTTGGTGTTCATGTTGTCAAATTCTTGGCCAGCTTCATCAGATTGGCTCTGAGTCTTTTTACCATGATCTAGTAGTCACTGATAGCTTCTGTGCTTTCTGGTATGATTAGACGTTCAGGCTCATCTTGCACATTTTCTGTCCCAGATCTGAAATCAGCCAGTTTTTAAAGGAGTCCTGGTTCCTTTTAGTGGGAAATTATATTTTACATTCATATTAATTAGTATATCACTAAAAGTATCATGATATTATTTTATTTATAGTTTTAAAAATTCTAAAAGTAGTTAAACTGTGTTATAATGTTTCATTTTTAAATTACAGAGTTTCTGTTCTTTAACAGGATTGGCGAGCGTGCTATTCTGCTGGGAGGACTCATCGTTGTATGGGTTGGCTTCTTCATCCTGTTACCTTGGGGAAATCAGTTTCCCAAAATACAGTGGGAAGGTATAGCCATACATAATTCTATAATGTTAGCCCGTTATTCATCTAAAATTAAGAAGTAATACACTGTGCTGATTTTGTTTTTACAGATTTACATAATAATTCAATCCCTAATACCACATTTGGGGAAATAATTATTACTCTTTGGAAGTCACCAAGAGAAGATCACAATGAAGGACCAACTGGTTGCCCAATTGAACAAGCCTGGTGCCTCTACACCCCCATGATCTATCTGGCCCAATTCCTCACATCAGCTGTGCTAATTGGAATAGGCTATCCATCCTGCAATGTTATGTCCTATACATTATATTCAAAAATTCTGGGACCAAAACCCCAGGTGAGTCAGTTACCCAGACATTGCAATTGTGTAAGATAAACTTGTAAGCACTCATGTTTATTAATACCATTCTCTATTTTCACACAAGCTGATTTAGGGGATTTTTATCATACTCAGCATTTTAAATTTAAAAATCCCACAACTTTTATAAAGTACTTATAGGATTTGACGGGGTAGGGTATAGCTCAGTGTTAGAGTACATACTTGTCACGCGCCAGGTCATGGGTTCAATCCCCAGTACCTCTATTAAAATAAACAAACAAACCAACAAACCTAATTACCTCTCCTTCCACCGCCAAAAGTACTTACAGAATTTGTATGCTGAAATTTAACAAAAAGTACTTTACATTAGAACTCAAAGGTGTTTTGAACTCAGACTGAGTTCAAGCATAAATTACAGAAACTCATTCTTAAAGTAGGCAACAGTTAACAAACCAAAACTGATAGGCAGATTTGGATCTAGACTTAATTTCATCTGGCCCTGAAGACAGTTATTAAGAGATGAGAACACAATGGTGTGAAAAATGCATTGCACTTATGTGTATTTTAAAGTTAGTTTTTATTATAAGAATTTTCATATTCATTAAGTAAAATTTAGAAAAAGTATAGAAGCAAAATGGAGAAAAATATCAATTACTACCAATGTTCTGATGAAATATATTTCTACTTCCAGTCTTTTATGTATGTGTATGTATGTCTAACACAAAAATAGGATTATATCATTCATACTATTTTATAATCTGCTTTTTAAAAAAATAACAATATGCTATAAGTATTCTCCCATGACATTTCATTTTCTTTTAGAGAATTATTTTTAATGGAGTCACATTTCATCTATGTATGTACCATCATTTATTCAGTCATGTTCCTGTTATTGTACATTTACATTATTTCTAGGCTATACTCTGACTTGTCTTTTTAGTACCAGTTATTTAAATGGCAACAACATAAAAATAGTATCTTCCTCTTTATAAAAATTAAACTGATAGTTTTATATTTTCATGGTAGGAATTAGTGTTTCTGTATTGAAATAAAGCAAAGAGAAAAAAATCTAATGCCAGTGTTTTTAAGCTATAAGAATAGGCAAAACATTTTGGTAATTTCTGAGTTTCTTAATCTATAAGGTTATGTTTTCAGATTTCCAAAAGCAAGAATAAAAGCATATTAATTTCAAAAACAATATATGATGGTTGTAATTCAAGTAACTTGAAGTATATATAGCAGAAAAGGAAGGCTCCCCTTACCTTCATCCTAAAATCAACCACTGTCTACTTCATTTGTACCCTTCAAGACATTTTTTATGCCTTTTCAAACATATCCACACTCATGCCTTTTTTAAAAAAGGTAAAATGGATTACATCTCATATACATAAACTTTTTTCTGCATCCTGGATTTTTTTGTTTGTTTGCTTAATATATACCATAGCCTTCTTTCCACGTCAACGTGTATAGATGTTATTCTCATTATAAGATCTTATTCTGTATAAGACCTTCTTCTTTTAAAGCAACTGCTTAGCATTCCATTTATTAAGTGTACCAGAATTTATTTAGTTAATCCACCATTGGCAGACAGTTAGGTTGTTTTCAGTTGGGGGATATTAAAAGTAATGCTGCACTGCACATTCCTGGGTAGATTGTATCGGCTATAGTTTTGGATACAGTAGTTGGAACAGTGACATTATGGTATAGTGGAAATTCAGCCAAATAAGGCTTCAAATCTCTTGGATAAGTTACTTGAATTTTCTGAGCTTTAGTTCCTCATTTGTTAAATGGGGATAACACCAGTCATAGAAATTTGTGAACGTTGGAAATAATATATCGTAAAGCACCTAACAGTATCTGGAAGATAGCAAATAGAAAATAAATGTTAGCCCTAAAAGGTAAATTAATAAATTATACTGTTTCCAGGACTTCAGCAGACAATGTTTGTCCTTTTATGCTACTTTTATTATTCCTAACCTGAGAATTATCAAGTAAGTTTATTGTTCATTATTTGCTATATTTATAGAGAGGCACTCTATATTTAATTTAAAAATAACAGATGGAGAAAGCGATTCTTGTGAATTTGTCATAGTTTGCTAATAGTAGCATCATCTTTGTTTTAAAAATAACTACACCTAAGTATCAATCTGCTTTTCCCCTCACAGGGTGTGTACATGGGCTGGTTAACAGCTTCTGGAAGTGCAGCACGGATTCTTGGACCCGTGTTCATCAGCCAAGTGTACACTTCCTGGGGCCCACGGTGGGCCTTCAGCCTTGTGTGTGGAATGGTGGTGCTTACCATCACACTCCTGGGTGTGGTTTACAAAAGACTCATCGCATATTCCATACGGCATGGAAGGAGTCAAGAGTAACCTAGCTGAGACTAGGATGGAATGTACTTGCTGTGTGAAACTTTCTCTTCTAAGGCTCAGCTAGACTATTGCTATGAGTCAGTTTCCTAAAGTCAGGTTGCAGATACTGTATATTTTGAATAACCAGAAAATATGTTGAATAACACAGGGCATTCTATGCTTAATTGTGAATAGCAAGATAATGTAAAAATTCTGGATCATAGTTTTCTTATCTCAAAAAAGAAATAGTCTTCATATAACATTTTCTTTGGGTGGCATGGACTCATGAGTGAATAGACAATGGTCTACGAATGTGAGGTTGTAGTCTTAATTCAAACTGCAGAGGTGTCATTAAAGTAATGAGAGACCGTCTATGCAGTAAAACCATAAGGACAGTTCTGTATGAATTACCTGTAATAGAATGAAATTATAGAAATTGTTTACCTAAATAGAGGTACTTTTATTCAAATGTACCTCCTTTTTGTTAATTTAAAAATGCTTTTTGTTATTATCAAGTTTTCCTTATGAAGCAAAATTATGACTCTTATATTTTCCACTTACCATTCCTGCCATCCTGCCTTGACTTCTATAAGTCATTAGTTTTAATACTACACTTACTGTCTTCTTTTAGTTCAGGATCTCATTGAGTAACCCCTAAATTAATGGATGAGTGTGAGTAATGTTCATATTTGAGCAATAAAGCAGATTAAGAGATCAGGACGGATTTCACTACCTTAGGTAGGGATAACTTACTTTTTTTCTTTCAAGTCCTAATAAATAATTCACTTTAGAAACATAAGCCAGGTATGTGTTATTGTATACATATATTGAACAGAAAACTGTTAAAATTATTGGCATTTTTCAATTCCCTTAAATTCTAGAGAAAAACCATTTATTTACTTTTCCTATCTCTCGGTACTGGGAAGACGCAAGTTTTCAATCTGTGTCAGCATAGCTACTCAGAACTGCAGGCCATGACAGTCCCTGTCTAATCAGTATTTGAGATAAAATGGCTTTAATCTGTTTACTGAGTTTATTAGAAGTTGGCTAAATCACACTTTCTATGTATACATTTCTACCTCTGAGTAAGCTGAATGCTGCTAATAGGGACTAGTACAGAACTATTTATATGGATAATCAATATTACCCCGAAATGTAAAAATATTTCTAAATACTTTTCCAAATGTTTCCTACTGTAAGATATACATATTTTCAAATCTGAGAGTAAACACTATAATCTGCACTTTATACTAAGTTTGCTGTACTTTTTTTTGTTGGGGGGTAGCTTGAGTATCAGAAATTTATTACAGTTCTGGAGGCTAGAAGTATGAGATCAAGGTATCAGCAAGGTGGGTTTTGTTTGAGGCTGCTCTCCTTGGCTTGTAAATGGTTACTTATTCTCTGTGTCTTTTTGTTTATTTGTTTTCCCAGCTCTATGGAGATATAATTGACATATAACATGGATAAATTTACAGTGTACAACATGTTGATTTCATACACTTATATATTGCAAAATGATTACCATATTAGAGAGCTCTTTCCATATTCCAGGTAATGTGCAATGTACTGTTTAATTCTCATAGCAGTCTTATAGAGTGAAGATGTTTTACAGATGAAGGAACAGAGGCACAGAGAAATTAAGGTACTTGTCTCAGTAACAGTCTATCTTCAAAGTCTACATTCTTTTTTGGGGGGTTGGGGGAGGTAATTAGATTTATTTATTTATTTATTTTTAGAGGAGGTACTGGGGATTGCACCCAGGACCTTGTGTGTGCTAAGCATGTGCTCTACCACTTGAGCTATATCCTTCCCACAAAGTCTACATTCTTTACTGTTTTTTTTCATAGTGATGAATTAGCCCATCAAGTTGCAGGAGCAGTCACTTAAATGCTAATTGTAGGGTAAATTAAAAGTTACTTATACCAGTGACTCCTATTAGCAGAAATATTTGAGAAACATAATTTGAAGCTTATTGACTGGGGCATTTATCTTAGCTTAATAGTTAGACTGTTTCCATGCAAGAATATGACAGAGAAGTTTCCCAACTTCTGAAGATTTATAAAATTTTATAAAATTCAGATAAAACTGTAACCTTGGAAAAATGACTGCCACCTTCCTTTTTATTGAGAGTACTTTCTTCTCCAGAGGATTACACCAACACACATCTTGGCACAAAGGAAGTGACATGGGGTGGAGGAGAGAGCAGTGAGGTAAAGTTTGAGGAGAAAAATCACCTGGTTGAGATCTTGAGTTGACAAGTTGAGTATAAGTTGAAAAAGATGATAGGATACCTTAAGTATAAAAAAACTTCTAAAAATTACTATTAAGAAAAGACATGTTTTTAAAAATCTAAACTTATACTTGATAAGAAAAAATGATTTTCATAGTTGAAGGGATTTATAACTTGATAAAGTGTTTCTATGTGACCTTGTTAAGCCTGGCTACATTGAAAAATAAACTCCAGTTCTCTTGCAGTGAATTGGAGGAGTGAAGTAAATCTGTGTGTTATTTTTTGTTTTGGAGGAGATAAACTACTTATCTGCATCTGTAGAGATGCATCATTAAGAATACATTAACTTATTTTGGGTACCATTTTTAACTATTACAGACTTATTTGTAATTGAATGTATCTTACATTGTGATTGTATATTTTCTAATAAACAAGATTATTATATATTTGTACCTAAAGCCTTAAAAGATTACTTATTCATATTTATCCTTTAAATATATATACAAGGGGCCCAAGTATGCACCAATCACCATGCCACTGCGGGGAGCGGAACAGTAAACACAATACACAAAGCCCCTGCCCTCATTAGACTTACATATTGGCAGGAAAGTGAGACATTAGTCAAATGATAACACAAATGATAATGCTCAAGGAAAGGGCGATGAAAGAGAGGTGTAGGGAGTAATGAAGGCGATGTAGCTGAATGGGAAAGTCAGGGAATATTTTTCTAAGAAAGTAATGATTTAACTAAGGCCTGGTGGAAGAGAATGGTTTAGATTGGTGGAGTGGGACAAGTGCATTTCAGGTAGAAGGCATGATGTGTGCAAAGCCCTGGAGGTGGGAAGATGTTGGGGCTTTCCCAGAACTAAAAATAGGTCCAGGGTGGCTAGAGTATAGTGATTGAGAAAAAGTTCTGTTAGTTGAGTCTATGGAGAGACAGTTCAAGACCTTTAGGCCTCAAGCATTAGGACTCCTCTGGTGGCAAGTAAGAGTTAGGTATTCTAACTCTGTGCATGGTTGGAGCTAGGAATCCAGATAATGTCATCAGGACTCTGTTTTTTTCTTTTAGTTCAACATACCTCTGTTTGACTTTATTTTTAGGCACTCTTCATTTTGTGACAAGATGGCCGCTGACAGCCTCAAGCTCGCAATACCTTTATAGCTCACAGTTCTGGGGAAGAATGGCTCAAGCAGAAGTATCAGAAAAGGCTCCAAAAGGCTCCAACTAGCCAAGTTTAGCGTACATACCCATCCTGGAGTCTACCAGGTGGGCAGGGGATGGATCCAGGCCTGGATCACACATCTATTCTGGGAATATAGTTGTGTGAGGGAAGAACTCTGTCAGAATCATCTCAGTTACGTAGAGTAAATAGTTTTATAACTGGGTGGAGAAAAGCAGGTTCCACCAAAGGCAGGTTACCTGAGTTGACATAGACACTTATCCGCTGTACCCTACACCTCTCAACTGTTTTCACATGATCATAATCATAGAAAATATTGTGGAAAATGGATAAAGCTACTTATACCCAGCTTTTTCAGTCAACACAGTCCCTACCAGTGATCTTGGAGCACTAAATGGATCAATTTTCCATTTACAAATGTAACCCATTTGTGATATACCAATGTTAGGAAGAATGTTACTATAAGCACTTAAGTATTTTGGACTTTATTTAAGAGAAATAGGAAGGTATTTAAGGTAACTTGGACTCTAAAAAGAAACCTGGGCTCCTTGTAGAAGTGGCTGATTCCAGGTGTGGGGCAAAACGAGCCTACATCTAGTGCCAGAAAGCAAGGGAGTTTATTAAAGAAGTCTTGCCAAAGGGACACAGGAGTCAAATAAAGGGACTTCTAGTAGCCAAAAATGGGGCAATTAAAGCACTGAAAAGAATATCTGCAGTTGATTTAAACACATCAACTGTGTGGAAAATCTATGAGTTCAAAATGATACTAAAAATAAGATCACTGGCCACCTTTGGAGGTTGCTAGGGTTTTAGCTCTTTATTCTAAAAAACAGAAAATAAGGAGGAAGGGTATATAGCTCAGTAGCTATGGTAGTGTGTGTGCTTAGCATGCATGAGGTCCTGGGTTCAATCCCCATTACCCTCATTAAACAAACAAACCTAATTACCTCCCACTACCCCACAAGAAAAACCCATTAAAAACCAGAAAATAAAGACTCAAGCATCTCTTCTGCCTATCTAAATTTCAGGGTAGTCAAATATTGATGAGGTAAAGTTATTTTCTATAGTATAATCCAAACTACTAAATACAAAAGGATTAATAGAATTAGAAAAATTCCCATTTAGCAACCGTTAGTGAAATAATAGATAGGGACAAGAATCGTCAGTGAATGGCAAAAATACTAGGTGGAAGATTAATGAGGAACTTTCTAAAGAATGGATGAGGCTAACAACACTTGAACCCACTGTTCATTCTTAACATCATTAAAAATGGGTAAGTGGTATGTGCCTCCTGATTTGATGCAGCAGGAAGTACTCAGTACAGCCTATGAAAGTGTTCCTGCCAGAAAAAAAAAAAAAAAAAAAAAAAAAGAACCAGAATCTAATCAAGCCTATAGATGTAAACTATCAGTTTACAGGAAATACAAAAGATAAGTAAATGCCACCACTAGTAAGTAATCATCTAAGCCCAGAAGGTGATACATTCTATAGACAAATGGTTCAGTTTCTTAAAGTTAAACAAAAAATTGGCATAGAAAAAATAAAAGTTGAGAGATCAGAAGTCATAGATGAAAAGAAACTTCAGAGATACGTAAATCAAATGCATTACAGAGATCTTATTTTTGATCTTGTTTTAAGTCAAATGTAAGAATACTTCTGAGGCAATTGGAGAAATTTGAAACTAGACAACATTAGATGATATTAAGGAATTGTTAATTCTGAGATGTGTTATAGTTATACTTTTTTAGGTCTTTATCTGTTAAAGATATTAAAAAATTTATGATAGAAATTATATGATATCTGGAATTTGCCTCAAAATACTCCAGTGGGGGAAGGATGTCAGTAGGATAGATGAAACAAGATTGGCAAAATATTTGCTGAAGTTGAGTGGGAGCTACGTGGAGGCTCCTTATATTGTTATATCTGTACTTTTTTGTGTTTTTAAATTTCCACAATTAATTTAAAGTAAGTTAATAATATAATCAGCTTTGTCTTTTAGAATAAGCTGGCCGCAGTGTGAAGTATAAATTGGAGTGGATGTGGAGGACATTTATCATGTTTGTAGCCACTCTTCCCAAAGACCCTTCCACATTTGAGAACTTCTCATGTTGACCTTCTCCTCTTAGATAGAAGCCAAAATGCATTCACTCTCTCTCTCTCATCTACCCTTGCAGCCAGGGCATGAATTTGTGTTTCTGGCTCTGCCAGTACCTGCCTCCAGTGTGAGACTTGCTAAGGAGTGGAGCAAAAGTGAGCAACATGAGCAAAATTGATTTTGGCGAGGGAGCAAGGTCAGTGGCTTAAATTTTGGAGAAAGCAGTGGCACAGCTCCTGGAACCTAGTCCCACAGCTTCATCAGCATGGATGTGGGATCTGTGCTGAGCCAGGGTTGGTAGGGTGTCTTTTCTGGGGCAGCTCCTGCATTGTGATCCAACCATTGTTCCTAGGTGCAAAGCCTGAATCTCTATCCCTCCTAGAGTCTATGAGCTAATATCCTTTAATAAATACATTCTCTGCATAAACTACCTAGGTTAGATTCTGATGTTTGCAACTACAAAACCATGACTGATAAAGGAGGCAAGAGTAGATGCTTGGAGACAAGCAGGTTATTGCACTAGTTCAGATGAGATATGTTAGTGACTTGGATTGGGGCAGTGAAATTGGGAATTAAAAGCATATAAAATATATTTTAGAGGTAGCCTGGCAGGATAAGTTGGTGATTAGATGAGGTAAAAGAATATGTTAAGAATGATTTCCAGGATTCTGACAGCAGCAAGTAATGCAGATGCCATTTACTGGATTAAATACTGAGCAGGAAAAGGAAGAGTGCAGTTGAACTAAATAACGTTCTTATAGACAACAAAGGAATGCCAGATATGCCCACAAGACAGATAAAAATGGAATGTCATTATAAAATGAACTGAAAGAAATAATTTTAAGTCATGGAAAATTGAAAAAAATGACAAATTATAATTTGAAAAACTGAAAAGTGCGAAAAATTTTCTGAAATGGAGAAATAATAGGAAGATATGAAAATATTGCTGGCAGAGTTCAGGAAAGAATAAGAAACTTATAAGGTGCCACAGACTACTTCATAAGGGAGATTGAAGATGGAGGAAAATTAAAATAACAGAAACAACAGATAAAAATGATTTGGAAAAAGTGATGGATATAAAAATTAGGCACAGATTATTTAACATACATATTGTAGAAGCCCTTAAAGAAGACAACCAAAGCAATAAAACAGAACAAATTCTAAAAACTATAATTCAAGAAACATCTTCTGAAAGAAAACTCACATATGTATATGAAGAGGAAGCTCAATTTGAAAGAAGGGAGGAAAGGAAAAAAACAAGTGTGGTAAGTAGAAAGTACAGAATAAGTTGGGACATAAATGCAATAGAACTGTAAAGACATAGTAAAATAAATCAGAAATGATAATAAATGTCAACAAAGTAAACTACAGAGGTAATTACATTGGATTAAAAAAATTCAGCTATATGGTATGTATGAGAAGCACCTGAAGCATAAAGACACATTAAGACTGAAAAAGATGATGAAAAATACACCTAAATTGTGTCAAAGCAAAATGTATTTGTCTTTAGCCTTCAACATTTAGCTAGGAGTTCCGTTAATGATTTCCATTTTTAAGGGGAAATTCTTATTTCTAATGATGTTTGTATCCCTAAGAGAAGGGTTTACATAATTTTCGTTGCCAAAGTTGGATTACCAATGTATTAAAATGTGTTAATTCTAATAGATATTGCAAAATTGCTTTATCATTTACACTCTAATCAATAATAACTGAGAATGCCTTGCTCTTCTTAGCACTATTATTTTTTACCAATCTTTTTGATAAAGGGAAATGATTTTGTTTTTATTTTGCATTTCTCCAACTATAAATATGGTTGAGCATATTTTCTTTTGGTTGATCATATGGACTTTCTCCTTTGTGAATTATTTGTTCAAATCTTTTGTCCATTTTTCTAATGGGTTGTTTGTCTTTTTCTTATTAATGTTAACTGTAGAATTTGTTACAGATTATTATTTTTCTTCTCACTGCCTTAGGCAAAAATGTCCAAAACAATGTTGAATAATTATGACATTGGGTATTTCCTGACTATTTAATGGAATTGGCTCCAATATTTGTCTTATTATAAAAATCAGAGGAAGCATTAGACTTAACAGTTTATCATATTTAAGTAGTTTCATTCTCCATTTTATGTTGAGTATTTCATTAACAATGGCTGTCCCACTATCAAATATTCTTTTTCCTCATGTTAATTAATCGCATTGTTAAGTTCTTCAGTGTTAAAATGTTTATCATCATTAAAATATAAAAGTATTTTCAGATAAAGATAGAGAACCAATGTATTTACCATTTGCAAAATTAATTTTTAAAAGTTAATTGGATCCTTTTAAACAGGCAAGATTTAAAAATGAGTTTACTGAGTAACTTATTTTAAATTAAAAGTATTTAATTAAATAAATCAAAAGATAAAGTAACTTATCACTGTATTTATTATTTTTTATAAAATGCATTTGCAGAAATGTTTCATCAGAAACTGGTGCTACAAAAATAAATATAAAACATATATACATGTTTACATATGTTATTTATAACATAAATATACATCATTTACACGTTCAAAATTCAAAAACTCCAGCATGTTTTGTCCATGATTCGTAACATGCCTAGGAAGTAGGGAAAACAAAAAAAGCAAAAACATACCACAAACTATTTCTACGTTTGCTTTAAAAGGTTATTCAATACAGATATATGAACACAGTAATTTTGAGAGTATATGTTCTAAGAGCAAAGTTAGGTGTCCTATTTTAACTTTTAACTACTACATTTTTTAAGTGACTCAAGTTTTTCCTGCTTTGTTCTCTCATTAGAATACATCTATATGGTATAGATTAAAATTATCTTTTATGGAAAGGCTTTCTAAAGAAATTTTTTAAAATAAAAAGAAGTCACTTTACTTGAAAGCCAACAAAAATGTTATTTATTAAACTTATATATCTAGAAGGAGCTTTAATCAATGAAAACTAGGAGCTGGATTGGAAAACATCAAAAGGATGGATGAGAGACACTGTAATTTCTGTTTGATGTATTCTGGTAATTTTTCATTTTCTCCATACCTAAATGAAGCAAAAAAAAAAAAGATAAAATCATCACTTTGTCACCTGGTTTGTATGAGTACCAAAAGGCAAGTTACATTTTTTAGTAATTCTTCAATGGCAAAAGGCACCTCAGAAAGATTATACAAAATTATTTATTAGGTAGTGAAATCAAGTTAAGCATGCTCAATTTGTTTCCTTTTAAAATAGATCAATTTCTAAATGTATTAAATAATAAAAAGAAAATCAGATTAAAAAATTTGAACTGACTTTATAATTTCTAAAGCAGGCTGAAAATCTGGATTCCTCATTAAATTGAAGGCCCTAATTTAAAAAAAAAACTAAGCTAAACACATTATAAATACATTTCTATTAAATGTTAACAATTTCCAAAAAACCATATCAAGTGAAATCTGAACTTTTATCTCCTGAACCTGGGTTCTACCCATTTTATATATATATATCTACTTTCTAGAGTGTCTGAAAGAGCTGATTTAACAAAACCTCACTTTATGAGTTCTTTAAATGATGGCACTACATATATACACACCAAAGCAGTTGGTAGATAACCACAAATTATATTTGGCCCAAGTATTTTCTCTACTAAAAGCACTTATCATAAAGTAGCATGTTTGTATTGGCATCATCAGCACCCTTCCTCTTTTTCAGGAAGTTATGGTTTGAAATGTGGAAACCAAACTACTGCTTATTCTTGCTATTGCCAGATTCCTCATTGCTAGCAAATTAATTAGCCTGGCATACATCCTCATTCAGAATGAATGTGTACATTCAGAAGTCTTTTAAACATTAATCACTTTATATTAGATCAGGGGATATAGCTTTTCATTTGGGAAAAATCATCTGGTTATCTATTAAAAGAAAGATTCCCTGTTTCTATGTTCTCTTTACTTTGAACTTAGAAGTTCATTACTACTGAAAGGGCCAACCTAGTTAGACTAAAGGAATACTAATGCTAAAGGAATCTAACCATTTGGAGTGGATTATCCATACCAATTACCCTGCATTCATGTAGATACTTATAAAATATGTGTTAAAAAGATGATATGCACTACTATGAATATTTAAGAATTTAAATAATAGTATTAACTTTGTCAACATGAAAACAGTAACTTTATTAGGTCATTTATTTCAACAGACAGAAAACAAAATTATAGCAAAGAGCTGAACGTCAACCAGTATTTTAAGAACTTACCTAGTTGTCTGACCATTTGGTGATGTATAACTAATAGAAGACACTCCTGCCTGCACGACCAACTGGGACCCATCATTAAACTGAACCCAAACAGCTCCACTAGTTAACTAGAAAAATAATAAGCATCATAATTACTATAAAGTAGAGGATATGAAGTTCTTAAAAGGTATTTGTGTTTAAAAGGTTTTTCATATAGTAAAAAAAAAAAAAAAAAAAAAACCCTTTCAGGTAACTACAAATTTGGGGCTGTGATGGTAGTAACACTGAGAATATTCATGTCTTTTCAGATTATTCCTTTAATAGGGCATCATAATATTAAAATTATTCTACATAAATCCCATTTCCCATTCTTTCCCACTAGGATATCTGATCAGGTTTCCTCCCACCCTCCACCAAAGTAGGTCCAACCAAGAAGAGATTTAGGAAATAACCAAGCAACGTTTTATTAAATTAGAATTTCACTCTATTCTCTATTCTTTATTCTTAGGCCATAAGATTTTCTATTCTGCCTGAGTTGTCAGATCTTTGCTTTTGAAACTTGTTCCTCAAGTCTCTAATATATACAATGTGCCACTCCAAACAGAGTACAGAGAAGACACAGATACCAGAATCAAATAGACCTGGGTTTACATCCAGACTCTGGCAACTAATGAATAGGAATATGTAAGTCAACCATCCATTATGAACCGTAATTTTACTATCTATAAAAAAAAGATAACATCAACATTTATTTTGGGAAATGAGACAATATATGTGGAAAACATAGTACCACATAGCAGGTACTCAACAAATGTTGAGTTCCCTTCCCTTTATTTCCTACCCTCATTAAGGACTAGACTGTATTTTACTTCACTGTAAGTAAAAATTACATGTCCTATGCTCAAAAGTCTCTACGAGTCAAGCTTTCAGATAATATACATAAAGGTTTACACCTACATAAAATTCTGAAACAATGTAAAAATGTAAAACAATGTAAAAGCTTAAAACAATGTAAACTTAATTTTTAAATGCAAAAATTCTTTTCTGCCTAATCAAAGTTACTCTAGTAATATAGATTACAAATAGTTTCTAAAACTTGTAAAATGCCCTGTACATTCTCAGCTCATTAACAATTAGCCATTACCATGACCTCTACTTTAAAAACAAAATGGCAAAAACAGGTCACCCAGGCCCTAGCAGGGAGTTTATTACCAACAGTATCTAGAGTTTTCCAACTGTATACAAATAAAAATATGTTAAAATTATTAATGATGTAACCAATGCAAAAAACATATAAAAACTTTCTTGCAAAGAGAAATTTTAAAATAATTATATTTTTTGGTAATTGTCTAATCACTGTGGGAACTACTTTGTACTGAGAAAATTCACTTTCCTAAAAATTTCTCACCTGTGTAGCCCAACCAACATTTTTCACAAAAACAGACTTCAAAAGTTGTGCTGATTTAGGGAGACAATCTTTTAGACTACTAGAAGAGATGTTTGTTCCAGAAGCTGCACCTGTAAGGCCAAGTCCTTCATTTGTAACCATCTACAAACAGAAAAAGGTAGGAAGGTATTATTCCACAGCATTCTAATAAGCCACCTCCAGCCAAAGTAGAAAATGAGTGGATTTTCATTAGCTAAAATTAATTGTTTAAAAACAATATTAAAAAATAATCATATTATAGAAAATTAGAAAAATACAGAACAGAAAAAAAAAATCAGAAAGTTAGTGTTTTCGTTTTGGTAGATTTCTTTTGTCTTTTTTCCCGAAGGTATACTTTTTTCATAGCTGCAATTAGTTTGTATGTTTGTGTGTGTGAGTACACATATACATATATACACATAGAGAGATATTTTTTAATGTTGCATTTTACTACATTGCTATATAGTCTTCATGGACATGTTAGTTCATTGAGTAAAAATATAAGTTTATTTAACCATGATTCTATCATGGATTTTAAGGCAGATAATGGTACTTTACCACTAAAAAGAAAACATATATGTTAATATATTTAGCTTTTTCTCAGATGGGTCAGGGTAGGCCATGCTGAGGTAACATTTAAACTGAGACCCGAAGGATGAGAATTAGCTGTTAAGGGGTTTGGGAATAGAATTCCAGGTCATAAGAATAGCATGTGAAAAGGCCCTGAGAGTTTGGCTTAATCAAGGAACTAAAAGAAGGCTTCCAAGGCTCAAGCAGAGAGTGTGGGATAAAGTAGCCCAGGATGAGGCTGGGAAAGTAAGTAGGTGATAGGCCACAGTAAGGAGTTTTAATTTTATATCAACATCAGGCAATCATTGAAGAGTTTAAAGTAGAGAAGTGACATATATTCACTTACAGAAGGATTGAGTATGGGTGCCTGTTTCAGAGTAGCAGCACTCTTAATGATTCTATTTGAAGATGGTGTATCTCTCATCAGGTAGTTTGGATCCACAGAAGGAGGAGGTGATAAAGTCTTAGGTGAACTAGTACTACTAGGTTTTCTAAAGGAAAAAGACATGTCCAAATACATTCTCTTAAAGCTGTCAATTTACAGAAAACAAAAAAAAAATGCTCATAATGTAAATATGAAACTTTTAAAAACATTTCTGAACATTTAAGCCATATTTAGTAAACTTTCAAAAATTTACCTTCCTATGATTATTGGGAAAAAGGGAGCATTTCCATTTTTCTTTTCCTCTTCTGAAATGATGCATTCCAACGCTAAACAAATACGGTGGCCCTATTTCAAAAGAGTGCTTTCTGTCATTACTTCACCTGTCATTTGCAATATTATTAATTGGTAAGAAAAATCTACTACAAGTAGGTACATACCTCATTAGCATGGTCCATATACATTTTCATTTCCTCTTTTAAGCTATTAACTTCACTTTCACCTTTTAAGGTATAAGATTTCCCAGTTTTTTCGATCACCTGAACTGAATCTTCTGTTTTATGTATCTTTGCTCCTTAAAAAACAAGAAAACTCTTTTATCATTTCTTTAAATATTCCTAGATTTATATATTCATTATCATACAACAGTATACATAATGGTTCCTAGATCGAGGTATTATTTATGTATTCATTTAATTTATTTAAAGAGCTCAGCTTTTTATTCAATCTGTTACTAAAGAGGTTTAGTTAAAAAGACCAAAGCCCATGTCATCATCAGACTCCTCAGATTCTTCCTTTGCTTCCACTTTCTTCTCCTCAGCTAGGGCAGCAGTGGTGGAGGGGCCGGACTTCTTCCTGGTACAGCACCAGCTGCTGGGGCAGGTCCACCAGCCCTTACGTTGCAGATGAGGCTCCCGATATTGAAACTGGCCAAAGCCTTTGCAAACAAGCCTGGCCAAAAGGTTCAGCATTTACACTGGCTGCTTTAATGAGGGCATTGATCTTCTCCTCTGTGACTGTCACCTCATTGTCATTAAGGAAAAGGGCCAAGTGGATGCAGGCGAGCTCGGAGACCGAGGCCATGGTGCAGGAGAGTTCTAGGCAGGTGCTGCCAGGCATGGTGCTAGTCGCCAGATAAAGTGAGGGTCTCACCCCAACACAGCTTTAGCTTACTGAAGGACCGAGTACCTTCCAAGGTATCATTTATATTCACTTACTGACCATTAATAAAATGAACCTCTCAAAGTAGTATTCAATAAATATAGGCCATCCATTTTTCTTTTCTGCATATATGTGGATGAAGTTTAATATTTTTATATTTAAAAAAAAAAATCACTGCTCTCATACAAAAATGTAAGTGGAGGACAGGTATAATTATGTCTACTATGTGAGTGTACATGCTATATGTCCCTTAAAGGAGGAAGCTTTATAGATTAAAAAGTAAACATCTCTAGAGAACAGATTTAAAAAATAAGAGTCTCTGGTTCAACCTTATCCTTTTGTGACATTTATTATTCTCATAATTTGGTATATGTCCATTTAATTTCTAATAAGAAACAGGATAGTTTATTTCATGTTGTTTTTATAGTATCAATCTTGATATTGTTAAATTGGAGCCAAATAGGGAAAGAGAATTAATATACATTTTAGACAATAAATTGTTTACAAGAAAGTATATATAAATAAATTTTGATTAACATTTGACATATAATATACTCTGCTGTATTATTTACATATGGAAATACAAATATTATGGAGATATATATATATATACATACACACACACATATAAAACTCGCTGTGTTGAATTGAAAAAAACCCCCCACAACTACTAAGTTACAAACTAAAGGGAAAAAATTACCATTTCTAAATGGTACTTACCATCATAAAACCAAACCTCAAAATCAGCACCAGGGGAATTCTCCATCAAAACACATTTAGCATATCTTGTAAAATAAGTGATTTTGGGAGATTTAGATCTTACAAGCTGTACAAATCTGGAAGCATATTGATATTTTCGCCAGTACTTTTCTAGGGAGAAAAAAGGAAACAGTTACCTCATGTTACGGAATAAAGTATTGGCTTGACATAAATTCTATAAAAGTTTAATATTTATTTTTACTCTTCCTCAAAAATTCAAGTTCATAGGTTAATAATCCTATTACCAAAATAAAAATATTTTAGAGATATAAGTCCATAATTTTAATGAAAAATAAAGACAGTATAATAAAGTTTCCAAGAAGCATATAACAAAATCTAATGATTAGTATCACGATTATTTAAAAAATCACTCTTTATTAAAAGTAAGATAATAATTCAAGGAAAAGTTTAATAAATGAAAAGAGTTCTACCTGAGATATCAGAACCAAATGACTTTCAGGAAAAGAAGTGCAGCTCTTTTTATATTAATTTTTGCAGTTCCCTATAACTATGGGTATTTATAGTATTTAATAGTTTTATCTGTTTAAATTTCTAATATGGTTAGATTAGATAGATTCTCTTATTTGTCTCTTTTCACCTCGGTGAAGTCTTACTATTCAGTAGTTAATTTCCCAATCCATAATATCCAGAAGCTGAACTGGGAGTCAAATTTGGTTAACCACAATTATAAATAATCATTATGTAGCACAGTAATATTTCCAAAAGTCAAAAACTACTTCACGTTGAATTTTTAACATGATTCTAGACAAACTATAACTAGTGTACAGATTATATTTGTACATATAACTAATATGTAACATAACTAATATTCCAGAGATAGTTTCTAACTAAATAAATAGAATCAAATGCCATTATAACAACAGAATATGAACAAACATTGGATTAGTAAGGTACAGCACATCTCACTGGATATAAAGTATGAAAACAGGACCTGCAGTCTGATCGAAGCCAAGATATTTACAATCTATGCTATCCACATGTATAGAGTTTATGTATATATATATCCATTATCTAAATTTATTCCTTGGTAAATTTACATACCTGGTAAATTGTCAAAACTGTACCTACTGATGTTGTCAGTAGGTAAGGGTGGTCTATCAGCAAGAGGAAAACCTCTTCCATCATTTGGATAATAAATAGTGATCTGCCAAAAAATTTTTAAGAACTTTAATTATATGCCATTAAGTCTGAGCATTGTATTTTGTTACTAAAATTATAAAAAGAGCTCTCATGTGATAGTAAATATTATTCTATTGAAAATGCTAAATATTCTCTAAAAGTAATTTTTTTGCTCTTTAAACTTAAGCCTAAAATTTAGATTTTATTACTAGTTATAATCATTCTTTAAACCACACTAATTTATTTAAATATGTACAGTATGCTATTTTAGTTTTGAATTTCAGAGACACTATCATGTCAGGAAAACTGATTAAAAAATTTTTTTTAAAGAATATTATTATAGAATGAATGGAATGCTAAGTGCATAAGTGATGAAGCTGCAAGATAATAAAGTTAATTCACATTACCATATTTCCATCACTAGATATTTGAAGAACTTCTTTCACATATTCTTGAGATGCATACTCCTTTAGAAGCTCCACACATACCTCCTCTGAATCAAGGATGCTCACCTATAAAACAAAACAAACCCCCTAAAATCAATAATAACTCTCTTGTTTACCAGAACAGTTCTGAAATATATATTAGTTAAAAGTACTTAACCATGGCAGAAACAAAAATTAAAGTAAAAATCAAAAAGCTGCTCCACTGCAACAGTCTAGACCAGAGGTGTATCTGACCACAGCTGTGAAGTGTTAAGGAGCAAAGGTAAAAAGGTATAATGAAGTGTGAAATGTTAACCAATGAGCAGAAAGATAGCAGAAGGTAGGGTGGAGAATAAGGACTTTGAAAAGACAATAGCATGCCAAACAAAAGCAAGACTGGGTGAAATGGAAAACAAGGGACAGAGAGGATAAAGAGTCAATTAAAAAATTAAAATCACCATTCCCACTTCACACACGACATTAAAAAAAATCCTATACTTAATTTTGTGCATACTCCTTTTTTAAATAGTTTCAGATGTTAAAGTTATATTTTCTAGTTTCATTTTGATTTGAAACTAGGTTAAATGTAGAAATAATAAAAACAAAAGCAAAAGCTAATATTAAATATTAATTTAGTTATTAGGATTGTGAATAAAATATTTAACACAGTATTTAGCCAGTATTATTTTTAAATGTTTTTCATTATCAATAATTTAAAATTCAAAACTTAGTATCAATTCACCATATTCACCATTTTTTAAGTACCCAGAAGGAAATAAGAGCTATTTTTCCATAAACACCCACTCTCTTTTCTTTAAGGGAGTTTATCACATACATACCAAAAATACAGGGGCAACTGAAAAAACACCATGTTTAATAGCAGAAACCATATACTCAAGGAAAATATAATACAGTGATTTAGAAAAATAATCAACATACCACAGCCTTTTTGGTTTTCTGTCTGATTGGTTTTAACCTGTAAGCAGTCAAAGGAGATGTAATGCTTCGTAATGTATGTTTCTGATAATCCGATGGTGGCTCCATGCCCCTAGTCTTGTTTTGCTCGGAAAAAGGATCTAAGCCAAAAATAGATTCTTGTTGAATTATCTCAGGTTTATTGTGAAATGCAGTCATATATTTCATGGTATTCAGCTGTTTTGCAGAATGTGCATTATCAGAAATACCGGGGCTCTTTTTGGCTCTTATATCAGTCCAGGCATTTCTTGATGTGTCCTGCAAATCTGGATGGCCCTGGAAATCTCTGTTTGGGCTAATGCTTTTATGCTCAGTAGTTTCTCTTAAATGAGCTGTAATGTACATAGAATAAAGCAATTTAGTGAATAATTAAAAAGTCAAGTCTACACAAAACAATGTCATGCACGTTACAACAGCATTTTTTTTTTTGAGGAACAGAAGAAATCTATTAAAAAAAAAAAGCTCATAATTTTTTTAACAGGCAGTTTCAGATATGGCATAATAAAACAGTGACTTTAAAAGGACATTTTAAGTCAGGCTGCAAAGGAATACCTTTAGTCTAAGACTAGAAAGAAAGGATGTTAATATGAAATTAATTTTTCAATCAAAGCAAACTAGTGACTTAGGTCACCTATTAATACTAAACAAGCAACTGCCAATGCTGCAACAAATACAGATTTGAGAGGAGTTCCCAGGTAATCATCCTATATGATGTGTAAATTTTGCTCTCTTTAAGCTCAGAACTATTCCATCTTTACCTATAAAATACGCAATTAAAACCAAAAAACACTAAAATATATGAAATAGCTTTAATATTGCTAATATTTAACATTATAAATGTATTTGCACCCACATTTTTAAAAAAGCTCTTGTTGAACTTTATCCATTTATATTTTATATAGTTTTAGAGTTCATGTGGGAATATTATTTTTTTAAAGCCCTTAAAAAGATTAGACTATAAAACTTGGAAGGCAATTTTTCTAATGCTAAACTCTAAAAAAATCTGTATCACAGTTTTTCCCTTAAATGACTAAAGTGATTCCCCCAATTCCCATTATGACAAAAATTATCCTGTACCAAATAATATATTTTAAAATTGCAGCAGCACTACTAGATTATTATAAATGAGGTTATTTCAGACATGTCCATGTTACTAAATAAAAGTATCTATAAACACAATATAAGGTTAAGTGCAAGATTAAACATGGCTGTTTGTAGTTTAAAAAACAGAAACTTGAATTTTCAACAAGTACACATGAGAAGATTAATTCTTTTGGGCTCTTGAAAATAATACGCATAAAAAATAGACTCTTGAGGTTGCATAACAAGTCTGCTTAAATTACAACCATAATATGTAATTATGAGGTAATGTGATACTTAGTAAAAAATTATCACCTCCTCTCCATATGTGTCTTCCATATGTTTCTTTTTTATTCTCTCTTTTTCCCATCATTATTTTCCAACTCACCTTCTGTGAATCTGCCATGTTCATTAATGAGAAATGTTTAACTTTCAAACTCTATATCTATAAATAAAATAATGACTTAGATGACAATTGTTTAAAAATGTTTGTTTTGTAGCTATGTACTTTAGTGTATGTGAGGTCCCACTGGTATATTATAAGGTTCATTCACATCACCTTCTACTTAAAAATAAAGTCAACCATCTCTTGATTATTTCTTAGGCACTGATAGCAGATACTAATTATAGAGAGGCTGCAAGAACAGAAGGGTTAAGAGTAAAGCCAGATTTCTTGGGTTACACTCCTGTCTCTTCTATTTATGGACAGTGTAGCTTGGGAGATTAAGCTTTATGTACCACAATTTCCTCATCTGTAAGACAGGATTAACAATAATATCTTCCTCATATGGTTTTTGTGAGAATTTAGTAAGTTAATAGTATATGTTAAGCATTTAGGACAGTGGCTGGCATAGTAAGTACTCAAAATGTGTTAACAGTTATTATTACTATAACTGCAATATAGTTTATTAAAAATGCATTATTTTCTTAAGAAAAGCCAAAAAGAAAACTGCAGTGCTTGGTAAGTGTCCAAGTCATTAATTTTTTTATTAAATAGTCCATTAAAAACTCACCATTTATTTGCAGATTCCCAAACCATTGTTGCACCATTTCAGTCTGAGCTGTCTGGTCTGGAAATGGAAAAGGAGTTTTTCCTGGACAAAGATGACTGGAGCTAAACAAAGAAAAAAAAAAATCTCATGAACTAAAAAAAAATTTATCAGGTAATAACTTTGTAAGGTAAGAATACTTAAAAAGGGAGATCTCTTCTAATACCTAAACAATTTTAGATTAACTGAAGAACCCAATATTTGCATAACTGAATTGTCTCTGAGAATTTAGAAGCTAAATTCCCATGCCAAGATGCCCATGACACTGTGATAATGTTTCTATATGGCTACTGTCCTCTTGTAATTTAAGCATAAAAATCAAAGATCAAAAAAGAAAAAAAAATTAGTCACTAAGAAAACTAGCCTTCATGTGAGAAGCAGTCAATAATATGATTATTCATCACTTAGTCTCAGTTTCTCTTTCTCTGTGTGCGTGTGAGCATAGTTACTATTAGAGTACTTTAGGGATCAAACATGTTTAATATATGATTACACTGGAGACCTACTTCATATAATGACATTAAAAATTCCCAAGTATTAAACATATACTATAAATACATTCATGAGCACACACACATTTTAAGAGATTCTTAACCATAATTCAAAATCATCATTCTGATTCTTTTCCTATTAAGAAACAAAAATCATAGTTAAGAATTGCCCACAGAACATCTGACATTGTCAGAAAAAAGGTAACGCCTCCCCCCTTAATTAAATAGATGCAGCTTCATGTTTGTGCTAATAACATGTTTATGGAAAAGTAAAATGCTTTTGATAGAATTATCCTTACAGTGCTTGATTGTTATCAGGTCTTTCAAAAGATCCAGAACTATTGGACGTCTTTTCTTTAAAGAAGTGAAAAATATTAGCATTGCTGTTTGTGGGTGAGTATCTTTCTTCATTTTCATCTACTTTTGATCTTTTGGATTTTGAAAGCATATCCGCTGAGTGACATCGTTCCACTGTATACGTTTTTGCTCGAGACTGACCAGATCTATCAGACGAATGGGCTCTACGAAGATATCGAGAATGTGGCCTCTCTTCTGCCTCTTGGATTACTCTTCCCCTTCCACTATTACTGGTTCCTTGTTCTTGATTTCCCCACTGATTATAAAAGCTGCTTCCATCTCCTGAAGGAGAAAAATCACTTGAATTTTTATTCTTTGGAAATACAGTCATTTTATTTGGGAGTGGCTGATCAATCAAAAGTCGTCTTCTGTCAAATAAACTACCACTTATACTGGTACTGGAAGAAGCCGTGATTGCAGTAGAAATTGTGGCATGTCCACTGTCAATTGAGTCTTCTACAGTTCCTGAATCTTTACTTTTTGTTGAAGCATTTCGGGACATAAAAGGATGGTCTAATACTGAAGACAGACTTAAACGATCTGCTGGATTTCTACGAAGTAACTGGTGAATAAGGTCCTTGGCCTCTCTTGACAAAAAAGTTGGCATTTCATAATCTGCCAATACTACTTTATTTAATGTGTTCTTGACTGTGTCGGTGTCAAAAGGTGGTCTCCCAATTAGCAGGGTATAAAACATACAGCCCAAGGACCAAATATCAGATTCAAGTCCATGTGCACTTCGAGTTGCAATTTCTGGAGAAATGTAATTAGGAGTTCCACATAAAGTATAGTGTTTCTCATGTGGCATTTTCAATTGAGTTGCCAGCCCAAAATCGGCAATCTTGATGTTCATATTGCGCGTAAGTAAGAGGTTAGAAAGTGTGAGGTCCCGGTGTAATATACCATGAGAATGAAGATACAACATTCCTGTGATGATCTGGTGCATGAAGTGTCGAGCTGTTAGAATACAAAAAAACATATAATTTAGAAAATCTGAAAATTCAGTATTTAGAATACATTTTGAAACCCTAGTACATACACCAGTATTATAATTAGTAAACTGGTTTATGGCTCAGTTTTACCAGCCAAAATACCACTCTGATAATTTCATAATATCCTTTAAGAATTCCCTTTAATACAACTAAGCACTCCTTTTAATCTTTGTCCTTTGCAACTGATGAGACTTCTATATACAGTTAAGGGAAGCTTAATTTTATTAGGAACTGGGAGAGACTAGAGTTAGCTAGGGTAACAGAAGTCCATAGAAATTAAGAGAGAATATTTACAATCAAATAAAAAATTCATAAATAGATTCAAATTTTAAAAAGAGAAAAAAAGAAAAGCAAGTTAAAGTTCCTTTGATATCCTCCAAAACTTTCCTAAAAAGTAATCACTATTCAGTTTATATGTATTCTTTTAAACTTTTCTTCTATGTGATAACATACATTTAAATCTATAGAAATATATCATAATAAATACTTTTTAAATATAAAAATGGTATAAAAATATATTTATTGCTTTTTTTCCTCACTTCACACTATTTCTTGGAAATATTTGTGTCAGTACACACAGATCTCCATTGTATTTAATTCCTACTGATGAATATTTGGGCCATTTCTGACATTTCAAGATTATAAAAAATATAGCAATAAACATTCTTGTACATGCTTGTTTTCTTGTGCATATATATGGGGTGCTTCTTTATGGTAAATTCAAGAAGTAGAGTCACTGGGTTGAAAGATAAAATTTAGTAATTCAATACCTTGCCAAATTGCCCTCCAAAAGGCAATTATTTTCAAGCACATCCTTGTTAACATTTGGTAATCTCAATCCAATGAGTAAAACTGGTACTCATTATTTTAGTTGGCATTATTATGATTATTGTTGACTTTGAGCATCTTTTCATATGTTCACTGGCCAGTTATACTTATTCTTCTGTGAACAGTCCACTTATATCCCCTGTCCATTCTCCTATTCAGTTATCTTTTTCGTTTTAGGCATTCCTTATATTTTAAATATTAATTTGCCAGCCATTTATTTTACAAATATTTTCTTCCTATCTTTGACTTTTAAATTTGTTAACAGTATCTTTTGTCTAACACATTCTTAATTTTAATTAAGTCAAACTGATAATTCATTTCCTATCTTTTGCAAGTTCTGCCTTATTTAAGGACTTCCTATTATACAGTATTATGAAAAATGCAGTACTCATCAATATGTGTATGAATTTACTTTCAATTTGTATTATGGTCTTATTTTCAGTCTAAGGATATGAACATTTCCATAACTTTTTTGTTTGTTTGTTTTTTTGTGGGGGGAGGTAATTAGGTCTATTTATTTTATTTATTCTTAGAGGAGGTACTGGGGATGAACCCAGGACCTCATGCATGCCAAGCACAAGCTCTACTGATTTAGCTATACCCTCCCCACTCCATAACTTTTAATACATATAACCAAATTGTTTTCCAAATGGGTTAAATACAGAATCAAATGGACAAAAAGCCTATCAGCAACTACCCTTCTTAGCCTTCAATCTTAGCCTGCAATCTCAAATAGCTGGGTAAGGTAATTTGAAAACAGTCATTTGTGTGATGCTATATGGACCTTATTGATTCTGATCTGAACTATAAAAAGTTACTTACAAGAAACTGAGGAAGCTGAAACTGACAATATATTTGACAGTTAATAGTGACTTTGTGCTTTTTTTTTTAATGTCTGTATCTTTCAAAGTTAAAAAGTGTATATGATTTGTTTCAAAATATTTGGGGAAACTGGGGAATAAGAAGAGTACAGATGAAACGATCTGACCATGAGTTGATAGTTTTAGAAGGTGAGTGGGAAGTTCATAGGGGCTCATTATATTATTCCCTCAACTTACATGTTTGATATTTTCTGTAATAAATGATTTAAATAAGTTATTTGTGTTTGACTTAGAAACTACTACATTAATAGCATTCTAAAAAGTTTTATTCTAGATTTGAAAGGATAAGCACTTGGTAAATTGTGCCCAATGATGTAATTTAAAATGTTGTTCTGGGAAAAGATGGATAGCAAATTTCTCCTTTTTTACTTCTGTAATGTATGAATTATTTATATGAATTAACAGCTTTTTTAGTTTGGGGGGAAAAATCTTTTGTAGCCCAAAGTAATAATTGAAACAGTTTTACTAAATATTACAAAATAGTATATTCTTCAATACTACAAGGAATAGAATTCATATCTACCAAGAAAAAAATTTTTAAAGGAAAAAAGAAAGAAAAAAAGAAGCACAGCCTACCTTCGTTTTCTGAGAATGGTTTTCTTCTGTTTTTCAGATACCTGTTCATTTCTCCATTATGGCACATTTCTAATACTAGGTACACGTAATTGTTATCTTCAAAATAGTTATAAAGCTGAAATGTAAAAGGGCATAATAAAGTATAATACAGAAAAATTCAATGTCTTTGATCACTTTAATAAAATTTGTATCTTACCTCCAAGATAGAAGGGTGTTTCAATTGGCAATGTATTTTCACCTCATTTTGAACTCTCTGTACCATTCCAGCTTTGCACATGGCTTTCTTATCTATCTAAAAATAACATGAGAGGTTTAAATGTTGATGATAAACTTTCAAATGTGAAGTTGTCAAGTCAACTTTGAAAAGAGAGTATACTTTAAAATACTCTGAAGTCCTTTTATCTACTTTTTGAGATCTGTGGTCTGTTTTCCCCATGCACCTAGCACAGTGCTTGGCAGAGTAGACAGTCAATAAGTTTACCCAATGCATTCTAATGCACACTACCAACTTAAAGAATTTAATAGCTCAACTATCATAGCTATAATAACAACAAAAATTTAGCAAAATGTTAAAACTTCCCTTTGCCTACTGGTTTAGATAAGTGCTTCTTAATTTGCTTGTGTTACTCCTATTAGACTGACTCCTAACAATCAAGAATAGTATTTTTTTTTTGGTAGGGGTAATTAGGTTTATTTATTTTTAATGGAGGTACTGGGGATTGAACCCAGGACCTTATGCATACTAAGCACGCACTCTACCACTGAGCTATACCCTCCCCCCAAGAATAGTATTTTAACTTGTTACAGTGTAATACAGAACTATGCACAAGTGTATTCTTTTGATTATAAACAAATTATTTGTTCTTTGATTTCTAACAATTACTCCATGCATAAAATTACGACAGATACCAGGTCTAATGAACATTGTGAAGATAAAACATTTATTTTTTAAGAATCTGCTAAGCTATCCTTAAGTTCAACTGTTGAACCTGGATCTACTGTCTTCTGCCTAAGAAATGGGCATTTTACACAATACAGAAAAGGCTCGCAAGTAAGGAGTTTCTGACATCTCAAGTAGCAAACCTCTCTAGTTACTCGCAAAGTAGAGGTGAGAAGTTGATTAATATATTCTTACCATTTTGATTGCAACTTCCAAACCAGTGTGAATGGACTCAGCTCTGTAGACACCAGCAAATGATCCTTTACCAAGCAGATTTCCAACTTTAAAATCCTTAAAAGTTAAAATTAAAGAATATGTGTGATGACTTTCAGAATTACAAAGGAAGAAAAACAGAAAGGGGCTGGAAAAAGAGAAGGGAATTTTCACTCAAAATTCAAGTAGGTATTACACCTCGATACAGCAGGTGTCTGGAGTGGAAAGCATGTTGACGCCTTGCGGGTCTCCCTGAGCTTCCAGCTGGGTTCTAGATGGAGCACCCTAATGATATGGTTCCTCAACCTCAGTGTAGCCTCAGCAACTTCTTCCCACCTCTAGCCAACCCCTGAGAGTTAAGGGCCTGAACAGAATCCCGCCGCAGCTCCCGCCGGAGGTAACCGCCATCCCCTTGGAGAAAGAGGGCGACAGCCTTGCCCAGCTCTAGCGCGGCAGATCCGGCGGGATCGCTGACAAGAAGCCGTGGTGTCTAGGGACAGAAGGGCGGGGCTGCGAGCTACTCACCTGTCCCACCGCCACCGCAGCTCGGAGGGGCGGGTCGCTCCGCCCTCAAACAGCCGAGCCCCCGGCGGTTGGGATCCTCCCAAAGCACCTCGGCGCCCACCCAGCAGCTGTTAGCTTCGCCCGATCCCCTTCCTGCCCACGTCGAGTCCCGCCACTTCCACTCCCACCTGCCCTACTGAGTCTTTTCACCTCGATCTTCTCCCCGATGCAGGTCGCCATATTTCCAGGCACCGGTCAGTGCTCCCCGGATTAGCTCCCTTCACACAGTCCTTTCGAGGCAGCGCTCCAAGCAGCAAGCGAGTGTTGGCGCCCATCAGGCTTGACTGTCTAGGCCGCCGCTCCCGGCGACAGCACAGCCACGCAAAGGTCTCCCGGGCACCTTCCGAGGCCTGGGCGGCGCCTCCGCGCTTCCATTTTGAAAAACTCCCGCCGGTTGCCGTCCTAGCAAGGCTAGCGGTGACGTAATGAGACAGCTCGCTCCGGAGAGGCTGCGCCCGGGTGCGCATGCGTACAGGCACTATCTGCGCCGCTTGCTCAAGTTTCCCCGCCTCCGGGCCAACGACCGGAAGTGCTTCGGCGGTCTACAGCTTGGCTGCAAGTGTTGGCGGTCCTGCCTTTTGCAGGCCTCAGCGGGATGATAAAAAAAGGTAACCTGAGAGATGATATATTTTCACCTGGTCAGTTCCTCACTTTACAGTCTGAAAAGCTACTTCTTCCAATTCTGTAAAGGTTTTAAAGTGATTTTTAAACTCCAACTACTTAAACTTGACTGAACAGCACAGAGAAAACAAAAAATTACCGTGGCTTGAACACTCCTTTATACCTGTGTGCTTACTCCAGTTTTTCCTAAGTGTAATTAATGTGTGCGGTGCTTTAAGAAAATGAACTCCATGATTTTGGTACATTTTCATTAAGTATAATGTTCTTTGTATAATAACTCACGTTTGAGAGATTTCACACACGTGATATATATGCTGAAAAAAGACATGGGGGGAGGGTATAGCTCGAGGTTAGAGTACGTGCTTAGCATGCGTCAGGTCCTGGGTTCAATCCCCTGTACCTGCATTAAATAAATAATAATAATAATAAAGAAACAAACCTAATTAAAAAAGACTTATAAGGTTGGTATGATAGACTTTATACAGATAGAAGATTGTGATATTCAGTAAGAATATATAACAAACTGAGAGCCACTCCACAAAGTTAGGTCTATTTCTAAATGGAAAGCTCTTTTCATCTACATTAATGGTTATATCAAGTTCACCTAAGTTTGTCTACCTGCGAGCTGTATAAAAGCTCTGTTCATAGAAAAATCAACTTTTACCATTTCTGGAAATTCTTTAAAAGTTGTATGTTATAATGCTTGAGCAGCTGGTTCCAGAGTCCAGTCTTCCAATTAGACTTGCTTTTGCTGTTAAATTTCAGAAGTTCCTGTAATTCGCTGTCATTGTGGGTTGTTTTTTTTTTTTTTTAATTTCAGGGGAGTGTTTATTCTTTATTCTGTTAATACCAGGTATTGTATTGACTTTAAAAAAAATTATTCTAGAGCAGTTTTGTAGATGTTCTTAATCCAGTTAAGGAACATCCCCTCTACTCGTAGCTTATTGAGAGTTTTTGTCATGAATGGTTGGATTTTGTCAAATAACATTCTCTTCATCTATTGATATAATCATGTAATTTTTCTTTCTTCGCCTGTTGATGTGATGGATTACATTAATTGATTTTTGAATGTTGAACCAGCTTTGCACACCTGAGATAGATCTCACTTGGTCATAGTGTATAATTCTTTTAATATATTTTTTGATTCAATTTGCTGATATTTGTTGAGGATTTTTGCATGTGTGTTAATGAGATATTTGTCTGTAGTTTCTTTCCTTGTAATGTCTTCCCCTGGTTTTGGTGTTACAGTAATGCCGACCCAAGAGAGAGAGTTAGGAAGTATTCCCTCTGCTTCTATCTTCTGAAGGAGATTGCAGAGAATTTGTGTAATTTCTTCCTTAAAGTTTGATAGGATTCACCAGTGAACCCATCTGGGCCTGATGCTTTCTCTTTTGGAAGGTTATTCATTATTGATTCAATTTCTTTAATAGATATAGGCCTATTCAGATTGTCTGTTTCCTTTTGTGTGGGTTTTGGCAGATTGTGTGTTACAAGGAATTGGTCCATTTCATCTAGGTTATCATATTTGTTGTACATCGTGTTCCTTTATTATCCTTTTCATGTCCATGGGATCTGTAGTGATGTTCCTTCTATCATTTCTAATGTTAGTAATCTGTAACTTCTCTCCTTTTTCTTAGTTAGCCCAGCTAGCATCTTATGAATTTCACTGATCATTTTAAAGAACCAGCTTTTGGTTTTATTGATTTTCTCTATTGATTTACTGTTTTCAACTTCATTGATTTCTCTAATTCTTATTGGTTCTTTTCTTCTGCTTACTTTTAATTTAAATGCTCCTTTTTTTCTAATTTCCTCAGGTGGAAGCTTAGATGATTGATTTTAAATCATTCTTTTATTCTAATATATACATTCAATGGTATGTTTCACTGCATCCCACACATTTTGATAAGTTGTGTTTTCGTTTTCATTTAGTTCAAAATATTTTTGAATTTCTCATGAAATTTCTTTGAACCATATGTTACTTATAAGTGCATTGATTAATCATGTGTTTTGGAGTTTTCCAGTTATTATTTTGTTGTTAATTTAAAGTTAATTCCACTTTAGTCTGAGAGCAGGCATTGCATGATTTCTATTCTTTTACATTTGTTAAGGTTTGTCCAATGGCTCAGGGTCTATCTGGTTGAATGTTCTATGTGAGCTTGAGAAAAACATGTCTTCTGTTGTTGGATGAAGTAGTCTAGAGACATCAATTCTATCCGGTTGATTGATGGTATTGTTAAGTTCAGCTTTGTCCTTACTGATTTTCTGCCTGCTAGGTATGTTCATTTCTGAGAGTGGTGTTTGAAGTCTCCAACTATAATAGTAGATTCATCTATTTCTCCTTGCTCTTCTGTCAGTTTTTGTCTCACTCTGTTTATGCTTTATTGGTAAGTGCATATACATTAAAATTTATCATGTCTTCTTGGAGTATTGACCTTTTTATCATTACGTAATGCCCTTCTTTATCCCTGATAACTTCCCTTGCCTTGAAGTCTGTTCTGTTGGAAATTGCTGTAACTTCTCCTTTCTTTTGACTAGCATTGATATATTTCTCCCCATCCATTTACTTTTAATCTATCTGAGTCTTTATACTTAAAACGGGTTTCTTATATCTAAGTTTAGACAGTTGGGTTTCCAGTCTGAGAATCACTTGTCTTTTAATTGATGCATTTCAACCATTGGGGTTCAAAGTAATTACTGATACATTTGGATTAATATTTAGCATATTTTTTGCCTTTGTTCTTTGTTTCTACTTTTGTCTTCCACTCTTTTTCTGGCTTTTTGGTTTTAATTGAGCATTTTATTTGATTCCCTTTTTCTCTCCTTTCTTAGCATATCAGTTATACTTCTATTTTTTTTCCTTTGTTTAAGTGATTTCCCTTGAGTTTGCAATATACATTGACAACCAATTTCAGTCCACTTTCATATAACTCTATACCATTTTGCTGTAGACTGAGTATTTGTGTCCCTCCAAATTCATATGTTAAAACCTTATCTCTAGTGTGATGGTATTTGGAGGTAGCACATTTGTGTGATGATTATTATATTATGAAGATAGAGACCTCATGAATGAGACTAGTTCCTTTATAAAAGTGAACCCAAAGAGTTCCCTTACTTCTTTCACCACGTGAGGACACAGTGAAAAGACAACAAGTTGTGAATCAGAAAGCAGGATCTCACCAGGCACCAAATCTTATGAAGAACTTTTTAACACTTTTCACAAGGCATTTTTTTCAAACTTTATTTTGAATGATTTTAAACTTAGAGAAAAGTTACAAAATAATAGAAAACTTTCTCTACCTGTGATCTCACTGTGTAGCCCCTGGTGTGCTGTGTACCCTCCAAGACCTGTGGGTAATAAACCTTGTTGTTGTTGCTTTTTCCAAAGTTTCCTGATGGTTATTGCTTAAGGCAATGATCATGATCTTGCAATTTAAGAACCGCAATGGCTGATCCAGTCACAACAGTGGTTCTGAAAGGAGAAAAGCCTGTGTATGGAGCTTACTGCAGGCCCTGTGAGTGCCCCCAGGCATTTTTAGCACATAGCATCGTTATTGATAGGCTGATACTGGTACAAAGTACACATATGTTTTATATCACATTACTAACAAACAACCAAGAAGCATACAAAAACACTCATTGCTGCTCCTCAGATGCAGACATCTTCAATTCATTTAACACTTTATTTTTGTATATTCTGCCATATTACTAAATAACATGCTTATGTTCTTTGTTCATTTTTCAGTTTTAGATTTAAATCTATTAAGTTTCTGTTGTGGATGAGGAATTATGTATTTAGTTGTTTTAATTTCACCCCTCTCTGTCCTCATTTCATCTGATCTCATCCTCCAAATGTAGTTACCGCATAATTTTTATCTCAATATTCAGTTTATATTACAATTATGTAAATATTACTCACTTCTAGCTGAGACATAGAATTCTTTTTCCTTTTTATATATACATAACTTTGGGCTTTCCCTACAGTTTAAAAAAATACAAAGCAATGCTTGTACTTTGAACAATTTTTAAAGAATAATGATGTATAGTTCTGAGGAAGCTATGTTAAGAACATTTCTGCCTAAACTTATACAGTGTTGTAAGTCACTTAATTCTTAATAAAACTGAGAAAAAAAGAATATTTCATCTCATATCATTGCTTAGGACAGTTGATTTCCCTCTAAGGTAACTTGAGGCAAGAGGTAAGACTGCTTTATTAAGATATTACAGTGAGGTTGTTTGAAATTTTTCTTGTTTCTTGAGGTATGTTTCTATTTGTATAAACTTCCTGGTTTTGCTGTATCCCATTGGTTTTGGATCATTGGTTTGCATTTTAATTTGTCTCCAGGTTTTTTTCTTTTTCATTTCTTTCTTGATTTCTTCACTAATGTATTGTTTATTTAGTAGCATATTGTTTAGCCTCCACATGTTTGTGTTTTTTGCAGTTTTTTTCTTGGAGTTGATTTCTAGTTTTATGTGTTATGGTCAAAAAAGTTGTTTCATACGATTTCCATTTTCTCAAATTTACTGCATCTTGTTTTGTGGCCTAGCATATGATGTATCCTAGAGAATGTTCCATTTGCACTTGAGAAGAATGTGTATTCTGCTGCTTTTGGATGGAATGCTCTCTTTATATCTGTCTTTTAAGTTTATCTTGTCTAATGTGTCAGTTGAGGCCATTAGTTTCTTTATTGATTTTCTGTCTGTATGATATGTCCATTGATGTAAAGTGTGGTATTAAAAAGTCTGTTACTATTGTGTTACTGTCAGTTTCTCTCTTTATGTCTGTTAATATTTGCTTTATGTATTTAGATGGTCCCGTGTTGTGTTCATATATGTTTCAAATTGATACATCTTCTTGGATTGATCTGATCTATATACTTCTTTGTCTCTTGGTACGGTCTTTGTTTTAAATTCTATTTTGTCTAATATAAGTATTGCTACCTCAGCTCTTTTTGTTTCCATTTGCATGGAATACCTTTTTCCATCTCCTGGCTTTGATGTGTGTGTGACTTCAGATTTGAATTGACTCTCTTTTAGGGACCATATATATAAGTCTCTTTTAGGGACCATATATATAAGTCAGCCACTGTATGCTTTTTGATTGGAGTATTTAGTCCATTTACATTTAAAGAAATTATTGATACGTATGTACTTATTGCCATTTCATTCATTGTTTTGAGGTTGTTTTTATAGTTCTTTTTTGTTCTTCTTTCATTCTCTTTCCTTGTGATTTGAGGACTATAGTGTTAATTTTGGATTATTTTCTCTCTTTTAATGTGTATGTCTATTTTTTGGAGGGGGGTTTGTGGCTACCATGAGGCATATAGCCATAGCAAAGTATATATATGTTACCTATATGTATACACATGTGTACATTTATATATGTGTATATGTATATATATACACACACAGTTGTTCTAAGTTGCTAGTCCCTGAAGTGTGAATGGATCTTAACAGCTGCATTTTTGTTACCTTTCCTGTTCACTGTTTTTGAAATCACATTTTATGTCTTTTTGTTTTGTGTATTTCTTAACTGCTTATTGTGTGTATAGATGATCTTACTGTCTTTTAAACTTGCCGGTAGCTTTATAAGAGGTTGATCTGCTACCTTTCGTTTATATTTACCTTTACCAATCAGATTTTTTTCCTTTCATAGTTTTCATATTTCTAGTTTTGGCCTTTTTTGTTTTGCTTAGAGAAATCCCTTGAACATTTCTTGTAAAGCTTGTTTGGTGGTACTGAACTCCTTTAGATTTTTCTTATCTGTAAAACTTTTTATCTCCTTTTCAAATCTGAATGATAGCCCTACCTAGAGTGTTCTAGGTTCTAGGTTTTCCCCTTTCATTGTTTCAGATATACTGTGCCACTTCTTTTCTGGCCTTTAGAGTTTCCGCTGAAAAGTCATCTGATAGCCTTATGGGAGATCCCTTGTATATCCCTTGTGGTCCTCTTTTGGTTGATCCTGTTTCTGACTCTATACTTTCTGTATCTCGATGCCTTTTTTCTCTCCAGATTTCAGAAGTTTTCAATTCTTATGTTTTCAAATATATCCTTTGCTCCTTCTGTCTCTGTTCTTATTCTGGGACTCCAATAATGTGAATATTATTATACTTGTTGTCACAGAGGTCCCTTAAACTATCCCCTTTAAAAAAAAATTCCTTTTTCTTCTTTCTGTTCAACTTGAGTGGTTTCCACTACTCTGTCTTCCAGTTTGCTGATCCATTCCCCTGTGTCATTTAATCTACTGTTGATTCATTCTGTGTATGTTTAATTCCAGTCATTTTATTCCTCAGCTCTGTTTCCTTGTTTTTAATTTTCTAAGTCTGTGTTAGAAACTTCTAACTTCTCACTGTGTTCATCCATTCATCTCCCAAGTTTTTTTGAGAATCTTTTAATCATTACCTTGAATTCTTTATTGATTAGATTACTTATTTCTTCGTCTGAGGTTATTTCTTCTTCACTTATTTCTTCTCTGAGGTTTTACCTTATTTCTTTGTTGGGAACATAGTCCTCTGTTGCCTCATTTTGCCTAATTCTCTGTTTTTATTTCTAGGTGTTTGTTGGTTATTTATGTTTCCTGATCTTGGAGGAGTAGCCTTATGAAGGAGACATTTTATGGGGCCAGGCAGTGCACTTACCTCTGCATGCTCTGTAGGTGCCCTTTATGTGGGCTGTGTGGGCCATTCTGCTGTGGCTGGCTGTGTTCTCTGTGGGCACTGGTCGGCATGGCTGGCCCCAGGACAGGCTAATTGCCAGCCCCTACCTTGGGCAGAGGCTGCCAGCTACTGGTGGGCAGGGCTCAGTCCAGGCATGGCTGGCTCCAGTGTTCTGGAGCTAGTGTTGGCCTTGTGGTGTGTGGGGCTGTGGCCCAGGGAAATCCTGGGAGTGGTGTTGGCTTGCTCATATGTGAGACCAGATCCCAGGGCTGCTGGCTAAGACACCCAAGTTTTCCCAGAGTTGGCACAGGCCTTCTGGTGGGTGGGCTGGGTCTTAATGTGGCTGGCTCTGTGGGACCATGGTGGTGTCATGGCTACTGTCCACCCACTGATGGGCAGGGCCAGGGCCCAGTATCTTTGCTGCAGTGCCCTGGTAGTCCCGGAACTGGAGTTGGTCCATTGGTGAGCAGGGTTGGGGTCAGGCAGTATCAGGCCTTGTGCTAACTAGTGGCTATTTGGGCTGGGTCCTGGGCCCTCTGGTGGTCTGGGCTGTATTCCTGCCCACCTAGCTTCTTGGCTTGGGTTATCCCAGGACTAGTGCCAACTGGCTAGTGGGCAGGGCTGAGTTCGGTCACTAATAAACTAGGGAAGGATTCAAAAATGGTGCTTGACTTCACCAGTGTCCTTGTCATAGGATGAGTTCCCCAGAGTGGCTGCTTCCTCCTGTGTTCTCAGGGTGAGTCCCAATGCCTTCTGTCTCTCCAGGAGGCCAAGATCTTCAAGTGGGCCTGACCCAGTCTCCTTTCAAATTACTGCTTCTTTTCTGCATCTTGGAGCATGTTAGATTTTGGGTATACCTTTTAAGAGTGGAGACTATTTCCCACAGCCCTCTGGCTCTACTAAAAGTGGGCCCCACTGGCCTTCAAAGCTAAGTGTTCTGAAAGATCATCTTCCAGTGCAAGTCCCCCGGGCTACAGAGCCCACAGTGGGCTTGTTACCCTTTGCTTCTTGGTGAGGACCTCTGCAATTGTACTTATTCTCCCATTGTGGATCTTAAATATATCACATTTCTGCCCCTCCTATCTGTCTCATTGTGGTTCCTTCTTTGTATCTTTACTTGTAGAATGTCTTTTATGCTAGGCTTTAGGTCATTCTCATCACTGGTTGCTCTATAAATGGTTGTAATTTTAGTGTGCCTGTGGGAGGAGGTGAGCTCAGTGTCTTCCTATTCCACTGTCTTGGCCTCAGTCACCTGTGTCTCAAAATTTCCATTTCTTTTTTGGTCAGTGTTAGTAGTTCATGTTTTGCCTGAATTCCTTTTCTTTAGATTTTCAAATTTGCAATTACTGATTAGAACAATTTGTCTTTTAAAATTTCTCTTAAATCTGTATTTGTCTCCTTTTTCATTTCTTGTTTTGTCTACTAAGGAGTGTATTTATTTTATTAGTTTATGTAATAAAGCTTTAAATTTATCTTTGCTATTGTTATTAAGTTCAGTTTTACCTTTTTTAGTTTTTTATCTTCCTGATTCATTTTTTTCTATTTTTAATGATGAGTGCTTATGCCTTTTTTCATTTTTTTCCCTCTAAAAACAAAATTGTTTAAGGCTATTGTGAGATAATAGAAAAAGATATATGTATATATTAGTCTCTGCCCCTGGTTCCTGGCACAGAGTTCCTCAAACCCTTTTAATTTCCTATGTTACAAGAGCATCTCTCGTTCTAATATTTGCTTTTTACCCCATCCTGCCACAAGGCTCCTAAAACCCTTGTAAGTTCCTATATGATAAAAGCACGAGGAGCATTATGTGTTTTACTGAGGTGACTCTGGTTGGGCTTCTGGATGGCTCCTGGCTGTGGGCTGGTCAACAGAAAGACCCAGCCATGATTAGAAGCTCGGAACTTTCAGTCCCACTCCCCCTTCCTCAAGAGAGAGGAGAGGCGCTGGAAATGGGGTTAATAGTTGATCATGACTACGTGAGGAAGCCTCTATAAAATCCCAGTTATAGGGGCTCTGGAGAACTTTTGTGTTGGTGAAAGCATCCACATGAGGAGAGTACTGCACCCAGCTCCACTGGGACAAAAGTTCCTGTGCTCTGGACCCTCCCAGGCTTTGCCCTATTTATCTCATCTGGCTGTTCATCTACATCTTTTATCATATCATTTAATAGACTGATAAACACATGTAAGTGTTTCCATGAGTTCAGTGAACCATTCTAGCAAATTAATCATGGGAACCTCCAAATTGTAACTAGGTCAGACAGAAGTTGTTGGTAACCTGGGGACCTGTGACTTGCGATTGGCATCTGAAGTGGGGAGTAGCCCTGTGAGAGTAAGCCCTTAACCTGTGGAATCTGACTCTGTGTCCAAGTATGTAGTCTCAGAGTTGAGTTAAATGGTAGGACATCCAGCTGTTGTGGAGAATTGCTTGTTTGTGGGGGAAATCCCTATACATTTGATATCAGAACTGTTGTGAGTGTGAGAATAAAGGAGACACAAAGGAAAGAAAGACATAGGAGGAAAAACTGAGGTTTTAACAATACAGGTGTGAATTTTCCTCAGTACTGTTTTCATTTACCCTGTTGGTCTTTGTATGATGTATTCTCCTTTTCATTGGTTTCTGGACAGTAATTTCCTATATATTTTCTTCTCTGGTACATACATATTCTGCTTTCATTCTGAATTTCCAAATTTTGAGATTATTTATTGGCTTATGATTAGAGGATGTGGCCCAAAATTTTCTTCTCTTGGCCATATATATACATACATATATATAATCATTTTTTGGTAAACATTCCATGAACATGTGGAAGTAGATCTAAATTCTGTTTGAGGGATGGAATAATTGAATCACGTTAACAGTGCTGTTCTTCTATGTCCTTACTACGTCTAATTTTGCCCATGCCATATACGTTCTCACTTCCTTATTAATGGATTTTCAATTTTGTTGGAGATAGCAAGGTACAATCTGCAAAACTAAATTTCCTAGGTTACCAAGGTGATGGAGTATCCTTAAAATTAAGTTCTGGTGAATGGCATTTTGGTGAAAATTGCTGAGTGTGGGTTCCAGAAAAGGTTCCATTTTTTTTTTTTCATTTAATTTGCCAAATGGGTAGACCTCATTTGCCCTTCCCCTTTTGTCCTTTTTTTCTGTCTGGAATGTGGATATAATACTTTAATTAAAAAAAAAATCGAAATACCAGGTCAGTGAAAATCAAAAAAGAGGAAAGTGAAGAATTAACTGTTAAGCTGTCATGTGTCAGTGTGGTCAATTAGGACAATGAGCCAAACTAAAAGTAATAATATTTTATTCATTTTTTGTGCTACTATACACGAGAGGTAAAGAAAAAAAAAGTGCTAGCTTCTCAGTGTTCTGTTTTTTCTCCATGGAATGGCAGTGGGCGTGGGTCATCAGATGACAGGCAGTGCAGACAGGTGGAAATGTCTTACTGTTTAAGAGCACCGATCAAAAGGCTACTATCATTTATGGACTTGGGGTTTGGGAGGAGGAAAAGGCATGATGGCTAGAAGTGGAAAAGTTCTCTGTCAGAGGAGAAAGTGTCTTAGTCAAGGTTCCCTGATAAAGAAGTCTTGATGGAGGTTCCTCTATAAAGGGGCCTCTGAATGGAGGTGATTGGGCTAGAAATGATGATGGCCTAGGGTGGGAATGGGTATCAGAGGCCTTGATTGCAACTCCCCTAGAGAATGCAGTGATCTGGCTGTGCTCCAAGTCTGATGGGGGGAACGCAGTTTGGCCCCATGAGGCTGTCTAGGCAAAACCTATGTAATTGCCTGTTGAACCTGAGGGGTCACACATAGGATTTTAACTTGGAACCAGATTCTTCATTATCAGATAAGAGGAATTTAATGTTAAAAGGAATAATGGGCATAAAGAAGGATCTATAGGATATGTCACAGGTGATGAAAAAGATGTTATAGACCCCTATGTATCAAAAAATAAATACGCAAATGTATTAGACATCTAGGAAGTTGATTTTAGACATGTGCATCTGTATGTCTGTGTCTGTATGTAAGTTCACTTAGCAGCTGTCTAATATAAACTTAGATGCATTTTATTTTTGTTACTGCCAAGGAAGAAGAGCATCTGAGACAAAATAAGATTCTCAACTTAGAATCTAGTTTAGTTATGTATTTTTTAATAATACTAATTCCTGTTTTCACACATCATAACTCATATAATGATCAAGATAGTGTTGTTTAATACATTTAATATTTAGATTTACCCATATATTTATGTTTTTTATTGAAGTATAGGTAAATTACAGTCTTTTGTTATTTTCAGGTATACAGAATAGTGATTCAGTATTTTTGCAGTTTATATTCCATTATAGGTTATTAGAAAGTGTTGGGTATAATTCCATATACTACATAGTAAATTCTTGTTGCTTATCTATTTTAAGTGTAGCGATTTGTATCTGTTAATCCCATACCCCTAATTCACTCCTCCCCACTTTCCTTTCCTCTTTGGTTACCATAAGTTTGTTTCCTCTCTGAGTCTGTTCCTGTTTTGTATATACATTCATTTGTATTATTTTTTAGAGTCCACATATAAATGATAACTTATAGTATTTGTCTTTCTCTGTCTGACTTATTTCACTAAGCATAATATATATTCTCTAGGTCCATTCACATTACTACAAATGGCAATATTTCATTCTTTTTTATGACTGAGTAATATTCCATTGTGTGTATATATAAAAATACACCATGTCTTCTTAATCCACTCATCTGTTGATGGTCACATGGGTTACTACTATTGTAAATATTGTAAATAGTACTGCTAGGAACATTGGGTTACATATATCATTTCAAATTGATGTTTTCATTTTTTTCCCCACATATATACTCAGCAGTAGAATAGCTGGATTATATGGTAGTTTGATTTTCAGTTTTTAAAGGAACCTACATACTGTTTACCATGTAATGACTGCACTATTATACATTCCCACCAACAATATAGAGGTGTTCTGTTTTCTCCACATCCTCTCCAGCATTAGTTTTTTGATAATAGCCATTCTGACAGGTGTAAGGTGATTTCTCAAGTGGTTTTGATTTGCATTTCTCTAATAATTAGTGATGTTAAGCATCTTTTCATGTGCTTACTGGTCATTTGTGTGTTTTCTTTGGAGAACTGTCCATTTAGGTCTTCTGCCCATTTTTAAAATTTGTTTTGATCTGTTTCTTTTTATTATAATAATTTGCATGAGCTATTTGTATATTTTGGATATTAACTCCTTGTTAGTTGCCTCATTTGCAAATATCTTCTCACAGTCCACAGGTTGTCTTTTTGTTTTGTTGATGGTTTCCTTTTCTGTACAAAAGTTTTTAAATTTAACTAGGTCCCATTTGTTTATTTTTGCTTTTATTTCTTTTGCCTTGGGAGACTAATCTAACAAAATACTATGATTTATGTCAAAGAGTGTTTCCCCTATGTTCTCTTCTAGGAATTTTATGGTATCATGTCTTACATTTAGATCTTTAAACCATTTTGAGTTTATTTTTGTATATGGCATTACAGAATGTTCTAATTTCATTGTTTTACATATGGCTTTCCAATGTTCCCAGCACCACTTGAAGAGACTGTATTTTCTCCCTTGTATATTCTTGCCTCTTTTTTTCTATATTGATCACAGGTACATGGGTTTATTCCTGGGATCTCTGTTCTGTTCCCTTGATCTCTATGTCTGTTTTTGTGCCAGTACCACGCTGTGTTGATTACTGTAGTTTTGTAGTATAGGCTGAAATTTGGAAGGATTATACCTCCAGCTTTGTTCTTTGGTCTCCAGATTGCTTTAGCAGTTATGGGTCTTTTCTGGTTTCATATACATTTTAGCATTATTTCTTCTAGTTCTGTGAAAAATGTCCTGGGTAATTTGATTGGGATTGCACTAAAACTGTAGATTGCTTTGGATAGTATGGCCATGTTGATATTGATTCTTGCATTTCAAGAGCATGGGATATTTTTCCATTTCTTTGACTCATCTTCAAATTCCTTTATCAGTGTTTTATAGTTTAAAGGGAATAGATCTTTCACTTCCTTGGTTAAGTGTATCCCTAGGTAGTTTATTTTTTTAAATGCTATTTTAAATAGGATTTTTTTTTATTCTCAGACGTTTCATTATTGCTATATAGAACACAGCAGATTTCTGTATATTAACCTTGTATTCTACAACTTCATTTATTAGTTCTAATAGTTTTTGGGTGGAGACGTTAGGGTTCTCTACCTAGAGTTTCATGTCATCTGTAGAAAGTGACAGTTTTAGCTCTTCTCTTCCATTTTTGATGCCTTTTTTTTCTTCTCCTTGTCTGATTGCTGTGGCTAGGAATTCCAATACTGTGTTAAATAGAAGTGGTGATAGTAGGCATCCTTGTCTTATTCCTAAATTTAGTAGGAAGGCTCTAGCTTTTAAAGTTGAGTTTATGTTCCTGTGTCATTGTCATAAATGTCCTTTATTATGTAGAGATGCTTCCTCTATGCCCACTTTGATGAGCATTTTTATCATGAATGGATGTTGAATTTTGTCAAATGCTTTTTTTGCATTTTCTGAGCTGATCATGTGGTTTTTGTCTTTTCTTTTGATAGTGTGGTGTATCACAATGATTGATTTGCATATGTTGAACACATCTTCATGATCCTGGAATAAATCCAACTTGATCATGGTGTATGATCCTTTGTATGTATTGTTGAATTCAGTTTGCTATTTTGTTGTGGAATTTTGCACATATAGCATATATATTCATCAAGGATATTGGCTTGGTTGGGTTTGTTTGTTTTTTGTTTTTGTTTTTGTTTTTGTAGTGCCTTTGTTTAGTTTTGCTATCAGGGTAATGGTGGTCCCATAAACATGAATTTGGGAGTGTTTCTTCCCCTTTAGTTTTTTGGAATAGTTTGAGAAGTGGAAGTATAAGTTCTACTTTGTTTGTTTGGTGGAATCCCCCAGTGAAGCCATCCAGTCCTGGACTTTTGTTTTTAGGACATTTTTTGTTATTGTTTTTTTTAAATTACAGATTCTATTTCACTTCTAGTGATCAGTCTGTTCAAATTTTTGGTTTCTTCTTGAACTCAGTATTGACAGGCTGTATATTTCTAGAAATTTGTCCATTTCTTCTAGGTTGTCTGATTTATTGGCATATAACTGTTAATAGTATTCTCTTAGGAGTTCTTATATTTCTGTGTTATCAGTTATTATTTCTCTTTCATTTCTTATTGTGTTTATTTGAGTCCTTTTTCTTCTTGAGCCTAGTTAAAGGTATGTCAATTTTGTTTATCTTTTCAAAAAATAAGCTCTTGGTTTAATTGATCTTTCCTTTTTGTTTTGATATCTGTAATTTCCTCTCTGATATTTATTATTTCCTTCCATTTGTTGACTTTGAGTTTTATGTGTTCTCCTTTTTCTGATTCTTTTAGGTGGTAGGTTAGGCAGTTTATTTGAGATTTTTCTTGCTTCTTGAGGCTGGCCTGTATTACTGTGAACTATCTTCTTAGGGCTGTTTTTGCTGCATCTCATAGATTTTATCTGTTTTCATTTTTGTGTTGAGGTATTTTCTGATTCCTTCTTTGATTTCATCTTTGACCCATTGTTTTTTTAGTAACGTGTTGTTTAGTATCTACAGGTTCATTCTTTCCCCATTTTTCTTTCTGTGGTTGATTTTTATTTTCTTACCATTGTGATCAAAAAAGATGCTTGAAATATTTTTTTGTTCTCTTACAAACTTCAGGCTTCTTTCATGACTCATTATGTGGTCTGTCCTAGAGAATGTTCTGTGAGTGCTTGAAAAGAATGTGTATTCTGATTTGTTTTTTGTTTTTTGTTTGTTTTTTTTTGGTTATAGTGTTCTGAACATATCAGTTAATTCCAGATAGTCTATTGTGTCATTTAGGACCTTTGTTGCCTTCTTGATTTTCTCTCTGGAAGATCTGTCCATTGATGTCTGTGGGGTGTTAAAGCCTCTTACTATTATTGTATTCCTGTCAGTTTCTCCCATTATGTCTGTTAGTATTTCTTTCATATGTTTAGGTGCTCCTATATTGGGTACATATAAGTTAACAAGTATAATATCCTCTTCTTGCATTGGTCCCTTTATCATTATATAATGTCATTCTTTGTCTTTTTTATGGACTTTGTTTTAAAGTCTATTTTGTCTGATATTAGTATTGTTACCACCACTTTCTTGTCATTTCCATTTGAATGAAATAACTTTTCCCATCCCCTCACTTTCAGTCTGCATGTATCTTTCACCCTGAAGTGAGTCTCTTATAGGCAGCATATCGTAGGTTCTCATTTTTTATCCAATCTGCCATTCTGTGTCTTTTGATTGATTAGTCCATTGACATTTAAAGTAATTATTGATAGGTATGTACTTATTACTGTTTAAAATTTTGTTTTCCAGTTGTTTTTTTAATTCATTTCTTTTTGTTTTTCCTTTTGTGTTTTTTTGTTTTTTTGTTTTTTTTTTTTTTAGTATGCTTGAGTTCCTTTCCTTTTGGTTTTTTGTGACTCTATTACAAGATTTTTATTAGTGATTACTCTGGATTTCAAGTATGTTGACCCATAACTATGTCTACTTGTTTTAAACTGATAATTATTCAAGTTCAAACTTTTCTAAGAGATCAATATTTTTGACTCCCGTCCCCCATATTTTGTGATTTTTATGTCCTATTTTGACATCTTCATGATTTATTCTAAAAGATTATGTTTTTACTCCCTTCCTCCACATTTCATATTTTTGCTGTCCTATTTTATGTCTTTGTGTTTATTCTTTTATTACTGTTTTTTTTGTATTTATAGTCACTTTCACTAATTTTTGTTTTTTTAATCTGTGTACTGGCTCATTTAAGTGATCTTCAGTTCTTACTATATATTTGTCTTTTGGGATTTTCCCTTTGTTTTAGATGTTGCTTCTTTTCCATTTAGAGAAGACCCTTCATTTCTTTTAGGGTAGATTTAATATTGCTGAATTCTTTTTGTTTTTGCTTGTCTGATTAATTTCTTATTTGTCCTTCTATTCTAAATGATAATCTTGCTAGTTAGAGTATCCTAGGTTGCAGGTTTTGCCCTTTCAGGGCTTTGAATATATTATGCCATTCCCTTCTTTCTGCAAAGTTTCTGCAGAGAAATCAGCTGATGGTCTTATAGGGGTTCCCATTGTTTTTCTTTTACTGCCTTTTGAATTCTCTCCTTAACTTTTGCCATTTTAATTATGGCATGTGTTGGTGTGGGTCTTACAGGATTTATTTTAACTTTTTCTGTCTCTCTGAATTTAGGAGAAACAGTTATCTATTGTAGTCTTAAAAAGGTGTTTTTATGTGGAAGCATTCCTATGTTGACCGCTTGTGCCTGGTGTCTTCTGTGACTGTGCTGGATTCGATGTAGATGCTAGCTATGTCTTTTCTCAGGGTGTGCTGCCCATTACCACTTTGATAGTGTGTGTGGTTGGTCTTGAAGAATCTTATGCATGAACAGGGTCTGAGGCAGTAATTCCTCTCTGCTCTATAGCTGTTGCTGCACTGTTGTAAGGGGCAGGATTTTCTCCCCAGTTGCTGGAACATAAACCCTGAGGGTCGGGCTTCAGCAGACTCTGTTCCCCTTGAGTGCATGTTTTGTTTCAAAGGAGAGGAGTGCTGAATTAATTGAGGCTCGTGTGCTCACAGAGGTCTGATGTACTGCCTTTGTAGGCCTCTGTGACTCCACTCAGATGCAGCCCAAAGTTGGGTCACTTTCCATTATGGTTGTCCTAGATTTAGTGCATGGAAGTGGGCAGTGCAGGAATGCTTGCTAGGCTCGGTGGGGACCCTGGCGTGCTGGCTGCTGTGGTTCTTGTTGCACCATTTAAGTGCCAACAATGGCCACCATCACGCCATCTGGACCACACGCATGCCCTTAGGCTGTCTCTGCCTAGCTAGATTGATTCTTTTTCCAGGAGCCAGCTGGCCCAGATCCTGAACCCAGCTGTGGTGTGGAATGAGTCGGGGCTGGAGTGTTTGTCCAGCTCAAGTTGGGGACTGTGGTGAGCAGCAGCCACCAGTGCAGAGCCCTCCTCATCCTGTCTTTTGGCAAGCTAGCACCCAGGCGTTGCTTGCAAGTGTAGTCTAGGCTTCTCCAGTCCTTCTTTCTTTCCCACTGCTTTTCCCTGGAGTCAAAGGGGCTTGACTCCCCAGCATAGGACCCCAGGACTGGAATGCCTAGTTTGTAGCTTGATCAGCAGGGTTCTTCCTGTTGGACCTTCTCTTCCTTTCAGATCCCTCCCAGGGGTGCAGGTCCCTACCTGATGCCTTTTTTTCCTTCCCACTCATTTACTTGGAAATCTCTCTTGCAGTGTTGATTGTATAGCAGTTCTGCCAGTTTCTTAGTTTTCCATGAGAATTGTTCCACCTGTTATGTATTTTTGATATGTCTGTGGGAGGAAGTGAGTTCCATGTCTGCTATCTTGATCTGACCACCCCCCCATACTTACATTTTCTGGTGCATTCTTTTCCATGCACTTTTTTTTCATGAAGAATTCCCTGTTGGTATTACTTCTGGTGCAAATTTGCTAAGAGAAAGTTAGCTTTTGTATGAGTATTTTGCCTTCATTTGTGAAGGATTTTTCAGTGAGTATGGAATCCTAGATTGGTAGGGTTTTTTTGTTTTTACTTTACTATTTCAGTAGTGAAGATTTCAATCCTTTGTCTTCTAGATTCTATTATTTCTGTTGAGGAGTCAGCTATTAACTGGTCTTGGTGCTCCTTAGAGGGGTAATAGACTGTTATGTTACAGCTTTTAAGATTTTCTCTTTATTTTCCAACAGCTTTACAATATTTTTAAAACAGAAGATGGTCATTGTGTTGGAGCTTTGTGATGAATGGGAAACATAGTGAAACATGAGGTACAAGACATAATGGTATATAGATCATGCAGGACATTGAAAACTATGGTAAGAAGTTTGTGTTTTCCTTTGGCATGCTATGGAAATCCATGGAGTGTTCCAGTCGTCAGTGACATATATGATCTAATGCAAGTTTTAAAGGATCAGTTTGTGTTCTGTGTTGGGAATAGATGTCAGAAAGAATTGTTAGTACACTATTGTAAGAATAGGTAAGATGATGGTGGCTTGGACTAAGTAGTGTAAGTTTAATTTTTGAAATCATAAATGAGTAATGAAATAGTTTTTCAGCATCCTTTAAGATAATTATATATTTTTTCTTCCCTCATCTGTTAATGTGAGGAATGGCAGATTTTCTAACATTAAACCACTCTTTCATCCTTGAGATAAAACTAATTTTATAGTATATTTTTAACAAGTTTATGAATTCAGTATGCTAATATTTAGGAAATTTATAATTTGTTGTGTTTATGTTCATGATTGTATTTGGAAAGTTACTGTGTTCCTCATATGGTCTTTTATGCTATGGTATCAAGAGTGTATTGTGAAACTGGCTTTATAAGACAAGTTAGGAAGTTGTCACTTTTCACATTTATGTTAAAAGGGACTTGTTCCTAGAATGTTTGTAAAAGTGGGATGAACGTTTGTTTTGTTTTTTTAGCTGAAGTATAGTTGAGTTACAATTTAAATTTCACATGTACAACATAGTGATTCATGATTTTTAAAAGTTGTATTTGACTTGTAGTTATAAAATACTGGCTATATTCCCTGTGCTTTACAATATATCACTGTAGCTTATTTATTTTATATATAACAGTTTACACTGCTTAATCCCCTACTCCTATCTTACCCCAACCCCCAACTTCCCCCTTCCCCACTGGTAACCACTAGTTTGTTCTCTATGTCTGTGAGTGTGGTTTTTTTTTTTTTTTTGATATATTTACTAGTTTATTTTTTAGGTACCACGTATAAGTGATATCATACAATATCCTTCTCAGTCTGACTTATTTCACTAAGTAATATCATACAAGTCCATCCATGTTGTGGCAAATGGCAAGTTTTCATTTTTTATGGCTTAGTAGTATTCCATTTTATGTATGTGCCACATCTTTTAATGATTAATTATTTTTTATTAAAGTGTAGTTGATTTACAATGTTAGCTTCAGGTATACAGAAAAGTGATTGTTATACATATATTTTTATATATATATATATTTTGTTTTCAGTTTCTGTTCTATTGTGTTATTACATAGAAACAGAATTTAAAAGAAATTGAATATAGTTCTGTTATACAGTATCCCTGTTTATGTATAGTAATGTGTATCTATTACTCCCAAACTCCTAATTTATCACTCCCCTGCCATTTCCCCTTCAATAACCATAGTTTGTTTTCAATGTCTGTGCATCTATTTTTGGTTTATAAGTAAGATTTTTTTAATATTCCACATATAAGTGATATTATATTTATCTTACTCTGACTTGACTTAATATGATAATCTCTAGGTCCATCCATGTTGCTACAAATGGCATTATTTCATTCTTTTTTATGGTTGAGTAATATTTCATTTTATACACGCACACACACACACAAACATACACACACCCCCACATCTTCTTTATCCATTCAGTGGACACTTAGGTTTCTTCTGTATCTTGGCTACTGTAAATCTGCTATGAACATTGGGGTGCATATCTTTTTGAGTTACTGTTTTCATTTTCTTCAGGTATATACCCAGGAGTGGAGTTGTTGGGTCATAATGGTAGTTCTACTTTTAGTTTTTGAGGAACCTCATACTGTTTTTCCACAGTGGCTGCACCAATTTATGTTCCCACCAACAGTGCAGGGGGTTCCCTTTGCACATCATCTCTAACATTTGTCTTTTTGATCATAGACATTCTGATAGGTATTAAGTGATAACTCATGATGGTTTTGATTTACATTTCTCTGATTAGCACTGTTGGGCATCTTTTCATGTGCCTGTTGGCCATCTATATGTCTTCTTTGGAAGGACACCCATTCAGATCTTCTGCCCATTTTTTGATCGGACTTGTTTTTTGAGTTGTGTGAGTTCATATAGTTTGGATGTTAACCCCTTATTGGTCATATTACTTGCAAGTATTTTTTCACATTCTATAGGTTGTCTTTTCATTTTGTTGATGGTTTCCTTTGCTGTGCAGAAGCTCTTAAGTTTAGTTAGGTCCCATTTGTTTATTTTTGTTTTTTTTCCTTTGCTTTAGGAGACAGATCCAAAAATATATTGGTATGATTTGTCAAAGAGTCTTTTGCCTGTTTTCGTCTAGTTTTATTGTTTTGGGTCTTTAATACATTTTGAATTTACTTTTGTACATGGTATTAGAGAATGTTCTAATTTCACTCTTTCCCATGTAGCTGTCCAGTTTTCCCACCACTATTTATTGAAGAGACTGTCTTTTCTCCATTGTATATTCTTGCCTTCTTTTTTGTAGACTGACCATACATGTCTGGGTTTTATTTCTGGGCTGTCTGTCCTTTTCCACTGATCTGTGTCCTTTTTGTGTGCTGGTACCATACTGTTTTGATTGTAACTCTGTAGTATAGTCCAAAGTCAGGAATCATTCTTCCAGCTTTTTCTTTCTGAAAATTGTTTCCACTATTTGAAGTCTTTTGTATTTCCATGTAAATTTTAAAATTATTTGTTCTAGTTCTGTGAAAATTGCCATTGGTATTTATCTAGGGATTGCATAGTATGGTCTTTCCATCTGTGCTGTGTTCAGTTTATTTCATCATGGTCTTAGTTTTGAGTTCAAGGTATTTTACCTCCTTAGTTTTATTCCTAGGTATTTTATTCTTTTTGATGGGCCATAAATGGAATTATGAACAGATTATTAACTCAAAATCAGTTTCTTTTAATGCTTATGTTTGTTTTCCTTAATTAACTTTGCTAGAGGCTTGTCTGTTTTAAAATATATATATTTTTTCAGATAGAGGTTTCAGTGTTGATTCTTTATGCCATTTGCTATTGATTTATGCTCTCGTTTCCTTCTTTCTTTATTTCTGATTTATTTAGGTTTTTTTTTTTTTTTTTGCTATTGTCTTTCTGCCTTTTTTGTGATATTCTCAGGTCATTATATTTTCAACCTCATTTTAAATATATGCATTAAAGCATACAGGCATACCCAGAGCGATTGCAGGTTCCAGACCACTGTAATAAAGTGACTATCACAATAAAGTGAGTTGCACCAAGTTTTAGATTTTCCAGTGCATATAAAAGTTAAGTTCATGTTACACTGTAGTCTGCTAAGTGTGCAATAGCATTTGCACATCTAAAAAACATGTACATGCCTTAAGTAAAAAATGCTTTATTGCTAAAAATACCCTCATCTGACAATGCGTGGCTACGTAAACCCTCAATTTTAAAAAACGGAGTATCTATAAAGCAAATAAAGTGAGGTACGCTTGTATAAACTTTTGAATTAGTGCTTCAGTTGCATGTTATCAAGTTGCATGTTATATTCAGATTTATTTAAAGGCTGCTGAGTGCTTATTTTCATTTTTGTTTACTGCAATGAAAGAAAGAGGAGATGCAACTTAAAATAGGTTTAAATTGTCATTCAGTTAGAAGTATTTTCTAATTTTCATCATGATTTGATTTTTCTAGAAGTTCATTTTTTCAGTTCTAGCATATGGAATTTCTTTTGGCTTACAGTATCACTTTTTATAAATATTCCATGTGTACAGATTATGTAGTACAGATTGTGTAATTCTATTATACCTAGGTTTTAAAATTCTATTCAATTCTTTTTTATACTTATTGCATACTACCAGTTATCACTGTTTTTGTGGGCCTAAACTTGTATGTTATTGTCAATTGCTTTATATATTTAGAGGCTGTTATTTCAGATTGTTAGGTTTCTGTTGAATTACTGTATCATTATTAAAACTCACTGTGCATCCCAACACTCCCTTTTCTTTCCACTTGAAGTCAGTTTTACCTGATGAGTGACTTAACAGTTTTTCTTTTGATTGGCATTTTCTAATATTTTTCATTAACTTACTTTCAACTACTACATCATTATATTTATTAAGTGTCTTGTAAATATTAATTATAGTTCTTAAACTGGGAAGTTTATGGTATTTGAATTATATTACTATAACTACTGATACCTATACTTGTTATTTTATGATTTCTCCTTGTTTTTTGCTTCTCTTTGCCTTCAAGGTTTTCTTTACTACAAATGGTTTCTTTCCTAGTTATTTGCTCTTAATTGAACCTGAGCCTTGTTATCTCTAAAACCAATACACAAATCCTTTTCAGTGAGGTTAAACAGGAGACCAAATGTACTTGTGCTCAACACAACTGGTTCTAATGGCCTTCTGGTATTTGCAGACTACATGAACATCCTGAACCTATTTCTTTACATTTAAAGAGGGGGAGGTAGTTTGAGGATAAAGTATTAGGAGGAACTTAGAGTTAACAGACAACCCTTGTTCACCTCTGAAGGTTAGCAACTAACTCTTGTTTAATAACTAGGGATTGAGGAGTTTCTTTAAAAAAAAAAAAAAAGAGCAAATATCATCTCTAGTTTTCTCAGACTCAGGATAAGATGAACAGGAAAGAACTGTCAACTGTTTCGTCTTCTAGACTTTGAAAGTATTTATTTGAATTTCATTGGAAAGTTTATAAAGTGTATGGGGGTATAAACATTTTTCTGGATTGAGGATTCATTATCTTTCTTATTCTCACAAGTTGTTCAACCACTAGAAGATGCAGCACCAAATGCTGTAATCTAGACTAGGGATCTCAGTTCTTTTCTGATCCCAACATGCTAAGCTGTTTGACACATTTTCATCTGGAATAGCAATTCTCAAAAAGAGGTTAGGAGAAACTCTGGGGCAGGAAGCTCATCTTTGCGTATTGAAAATTTCTAGTCTTTGGGTTCATTTATTCCTAGGTTTTCTCTTCCAATGGAAAACTGTTATTCTTTGACACCACTTGCATTATTAGCAAACTACTACTTTAGTTTTCAGAATCAATAGCATTTGAAGGTTTAAAGTTTGCCAGTTTTCTCTAAGTCCTCACATTGCCAAGCAAATTTATGTAAATAACTTTAATGACCTGTCCACAAACCACTATCAAGTCAATGAAGTTCAATATGTGAAAATTAAGCCTCAGGTGTGCAAAACTCATGGTTCAAGTAGTAAATACATATTTATTATAATTACATAACTTCTTGACAGTGTGCACTTGCTATCCAAAAGTGAAATGCATTTATCAGTTGCTAATTGTTAACTAGTATGAAGATGCCATTTTACATACATAGAAAACGTTTTATATACTTCGATTCTGCCATATGTAAACATTTTATGGATATGTTCATGAACCAGAACTGTAGATCCTAGAACATTATCAGCTTAACATCACAACCCATTCTCACGTCTGCTCATTGAAACTAAGGGTCTGTTACATGCAAAATTCATTTAATTATTTTTATAGGCACATCAGGCTTACTACTTTCTGCATTGCACAGGTCACCCTTTGTGCTGAAAACAAACTAGGAAACTAAGAAATCAAATGTAGTAGTTTCCTTAAAACAGTTTAACTGGTAGGAATTAATTAAACTGGCAGAAAGTAATTTGCACTAAGACTGGAGTCGGAGTCACTGTATATAAATTATTTTAATGATTGGAGAAAAAAAATGACTTGGATGTCGTATAAGTACTAAACAATTCGTAACTTCATTTTAAAAAACTGCTTCTATATACTGTGATATTAAACAGTGGCTTCATCCTACCAAATATAAAATTTTTTACTTTTAATGTGAGTCTCTTTCCAAGACACTAAGCCATAGAAATATTATTTCAGGGGATAAAAAACCTACAACACTTTAAAGCTTCCTTAACCTAGATCTCAATTTCTAATTACATTTTTACATTTACATTCTGGGTGGGCCCATATGATTTCAAAAGCATTTAACTCAATGTCTGGAAGCAAGAAATTTAAGAAATTCTAAAAAAAAAAAAAACCCCAACACACATGTAATAAGAAGGCAGCAAAAAACTGAAGGTGTCTAATCTTTAACACCTATTTTCAATTCTGACCCTTGCCACATTCATATTTGGATTAAAAATGAGGAACATGGTTACTGAGTACACAATATTAACAAAATTGACCTCTTTTGATCCAAAACTTATTCAAAGGCCAGGATATGAAAAGTCTGTTAAGTCACTATTAAAGTTTAGACATATTACATATGGAAACTTATGACATGGCTTTTCGGGTATGAATTTAAGAGTCAAAAAATTCTTAACAGTAAGATTTGGTTTAAAGTAAAAAGAAGACGGGTAATAAAGCAGTGGAACTATTTTTTTTAAATCCGTGAAATAAAAGACCTAAAGAATAATCCAAATAAAAAAGCAAAATATGAGAAAAATATAATGATTATTTAAGAGTCTAGTAGTAAATAAGAAAAATGAAACAAGATAACAGGAAAGACTAAGACCATTTCCATTTATAGTTCATGTATTATAATGCAATTAAACTAAAACACGTTGAAGTTGACTAATCTCTTTACAGGATGGGTAATTTTTAGGTATCGATACATTTCCCTAATATTCATCCTGTGACTTAGGACATGACAGTAAATTAGAGATTCCAAAGCAAAGATCATACTATTAAATATTTCTTGTTATGGAGTTTCACCTGCTTGACAGACTGAATCATATTTTCATGATTCAATTATTAGTTTTGTTTCTTTGACTTGAAGGCTCCAAGTTATTTAATAATGTATTTTAACAGATACGCTTTTTAAAATAAACGATTACTCTAACAACATGCTAGAGGTACTCTCAGGGATCCAGAAGGTGAAAGAGCCATGACCACCGCCACAGACACGTAAGTTTTTTTCTTTTCTCCTAAGCAGTTTGTTAACAGTCTAAAGAGTCCAGATGCCAGGTTATTGTATGAAACAATTACCCTTGGATTTAGCAAGGAAAAAAAAAAACTTAAGAAAGATATCTGGCTATATTATAAACACAGAGCTGTTTGGTTAGGAAACATGAGTATATGGAAGGATATTATTTTTGATTCATTGAAAATTGAGATGTGAAAGTAAAATAACTAAAGTTTTCATTTTGTTTACTTGTTTTAGTTAAAGACTTGGTCTTGATCTGCATTCAATTTTAGTACTTTTTATCAAAAGAAAAAAATAATGTGCTTCCTGGGAATTACTTTAAAATGATACTGTGGACTAAACTAAACCTTGACAAAAAGAAAGATAATTACTGATGGTTATAAAACACTGTGTAAGAGGATAATACAACATTAGTATCAGACATTATAAGCATCCCTACCCCTAGGTCATCTGAAAAGTCAACAGTGGCTAACTTTAGTCAATGCCATCAGATTTTAAATACTGATATATCAATGCAGTAAGATGTGTTTCTCATTAAGTTTTACGGAATTAAATATCACAGAACCAAATTCCACTTAAAACTCAAAGGTCCAAAGTCTAACCACAAAATAACATTTACTTTAGGATTGAAGGTGTTTTTTTTTTGTTGTTGATGTTTTTTTTTTTTTTTTTTTTTTTTTGCTTACCCAAACAAATTGGGTAAGAATTGAAGTTTTTTGTTGTAAAATTCTAAAAGGTAAGAAAGATGAAGTTATACTTTTCTGTTTCTTCTAAACCCATGATATGCAGAATTAATGCCAAGGCTTTAATTTTTGTGGACTACCAAATACCAGCTCTTAAGAACGAAACAAATTCCTAATGGGACTGTTTGTAGGCTTACTATTACAATTCAAATTTATGAAAATGGAGGGATGGTTATATTTATTTTGGGTCAATTGAGCACTGTATTCAAATGGTTGCTGTCTGTCAATATGGATAATTTTTGCTAATTTGGATAAAATGTTTTAAAATTATCATTTTATACTGATAATTAATCCCCCAGATTCACTTTAAACAGATTTCTAGCTAAGAAATATAATCATGGACATACTAAAAGTTGACTCCCAAAGAGTCTTGAGAAATCTATTTCTTCTTAATAAGTCTAATTTAATTACCTTTTTGAAATTGAGATGGTTATTCCAGTAGCCCAATTCTCTGGTGTACCTTTTCTAATTGTTTTAAAACTTAAGAATTCTGTACATTGCTAAGGAATTAAAACATCAAAAACTTTCTTTTGTTATATTATTTAGCAATCTTTGTTTTTAAAGTCACAGTATAATTGGCTATCAGGCATTGATTCCTGAAACCAAGTAATTTATACTTTTCCATAGAGTCGAAGTGTATTACTCTATATTTATTAATCATCCTAGGTATTGCCTAGTTCTTATTTGTTTACTACGGGAAAACATCCTGTTTTTCTGTGTATTTCTTAACTTCTAAAATTACAGCTTTTTATTTTGAAAAAAAAACCTTTGATTTTTTTGTTTAGCACTGCGTATTTCATGCAGATTAAAAATAAGCTGAACCCTACCTTCTACCTAAGACTGTATTAAGGAGAACATTTTCTTTTTTATTAATATATTCAATAAGTATGTTAAGAGCTTTTGAAAATTTAAGTTAAATAAATGGGCAGGAAAAGTATACACATTATCTTTGGATGTATCTAACTAACTTATTAAATGAAGTGTTATATAACTGTAGGAACTGGAATGTTACATTTTTGACCAAAACACAGAACTGCATAAACTGGCTTAAGGAACTGAAAATGTCAGGATTTACTAGACAATTCAGATGCAAAAAGAGTTGTTGCCACGTTTATGCCCAATTAGTTTTGGAGGTATGGCTCCTAACAAAGTGGGTTGAGATTTTAACTCAAGAAAAGCTATAAACTCCTATGTGTACTGACTGTTATATACTCCCTTTCGTAACTTTGATGCTCTTACTGAAGTGAACCTATATATTCAACATACAAATGAAACGTAACCAATACATGCTTTAAAAATGGATATAATTATTTCATTTTAAGAGTATTACAAAAGGATAGTTAAAGGCTGGAAGACATTAAAAATATATTGGGTCTATGTATTTTTTTAATGCAGAAAAGGGACATCTCTTCCCTCAAAAAGGATGGATAAAAATCCTGCAAAATGCACTGCTCCATACTTTCCTTTCAGTGCAGACTACATTGTAGAAACAAAATCTCTCTCACAGAACTAGTGAGAAATAAAGACTACCCCTAAAGATACTAAACTCTCAATTTTTACTACTTAAGAAAAGTCAGTATTAATATAATCGTCTAAATATAAAGATGTGGCTTTGGGAAAGAGGGAGCCTTTCAAAATTTTAACCTAGGTCAATCTGGTTGGTTGAGTGGCGTTTAAGAATGCAAGTGCCCATGCATTGTCTATGCTTCTTTTTCTTGTAGGTTGAAAAGTTATTTCTGCCTGCTCCCATACTTTTAGTTTCAAGCTTCTGGATAGAACTGAACAATGTCAACAAATCTGGTGATGAAGCACAGATTAAGTCTTTAAAATATCTTAATTTTACAGTCCCTTGTCCCATATAATTTGTATATGAAGCACCAAAACTGGAGCCAAGGTCTGAACAAGTAATGTAACAGCAGGAACTACAATTTAATCATATCATATCAGACTATGTAACATTCTATATTTTGTCTGTTGATATGTAACATAGTTAGGTTTATTACAAGCATTATTTCCTAAGACTTAACTGTATAAGAAGTGCCTCTTTTCAAGTATTATCACTTATTTAATAGTGTTTATATTCTGACATTAAGCAAATCAGTGATAAATGTATATAATGCAATACACATTGTGCCATTTCTCCCTACCCTGCGTTAACATATTAATGAAATCCGTTAAGAAAACCAAAAGAACTATTAAAACTGAAACAAGGCTATCAACATCACAGATGCATGTCTGAGTAGGTCAACAGCATCTCCCCCTTAAGGTAAAGTATTTTCATCAAAAATGGTTCATCATCTTTAGGCTAGCAATACTTTAGCAGCAGGTGGTCTTCAGGACAAGTAGATGAGAAGTTTCAAGTGCAAAAGACACCAGATTTCTTTGAGAAACATCAATCCACATGACTAGTAAAAAAAATAAAAGCAAACTGCTGGTGCCACTCTAACATAAAATAGTGTATTTTCCCTTTCAATGTGTGATGTAGTTTATATGACAAAGTTTTGGAGTTCTCATGGCACAACAATGAGATGGACTAATTTGTCAGGGAACCTCTTATTTTAATATTTAAATTATAACAGTACAGTAACTAGAAAAAGGTCAGTGCCTCAGTGGCTTTAAACCACATCAATTTCAATATTTGTTTTTCAAAATAATGATGCAATTAAATCTATGCTTCTGCAACAACAGTGCAATACAATATCCTTTCCTGAATAAAGGAGCTGAGGTTTATCCAAGTAGAAGCTTTAAATAAGGTAGATTGTTGCCAACTACTTCTCAATCTTGCATGTTTGGTATAAAATACATTACGATAGCTTAAACTGACTTGTAAGTCTATATTCAGCTAAAGCTTCACATAAGCAGCAATGGAAATGAACAGAGGTGCACTCAATATAGAACACTTTTCAGAACTACTCCAAAAAACAAATGACAAAAAGTGGTTAAGAACAACTAAACATCTGTTGTGTGTACCAGATGTAAAAGAAGGATGGCCCCTGTGGTTACTTGCACTGTTTGAATTATGTGATGGTAAAATTAAGACTTAGTCTACTTCCATCTCTCCAGAAGATTTAGTATGCTGTGAGTTGTCTTTTGTTGTATCTGGTTTAGTTTCAGTCCCACTCTGTCCATCCATTGGTCCATTGTGTTCACTATTAGCTTTTGCTTTGTCTTCAGCAACCTCTACTTTCGGTTTAGGCTTGTAAATGATTGGGTTACAGAAATTATCCAGTTCCTAAAGACATGAAGAAAATTGATTATATTAAAAATATTACATAACAAGTTCCCATTAATTTTCTAAAGTCCACATTAAACTTTTTAAATTTCCACATTAATTCCACATTCCTGAGTTCATGTTAACTTAGCAAGATAAACTATTTCTTCAAAACCTTAATGAAGGATTTATCTTCTGGGCCAGCCCAATCTTTTAAGAATATGCTTTGTATCTACTGTTCCTAAGAATTTTGTCATAATTTAAATATTTATTTTGGCAGGAATAATTTTTAATTCATTCCTTTAAATTATGCCTAAATTATGTCTTTTATGACAATTATGTCAAATAATACCTATTTCATAAATTGAAATTTCTCAACATAAACATGAAAATAACTTTTAATAAGTATATATAAATATACACATGAAGTTTATTTACTTTCTGAAAATAGCTGAGTAACCTTTTCTGTTGAAGGAAAAATAACTCATGAAAGTAAATGCAACATTTAATTTAGAAGAAATATATTTTCTATATCCTTTTTCAACACAGAAATAAAAGTCTGTTTCATAATGCTACTAAATTCTTTCAAGACCAGTGAGACAGAAACTGGGATAGATGGAAAAATAGGGAATAACATACTTGGGGAATGTTTTCACAGCAAACTGTTCTTACCACATGCTGTAGCTCATCTATTGAGAGTAAATTATTACAGCCTCTTTGCTAAACTCTCTCAAAAAGAAAATATCTTACTGTTTTCTTTGATTAAAAAAAGACCTGTTTTGATGCATGAAAAGATGCCCAACATCATTAATCATCAGAGAAATGCAAATCAAAATCACAGTGCAATACCATTTCACACCTGTCAGAATGGCTATCATCAAAAAGACTGCAAATAACAAGTATTAGCGAGTATATGGAGAAAAGGAAACCCTAGGTACACTTTTGGTGGGAATGCACATTGATGCAGCCACTATGAAAAACAGGATGAAGGCTCCTCAAAAGCTAAAAACAGAACTACCATATGATCTACCAATTCCATCCCTGGGTAAATATCTGGAAAAAAATGAAAATACTAATTCGATAAGATACATGCACCCCAGTGTTCTCAGCAGCATTATTTACAATTGCCAAGATATGGAAGCAACACACACAATGGAATACTACTCAGCCATGAAAAGGGATGAAAATTTACCATTAGCAACAACATGGATGGACCTGGAAGTTACTATGCTTAAAGAGAAAGACGAAACTGTATATTATACTTGTATGTGGAATCTAAAAAATAAATGAGTGAATATAACAAAAAAGAAACAGACTCACAGATATAGAGAACAAACTAGTGGTTACCAGTGGGAAGATGGAAGGAAGGGAATAGCACGATAGGGGTAGAGGACTAAGAGGTACAAACTACTATGTATCAAATAAGTAAGCTGCAAGGACATATGGTACAGCACAGGGAACATAGCCAATATTTTATAATTACTTTAAATGGAGTATTAATATATAAAAAATATTGAATCATTCACTATATTGTACACCTGGAACTAATATAATCTTGTAAATCAACTACACTTCAACTTAAAAGAAGCCCAAAACTTGTTCTTGTTTTAAAAATAGACCAAATACCTACAAACATATTGAACTAGATTAAAAAAAAAAATCACTTGAAATTCCATCTCCATAAATTAACACTATTAACATTTTGGTGAACATCCTTCTAGATTTATGTCCATGCATACACATATATCCAAACATAAATGTATGAAACATGCTAATTTATATAGTGAGACAATTTTTTGATTCTGTAATCTTTCCTTGTTCACTCAGTATGTTGTATAAATCCTTATATCTAAATAGATATATCTCTGTATCTTAAATACTATATTTAACTGTTGCAATGTGCTATATATGCATCAACTTATTTATCTGGTCTTTTACTGATAGGTATTTAGGTTGTCAGGTTTTTGCTATCATAAACAAGGGTATTTATATACATATACTTGTGCAACAGTCAAATTAAGATGACTTCTCAGTATTGTGATTTCTGTGTTAAAGGTTATATTCACTCTAAATTTCTATACATATTCCCAGGAGAATTGTAACAAATTTAACCAAGTTGCTTAGAGAGAGCAGCCATCTTCACACCCTTGGCAGTTAAGGCAAAGATTATAAATGTAAACAATCCAATCAGATGGGTGAAAAAAGAGATCTGCATTTCTTAGATTAGTGAGGTTGAATACCTTTTAATGTATTTATTGGACATGTCAATTGTTTATCCAATGTCTTTACTCATTTTTCTACTTAGATACTGATCTTTATTATAAAGTTTGTGCTCATGTTTTTCATGGTATTTTATCTAACCTTTGACATTTTCAGTAATAACGTTTTGCAAACTGGAAAATTTATCTCAGAAGTAAGATTTTACCATGGAATTTTACACATTTCCAACTATGTCAAAGACAAACATACACTGCAGTTTTACAGTAGAGACTGAGAAGTCTTATCTAGTCTTGTTAAGTCAGACATTTGACAGAGTTTTGCATTGCTTTATTCATTCAGTATTACACTTAAAAATCTAAAAAAAGCCTTGTGTCTGAGACTAATAAAAATCAATGAACAAAGATGTTCCATCTAGAATCTTTTTTTTCCAAACTAAGACTAGCCTCAAATTCCTGTTTTTCTAAGTTCTTCTGCAAATTGATTATTTCTCAAAGTATGGCTCCCATTAAAAAATTTGTGATTGAATCCACAAAAAAGAGAATTTTATAGTTTTTTACCTTAGACTTTGCAACTATTTCTGAAACTTTCACCACAGGATCTTGAGTGAGACTTAGTTTGTTCTGTGCATTCATCTTACTATTCAGCCAACTCATGGCTTCACTGATATATTTTTCTACTTTTTCCATTTCACCAGGATCCAAATGATCGTATCTTTCATCCTATTAGGAAGGAAAAAAAAAAAAAAAACCCATAACCGATTTTTCAGTAAGCACCAATTTATTGATAAGAATCTAAATCTTTTAAGTAGAAATTATTGAGTGTATACCTCAATACCCATGTGAAGAAGCCATTTACAAATTACACAGAACTAAAGAAACTGGGAAGAAAAAAGTCAGTGTGGGTTTTTATAAGGAAAGGCTTTCTGAAGAAGTCAGGTTTGGAAAACAATGACTGGTGGAAAATACTAAAGGGAAAAGTAGTACTTACACAAGAAGGCTGCTGCATGGAATTAAATTTATTAGGGAGTAGAGAGAAATAAAGTAAGCAGCCATGTAGCAAGCTAGACAGAAAATCTGACCATACAACAGATATGGTTAAGTTGATAAGGAGAATTACGTAATAAAATTTGTCTGAAAAAGAGAACTGCAGCTGTCACATGTAGGAGACAATCTAAGAAGTCATGATTTAGACTGGTAGCCACAAACGCAGAAAGAAATGACAATGCAACACAGAGAAAGAGGATCTCTTCCCCATTCATCCCTCTATCTACATGCTTTTAAATATTCTCCAGCCTGAACCTCTTATATGAATTCCCAACTCTATATCCAACATCCAACTTGAATTCCTATTTGTAAAATCTGAAATGACTACCTGTGTTTCAAACTCAACATTACTTCCCCACCTACTCTTCCATGTTTTCCCCATCGCTGTAAATGGCAACTTCATCCTTCCAGGCCAAGATTCTTGGAGTCATTTTGACTCCTCTTTTTGTTATATTTACATAAAATCTATCAGTGAAGCTTATTAGCTCTGCCTTCAAAATACATGCAGCAAAAATCCAATGACTTCTTCCTCCACTATCCAGGCTCAGGGCTCCATCATTTCTTGCTTGTATTATTCCAATATATTAACTAGTCTCTCTACTTCCATATCCTTTAAAGAATAAGTTAAATCACATAACTTCCATGCTCAAATGCATCCAATGGATTCTTATTTCAGTGTTATAGCCAAACTTTTATAATGGACCACTAGGCCCTTTATGATGTGGCAACTGATAACCCCACCCTCACTGTTTTAAGCCATGCTGGCTTCCTACTGTTACTCCAACACATTCTCTTCTTCAGATTTTTGCAACTGCTATTCCCTTTTTCTCGAACATTCTTTTTAAAGTTATCATACACCTTGAGCCGTCACCTCTCCTTTAGTTCTCCCCTCACATGATGTCAAAGATGACATCTGCCCTTAGTCTGCTCTTCTGACAAATCTCCACCTCTGGCAGTTCCTTAACTTTTCCCACAGCTTTTTATCACCATCTGACTACTTTACAGTAGCTCATTTACTGTCTACCTTTCCGAACTGAAGCATACTGGACAAACAGATTCAAGGTTTTGTTTGATGCTGTAGTTTCAGTACCTTGAAGAGAGCCTGGAACAAAATAAAAACTCAAAATCCTCGTGCATAAGTGAAGTCTTGTCTTATTTTGAATAATATTTTAAACCTGCATCCTCAAGAAGACTGCTACAGCCTGGGATCACTGGGCCACAGTAGTTGTACCTAGATCCTCCAATACCAGATTTGAAATATTCTTGGTATTTTCATTCGTCTACTTGCTCCTTCTTACTTTTTTAGTATCCTTACATTCTATTTGTATTTATATGGACAATTTGGACACTGACATTGCCAGGCAAATTCATGGTTAGTACCTGGATTACTCTTTTAGGTTGGCTGGACTACAATCTTTATTTTACAAATTGTGCAAGTATTTCTAAAATATGTAACCACTTTTCACACTATGTAGTGAAAAGCAGTATAGTTAAGTTTGTATGTTGATTTCAAACTGCTTAGATTTTAACCCTGGCCATATCCTTTACTACCTGTGTAATCCTTGACAAGTTCCTTATTTAAGCACTGCAGTTTTTTAAACAATATATCCTTGTGAGAATAAAGTGAGATAATCCATGCAAAATGCTTAAAATTTACTGCTTGACAAAGCTATGATAATATCCTACCTAAATCTTTGCAGTGCTGGCCTCTCCAGCCCACTGATGCAGTTTTAATATCAATGATAAAAAATGGAGGGATTATAGTGAATATTTACTTAGAATAGAAGTCAGCAAAGTTGTCCTGCAGGCCAAATTCAATCCGCTGTCTGAGATTTTTAATAAAGTTATGTTGGAACACAGCCATGCCCATCATTTACACAGTGTATGGTTGCTTTTGTGTTATAGTGGCAGAGACAAATAGTTGTATAGAGATGGAAAAGCCTGCAGATTCTAAAATATTTGTTCATTTAAAGAAAGTCTGCTAACCTCTGGTTTAAAGGAAAAAAAAGATCAGCTTAATTTTCTCAAATCTTACTGTTACATCCAAATGGAGATATCATTTATAGAACTAAATATGTCAGGCTTAAAAACAGTAGAAAGGTTAAGGGTACTAAAATAGACTTGAGCACATATATAAAAGAAAAAAGGGAATGGAGGTTACAGATGACTAGCAGATTGGAGTACAAAGAGGCCAAAGGGACAAAACAAAGGCTAGCAGAGTCCAGTTTCAACAAGGGCTGTAGATTAAAAGAGGTCCAGGAAACCTCTCACTGTATCAATAAAGAAACCCTAAGAAGAAAACAATGAATTTGGTCACTGGATTAGTTTATAATATGGTTTTATGGAATTTTAAAAGATTGAAACCACTTATTTGCAATGTATTTTAAGTTAACAGTATCCTTTCCTGATAGCTTTCCAATAAAGAAAAAAAGTTTTAAGTTTGGTGCCCAATGTCTCTAGAATTTGATAGCAACAACTGCTATGGCTTTGCAGTTGAGAACTTTTAGACTTACCCTACCCTCTCTGTGTACTACATACATACTACCATCACCAGCTGACTTTATAAATTCAATACCTTGTTTCTGTAAGCTTCTATCACTTTCATGACAAGTTGGATTTTTTTTCCCAAGTCGTTTAAAGCTTTTGGTCTCTCTTCATGTTCCATGTACCTCATTTGAATAGGCTGCCCATATTTCTGTTAACATAAGAAATTTTTTAAAATAAAAAGTTATTAACAGAAAACAACTTCTAATGGACCCTTACAGGATGACGAATAGCAAAGAAAGCTGCCCAGATTAAAATGTCCCCTCTTATTTTCCTTCATGAAGATGAGTTCCAGTGGTTATTTGCTTACTCAGTCCTACATAGAGATGCCTAACCCCATGACTTACATCCTTCTCTCATTCATTAGGGTTACCTCTTGATTTCTCTCAAGTCCAAAGTAAAAACTTTAATTCCTTCAAAGCTGGGTGTTAAAAGTTTATAAAACTATTAAAATGAGAAAACCATAAGAACTATATTGCATGCAGAATTCATGTATTTGAAACTTGGTTTCAAATGCTTGAAATGCATGTAACTCTCTACAAGCAACATGATTACTGGGATTTCCTGATCTTTATATCTACTGAATATTATTTGTTATATTTGTTCACTAGATTAGAAACTGTATTGTAAGTATAGTGTCTAAAAAACAAAAACGAAAGCGCTTTGACCCCTTGCCCCAGGTGCCTGGAACAGGGAATTTCTAAATTTAAAAACAGCCTCTATAACTTTGAGGAGGGAGATACTTTAGAAAAATACATATTTTCTGTCAAATTCTTTACAGATTTAAAATCAGCTTGATTTAGAATAATATTTGATTTTCAGAAAAGTTACAAAGGAAACAACAGAGAGCCAGGCACCTTTTATCACTTTTCTCTAATGCTAACATACCATCATAGAATATTTGTCACAACCCCAAATCAACAGTAGTACATTACTATTAACTGAACTCCAGACTTTATTCAGATTTCGTCTCTTTCTGTTCCAGGATAGCATATTGCATTTAGTCTATTTAAATCAGTGAAGGGGGAGAGAAGCAGAGGAAGGGTGACTCTTCTACTGGGTAAGGGGTCAGACTGACAAATCACTTCTTAATGACATCTAAGAAATACATGGTTTGTATAAAAGTAATATTAACATTCCAGTCATCTACTAAATATCTTATATCTGAGTATCAAGACAAATATGATTATACATTGTTTAATTTCATTTTATCATGTAGCATTACTCACCTTCCAAAATGCAGAGAGAACATTTCTTCTTACACATATTTGCCTTGGTCATTTCTTATATGTTTGTCAAAAACATTCACTGTGCTCTTACACCATAATTTTTAGGACACCTTAATGTTGTATTCAATTTTTTGTCCAAATATGGACTTTAGGAAATTTACCTTTAGTTCTTGAAGCTTATCCACATAAATTTGTTTAGGTTGGTCCTCTCCTTCTTCATAAAGCCAATTTTCTGTGTCTTCCAATATTGCAGACAGTTTATTCAAGTCCTAGTAAAAGATTTAAGAGACAGTCATTGAAAATGCTCAGGCCTTAGAAATAAAAGTCATCACAGAAGGACAGAATGTTTTTCAAGTATAAAAAAATTAAATTTTAAGGTTTTCTGACTTTATTAACATGTTTTCCCAGACTTCTGTAATTTGGAGAAATAACTGATAACCATTCCTGAATGTGCTCAAAAGATTAACAGTAGCACATCTGGTACATTTATTTACATATTTGTATTAGCATTCTCAAGCAAACATTTAAATAGTTCTAAAAACTATGAAATTTAGACTTACTTCTTTTTATTAATGAGTTATAGTCAGTTTGCAATGTAGACTTACTTCTTGAGTGATGAATTTTTCATAGACAGTGCCAAGCTTGTCTCTAAAATCATATACATATTCTTCAACAGCATTCTTTGCATCATTTCTTTCTTTCTCTAACTTATCCTGCATTATCATCTTCCCCTATTAAAAAAATTTCAGATTAGTAGCCATGAAAACATTCGGGAAATGTAAACCAAAACTACAAAGAAACAGCACTTCACACATATGTGTTGGTGAGGATGTGGAGAATTTGAATATTGCTGTTGGGGATGTAAAATACTGCAGCTCTTAGGAAGAAGTTTGGTGTTTCCTAAAAAAGCTAGACAAAGAACTACAATATGACCCAGCAATATCACTCCTAGGTATATAACCAAAAAACTGAAAGCAGGGATTCAAACAGATATTTGTACGCCCATGTTCACTGCAGCGTTATGCATAACAGCTAAAAGGCAGAAAACAACTCACTTGTCCATTAACAGATGAATGGATAAGTAAAATGTGTGTGTGTGTGTATATATATATATAAATGGAGTATTATTCTATAAAAATAAAGTTCTGATAGATGTTATAGAATGGATGAACCTTGAAAACATGCTAAGTGAAATAAGCCAGACACAAAAGGACAAATAATACACGATTATATTTATATGGGTTATCTAGAACAGGTAAATTCACAGAGACAAAGTAGATTAGAGTTTATTGGGGGTTAAGGGAAAGGAGGAATGATGAGTTGTTACTTAATGGTTATAGAGCTTCTATTTGGGGTGATGAAAAAGTTTTGGAAATACTGGTGATGGTTACACAACATTGTGAATATAATTAATGTCATGAAATTATTGTACACTTAGAATTTATCAAAATGGCAAATTTTGTTACATATATTTTACCACAATTCTAAAAATTAATAATGTAATATAGCAAAACCTTCTGAACAGTTTAAATTGGTGAATTGTATGGTGTGTGAATTACATCTCAAAAATTTTTATTTAAAAAAAGCATATAGTCATTGTACATACTAGGGCTAGAATCTTAGGTTCCCCATTTATTTACTAGCTTTGAGACTGCAGCAAAGTCACCTGACCTCCCTAAACCTCAGTTTTGTTATTCCTAAAGAGCATACTTCTATCTCGTATGGCTGTTAGTAAGATTGACATAACTCATATTAAAATATTTAGTATAGTGCTTGACACCTAACTGGTGCTGAATAAATGTTAGCTCTGGGAAGGGCTACAGTATAGTGTTGTGATCCTGAGCTCTGGAGACAGACTATCTGGCTCTAACACAAAAGGTTACTCTCTGACCTTGGGTAATTCAGCCTACCTTGTGCCTGTTTCCTTATCTATAAAATGTAGATCTCTAACAGTATTTACAATTCATAGTTTTTTGAAGATTAAGTAAAATATCAAAGTATTTAAAGATGTTGGCAAAAATTATTATTGTTAAACCAAGAACAAAGAAAGAGTCTGATTATAATAGAGAACAAAATTTGTACTTGAACAAAAACAGTGTATTTTACAACATAACACTACAGAGCACTGACATTTGTGAATTTAAAATAGACATTAAAAAACTTAAGAAAAAATCTTATTTTACACACAAAATTTGTCATACCTGTGCTTCCCCACAATTCATTCCTTTGGGAAAATTAGTTTCAAATCATACAAATTCAGAATTACTCAGGATCTCTAGAAATGCTTTCTTCACATAAATGCATCATTTAATTAATGAAAAGGTGATATAAGTAGGTACTAGAGAGAGAAAGCACTGTTCACAATCTCTTGAAGGAACTCCTAGAATAATGTGCAGCAGTTGGGGAATGTGGGCCACTTCAAAGAAAACTGACCTTCTTTAATGCCAGTCAAGTCTATAGAAATTAGCAACTATTAGAAATGTAAATTTTAAAATAAAAATAGATTACTTTTTATACAACTATTGGTAAAGAAACCAAACTTTTTCTTAAGCAACTGTAAAATTAAACATGTAGATATGTAAAGAAAATTTCAAGAATGACAACAATTCTTAAAAGTACTGAATGAAGTCAGAAAATATTCTGCCTAGAACCTTAATCTTTAAGGACAACACATTAGAAGAGGGAGGCTGGTAATACTTCCCTATATGATGTCTGCTGGGTGCTACTGTTAACGATACAATAAAAGGGGGTAAGAATCATTAGTGTTGGAGTGGCCTTTCTCTACAGTGGAGACATTTCATGTTTTTCATATAACTAAGGTGAAATTACACTGTACATGACAATACAGCGCAGTATTTTGTTCAAAATACAGTGGTTCAATGATCTATTTAATAATCCCTTATGAATTACAGACTAGTTTCCCCAAATTTGGGGGATAATCATTGACCTCTACAAAATTTTCAGAACATATTATCACCTAATTCAACATCAACTCAGATTTGTATACCTCATTTTCAATGTAGCTGTTGAGAAGATCTTGGCCCAGTTGTCTACACAGGCTACTCTGGATAGGTAGATCAATACTCTTGACTTTTCCTTTTTTACTGGTCTGGTTTAATCGCTCTTGTTTATCTGAGGGAGTAGGCTGCAAAAGAAATGCACAAGAAGTGTAAATTTCTAAAACTAGCTTAAAAATAGATTTAAGAGACTAATTTCTGATGAAACAAGGTAGAATCAAAAATATTATAATCTACTATACTTTATTTAAAAATACCACTTTAATACTGATAGTATTTTATACTCTGTAATACACTGAATCTTTCTACATAAAAAACATTGGGCTGAAAATACAAATTAAAACCAAGTAAGATGCCACTTCATACCCACTAGCATGGCTATAATTTTAAAAAAAGGAAAATAAGAATTGGTGAGAATATGGAGAAACTGGAATCCTCATACACAGCTGACAAGACAGCATTTTGGAAAACAGTTGGTCTGTTCCTCCAGTTGTTACACAGAAGAGATACCACATGACCTGGTAATTCCATTCTTGGGTACATACACAAGGGAAATGAAAATACACATCCACACAAAAACTTGTATATGATTGTTCATAACAGTCAAAAAGTGGAGACAATTCAAGCATCCATCAGCTGATGAATAAATAAAATGTAGCATGCATCCATACAATGCAGTATTACTCAGCCACAAAAGGGAATGAAGTACTGATATATCCTACAATCTGGATGAACCTTGAAAACATGCTTAGTGAAAGAAGCCAGTCATAAAGGACCACATATTGTATGACTAAATTTATATGAAATGCCCAGGGGGAGGTTTAGCTCAGTGGTAGAGTGTGTGCTTAGCATGCATGAGGTCCTGGGTTCAATCCCCAGTACCTCCATTAAGAATAAATTAATAAACATAATTACCTCCTCCTCAAAAAAGAGAAAAAGAGTTTTTAAAAAATGTCTGGAATAGGCAAATCTATAAAGATAAGTGATTGCCTAAGGCTGGCAGGGGGAGGGTTGGGGGTAAATAGAGAGTTACTGCTAATGGGTACAGGGCTTCTTTCTGGAGAGATGAAAATGCTATCAAATTGTGATAATGACTGCACAACTCTGAATATATTAAAAACTTTTGACTTGCACTCTTACATGGGAGAATTGCATGATATGTAAACTGTCTCAATAGAATTGTTGAACAATTATAAGCAAAAAATATTGAGTAAAATTAAAAAATTAGAAAAACAGGTTTCAGGTTTTGTATTACTTGAGCACCTAGGATTTACAACTGAATCTTTATATAGCCTTTGAAAAAAATCTATACAGCTAACCATCACCATCAAATTAAATTCTGTTTAGGTTAGAAAAATCTGTCAAAGATGAGAGCTCAGAGCTGCAGCTACATTCAACTGGGTGACTGGGGCAGGGTGTCTCCCCTTCTCTTCTATCAGCAATGACTATCTCAGTATAAGGATGACTCTCAGTAAGAGTCATTTATCATTTAAAATTTTACTTTCAAAAATATTTCTGCACAGAGAAAAAATACTTTATGCGTTGCAGCAAAATTCTTAATAGTGGTTAATTCTGAGATGCAACATTATTGCTAATTTAAGTTTTCTTCATTTGGGTTATTCTATTTCCTATTTTCTATGAAATTACATGATTTTAATGAGAAAAAAAGTTAATGAAAAACATCTTTTTTCCTGCCAAAATTAATTTTATTTATATTATTAGGGTTCATTCTTTTAAAAATCCTCTATAATGAATCATAAAATTTATTTATTCTGGTTACATAATTTCTATATTTTCATAACACTATAATTAAAAATATCAAGTTTATTAAAAGTATGCACTGTAAAGCTAAACATTAATTGAAAATATCAACTTCAAAAAGATACAGCCACAGAAATAGTAGAACAAACCTTTGTTTTGGTTCCTGTATGATCAATTTCTTCTTCTGGAGTGTGTTCAGCATGACATTTTTGATGACCTCCTTCTTCTTGGTCAACCTGCATTTTATCCTGGAAAGAAAATGTGTAATTGGGAATATTTATAGTGTCTTTTTCTTTCTTTTTTTTTACTTTTTGTAATGAACAGCCTCTTAAAAGTTCAAGCCTGTTTTGAAATGTATGAACATAGTGAAGGAGAAGCTCATTGTTTCTGACATGAGAATAACTAAAAATAATTAGATTAACAGGTAGTAAGTAAAATTAAAAGACCTATTTGATGCTATGTGAATAAATCTTGTTTCATTCACCTGTGGCAAAATAAATGGAAAACTGTTCATAAATCAAATTCACAAACCAAGATTCATGAAAGCAAGCTTACAAAAAGAACACTAAACTCAACATGAAAAATATTTATAAAGAACTTAATGTGGGAAAATAAAGTGAAAAAGATCCAAAATTTATGTATTACACATAAATTCAATTCTATTTTTTTCAATGTAGTAAAATACTCAAAGGAAATGTATCAGTCAAGCTGTAAACTTTGTAAGACAAACTTTCAACCAATAGACTGCCAAAATGGACTCTCCACTTGGCAAGCAATCACAAGTATTAGAATTTTCTGGTTTTTCTTAATCTTATCCATGACCATCCTCCTAAAAAGAAGAAAGCCTGGAATGTAGCAATCAGTGTAATTTAGGTCTCTCATATATATATGGAGTTGAGCATTTATATAATGCTCAGAAGGCTATTTTGAATAAACGCTTATTTGTGCCAAAGAGAAAAACAAGTTAGAAGATAATTTAAACCAGTGTTCTTTGTCGTTACAAGGTCAGTTATTTCTGAATTCCACCCCCAGGTGCTGCACCCTACCACCTTCCATCTCTACAATTTACCCAAGCCTATAATGAAGAGGTGAAAAAAGTGATACAGTGATTGAGTTGGGGTAATGTAGGATGACAAAAACACATTATTAACTCTATTTCATGTAATACTGACAAAACAGTGCTGCCAATTAAAGGCCAAAATGCTTGATCACTTAGCATTTTTATTTTATACTTACTGAACTCTTCTATTCATAGCTGTAAAAGAAATAAACCAAGTAATATAGTTCAGATTTAGAACCCAGCTCTTCTAAATCACTTAATTCAGTGGTTGATGTCTGAATTTTTCTACATTATTATTGTCCTCTGTCCATCAAGACCATTAATAACCCAGCCATTTGTTTAAAAACTGCTCCAGTATGGTCTCTAATATTTTCTTATAAGCCACTGACACCTGTTCTACAAGTTTTATCATAATGTTTATCTTACCAGAAGGAGTCAGTGGATGGTTTTCAGACAACCAGGACTGGTATTCCTTTCTTGAACGGTCCTTCAACAATGTGTTTAACGTCAGGGGGTTGCAATTGCCTACTTATGCCATTAGGAATAACAATCAAGTTCAAACACGTACAGACGATGGTTACTGCCACAGGCAGCAGTAAATATATATTGTCATTTACATGACACATCCCAATTTCAGGTATATTAATAAGTGGAAAATTGTACATCTTACAGTTGGTATGATAGTAATTTATTAATCTTTTAAAATTACTTTAAGGAGATCCATAGGAATATTATCAATAGTGGGGAAGTTAATGGAAGTACCTCTAGTGCATAGAACTTGGGTTCTCTAATTTATTTAAAACTCCACAAGGGCTGAGACTCTTTCTGTTCACCGCTATATCCAAACACACAACACACAATCTAGGTGCCTCTAGTTATTTGCTAAATAAATAAAAAGCACTTAAGAATACAATGCAGAATCATTATTATGAACTATACGGATTTACCCGATTTGTCCCTATTGACCTTCTCAACTTCGTTTTTTTATTGTCATGCTCCCTTTTTCCACTCTTGTATCTTGTATATCAGCTACCCTTGTATTTGTTATAACACAAAAGGGCATCCTGCCTTCAGGGCCATTGGACTGGTTATCCCTTCTGCCTGGACAACTACCTACCCACTCCTTACCCTCAAACTGCCTTTTCATCTTTCAGGCTAGCCTTTCTCTTCCTTCCTCACAGGTGGCTTTCCTCATCACTTAATTTCCACTGTGCATACCCTGCTGTTAGTTTCCTTTATATTTATATGGTATCTTGTTGCTGCTTGCCTGTCCTTTTCCATTAGAATATAAGTTACAGAAGGGTAGGGACCTTTTTTATCTTACTATTGTATCCTCAGTGCCTAGAACAGTACCTGTTCTAGTAATAGAAGTAATCAGATATTTTGAATTTAAATAAGTCATCAGATATTTTGAATTTAAAAATAAATAGATAAATAACCGAAATGGTCAACACTTGCAGAGTAGTTAAATCATGGTACATTAGTACATTAGTATGATAAACAGAATAGTCTCTTTGATTCTTAGTTTTGTGATGAAGTCTGTCGTGTTAACTTTTTAATATGTCCAGATATTAATAAATAGTTAGAAAAAGTGTCCATTGTCTGAGACATCCTTACACTGTATTGAAGAAAAGTTGGCAATCTATGTTATGATTTTTCAGGAAAATCAAAGCTATCTTAATTTTTAGTGAAAAAAATAAGACCCATAAAATCATCTTTCATAAATTGACTTCCGTGCAAAGAAAAAGTAACTCCTACTGTTGCCCACTGCCTGGGTGTCTTTATCTACCTCAGAGCCAGCAATGTCAGCAATAAGGGAGAGTAAAAAAACCTTACTATCCTCTTATTTTCTCCATTAAAACTTAAACAATTAGCTTCCAGATTCTACTTAGAACTGGCTCACAAATTGGGAGTGGGGAAGGGAGAGACTCCTTTATAATGATATTTAAAGCCTTCACCTTTTAAACTTCCAGATACAGAATTAAAAAGTTCTAGAAAGAACCATTAAGCAATACAGTATACAGGATGTTTTCAACACAGTAGGGTATTCAACATCACCCCTTACGTTTTTAGCAAAGATAAGGAAACAAACTAATTTATTCAACACCTATTACACCAGCTACAGTAAGGGTTTAAAAGGAGATACTGTATGTCAATGTGGTTACCAACAATGCCAAATATATGATCCATAACATCAGTTACCTTTCTTTGTCCTTTGATTATATAAATTATAGAAGAAATACTCAAGAACATCTCACTTATCTAGAAGAAATCCCTTATATTGAACACCAACTACTTGGAAATGTTTTCTAGTAAGCCAAAAACTCTTGTAAGCAAAGCAGTCTCTGAGTGGCCAAGGCAGATGTTATAAATGTATACATTTTACACAGGAGAGTCTTTTAAGTCCACATCCAGAAATCATCCTAAGGGACTGGCTAACTGGCTCTCAAGCCCACAGACAATCAGAAGCAGCAAATAAGAAATGTTAGGAAAGGTAGAAAATGGGTGCCATGTTCTTCTTGGTTCTAGTGCCCAGGATTCACTAACAGTGCATAGAGGAAACTAAAGGTCTAGGCAGAGACCTAAGAAAAAGAGGTAAAGAGTGAAACTGTTTTAAAAACTCCTTCTAAAAGGCAGAGTGCTTTCAACTTTAATAAAAATAAATCTTAATGGATTAACTTTACATGTCTGACAAAAGTTGTGAACTACAATTAAGAAAATTAACTTTTCACCTATTACTCTTAACGTTAATTTAAGAAAAACTGACTATTGTGATTCAGTAACAGATTAGGACAGTGTTTCCTTCACTTCAAGGAGAGGAGAATGTAATGCCAAAATAATACATGAGAAGAATGAAAGAAAATGCCATGGTCCTTAAATGAAGTACTTTAAGGAGGAGTGGTAGAATTCTGATCAATCTGGAAGAAAAGATTTTACAGTGATTTTTAATAAAAAACAGACAAAAAGACAACTTTCACAAAAGGGAGAAACTACTGAAATTTAACAAAAGAAAATCCATTCTTAGCATGCACAAATATATGAAAAAAAATATGAAAAATCAAGGGCAGGTATCCAATTATGATTTGAAAAAATCCAACAAAAGCCATTAAAATAACTTACAAATAGTATACATAAAAAAATGAAAACTTTATGTAATTCAATATAATCACTTTCTCCTAAGATTCCTTCATCTATACGCTGCCAAGAGTAAATGCAATGTTACATAACTCATAAGGAAATAAACTGTCAAAAATCTGTTTTTATGTTACTGAATATAACATATTCTTTTGGTCAACTGCCACAGATATCCCCTAAGTCCTGAAAAATTCTTTATTAAGCATGGATTTTCAATCTAAAAATACATATGTATACAGTTCAGAATTTACTATTCTGAATTGGTTTATCTGTAAGCAAAAAAGTTAGCAATAATAAATGTTTTTAATAGATGAAAAGAATTTAGGAAAGATGACTCCAGACACATATACATATTTTCCATATAATGCTATGAAGATATATGCAAGCCTCTGAAAAGTATGTTACAATGTGAAAGATGCAGCGCATTCAAAATAGAATTATTCTTTAATGCTTTTATTTTTATAAGTCTATACACTGATTCCAACGGCATAACTTCTGAGTAAAACCTCAGTATTAATGTTTTCAACTACTAAAGTACCAGTTACAATTAAGGTACTGTATATATTATTAATTAGAGGAATCTGGAAATACAATTTCTACATACCACATCATCTTTGCTTTCATTCTTAAGAGAAGTTTCTGTCTCCATAGGAACATCACTGGGATCCCCTTCTATGTTCTGCTTCTCAATTACTGATGCACTAGCCACACTGAAGATTCCATGGATGTTAATACGAACTTTAACCTTCACTTTGGAACTGTCACCATCAGACTGTGGGAAAACATTCTGAATAGTGAAGCTCCCTGAAGGAAAAAAGAGCTTTGATCAGTACCTGGGCCTCAGATTAACTCATTCAATTCATTCATTCAATAATTTTACTATCATCTTTCAGATGCTGGCAAAAAAAAATCATAAAATTATTATCATATCCTGATTAATTACCATGGGACAGGAATTTTCCCAAGATCACCTTTTTATACACTAATAAATAACCTGGTGTAAAAATTCAGAAAGGTTAAGCAATCTGTTCAAAATCACCAATGCTAGGAAAAAGGAGTTGGGATCTTAAGGACAAATCCTAACCCAAGGCAATGTAACTTTTAAGTGTTTTGTAATATTGCCACACTACAACCAAAATAACAAAATTCAGTTTCTGAGTTTGAAAACAAAATAGATACTCATAATCATTTGGTAATTCATAAATAAAGCAATTTAAAACTTTTTTCTGGATTTTTCCTATAGCAAAATTGCTAAGTTATCCAGTCACTACTACCTACTGAGGTCACATTAATTTTTCACTTTAAGAAATCTACTGATGTTTTATTTTTCAAAAAAAAGTCTCAAATATATAATGTTATCCATAGTAGAGAGAGAATACTGGGCAGAAAAACTGTATAGTAAAAAAAATCCGGTTGACCTTTTTTATAAGTTCAGTTCTTAACACCTTCCCCCGCACCCCATTCATATATTGAAACTCTACTCTTTAGTACCTCAGAAGGTGACCTTAGTTGGAGACAGAGTCTTTACAAGGTAATCCAGTTAAAATGCAGTCATCAGGGTAGGCTCTAATCCAAAAACATGGTATCCTTATTTCAATACCAAGGAGAATGTCATGTGAATATACAGATGGCCATCTATGAACCAAGGACTGAGACCTGTGATAGATCCTTCCCTCACAGCCCTCAGAAGGAACCAATCCTGCCAACACCTTGATTTTGAACCTCTAGCCTCCAGAACTGAGACAGTACATTTCTGTTGTTGAAACCACCTAGTTCGTAGTACTTAGTTACAGAAGCCCTAGGAAACGAACACCATTTTCAGTAACTTACTATTACTGCTTTAAATAACATAATTTAAATATTTATGTTGTCCCCTTTTTAGTCTGTCAATAATTAGAAAACTTCAGAACTTAATATTCTTCCTCTTTTAAATGATACAAAATCATACTTTGTTTTATATCTTCTAAAAACATCACACTCAGCTAAAATGGGTAGTACAGTCTCCTATTTCCACTTATTAATCCAGTGATACTTATTCTAGTTGTTGCCAATGAATATAAGTTTAAAATCAGAAAATAAATAATCAGCAGCACAATTTCAATTTACTGATTAGAGTTTTCCCATAAAAATAACCCTCACTCAAATCTTTCAGACCAATTACAGTCCGTTTTAAATACAGAAGTCAAAATGAACTGAAAAAGATCCAAAGCTGCTGTTACCTCAGAAACTCTAAGCACTAAAAAGTGCATATTTAGAAAAAAGTATGAGTATCCTTCTTTAAAAACCCAGTGCTAGCTTAGCTGAAACGTTAATTTGTTTCCTTGATTCAAATCTTAACATATTTATTAGAGGCTAAAATTTGTAAAAAAAAAAAAAAAATTGTGGAGTTCTCTCACCAATTCTTGGATCAGGATAAGGCACTTCATGTAAGTTAGTATAAAATGCATCTAGTTCAAATGGTTCCTTCTTATGGAAAGTAATGACTTTTGAGAATGGGGCAGGATGATTCTTACAGAATACTTCACATTCCCTAAAATAGAGTGGGAAAACAGTTAAAAACAAACAGAAAGTTGCCTATGAACCTAATTACAGAATCCATCTCATTTTGAATTCATAAGCAACAACTGTAAAGACCTCTGTGCACAAAGATTAAGCAAAATAATTACTGATTTTGCTGTAAATATGCGTTTTGACAGGTTTATGGCTGAAAGTTTTTAGAATGTCTGTCATAGTAACAGACAATCTAATCCTACTAAAAAGAAAAAAAATACCTGAAAACAGGTATATTTTTAAGGCAAATATATATTTTTTTTTTTGCTCACATCTTGAGGATCAAATTCTATCCATTAGTTTCCAAAATACTTATTATATGTAACTCTTTGTATTCTTGCTCCCTTAAAAAAATACTTTTATTTGGAAATAATTTCAAATTCATAAAATGGTACAAAAATCAAAACAGGGTAAGGAACACCTGTGTACCTTTATGTAAATTTGCTACTATTTTATCCCATTTCTTTCATCATTTCAGTGCATACACTCTGTGAATGTGTATAATTTCTTCTGATCAGCTTGAGGGTACATACATGATATCCCTTTACCTCTAAATCCTTCAATGTGTATTTCCTAACAGGGACATTCTCTAACATAACCACAGTACAGTTGTCAACTTTATAAACTTACACTGATACTTTACAATCCATATTCCAATTTTTTCGGTTGATGTAACAATGTCTTTTACAGTATTTTCTCTTCTCTAGTACTGGAGGCTTTTAAACTATACATAGCAATTCCTATTCCTTCAACAGTGTAACAGAAATTATTTATAACTGTTGCTTATAGTGGCCCATAAATGCATTCTTTAGTATTATGTATACCATCGTCATATTAATTATGCAAGGTTTGAAAATCTCACCTTTATGGACCTTTTCCTTTATCCTAGTTTTGAAGAACCTCCCATTACCTTCTACTTTCTTATTATAGTCACTAGAATATTTTTACTTTATTTATATTTAACTTCCCATATGTTTTCTTGTAATTTTTTTTTCTGGATCACTTATACTTTTAATTCAAATTAATTCAAATTAACTTTAAAGAATATTTCTTGCCTCAAAATTGACATTAACACATGCCATTTAGGATGCCTAGCAAAAACCTCCCAATCAGGCTGATAATCCGTATTTTTGAAATTTGTGCAATAATTTCAGTTTCTTGGGGGTGTGGATGTATAGAGCACAGAACAAAATTTTAAATGCAACTTCAAAACATAAATACAAGTTTATTTTATTATACAAATTATATGTCTGAAAAGTAGTCAAATATAATACTTGAAATACAAATTTCATTTTCTTAGGGAAGTAGGCTATTAAATCCCAGCAGTTCACAGAAAAGGAAATATAAATGTCAAAGCATGAAAAGATTGCAGCTCTCAATAGTCAAAAATACAAATTTAGTAACAAAGTGCTTTTTTTTTAACTATTAGAATGTTAAACTTATAGGGGAAAATGAACTAAAATAGGTTATGTCATGCAATGTTAATAGGAATATAAATATATATAGTCTTTTTACTGGATAATTTGGCAGTAATAGTTACAATAATGCTCCAATCCTTTGGCTTACTTTGACTCCTACACAGTTACCTTACAGATATACCAAACATAACTAAAGGAGATGTGTAAAAAGATATTCCTAATAGCACTGCTTGAAACAGGAAAAACATGACTGCACAGTGTACTGGTTAAATTATGGCACATATAATTGTTGAAAAAATAGTTACTGTCTATTGACATGGAAAGGTGGCATGTATTTAAAAAAGCAAGTTGTACTGGAGGTACATAGATGACCATGTAAGTATTTAAAAAGTGCTTTTATTTGGATAGTCAAAGAAAATGACTGGACATACATCCACCTGTTAACAATAGTTACCTCTTACAAAGTGGGCTAAGGGAGTTGGGGCATGGTAAATGCAGGTTTTTAAGTATTTATATTTCTGTACTGTGATTTTTCTTTGAAAACGAGAATGTTTTACTTTTATAATCAGATATTAATAAAAAGTATGCCATCATGGCTTACATATTACATATCATTTTTATATTCTTTTTTCTAAAATTTTATTTAAAAGTATTTGACAATTTTAAGAAGTGCAAATTCCTCTAATTTAGAAAAACAGGTTCAAATTGGTTATTTATGACAAGATCTAACCAAGACTTTAGAAGTAACTCACCCATTTCCATCTTCAAAAGAGGTCTTCCATCTTAGTGTGATTGAATAGGGAACAACGTCTGTTATGGAAAATTCACGCACTTTAAATGCTGGTGAGAGAATCGCACACTGAAAATAAGATGTATATCATATTTAAATCAACAAACACCAAACACATCCTAGGTTACCCTGATTGAACTGCTTAGTAAAGTTCTTATAATAAAATTGTTACTTTTTTTTTTGGTAATAACTAGTAAATTTAAAATGTCAGAGTACTCCTTCTGTGACCTTACAAAAATTAATGTAAAATATTAAATCTCAAAAAAAGAATTTTAAATAGGAAATTACAAGAATTCATAGAATAAATGTTCTCTCAGTACAAATATGGATATGTTACCCTATGACAATTTAAAAACAAGTAAGACACCACACTTATTTTTCAGGAATAATTTCGATTTCATTTTAGCTTACTGATGAGTGGTTGGACCAGATACTATTAAGACATTCCTTTAGGTCTATCATATTTCTGGCAAAATATACATTCTAAAAAAAAAAGAAAGAAAGATTAATAATCATACCTGTAATGCACATCCTCTTGCAACAGCTTCATCAGCATTTAATGTGGTACTTATGTCTTTAAGAAAGAATTTAGTGATTTGTTCCTTCACTGCAGGAATTCGTGTTGCTCCCCCTACAATTTCTATGCTACTTACATCTTCACGTTGTAAGTCTGAAAAACAAAATGTTTAATTGAGAAAAATAACATCATCTTTATAAAAATGTGAACAGTAAACCCTGGAAATTAATTCTTTTAAAAGTGGCTTTTTAAAATTTGCTCAAAACAAGGTAAAATGGAAAGAAGATAGAAACAAATTTTGGAAAAAGGCAAAATTTGATAGATATTAATTATCTGTGTGTCACTCGGTCTAGATGATGAAGTGACAGTAAGGACGGACAAGCACTTCATGGGCTTTAAAGGCACTCTTCAGAGTCCTTCAATTTTTTTTAAACTTTTACCTCACAAATCCCCACAGAAGGTATTTTTAACTGATTACCAAAAACCTTAAGAAAAAGCAGTCATGTCCCCATTTCTACTTTTCATCTTAGAATCTTCAAAAACTTTCATATAGACACCTTCAAATATAACCAGCATTAGTTTTATGATGTGAACAGTATAAGTCAGGAGTTCTCATAAGCTCCAATTTTTAGTGCCCTGTTGTTATGGAATAAAGAATGAGTTATAATCTCTAAAATAAATACAAATCTTCAAACACCGTATGAAGTTTTCATTGTTTTTACCATTTCCCATCCCATTCAAATAACACCATGGTACAGTTCTGATGGTTAGTTCAGTAACTTCCACTTACTAGCTTGTTCCATTACTGCTTTTAATGGTGGTTCAACCCTGGCGAAGAGGGAAGCACATAATTGTTCAAATTGAGCCCTGTGGGAAAATGAAATAAAATTCATTACTCTGGGATATAAAATTGAGCATATCTTGTAGAATAACAATTAAAATTCACTATTTTGAAATATAAAAATTGAGCATATCTTCTAAAATAACAGAATGAAAACATTCAGACATGATTTAAATATTATAAAATAAGCAAACACTTTTCAAACTGAAAACATACATAGTACCTGTTCATTTTACTAGAAACATCAAGGTCATTCATGAAACATTCAATGTTCAGTGGAAGATCTGATGCATTTGCACTCATTAGCTTCTTTAGTTTTTCACATTCCTGATATAAACGCAACAAGGCCCGAGAGTTTTCTTTCACATTTATCTTATATTTGGTCCTGAACTCATCACAGAAGTAGTCTACCAAAGCCTCATCAAAGTTCCTGCCACCCAAATATGGATCAAATGTAGTAGCCAAGACCTGTTTAATTGAAAAATGAGAACTGAATTTTCAGAAATATAGATGCTTTCAGAAAAACAAACAAAAAACAAAAATACCTTTTAAATTGAAAATAAAACCAAAACCGCAAATCTTGTCAAAAATCACAGGGGTGCCAAATTTGGAATCACCTGTAGTAACTATCACTAATTTTTAGCCAACATATTTATCCACTCTGAATTATCTGCTTTAGGTTACAGAGCTATATACCATGAAGTAAAAGAATAATTCTAATTCTGAAATAATTCAGTTACAATGACTAAAACTTCATTATCTCACATCCTATGGTTGTACAACAGCACTGAACAGGTGGGCCAAAAACCATGTTTAAGAGAGCAAGGAAACGTATTCAATAGCTTGTAATAACCTATAGTGAAAAAGAATATATATATTTGTATAACTGAATCAGTATGTTGTATGCAGAAACTAATACAACATTGATTTTATACTTCAATTAAAAGTTTAAAAAAAAAGAGAGCAAGGAAACAGTTCTAAATATGTAACCCAAAACAAAACAGCCAAGAAGAACCAATTCAAAGATCAAATCTAAAGTATTTTGCAATTTGTCAATTTAAAAATCAGGAATTAGTGCCCCCAACCCTTGCCCCAAAAGTCAGGCTATTTTTTTAAAACTTGTATCTTTTTTTAGGTTCCACATATAAGTGATATCATATATTTGTCTTTCTCTGTCTGACTTGTTTCACTTAATATGATAATCTCTAGGTCCATCCAAGTTGCTGCAAATAGCATCATTTCATTCCTTATGGCTGAAAAAGCCAGGCTATTTTTTGTAAATACATAGAAGGAAGAAAAAAGCACACAAGGGACCAAAAAAGAAAACAGAAAAAAATGAGGTGAGACAAGAATTCAATATAATAAACTTGTTGAGCAATAGACCACAACTAACAGTCAAATGGAAGAGGAGTAGACAAGTCAGAGCACTAGACCACTACAGCTCTGGAAAACACAACCAAGACATCTAGTCTCAATTCCCAGGGTAGAGGGCAAAAATGACTACTTTTAGTAGTCACTGCTAAAAAAGGAGAATCCCATTGTTGGTATGGTTCATCAGCTTTTTTTCCCAAGGACAAGTGGTGGAATAGTGGTAAACATCACTGTAGGATGTGAGCACAATCTGATGGGGGTGTCATCCCAGTCTAGCATGGAAAATTCATGGACAAACTTCTCATGATGTCCAGTATTACCTAAAATTAGATGCAAAACTGTGTAGGTATGTGACTAGTGGAAATGTGCATCCTTCTGGGGAGAAGGGTCATAGCTTTTATCAAACTTCCAAAGGGGTCTGTGATCTAAAAAATTATAGGTCTACTCCAAGGTAGTCACTAAAAAGGAAGAAAGAAAAATGTTTTAATTAAGTTAAAATTCAAAACTAACTTCCAAGGATTAAACCAATTTGCAAAAAATTACCCTGCATTCACTATGAGTCATTTCCCTTTAATTTTCTGATTAGAAGAATGTTATTGTAATAATATAAACTGCAATACAAAAGGCTCTAAAAGGTGTTGGATAATCCAAAGCATTTAATCTTCTGAGCAAATTCTACACATGTGAGAAATGGAGAGAGTGAGCGTGTAAGTCTGGATAAGATAATCAAGGTAAAAAAGAATATAAAACCAAACAAAGGCTATAAGAAGATAAACAAAAGTAAATAGTGCCACATTGTAGAGAATTTTGATAAGGGGCTCCTGGATAGAAAGGGTTCTAAACACAACGGGAATCATTTTAGAAAATGTCGCCTATATATATTTATAAATATGTAATTTATGCTCCCTGATAGTTATTTTTATTGAGTTATTAAGTCAGCTAATAAATTATAATATCTTTACGGCATTCCAAGCATCTTATATACATTAACTTATTTTGTCCTCAAAGTTTTTAAGTGGCAGAGCCAAGGTGTTTAAACCCAGGCATTCAATTTCTCTATGTAGTCTTATATGCTGTTAACCATTAAAATTAAATACAGCAAATAATTTACTTACTTTAAGTTTTCCTTTGTTAAAAGCACAAACTGAGACCTGGTAGGCAGAATGGCCCATATCAATAAATACTACATTTCTTGGTTTCTCATCTAACGGGGGAAGATCTTGTTTGTAAATTCCATATGCTAGTGCAACTGTGTAAGAACAAAGAGTTAGGTTTATTCCAGGACAGCAATCACTTGGAAAACAAAAGATAAGTCACGCTGATACATTTTAATTCATAGTAGAGTAATAAAAATTATTAGTTTCAAAGTAAACTAACTTTTCATAATTTCGTTAATGTTTTTAGTTTTCTCTACCCATCTATAACTCTATAATATTAATGATTATAATAGCCAAAGTAAGACATGTTTAACCTCTGCCAAAATATTGTACTCCAAAACAAGCTTATAAGAATTAGTACATACAAGAGTTTAAAAAACGCTTTGTATTAGCTTAAAAAAAACTATAAAAATATTTTTCTCACAGTGATTTTCAAATTGCAAACTGCTCACCTGCAGTGGTTTCATTCATCAACCTTAAACAATTTAAACCTGCAACCTGGGCTGCAGCCATCACAGATCTTCTCTCAGCATCAGTGAAAAAGCTAGGAATCTGGTATTTCAAAACAATAATTAAGGGTGTTATTCAGTGTAACAGATTTCACTTAAATATTTCACCAATTGAAAAATGAAAATAATTGCACTAAAACTTATGTACATTTGACACAACATTGTAAAATGATTATAAATCAATAAAAAATGTTAAAAAAAAACTTACGTACAGCTTAAGGTAAATTATGATGGTTTAATTAAACTAATTAGGAAAAAATACTAGTTTTTTTTAAGGCTGGCAATTTCTATATCATAAAATTTTGACCTACATTGTGAACACAAATTTAAAGCAATTAATAAAATGGAATAATACTGTAGGATTTCAAAAATATGTTAATTAAATCCTTGTGTTGGTCTGGTCTATAAAGATACACACTTGTTCATCTTTAATAATGAAAAACTAAAAACTCAAGAGTCTGCGAAAAATTAGATTGGTTAAATATATTGTTATATTCACATAATGGAATCCTATATAGATGTTAGAATCAGATAGATCTGAATTGTCATGGAACAGTATCTTTACTACATTTAAAAAAGGGTGGCACACACAGCACGATTCCATTTTTGCATATGTACGCATTACTAGAAAAATACAATCCCAAGTTTTTACAATGGTTGTATTTCAAAGGGAGGGGGAACTATACTACAGGGGACTTATGATGAGCATGTGTTTTTATAAATCACCAAAAAGAATATGTTTCTACTAAAAAAATGAAATAGTGGCTATAATGACAACACAGGTTTTGCTTCTATCACATAATTTTATTGCACTGGTGGTGAGACCTGTAACTTTTTTTTTTTTTTTGGAGGCTGATGAGTAAAAATTGGATGTAGGAAGGCTTTTCAATATTAGAAATGATGAAGGGATAATAATTTTAGATCATTTGCCAAAATAGCAGCGTACTTCCTACATTTAACTAGAGCCCTAAAATAAACTGCTTGAGTAAACTGGATCCCTAAAATTACAGGTGGGAAATTTTTGAAGTGTGTCCATATTCCTTTGGAGATCAAAGAAGCCCACCTAAAAGAATTGTGGATTGACTGACATAATTGTGGACTGGGCAAAAATTATTTTTGAAAGAGCTATCTTCAAAGATTATGACTCAAACAACTGGAGGAACTAAAGTGATAGGCAGTGGAAGGAATCAGAACATGTAAAATTCCTTAAAAATGTACTGACTTAAATAATTTTGCTGATGTTACAAATAATAAAAAAACTTTACACTTTTTGTAGAAGAAAATAAACTCATAATTTAAAACTTATAATTAAGATTTACATAGTTCTATCAAACTATGAAGCACTTTCACTTGGTCTACAGACAGATTTCTAAAAAGCTAATTAAGTATAATCCTGTACAAAATGACTTGGGGCTCTTCCAATTTTAAGTAGTCTCCTCCAATCTTACTGCTTTTTGAATTTAGAAATTTCATTTAACAGATAACAACAGGAAAAGAACTTGAATTCTGATAAGCTTGTTTATCCTGATTTTGGTATTATCCTTCTGACAAAAATCTGAACTATCATGTACTATTTACTTAATATTCAATGAGCATTTATGAACCAGGTACTTTTCTAGTCATTAGGGATATGACAGAGCATAAAACAGAGAAAGTCCTTCCCCTCGTACAGCTCACATGGGTCTACTGTGCTAACTACAGTTAATAATCACCAAGAAGTTCATAAAGCTATATTTTGACACTAACATCTGACATGAAAGTAACATCAAGTATAGCTAAATAAATAGGAATGGATTTGAATTTAAGATTGTTTTAAAATTTGCACCATTCTTACATTCCCTTTCAAGTGGCAGTATGATGGAAGAGTAATGAGCCCAGGCTCAGGAATGAACTATCTAGGTTTGATTTCTAGCTCTACCACTCATTAGGTATGCTGATTTGAGACAAGTTATTTAACTTCTCTATGCCTCAGTCTTTTCATCTGTGAAACTGAGGTTAATATCCTACCTCACAGAGTGGTTCTGATGATTAAATGGGTCAATACACATTAAATGCCTAGAACAGTGTCTGGACAGTGGTAAACTCTATTATTTACTATTACAAAGTGGCTGGAAAACAGAAGGCTAAGCTCTAATATTTTTCTCTCACTTAAAAAATTTCAAATATACCAAACAAATTCTAATTACTAAATTCACTGATGAGTTTATAATATGATTCTATTTTTCTGATGACATGAGACTTTTGAACTTAAGGAGTCAAGTTTAACAGTATTAAGAATATATTCACTATGAAAAGGAATATATGTATGTATATGCATGACTGGGACGTGCTGTACACCAGAAATTGACACACTATAACTGATGATACTTTAGTAATTAAACATAAAAAAAGAATATATTCACATTTAGGTGACAACATATAACTTAAAAACTAGTTATCAATATGGAATGGGATCTCAAGATACAAGATACCGTAAATAATTAAATGTTTTATTAAGAATTCTTAAAAGATAGATCTTTTCTTTTTGAAAAATACTGCATAGTATTTGATCTCACCTATATATGTAATCTAAAAAAGTTGAGTTCATAGGATAGAGTAGAATGCTGGTTACCAGGAGCAGGAAGTGGGGGAAATGGGGAGACAGTGGTCAGAGGGTACTAAAGTTTCAGTTATGTAGAATGAGTAAGTTCCAGAAATCTAATGTACAGCACAATGACCACAGTTAATAATACTGTATTATATACTGGAAATTTGCTAAGAAAGGCGATCTCAGCTACTCTCACCACACATACACTAAAAAGGTTAACTATGTTAATTAGCTTGACTGTAGTGATTGTTTCACTATGTGTATCAAAGTACCATGCTGCTCACCTTTTATACAAACAATTTTTATCTTAAAGGTACAAGTGGATTTTGGGGAGTGATTAATATGTTTATTATGTTGACTGTGATGATGATAGCTTCACAGGTTTATGTATATGTCAAAATTTCCAGAAGTATACATGTTAAATACATCTAGTTTATCATTTTTAAAAAGTATCTTTTCTTTATGATACAGAATATACACAATCTCAAATTCCCAACTGGGCATTTTCAAGCTCTGACATAAATGTCAAGGTCCCTAGAGGTCGGAAGTTAAGTGCTACCTAGACAGATTCCTTGCGATAAGTGGCAGGTACAGAGGTCACTAATCACATATATTAGTTTTTTTAAGATTCACTGATTATCACAATTGAGTTTATGGGAAACACAGCCCTGAACTTCACCAAATAAAATAATTTTCTTAATATAAAAGTAAAAATAGATTTAGGTTATTTACTGGATAAGAGCAGAAAGAGTAAAGAAAAGGGAAGAAAAATATTTCAACGTAACACTAATACACTGAAAAGACTCAACAGTATTCATTATTATTATTCATTATTAAGGTAAAACGTACTGAAATCACACAGTCAGCCACTGGTTTCTTCAAAGCATTTTCTGAAGTTTCCTTAAGCTTGGCCAACAGCATTCCAGTAACTTGCTCAATTGCAAAAGGTCTCTCTTCTTCTAGGTATCGCACCTAAAGCCAAAAGTGGAGATACTTATTAGGAATCATTTATTCATCCAACAAGTATTCCATGAGCATCTACTCTATATATGATCAATATACAACAGTGAAAAAGGCAAAGTCCTTGCTCAATTAACTTATATACCGAAAAGATTGCTTTAGTATCATTACGTCTCATCTCTAAAGTTCCAATGCCTTACACATAGTATTATAACCAAATTATTTTCAAGTGTTTTTTTACCTGCTCCAGATCCCCACCTCCCACAAAAGCAATTTTTATCATTCACTATCCAAGTAAACAAATAAGGGGAAAAACAATCATTCTTTTGGAAGTTAGAACTCTTCCTGAATTTAAAATGAAACCATGAGTAATACAGTTTTGTGAAAAGGAAACGAGAACATCAGCAGAAAAAGAGAAAATTTCCTTATTTAAAAAATTTTTTAATATGTACTACTCCAAGGTTTCTAGGGATAACTTTGACTTAAACATTAGAGGTGCATAATGAAATTTCAAAAAAATTTTTAGACCAGATAACCACTTCATCTTATACATAGGTTTAAGACTAGGCTGCATTTAAGCACATAAAATAAAACCTTACAGCACCTCTTGACCAAGGAATACTGAAGGGCCTGTGCTTTGTTCAAGCAATCAAACTCTTTTATAATGACAACCACAATATTTATAAGCAATACAGAGTTTACTTAGAACTCATCCAATAACTACATTTAATTTACAGAAGAAAAAGCTATGTTTTCTACCTCTGTAGCCCCAATGGAGTGAATAGTTTTATTCTACAACACCAAACTTTAGAAGAGCTTTAAGGAACTTCTCTCTCAAGCATCACAATGTATGTATGTATATAGGTACATAAATACATATAAATAATCTTGTAAAATTTACTCTGAAACAGACCTAAAATTGGTATCTATTTGTTTCCAAATTAATTTGCAAGTTCAAAACCAAGTATTACATGCAATTAGTCTTTAAATGTGAGAAGAAAGCAAGCACACTGAAATGAGGGAAAATGAACAAATACCATGTGTCAATCTGATTATAGAAGACATAACAATACAGTATTTTTTAAGAATATAAAAGTTAGATGAAATAAAGTATATTCAAACAAATGTTGAAAAAACTAAATGTATAAAGTGCTTGAGGAGTTAAACGCTAAAGATTTTCAATCTTCAAAAGATGAAGAAACTTAGGTCAACACAGGATTGACATCTTTTCAAAGCCTCTTTAACTAGCTTACATGTACTCACTACGCCGCATAAGAATTTTATTACTTAAAAATTAGATTTTGACTTTCTTTAAAAATAATGTTTTTCTCAAACTACTTACAAAGCATGATTTTTAAATTTCTTTTAAAGAATAAAAGCAACATAATTTAAGTAGTTTAGAATAAAACTGCACCATGTAGTCATTAACCAGAACTTATCAGATCTAAAGGATATGTGAATATTATTATCTCATTTATTGCTATCATAACCTATCCAGCTATCGAGTCAGCAACCCTTGATCCAGAATTTCACCTAAAATATTAATTCACAATTTTTCAACTTGTCTTTAACCTCTCATGGTGTCTTCTTTGACCGACTGTAACAGCCTCATGTCTCCTTACTACAACTCATCATCCATCCTGTAGTCAGACCCTCTTCTAAACATGGAAATACGTGAACAGCCTTAAAACATATATCAAATTTAAAGTTACCTATTAAATTTTTACCTTTGAAATATAATTCACATAGCATAAAGTTTATACTTCTGAAGTGTACAAGTCAGTGGTGTTCAGTATAGTCAAGCTGTACATTGATTAACATCAATTGTACATTTCCATCACCCTAAAAAGCCGTAGTAGTTGTAAAGGGACCTTTTCCCTCTTACCCTTAACTCCTAGCAACCATAAATTTGCTTTCTGTGTCTACTGATTTGCCCAATACTGGACATCCATATAAATGGAATCAAACAACATGTGGCCTTTTATATCCGGCTTTTTTTTTCTTTCCAGTTAGCATGTTTTCAAGGTTCATCCGTGTTATAGCACATTATCAGTACTTCACTTCTTTTTATGGCCAAATAATATATTCCACTGGATAGCTATACCATATTTTGTTTATCTACTCATCAGCTGATGGACACTTACATTGCTTCTACCTTCTAGCTATCAATGAATAATGCTACTATGAACACTATTGAATAAATTTTTGTGTGCACATACAGTTCAGTTCTCTTGTGTATATACCTAAGAGTGGAACTGCTGGGTTATATGGTAACTCTTATGTGTTTTGGGGTATTCTGTTAGTTTTTGTTAACTAATCTACAACTTTCTGCCTGAAGATGTAGAAATAAAAAACCAGAATCCACCTCTTACTTGGAAAAAGAGTTTGCTTTAATACTTCTTAATATAAGATTCTAAATCAGAGAAAACTCATTAGAGCAATTAACATACTTTTTGGGTCTATTTCTCTAAATCACATGCCTCTGCCTTTATCCCTCAAAAATGGTTCACCTCTAAAAGTTCTCCAAATAATAATCCTTTTTTCCAGACAATAAAAGTATTTAGAGTTAAAAAAGGTAATAATCTTATAATAAGAATAAGATAATCTTATTCTAAATTAGATTTTTTTGGCATTCACTAAAGCATACTACAAAAACTGCCTGTATTTTGGCATGTATGTACTGCATCCAGAGGAAAAGAGTTAAATTACAAATAGGCAATATTATCGTATTTGGTTTCTTTAGTTTGAATATATATGTCCTTTCTGGTACTATAAGCTTACCTTAACTCCTGCACTTCCATTAGGCATCTTCTGAAGCTCATAGGGAAGCCTGATCCTTTCAGTTTGCACAATAGGATCATCAAATGATCGCCCATGAAGCTTTTTGAAACCATGAATCGTATTTCTTACATTTGTGACTATCTGTTGGCAGTAAACACTTTTATTTATCAATTACTTAATGAATGCAAAATCAACACTGTGGTAATACTTGAGAATGACCAAGTCTACTTATCCTACACAATGAAGTTCAGAATCACACACAATCATTTTTCTGGTTTCAAACTGATGGTAAAATTATTGCCCCTCAAACTCTCCACCTAACCTAGGAATGTTAGATTCAAAATTGATGTCTTCGAAAAAGAACAAAACTGAAAACTTTTCAAATAATATAATGAAAACCTATCTACAACTCACCTCTTTGGTTTTCCTCAACACTTTTGTGCTAATAAATTAGTATCTTTGATTTCTTTCTTTGAATTTTCATTTGTGTTTTTATTTAAACTATATTTTTTATCACCATGTTTTTCTTTTACTCTTACTATCTTATTCTCCGTGAAATTTCTCATGTACTACGTCGCTTCCATTGCTGAGTATTGCTCCTAGGCAAGAAAATTAAAACTCTTTCCATATAGCATGGTGCTAAGTTAAAGTATTTTAATTTATAAATAGCTTGTATTTTGGCAGAGTAATTCTTTCTTTACCTAGAACATGTAGTTCAAACTATAGAATATTGTCCAGTTATTGTCCTCTTAGCAACCTTTAAAGCCAAACAGATTTTGATCTTCAATTATAAGATGAAAACTACAGGGATACTGAATTACCATGTTGATCTCTCTAGCTCTTTAGGAAAAATAACTTAGTTTGCTAACTTAGAAGGTCTACAATACACTTAGAAGATCAGCCAAAATATGAGATGTAAACTTTAGTGAAGGGGTCTTTTTGGCACAAACAACATTTGTTTATGTGCAATATGAAAATGGAAAAGGGGGGGGGAACCATATTCATACATAGGCCAACTTTGAGGCAATCTTGATAAAAATCTTAAGCAAAAATTCCTGGATTAATGAGTAAATTACTCCTACAAAGTCATGAGGAAAAAGGCCCATTAAACAGTTATTTTCTAATAAAGAAAAGAAGACCCAGGTATATATTAAAAAGAAAGAAAGAAGTCTTGAGGGCTTTTGATTTATGACAATAAACAAAATCCAAGGAAAATGAATCTATACCATGGAACATTTTTAAATATGAATGTTTTACTCAAAAGAATTTCAGAAGCCTAGAAATATGAATACTTAAACAGATTCCATGTAAAGTAGTAGCCACATGGGATTACTCTGGAAATCAGTTTCTCCATTTTCCCCACCTTCTTTTACAAAGACATTGCTCACTTGTGGTAGGGCATATATCCTACATAGGATATCCATCATAGGAAGTGGCCATACAAGGAAAAACTGATGCCATTTGGTAGTACAACTTCACAACCAAAACCTTACAACTAAGCTTCACAACTAAAAATTTTTTAAAAAATAAAATTCAAGAAATATTTTACAACCCAAAGCAAAATACATCTAATAAAATACAAAGATGTTAGATATGTCATCTTCCTCCTCCTCTTTTTTCACTCTTAAATATATAAAATGGGAGCTTAGTTACCAGTATTAATTCTTCCTATAAGTCAAAACATCCACAGTAACAGTTTACCTGGCTCTTAGCTGCATTTCCAATGGCTCGCGTTCTCGATCCCAAAGATATACAGGCCCTAAAAAGGAAAAAACAAGTTTGTTCCCAAGGTATTTTTATATTAATGTGTTATTATTCTGCTTCTCTTAATACAAAAATGAATTTGAAGGATTAATAGAGTATTATTTTAAAAAATAGGTTACTGAAATCAGAGTTTTACATAATTTTCAAGCTCTTCTAAGTAATGGAATAATGATCAGAATACATGTTAGAATTTTAAAAAATGTGCTAATAGTTAGCAACACTACGTTGGTCCCAAATTTGTTTTCCAAATTCTACTGGTCTATGACTTTCTAAAACAGTTATCTGTATTCAGTAAGGCCAGACTGCCTGGATCTAAATCCTGGCTCTCACGTAACAGCTAAGTAACCTTATGGAAATTACCTATCTGTTATTTGCCTCAGTTTCCCATCTGGAAGAGAGCAATGATAATAATACCTACTCATAGGGCCATGTGAGGATTAAATGAGTAAATATAGGTAAATGCTTTGAACAGTATGACTGCTGTTTTAATTACTGTATTTAAATCTTATTCTGCTTATAAAAGCAAGCAAAGAGTAACACTTTTATCAAAATACCATTTTATGCTGATTCAAGAAAATGTTTGTCCATGGCTTCAATCATAATTACAGGTAATAATTCATTTAATCACCAAATATCTACAGGCATTATATATACCAGTTACAATCACTGTCCTTGAAGAATTTAGTCTATTAAAAAAAATCAACATACAAAATAAAATTATGAACGATGCTAGCAGAAAACGAATAATCACTTCTAGACAGTAAGATTTAGAAAAATCAAGTAGAATTAGATGTAATTTCTGAATTAAGACTTTAAAGAAGAGAATGCATCTTAATATGTATCTGTTTTGTGGAAAAGGACATTCCTGGCATATTCTCAATATGACAGCCCAAGTGATTCTCTTAAAGACTAAGATCCTGAAACTCTTCTGCTAAAAACCCGCCAATGGTGTCTGTCCTGTCTTACAAAATAAAAGCTTAAGTCTTCCCAACAGTCAATACAGCCCTTCATGGTTTGTTTCTTAGCTGCTCTAACCTACAACTTCAATCTAGGCACACAGGTCTCTGTCATGTCTAGAACAGGGCAAGCACACTTCTACCTCAGGGCCTTTGTACACGCTGTTCTCTCTTTCTGGAACATGTGGGTTGAGCTCTCTCGTGTTTCTGGCTCAAATGTCAGCTTATCAGACACCTTTTCTGACTGTTTTATATAAATAACATTCTTGCTCCTCCCCAACACATACATTTGTTTACGCAATTGTATTTTTCTCCATAATGTATCACCATCTTATACAATTTATTGTTTTACTGATTATATCTCCACACTAGAGTGTGAACTCCATGTGGCTAATAAAATTTAAACTGACTAAAATTAAAAATTCAGTTCCTCAGCATTAGTTACATTTCAAGGGCTCAACAACCAACTCTCAAGTACTTTAACAGCTACATATGGCTAGTGGATATACAGAAAACAGAAAATACATAAAACATATATAGTAGAATAGAAAGTTCTACTGGATAGCACTGGTCTAGATCATTATCTGGTACACAGCCAAAGAATGAATTACTGAATGAATGGGAAGATGGCTCCTAAGGGTACACTAATTTGGAAACAAGGAAGAACACAACTTGGCTAGTTTTATAGGACATTTTTGTAGATAGTATTAGGGCCAGATTACACAAAAATGACGTATTATAAATTTGAAATATATTTAAGTAGGTTATGAGAGTCCATTAAAGGTTTTTGAACAATGGAAAGAACACTTCATGCTTATACATAATACAGACTGAAAAGGAAAGATCCCAGAACAGTGCTTTTCAAGGGCTTGACAAGACACTTACACTGGGGACACTGGATTTTTCAGGGAAGGCAGGCAGGTAAGTCCATTTAGTCGATTTAACAGATGACTGCTGAGTAACTACTAGATGTCTGGCACTCTGTTGGGTACTAGAATTATTAATAGCAAGGGAAAAATACATAGTTTTGGCTCTCCTGGAACTTACACTGCTGAAGACTCACAAAAGAAGGTAAACAATGTGGTACAACAAAGGGTACACATGGTGCAATGAAAGAAGGTAACAGCAGGAACTGACCCAAAAGAGGGGGATCAGGAATGGCTTACCTGAGAAAGTGATGACACTTGAAGGAAGAGTAAATGATAGATTCAAGAGGGGAGTGTCTGTGGAGATCATTTTAACTAGAGTAATGGGAGGAGAGCTAGAAATTATCAATAATCTCTACCAGGATAGTGGCAGCTGAGAAAGAAGGAAAAGCAATTAAGAGATATTTAGAAGCTAAACTCAAAGAGCTTGGTGATGAACTGGATCTTCACTGTGCAATACGGCAGCCACTAGACACGTGTGTTTCATGTGTATAAAGCACGTGAAATGAGGCTAGTCTGAATTAAGATGTACTTACTTTAAGTGTGAAATACACTCTGGATTTTGAAGATTTAAAATTTAAAAAGTAATGTTAAAATATCTTATTAATTTTAAAATACTGATTACATGTTGAAATAAGTTTTTGAATATACTGCACTGAATCAAGTATATTAAAATTAATTTTGCCTGTTTTTATCTTTTTATGTAACTACTAGAACATTTAATATTATGTATGTCACTCACATACATTATACCTATTTTTATTGAATAGTACTGGAATAGATAATAGAAAGCAGCATGAATAATGTCTAGGTTTCTAGTTTCCATAAGAGAGTATACAGTGGTACCATGCAATGAGACAGAAACACTGCGAGAGAGACCCATTTGGGGCTAGACCAGCAAAAGTTCTATTTTGGATATGCTGAGATGAAGCTACCTTTGAGACATCCAAGCAGATACATATTTAGAATTAAAACGTCAAATGTGATGAACAGATGTAAGAGGAAATGGAAGTTACTTTTCTTTCATTGTGATCTGGTGAAAACAGGAAAATAAGGATACAGTAAGAATCAGTGGTTCAGATGATATCTTAACATCTCTTGCAAATAACTCCTTGAATTCAACATGGTCTCTGCCAGAGTGGATATCTGCATATCTATTATGGCAATCTATGTGAGTACAATCCTAGAACTCAGAGAAAATGTTGATTTGCCATCTCTTAGCCTAGTTTATAATCCGTCTTGGTCTCGACTCCATTATTCAGATTCCTCTCTGAATACTTTTAAGTTTTCAGTATGAGGCTACCATCACTTCAAGGCACAGAAAATTTTACTCCAAGGTTGATTCTCAAGGGTAACTTGTTAGAACATTTAAATCCAAATAAGACCAATTCAACTATCATTTAAATCATATAAATATTGAAATATGCTTCCACCTATATCACTTCACAAAGAAAGATAAACAGTTACCATTATCAGATATTCTCTGAAATTAAAAGCAGACAACTTTTAAAGTGTAAAAAACTTAATGTTACAGCTTGGAAATACCCAGTTTCAACACACAGAAAACTCTCCTCACGTACTGAAGGTCTTCAAAATCCTTTCTTCAGCTTTTTTTCAAAAAGATTCTAGGACACAGCCATTAAATAAATTATCTACCAAGGATTCTCAGGAAAATCAAAATAAGTTAAACACCTATCCTCTCTCAAAACTTCTACCTCACTTTCAGTAATACCAAGGGAAACAGATATATTATACCACACATTAAGTTGATATGAAAGTTTTTATAAAAAGGATATTCAACAGTTTATCCAAATATCTATCACATTATCCAATTATATTACACTTTTTAACAGATTATTTCAACTACTATTTAGAAATTGCATTTTGTACCTAAAAGGAAAAAAATTTTTACAATGCAGCTTAAATCTATAACATCCAGTCTGATGTTGCCACCGTAGTAGTAGTCCTAGATTTTCAGAGAATGACACAAAATTCTAAACAAACAAGCAAAACTTCTAAATGTTCTGTACCGCTTTTAGTAAAGGGCATAAAAATCAAATGACAGAATGTTACTTCAAGAAAGCTGTTATTTGTTATTTTCCCCTAAAATTTTAGATTTATTTTCTCTCTTATAAAGCCTGTTTTTATAAGGCCAAGCATGGTGAGGTTGGAGAAAATAACATACTGACAGCACTATGAGACTTCTCACCTAAGAGGTCACCACTCTAAATTTGTTTGCTTCTTTATAAATCTCCACTAAGGATTCAAAACCTCTTGATCTTCCCACTTTAAAATAGCCCTATTTAAAAAATTTCTGCTTTCCTTTGCCAGTTCCATAAGATCACAACGACTATTTATAGCCTCTTCTGCTATCATTCAGTAGATGCTAAGGAAGACAATAGCTGAATTGATATGAGAGACAGTCAAATGGTTTACATCAAGAGGTCAGCTCCAGACAGGGCCAATTTGGCTCTGAATCGAACTGTCAACTGCTGAGCAACTACTTTCAACTATGGTTGCCAAGATGGCTATAGAGCAGGATTTATCAACCTTTGTACTACTGACATTTTAGGCCAAATTTTTGTTGGGAGATTTGGGCTATTCTGTACACCACAGGATTTTAGAAGCATCCCTGGACTCTACCTTCTAGATGCCAGTAGCCCTCCTCCCTTCTCCCTCCCACTGTGTGTTAACCAAAAATATCTTCGGATAGTCAGATGTGTCCTAGGGAACAAAATCTCGTGTTGAGAACCACTGGCCTAGGGCATCACATCCAAAATAGTGTTCTGTACAAAATAATCCCTTAGAGGATCAAATAAATTGGGGGTAACATTCTTTTCTTAGAAATGTTTCAATGCCTATAAAGAAAATTAAGGGATCTGAGACTTTCTACAGTAAAGAAAACATCTGGTTATTATTTCTCAAACTTAACTATCCAGAAAAAAAACTGCCCTAGAAGAGGTGGGGGAGGAATGTTCTCAAAAGGACTTATTGTTGCCATTTCCTTTCTAGCTTGCTACGTAGAAAGGTAAGACTTTCAAGCATATATGATTTAGTAATACAAACTTTCCAATCTTTCAATATGGACAATAAAAACATTTTAGCATGTAAAAATAATAATTCCTTTGAGTTTCCAAATGCTTTTAGTAATAAATCACAAATTATATAAGTTCATAACTTGAAACCATTAACAGAAATCAGACATTAATATAGATACATTGGTTATCCTACTTAAAATTCACCAGTTCAAAGACAAATAGCAATGCACAATAATTTTGAGTATTTTGATTATGACTGCCTAGAATAGAGGTTTGCAAATTACCCCTTGCCATCTATTCTTGTAAATAAAGTTTTATCAGAACACAGCCATGCTCATTAATTTGTATTATAATGACCACATACTAAAAAGACTACCAATGGCATGTTAAACATCTTAAACTCGTAACACTGATTATGTAATTTGTACCTATCATTCCTTGCCTGCTAGAAACTTTTCAGACTTTTTCACCCACAAATTCATGGCAATGACTGGAGAGTCACTTTATTTTGTGGATAATATTCATACTAGAAGATTTTATAGTCCTAGCTTTGGTCATGCTAAATTGTGAGACATCTGCCCTTCCACACATTTAGGCACAATTTCATTTAAAAAGGGGGGGAGGGACTTCATTGAATCTTTTGTCAACAGCAAAATACTTTGAAATGTACACCAATAGTAGTGTACCTATCAACAGAATACTGTACAGCCATTAAAAAGAATAAAGTAAATTAGAGCCAAATGAGCAAGTGTGAGATGTCCACAATATATTTTGAAAAAAGCAATTGCAAAATATGTATAATGTAATTCTACTTTTGTTAAAAAAAAAAAGAAAGAAAAACATCCCAGTTATATACATATATATGTACTCACATACATATAGAAATATACACACTGAAGTTTAGGAGATGGTTGGGAAGAGACAAGGGGAGATTTACTTTATGTAGTTCTTCAGCATTTAAAATATTTTAAATCAAAGTTAACATAAACTTAGTAAAACATACAAACAAAACCAATTCATATAGTACAAAGAATATTTAATTAAAAACGTAAAACTCTTCTCCTGCCCCAAACTGCTATCACCTTAAGAATTCCTCCTACCCAACTAGCACTGTTAATGTCTGGGGTTTGGCATTTCCTTTGTGCAAAAATATTTATTTTCAATCCTCAATAAGTAAGTGATTTCTACTTTTGTGCACTGAAGAGGATGTCTCACATATCTGAGATGTAGTGTATAAATAATATTTTGCCATATTTTCAGATTATAAATACACTGGTAAAGAAACAGGGAAAAAGTAATGAAGACAAAAATCGGAGAACTGAATGTTATATATGATCCTACAGAATTCTGTTTTGCTATTTTTCCTTTGTTTTATGAGGGAGAGGTAATTAGGTTTATTTATTTATTTTTTATATTTGGAGGAGGTATTTGTGCATGTTAAGCATGCGTTCTACCACTTGAGCTATACCCTCCCCCCAATCCTACAGAATTTTTTTGATATAACAAATACATACACCTAACAAAAACATCTTGAAATAGTTTCATTAAAAAGACCTATTTTTCTTATTGTAAAATAAGTTTGATCATTACATTCCTCACTAACCCAGTATGTATATACTGTCCATATGCCAGAAGATAATGTAAGGACATTAGGGTTCTGGGGTCAAAGAAACATGAAACTGAATCCATTTCATTGCTTACTAGTTCTTGGCCAAGATACTAACTTTGCTTAAGGCTTCCTACAGAAAAAGATAGCTAGTATTTCCAAACTCATAGAATTGGTGTGACATGTATGACAGTGCAAGCACAATGCATGGCACACAGAAATCACCATTATCAATTCAGGCAGCATGTTTTAGTTGACCACATGCTTTAATCTGATACTGAATGAGGATTCCTGGCTGCAGTTTTCTTTTCCCACGTGTGAAACTAATTGCCCTGATATAATTAAGTCTGGGATGGAAATTCCCATCCCTGTACCTATACTTCAACAATACAAACATATCTAAGGCCTTAAAAATATGCACACTCAGTAGTTCTACTTCTAGGAACTTATTTGAAGGAATTAAGGGTCAAAACTTTAGTTACAAAGATAGTTATTGCAGCACTGCTTATAAAAAGAAAATATAAACAACCTGAGTAGCCAGTAAGGGATGAATTAAATGACAGAAATGATTATACAAACATAAAAACTAATGGTATAGAAATGTATTTTATATAGAAAGAGGATATCAAACAAAATATAACATATAATCTACTCTTGAAATACACACAAAGAAAACCACCTGGAAGTTTTATTTCTGGGTGGAAAAATTACAATTTTTATTTTCATCTTTTAACATGCCTGTACTTCTACAATGAACATGTACTATTTGTGTAATAATTTTAGTTAAGAATATATTCAGAAAAATAACTTTCTTCAATTTATGCATGTTAATTTTTTCTCCCTCTTCATCTTACGCCTGAGATAAGAGAGGTTAGTACAAGCATTTACAGAAAGTGAATCTGAAGAACAGGTTTAATTATTTGCCCTTAGTCCCTTAATTGCAGACCAAAACTTAAGCAATTATCTTTGTCATTAAACTGGCTTTCTTGGTTTATACATGGGATTCTTCCATGTATACATAATCAAGTATGTTAAAGAATGAAACAAATGTGAAAGAGTTTGGATGCTGACACCAAATAAATCAAATATTTCCTCCCTTTTTTAATAGGATCTTTTTACAATGTATTTACATTTTAGAAATACCTGTGTCTTATTACCTTGATGTCAGCAACTGGGATACAGAAAAAAGTTCTGAAATACTAGTTTATATTTATTATTAAATACTGTAGCATATTAGAAAACTTACAAGGCCTATAATAGTCATAATGGCTTTTGCAAGACAGGCATCTAATGATTAAACATCCAGGGATCAGGAGGGGTTACATTTTCACACAATAATTTAAGTCCCACAGTGTAAGAACACTGGACTATAGTGAAGTATTAGCTCAGTAACAATAAAAGAGGCAAATGACACTACACAGACACAGAAAGGAGGGCTGAGTTGCTGATGCAAGCTAGGAATCACATCCTTCCACCTTCAGAACTTTCTACTTTGGATTTGGCTCTTTAAATCTAGATGTTAGTAGTGACTCTCTTACACACAAATCAGAAAAATCATTAAATCTCAGCCACATAGAATTTGCCAATGTGCTTAAGAATATTAACAAAGAGATTTCTAGAAGACTCAAATGAGCAGCCTAATTTTTAAAGAACTCTGCTTTTAAGTCTGGACAGGCTCTTGAAAGAGTCATCGACCCACTACTAAGATTTCTGAGCCTGGAAATGCAGTATCTGTTTTAAATTCTGGTTTCTGATCTTTTAGGATAAAGCTTCAACGATTAGGGGAATGTCCATCCTACCTCTCACTTTTTCTCCATAGGCTAAGTCCCTGAAGCCAAAGACTGGCCCCATTAACCTTTACTCTGCTGAAAGAGGAGAGTGGAATTTCCTACTCCTTTTCTGGCAGAAGCCCATATCTGCTGTGGCTTAAAACAAAATTTTGTAGAGATGAAGTCGTAAACAGTTCACAATTACTGCTTCACCTTCACACTGTGCATAAAAGCCAGAAAAAGATGTAAAAAGAAACAAGATTTCTAACAGTAGTATAAACAGTTCATATTTGAAATATAAACAGCCAAAATTTCAGTAGAATATAATACATACATCTAGAAAAAGGTGATATAAAACCTAGAATATTCTCTGAAAGAAACCAAAGCACAGACTGCTTCAAATAAGCTACTCTTCAACGCTCCTTAACAGTAATATTTCATTTAAAGGCTTAGCTTAACACTGATCTTGGACAAGACTAGTCCTACATTTAAAGTATTATCTTTTGGACCATTTAGAAGGATAAAATTAACATGTTTAGTAACATTTCCATAGAAAGTAAGACACTAACAGTTGGTTTCCTCATAAAATTACCGGTAACAGGAGCCGACAATAAGCTAGTTTTTCATATCCCTGTCTTAATTATATTCTTTGCTAACAAACTTCCCGGACTAGAGAAACAATGGAACATGTGGAAACATGTTTCCATGACATAATGCCACTCCTTCTAAGTCTTTCATCAAGTGTTCATAATAGATTCACTCCACAATCATGTTTATACAGGACAGTCTCCTCTGACTCTCCAACGATTCATTCTGTAGAAATACGCTTTTGGTAGGTTCTGGCTCCATTACTTTCCTTTAACGGATATACATGACCAATAAGTGAGGTCAAAGACTCCCTTTCCTGATGCTCGCCCTATTAATGCAACATTAACCTACACCCCTATAAATCGGTCAAACTACCTCGAATTCTCAAGGACACGGGGGTAAAACCCTGCATACCTCAACCCCTTCTTAAAAAAAAAAAGCTTTCTGAGGCAGATTAACTTGCAACTCATCTTCTGATGTATGTAGTCTAAGCTTCCATTTCTTAATTCTCTAAGAGAAAGCCGTCACGCAGACAGATGGGGAAAGGAGGGATGAATAAAGAATTTTTTACTCAGCTAGCGGGGATGCCCTCTCGCGACCAATAATCCCACACAAGCCCCACTAGGGGTAACCACCAGGGATGTTTCTCCAATTTTCAGGAATTCGAGGCGGTCCCACACCAACCCCTTTCCCTAAAACTAAAGCAGGCCCGGGGGGACAGGGCCGTGGTGGTGGGCAGGAGGACGGGGTGCGCGGGTACAGAAAGGAGAGATGCGCAAACTAAGAGTTAAGACCTCTGTCCTTGAAGGAAAAGCAGCTTTGCAGCGCGAATAAGTCCGCCTCCGACCTGGGCCCTCCAACCCCGCGGTCTCTAGAGATTGCAATTGATGGACTGCACCTGTCATCTCCAAGAGTTCCGAGCATCACAAGAAACCAGCAGGCGGGACAAACGTTAAGGGTCGGGAGAAAACGCTTCTTAGGGTTATGACCAGACAAGGCACTTACGGGGTACACCTGTCGCTGTACTCATTGGCGATGGTTTCGATGCCGCCACTCCTCGCTACAGCGATGTAGCAGTTGAGAAAGCCGAGGTCAATGCCAACCACAGACATCCCGCCTGATGGTCTGGGTGACGGTACTGAAGCCTGCTGTGCGGGGACCGCGTCCTCTTCTGGACTGTTGCTCCTGGAACTGCGACTCCTACGAGACGCAAAGGAGAGATGACCCGAAGTCGCTACGCATTAAATATAGGACAGCGCGACAGGGAACCTCGGAGGTGGAGGCCGCCAGCGCCGCAGCCCTGCCGCCCAGGTCTCTCTACTGCGGTTCGGCCGCCTCCAACCGGCAGTTACAGGGGTCTGCGCCTGCGCGCTCGGCCGCCGGGGAGGCGCGCGAGATGCTGCTCCGAGGCCGACGCAGCTCCCGGCCTCGACTTCGGCTGCTTCCGTCAGCACTCGGGCAACGGCTGCCCGAGTAGCTGCGGGTTCGAGAAAGATCTGGAAAGTGGAGGCGGCTAAGCCAGCGGGAGTGGGAGGGAGAAGAGGGGGAGCGGGGAGGATCAGGGAGGAGAGAAGGAGGGGAAGCGGAGCTGGCTCGCTCGCCCCCGCGCGGCACCTGGGCGCAGTGCGGCGGGGCTAGGGGAGAGCAGCCGCCCGGCCCCGCGGTTTGCCCACGTGTTTGGAAGGAGCCCTTAGGGTTGTTTTGGCAACCGAGGGGCAGGCCTTCTACAGCGGCAGGACACTGCCCAGGCCTGCCGGAGTTGGCCGCGCAGGCTGGCGGGCGTTGGCCCGGAGCGGCCGCCTCGCTCTTGCCCTTCGAGGTGCCCGCCCGCAGCCCCAACACCCACCCACTGGCCTCGCCGCCCCGAGGGGCCCATGTGCCACCGGCCGGCGCGCTCGCAGTTCGGCCGCGCGGCCCTGCCGCCCGCCCGCCGCGCCCAGCTGTGTGAGGTGGCGCCCATTGTGCGGCGGGCGGCGGCCTCGCCTTGCCCCAGGGAGCGCCGCCGATTGGGGGGTGGGGAGAGCCCTTTTCTCGTAACAAGCCACAGTATCAGGCGTGAAAGATCAGTGAACACATTTTAGGGTTTTCCCTTTTCCTTACCGGGAGTTGAAACACCAAAACAACGTCATGAAACCACACACTGACTTTACCTTCATGTAACTTCGTTCACACCATTCTAAAAGGTGCAGCCTCCTCCACCAACCCTTACCTCTGCAAACGTTTTATAGGAAAGTAACCTTACGTCTGTGTGTCCCTGTGACACCCGGCAAGCCTGTGCATTGCCTCCAGCCTCTACCCTTTGGTCCTCAGACAAGGAGCCTCCGCTGGTCCAGCTGTCTGCTTTCTTCATTTGATCAGCATCTGTCGTCTGTCTGAAATTTAAACGAGTTTTAGTTTACACTTACGAAGTTTGGCTATCCTGTTCCTTCTCGTTCTCTTCTTCGTGGGTTTCCTGTTCCCTTTCGTTCACTTCTTCGTGGGTTTCCTGTTCCTTGTCGTTCACTTCTTCGTAGATTTTCTGTTTCTTGTTCACTTTTTCGTGGGTTTCCTCTTCCCTGTCGTTCACTACTTTGTGAGTTTCTCGTACCCTGTTGTTCACTTCTTCGTGGGTTTTCTGTTTCTTCTCGCCCAGTTTCTTGTGCGTTTCCTGTTTCCTATTTGTTATCATGAAAGAGACTTTTTTACGAGGTTTTTTAGTACGCTCACTATCCTTATTTGTCCACTTCTTATAAGAGCTTAGACTTTTTACCACTATCAATGCTGCAACAGCAGCAGCAGCAAGGGTGGCTATAGCTCCTGCTGCTGTTGCTACGAGGTACATGAAATCCATCTTCAAGGGCAGTACTTAGTAAATTACTACAGTAATGTTTTGGCCCTGGTCTTTCTACATTAAAGCTTCGCATCTCTCTTCCATCTCACAAGCACACGGGAAAAGCGGTAACTCCACTCGACGCCATCCTCTCTCCTCTCCGCCTGGCAGGAGTGGTCGCAGTGCCTCCCAGCAGGCAGTGCACGAGCCCCCGCAGGGGTTGGGTAGCGCAGCTCCCAACAGAAACCCGGGACTGGTGCTACAGGGAGGCTTGCCGCTTCGACCCTGTCTCCTCAGTTCCCTCTTCAGCCATCATCCTTTTAGGTCCACCACCTTCTAGATTTATTCCAAAATATCCTGGAGTTCTCCTAGAATCATTTATTTCCCCATACTATCTGTACAACTTGAGTGTGTGAGAGTAAGTTTCCTATTAAAAAACACTTAAAATATCAGTAAAAAGAAACAGTTGGGGTCAGGAGCAAGGGATTATCACCCCATTCTTTACAATTACTGGGAGGAAGTGAGAGTACCTACTGGCTAAAAGCGTGACAGGCTTGCGGTCACACAGGTTTGGGTTGTAGTCCCAGGCTCCAGTAATTTACTAGCAATAGGACCTTTGGCAATTCACTTAATTATCCAAGTGCCAGGTTCAAAATCTGTTGAAGAAAACAAACATACCTACTGGGTTGTTTTTATTATTAAATAATGTAAGCAAAGCCACAGTGCCTAGCACCAAAAAAGCCAATACATGGTAGGTCTGCCACTTGCTAGAATATATGAACTATGTTGGTTTTTGTATATTGATCGATGTATCTAGCAACCCTGCTGTATTCTCATAAATTCTAGTATTTGTAGTTTCTTGGATCTTCTGTGTATAGAACCATATGGCCTGGGAAATAACTAATTTTTTCCTCCATTTTTAATCCTAATTCTTTTTTCTTAATTATGCTGCCTAATCTCCAGTAAAAGGTTGAATATAAGTTGAATATAAGCTGTAGTGGTGATCATCCTTGTCGAATGCTTAACAGTAAATACTTTTGTGTTTATGATGTAAAAAAAAGCGAAAATTATCCTTTTTTCTTGCGAAGTTTTTCTAAGTGGATACTGAAATGTAACAAATGCTATTCATCTATTGAAATGATCTTTTTTTCTCCCTAAATCTGTTAATGTGGTGAATAAATTGATAAGATTTTTCTAATATCCCTGTATTCCTGGGATAAACCTGATATGCCATCCATGATGGTTTTTAGATACACTGGACTTAGCTTGTGATTATTTAACTTTCTCATTCTTAATATTATTTGAATCTCTTCTTGGATCCTATCACTAGTGGCTTCTTAAACTGCTTTTGGCTTTCTTGCCTTATTATGTCTTTGTTTTCTAGTTCATCTGCTCTATTATTTCCTTTTATACTTTTACGTTTACTTTGTTCTTTCTCTAATCTACTGAGTTTAACACCTAGCTCAATAATTTTCAGTCTTTCTTATTTTCTAATACATCTATTTGCAGCCATAAATTTCCTTCTAGTTACCATTTTAGCTGAATCTTCTACCTAAAATTTCAAACATTTGGGATAGAAGAGTAGGCAATGGAGATTAAAAAAAGCTTTACTGATTATACTGGTATTAGATAAATGTGTTCATGGGCTTGTAATTATTGCACACCAGAATTATCAGACTTACCTACCTAGTTACAGTAATACACCCAGTTCCACATTAGGGCCGGCCCCTGAAAAAATTCAAGGAGAAAGATCACAGTGTGTGTAGGCTTCCAAAAAAAATGAGAAAGAGGTTAAACTATTCCCAAATTCACCAAGTTACTTCTCCCACCAAAAATTTAGAGACAGTTTTTACTTAGGTGTACCAATATGTTTACCAACTTGTTTCATTGCTTCTTGCCTCCCTTCTTCCTTCTGGGTTCAGTTTTATTTCAGTAATTCTTTCAGTAAAGGTCTCTGAATGGTGAACTGTTATTTTTTTGGTCTGAAAATCTTTCTTTATCTTAACTTTTGAATAATAATTTAGTTGAAAGAATTCTTGATGGACAGTAACTGTCCCTTATCTTTTGGCATCTATTATTATTGATGAGTCTAAATATTGTTCCTTTGTTAAGTCATGAGTTCTGTTTTTCTCCTTTGAAATTCTGTAGTTTCATTATGTCTAATGTGGATTTTTAAAAAATTATTCTGAACTTTTTATAACCTGGAGATGGATTTTTCAGATTCTGGCAAAGTCTCAGACATTGTCCTTTAATTATTGCCTCTCACCCCTTTTTTTCAGTTTCTTCTGGATCTCTATTAGAATGTGTAGGGTCTCTTTATTCTAACCTGTATGACTCAGCCTTTTTTTGTCATATTTTAATTTCAAGCACTCTTAAAATTTTTAGATTTTGTTTCAGACTTGTCTGTTATTCTTTCATACTGTACTATTTGTATTATTTTGCTTCCTTTAAAAAATCTACTAATCACTTTAAACATTCTAATTTTATAGTCTGTTTTAGAGTATTTTATCACATTCTTTATTTCTTTAATTCTGACTGTTTTATCTACCAACCCTGCCATACAGTGCTTGTTTCCTCATAACGATTCATCATGTTTTCACTGTAAATTCATCTTCAGTAAGGCTGCTTTTTTTGTGGGATTTTTATGTGCCCTGGGTCACAGAAGTGTCCAAGGGGTTTTGTATTTGTTTCTGTCGGAGTCCTGAGGAAGTCAACTGGTCTTAGAACATTTTTAATAATTGTTTGTAGTTCCTGTATCGCAGATACTGCTTATGTATATATCTTATACTTTGTGGCACAAGCCTAGGGATTTTGATTGCTCACAAATGACTTTCTTTTTTCTATTCACTGCTTTGAAGTGGTTGGCAATCCTGCTTCTCTACTATGGCTTGGTGCCTAATTTCTTAGCTTCTGTTAAATAAAACTCCTTCCAAGCTTTCAGCTTTATTGGACAGTTTGTGTGGTTGGTAGGCATGGTGTGTTCAGTCTCAGTCCCCTAAGTAACATTTTATTTTCTTTTGTCCTAACTATATACATGTCCTAGGCTTCAAAGAATAGGCTTCTGGTCTAGCAATTTAGTATTAAATTTCTGTTTGCTCTCTATCCATTCCATTCAGGATTTTAAAGACTTCTTTCCTCTAAGCATGTCCCTGAACAAATTGAAAACTTTCATCTTTTCTTACTTTATATGGGAGACTATTCCTAATATTGTATTATTTTAATCACTTTTCTTTGGGCCATCTTAAATCTTCCTTTTGTTATGGTAAACAGAACTGATAGTGTAGAAGGAAAGGAAAACATATTCTATTTTGTTTCTGTAACTTTATCTTATGTTGATTACTGTAAGAAAACATGAGTTTTCAAAAGTTAATTTTTTTCTCAAGTGATAACACTAATATATTAAAACATATAGTTTGGATTATTCTCTTAAAAAGATACTTTGCCCTATGCAACAGGAAGTTCATGTACCTCATTTTGGTTTTGCCCACTCACAGCCTCATAAAAATCTTCCCATATTTTATCCCCATTAGTTTAATATTCCTTTATGCACTAAAATGTTGATGTCTTGGGGGTTTCAAATGTACTATCTTCTACAACATTTCTGAGAAATAAGACAGACTCCTGTATGAAAACACTGGAAACCCTCTTTTCTGTCTTTAAGCCAGTTCCCAATTCTGAAAAAATAATACTCTCTGCTTCTTAATAAAGTCAGAATCAAGGAAAATAAAACTCAGAACTAACAGTTTTAAACTTCCTTTATTATCATTAATACAAAGTACACAAACTAATTTTCAAGGGGATATTTTTTGTTCCAAGATTTTATTTGCAAGATTTTATTTATTTTAAAGATAAAAGTTGGCAGATATGCCATTTTCATATCTTTTCCTTTCCAGTTACAGGTTTACAGTGTCATTAAAGTCATTATCAATTTTTTTATGAACAGATCTAGGATCTGTGCTTATTAAAAGCTATGTGATACCATAAACACTATACACAGTAATAACTGAGCTGCCTTAGTATAGATGTTACAGAAGAAAGCTTACTTATGCCCATAGCTATCATGATATCTCCAATAAGCTTAATTTTAAGAAATATTTGTCATATCATATGATTTTAAAAGATGGGGAGAGATTATATTTAAAAGAGTATCATTTTAAAAGGAGATACTTTAATTTATTCGATTTTTGCATTATACATTTTAGTTTTTATCACAAAAGTTAAGAAAAGATTTTAAATGAATATAAATAACATATACCACTTATAATAAGTAAGATTTCTCATTAAAGTGAATTTGACTCTAAGTAGGAAGGAAACCACATTTTTCTAATTTCTAGTATTTAAATCCTTGAAAAAAAAAGCCTATGCTTTATTGCAGAATTAGTACTTTAAGAAAATACTGACAGTAATATAACACACTATCAAAATATACACAAATGGCAGCTATGTTATTTGTATGTTTAATAAGTTAACTATGTGCATTTCTCAATTTAATCTCCTGATGAACTACCTCTAATATCAATATTAAGGAATTCTTTAATTTTATCATATAATACCAACACCAAAGCACCCCCTGTACCACGAAGGATATTGGAGAAGGCACCACGAAAAAATGCACTGACTCCTTCATGTTGGTATATCTTCACAAAGCAGTCTAAAGTTCCTTTATATTGCCGTTCAGCCTCACCACTCTATATAAAGAAAAATAGTTTGCCATTATCTTATTGTGTTTTATCTTAAGACAGACTTTATTCAGCACTAAGGACAGATTACAATTAACACTGTGTTGAGTAAGTATGTTGAGTTAATGGTCATATATTGAGTATTGTACCCACTGATTGAAGAATACTCATACTTTTCAGGCACAACTTGAAAAATAACCATATGTTAGGCTTAAAAATTTTTTTTAAATGGCATCACATACCATGATTTATCCTCTCACCACACTGCAATTAAGTGAGAAGTCAATAGCAAAAAAGATACCTAGAAAAATACATTTGGATGTTAAGAAAAACACATCTTAGAAAAAATTTGAAACCCAATAATAACCACTCCTCAACTAAATTTGTAAGATGCAGCTTGAATGGTAAGTTTAACCGTGAGAAATTAAAATTAACCAATAGATCCAACAGAAAGCACAAAAAGTCAAAAGTTAGTTATCTGAAATACTTTGACAAATTTTGGACACATTATTTCAGGAAAAACATGAAAAGGCCCCCAAATTGTTACAAGTGGCAAGGGGAACATCACTGCAGATGACCCAGAGATTAAGAAAGAGCAAGATGATGAGATGATGATATGAAGGACTTTATGACAGTTATTTTGAAAACTCAGAAGAAATGGATAAATTCCTTAAAACACTGGAATAATACTAAATTTGCTGAAGATATTCAATCAGTTGTTGAAAATCTTCCTATAAATTAGAAAACCCCATGTCCAGATGGCTTTATATGTGAGTTCTACTAAACATTCAATGAGCATTTAATTCTACTTTTACAGAAATTATTCCAGAGAAGAGAAAAAGTGAGGAGACTCCCCAACATATTTTTAGAGGTTTGCATAGGTCTGATACCAACATTAGACTAGGATAACACAAGAAAGAAAAACAACACTCCAATGTCACAGAAACCATGTATGCAAAGATAATGAACAAAAACTAGCAAATCAAATACAGAAGGGGAAAAAAATACCATGAATCATGACTAAGCTGGATTTATCCCAGGCATATAAGGTTGGTTTAGCTCTGGAAAACTAATTAATGTAATAAAATATATATTAACATATGAAAAGAGAGAAATGATATGATCATCTAGGTAAAAAACATGACCACTATTTATGATTAAAAATTATTGTAATCCAAACAGAAAGGAACAGCCATGACATGATAAAGGCATAATTACAAAGAACCCATAGCTAACATTAAACTTTGTAACACTGAAGGCATTCCTAGTAAGATTAGGAACAAAACCAGATTGCCAGTCATTACTTCTTTCATGTAGCATTGAATCAGAGGTCTCAACCAGTGCAGAAAGGCAAGAAAAGGAATAAAAGGTATAATAACTGATAAGGAAGGGAAAAAAACCCAGTTTGATTTGCAGATTATATTTAACACCTGTGTGTATTTAAAATAAAAACAGACTTCAAAGGGTGTACAGATAGATTAGGGTTTGTAATATTGAGTTTAACAAGTTGTGGGATATAAAATCAAAATACAAAATTGAAAGAATACTGTTATGAATTGTGTCCCCACAAAATTCATATATTGAAGTCCTAACCTCAGAATACAACTATATTTAGAGACAGAATCTTTATAAAAATAATTAAGGTTAAATGAGCTTATTAGGGTGGGCCCTAATCCAACATGACCATCCTTATAAGAAGAGAAACAGAAAAAGGAATTTGAGAAGACACCAACCCTGCTGGACCCCTTGATTCAGACTTTTAACCTCCAGAACTGTTAGAAAATAAATTTATGTTGTTGAAGCCATCCAGCAGTGGTACTATGTTTTATACATAGAGCAATGCACACATATATTTAAAAACCCACACAATTTTTTTCTGAATTATTTTGATAGTAAGTTACAGATATCATGCCCCTTACGTTTAAACACTTTAGTGTGCACTTTCTAATAAGTATATTTTCCTTCATACCCAAAGTACAGTTATCAAAATCAGAAAATGTAAAATTTATGTAGTACCATTTACCTAATCCACAGTCTATATGCAAATTAATTTTCCATTTTAAAAAGTTTCTCAATGTATTAACCTACAGCTTGACATAGATCAAGAAGAAAACACAGATATAAAAGGAACAGCTTTAAGAATATTCCATGAATGACATAATAGGTTAGATATGTTTTACTCTTTCAGATGGCTTATTGGGTTCTTCCAGGACCATTGTGTAGAAGATAATAAGGATATTGATAGTAACTACACCTCACAACATTGTTTTGAGAATTAAACGAGTTAAAGTGTAAAATGCTTAGGACAGTTCTGGCACATAATAAACATAGCTTTCTGGCCTCATTATTTTTACTTGCCCTCATGAAATTTATCATATGGGTATACTGAACTACTTAATACTTCTCAAGCCATACCTCTAGGTATGTTTTTTACCCTCTGCTGAGAATGCTGTCTCACTGTCTGGAGAAAAAACCTATTTACTGAGATTTAGCTCTCTAACAGGTCATATCCGATCACTTTAAGCATTTGGGCACCCCTCCTCTATTGCATTCCTGGAACCTATGCACATTTCTATTTAAACCATTAACAGTATGCGTTCAATACCATGCTATGAATTTGGGTGCAGGTTCTGCCTTATTTTATTTGTGTCACCATAGCTTGGTTATTATTTGCTGAATGAATGAATGTAGCAAATAACAATAATGGAGACTGCATCAAAATTTTGGTTTGGGGATTTATATTTAGAACATACATCATTATAAACAAGTTTTCATCCTTGGAGTTAAAAATCATTTACTTTTATTAAAATATATTACAACAAATGATTATGTATGTCAGTGGCCTGTGACTGGGTTTATTCTACTTAATCTAATATTCAGTTAAAATAGACACATGCTCATCCATTCTCTGCCATACTCCTCTTCCCTCCAAACAATACACGCTATAGGAGTGAAAGGCATTTCAGTTCTGATAATAGACATGGAAGAAACTTTGCTGCATGATGGCTGTTTTGGGATAGGAAAGAATGCAAGACAGAATATGTCATGCATGCATTTATTTTAATAAGTAAAACAAACAGCCTATAACTTTCAGCCAAAATTTCTCTAAAATTTTAATAATTTATACCTGAATATCAGAGATACTGAAAAATTCAATTAAGCTTACAAATAAGATAGAAGTACCTGCATCATCATACGTCTTCTAACTGTATCAAAGGGATAAGAGAGTATTCCGGAGCATGTAGTCACAACTTGAGCAATGAAAAAGGAGACAAGAAATGGAGTTTCCTTTGGTTTTGGTAATAAGCCCTAGAAAAGAAAAATTATCAAGTAACTATCTAAATTTCCAAAACATCTTAAATCTTCAGTCAGAGTATAATTCTACAAATATATGAAAGAGGGCTGGATTATATTTAAAATGCAATAAAAAAAAACCCAGCTGGATTTAATGTGGAAAGATTAAAATAATAGCAGGAGATCAACAAGAAAGGAGAATCTCACACATGGCTAAAGCATATTTGAAAAAGGATAGCGTATTTCCTATTAAAGGAGATCTGTTATTAATGGCACTGAAAACTAGGGCAGATAGCAGCCAGTGACCAAAAAAAATTACTCCATGGTTCCTACTCATAAAGTTGGAAAAGATGAAAGAATGCCTGTTACCATTAACAGATGATATTTGATAAGCAGCTTTAAAGCTCTAAGCTAGTGAAAAACATTCTAAATTTCACAACTACCACAGGTGATAACAGAAAAGCAGAGGGAGAGTAAATATACATTTTTCTGTGATTAAATAAACATACACAAGATCCTTTAATTTCCATTTATCTATTAATCTGTCTAAAAAATAAACTACAAACTAAAAGTAGTATGCCCAGACCACAGTAAAAACTACATTCAACTGCATTTACACTAATGATGGAGAGCAGAGATAAAATATAAAACTATTATAAAATTTCCCTCAAGTTTTAATCTTACTTAGTAAATAATACTGACATTAATTTCATTGCTTCCTTTCAGAAGCATTTCCATATAGAGATTAAGAGCATGGGATTTACGCTTGCCACTTACTTAGCCATTCCTACATTATTTATCTTTAAAATGGGGTATATTAAAAGCTTGTAGACAACTGCGAGGACATAGCATACTTAACAAGTTTCCAAAACTAAGTAATAGCTAAAAAAAATGGTAGCCATTGTTACATCTTTCTCTTTCCTACCTTACTGAAGTGCTATTAAAATCTGAAATGAAAAGGCAAATTGCAGAACAACCTACAGAATACAGTATAGAATCTAATAGTACCCAATAGATAACTGAGCTACAGTAGCATTTACTATATTTAACTAATTAATTATGCCTTGCCTACTTTCCAGTGATATTAAACTGATAATATGCATATAAAAAGTGATAATAAAGTGAATGTAAAATCAGAAGAACTGTTAGAAGATGCCTTCCTATATACCAAAGATTTAATTATGATATAAGCCTAATTAGCATGTTTTCTATTTGAATCTTTCAGTACAAACTGTACAAAAACTCAATGTTTGTATGTATGCTTTACATCCAAACTCAGAGCCATAATACAGTTATAATTTAATTAAGTTATGGCAAAATAGAGATTAAACAGAAGGCTATAATGTCTCTTATATCATCATTTATTTTGATTTCTATAATTAAATGTAAACATACAAGCTGAACATATTACTAATTAGAGCAATAAAAAGAAACAAACCATTTATTTAATATATACTACTGAAAGCACCAAATTACCTTAACTGTGTCATAAGCTCCAAAATAAGAGGCTCTGTACACAATGATGCCCTGAACTGAAACACCAAACCCTTGGTATAGACCAACAATTCCATCTGATTTTGCTATTTTCATAATACAGTCACCTAAACCCTTGAATTGTCGCTCTTCAGGACCTAAAATAAAGTCATTTAAAATTTATTAGTAAAGTTATGTATCAGATAAACACGTTAATCAGAGTAAATTAATGTAAACACTTTACAGATTTAAATTATCTGGAACTGACATTTAGGAATCTTCTAACAAAAAAAAAGCACACATCAAAACCTTCCCGTTCATTTAAAGATAAATAAGATTTCAAGTAGTATCTTAAAAGATTTTAACTAAAAATAATTAACTTCCTATGAAAGCAATCTAATTCAAGCAATCTGACTGGCTTAAAACATTTTAATAAAATTACCAGAAGTAACTAGTTGTCATTCAAAAAATATTTAGGCATGAAAAACTACAACTTCCTTCAGTTGAAGAGTGAAAAGACAGATAAAGCAAAAAGACAAAGCTAAAAACTAGCAACTTTGAGGATCACTAACATTTTAGATAAGGTGTCATATTTTTCTAGTGTTTGCCAGTTTTGTCTTTATTTTCCCTTGATCTAGAACTCCTTGAAAATATTTTACGAATATTATATATAGAATACAATCTTTCAAAATAAACTAACTTCTCCCAATTTTGAGAAAAACAAGCTATCGAATTGAAATTAAACCAAGATACATATGTTATTTTCACTTTCTTATAATATCAAGAAAATTTGGGCTGCCAGTTAAACATGATAGATGAAACTCAAATTTTCATCTTTGTTCAAATGCCACCCCTTCTGAGGCATTGTCTCTCATCATTTAAAATGATGTCACTCTCTTCTCCTAAGTTTTTTTCATGGCATTTATTGCTAAGTGGCAGTAAACTTTAGTCTTTTTTTTATTACTCGTGATCTCCACTAGACTGTAAGGTACATGAACCATAAGCTCCATGTTTAATATGGTGTGTGTGTTCGCACATGTGTGTTACACACACATATCCTGTATCTCAGGCAATGCCTAGTTCCCAGCAAGCACTCAATAAATATTTGTTGAATGAACCTCAGCTCCCTTAATAAATTCTATTAAAATTATAATAAAGGAATAAAACAGTTTTAAAGCCATATAAGCAAAGAAGAGTACATGACAAGAGATTAAAAGCCACAAGTTTTAGCAAGATGGAAAGGAGGTAGAGCAGTAACTCACTAAATGGAGAAAAGTTGAAACCTAGTTTCTTGCAGAGGGAGACATCTTCAAGAAGTGAGCCATTTGACCCCAATAACCAAAGAAAGAGATAAAATTAGAGGAATTTAGCACTATTGTGGTGGGAGCAAAGTAGCACCTGTATGCTCAAAATCTACAACCTCACCCTGAGTAGGAAGCTCTGTTAACCTCATAACCGAACATAAGGCTCCAGATTGAAAGGGGCCAACTGAGTTACCTGCACAAGTACTAAAAACGACTCACACAAAGATACATCATTGTGAATGTCAGATCATCAGGGATATAAGGTAATTAAAAAGAAAAACAAGCCACATACAAAAGGATCAGCAGTATTTCTTAAGAGCAGTATTAGAAACTAGAACCCAGAGAAATTCTTTCAAAATTGTGAAAGAAAATTTTAAAACCAGAATTTTATATACAGCCAAACACTGAGAGTGAAACACAGACATTTTTAGATATGCAAGATCTCAATTTATCTCCTATCCACCCTTCTCAGAAAGCTTTTAGAAAGCTACCAAAGAACATAATCTACCAAAACAAAAACACAGTAAGATGTGATAAATAAAATAAGAAGGGCAGAGGAAAAGGGAATCTCTAGGATGGGAGTTACACAGGTAATCCAGACAGGAGCCACAGTCAAGGCAGCAATAAATGTAAGGGATCTAGCAGGCGGCTTTCAAACAAAACAAAACAAAACAAAACAAAACAAAACAAAACAAAACAAAACAAAAACAACCTAGAAGTAAGTTATAAGCAGATTTTGTCCTTGCTCTTTTGTTACTACAGTGTTGACCTTCCTCTTCCCTCTTTTAAGGGAAAAGAAAAAAGTAGTAATCTTTAGGGTCTGTAACTTTACCATTTGGTTGAGAATAAAATTTTTAGACTGTATCCAACATTGCTGTTACAGTATAACTCTACAACAAATAATACAGTGTTCAAAACACAAAGAAGGAAAAGTTAGTATTTCTAAAACTCCCATACCTTTTCCAATATCAACACCTAATCGGGTTCGAGCAAAATCTAGCGGATATACTACACATAAGGATGTTGCCCCAGCAGCTCCACCAGAAGCCAGGTTTGCCAAAAACCACCTCCAGAACTGAAACATATTATTTAAAAAGTGGTTATTAAACTACAGAATCTGATTTTTAAATTCTTATCTTTATAGAGGTTAAAGAGCCAGCTTTACCACCTGCTCTTATAAGTAAACAGCTATAGTAACACATATAATATCCAAAATACTGCTCATGTCCATGTAGCCTTTGTTTCTTACCAGGTGGTCTGGGAAATACAGCTTAGATGCTGGCATACTGAAATTCTAAGATATTTTAATGTCCTCCAGCAAAAGTGGCCCAAATTAGCAAAAGAGGCCACAAAAGATAATCAGCTGCTTAGACTGTATAAACTTTTTTGTTAACAATATATGTTAGTTATGACTAAAATGTTAGGCATCTGTAGAGGCTTTAGTTGTTCCCTTGATTGATGGCAGGGGAGGTGGACAGTGATACATCGTAATGCCACAATTTCACTTTGTGATTTAAGTAGAAATACATTTAATCAGCTCAAATATGTATATTAAGTTCAAATGCCAAAATGAAAATTGGCAGAAATCATTTTATTGTGGTTTAGTGACACATAAGTTAGGCCTTTCTGATCTACTAGTTCACATGGGCTGTTGAGGTTCTTTTTGATGAACATTTGAAACATGCCCTGCTTAGGTCCAGTAAACTGCTTTTCAACATCTAGAGCTTACTGGAGAAATAAGGAGTATATGAATTGGCACTGTTATAGAAAATCTAGGGTACAAGGCTACTGTAACCATTAAATATATTAAAGTGAGTAAGAATCTAATCAAGCTGAGTTTCTTGCTTGCCTGTCTCTTATTTCTAACAACAGTTTTAAGTCTCAGATGCTTTTGAACTGTCAATTTTCTCTTAGCTTGGATGCCCTTCTTATCTTTTAATTTTATTCCTGTCTTTTAAAAGTAAAAAGTTATTGATTTATGCTCTAATTCAAATTCTATTTCTTCTATGAAATCTCTTATCTCCAATCCACTCAAAACTGTATGTAATCATATTCTCTTCCCACTTCATCTCTCAGAGAATTAAAGATGAATCATGTGACCAATATGTAAAACGTGTCATCATGTTTCAGATTCTCATTTTTTTAACAGTATTTACAATTACTTTCTACTCTTCATTTATAGTTATTTGTGTACCTGTCTTGTCTTAACCTCTTACCTTCTACAGACAAGAAATGTCTTCAGGCCAAAATTATTATTTTTACTTATTGACATATTTTTTATACACCAAACAGTTCACTCATGCAAAGTATTAAATTCAATGGATTGTTAGCATATTCATGGAGTTGTGCAACCATTATCAGTTTCAGAACATTTTCATCGCCCCAAAAAGAAACCTTGTACCCATCAGCACTCACTCCACGTCCTCCCCATCCCCCTAGATAACCATTAAGCTACTTTCTGTCTCTATAGATTTGCCTATTTTAGAACATTTCTATAGGATATTTCCTATACATGGAAAAACACAGAATACAATCTTTTGTGATTGGCTTCTGTCATATAACTTGTTTCCAAGGTTCATCCACATTGCAGCATGTGTTAGCACTTCATTCCTTTTTATTGACAAATATTTCATTACATGGATTTACCACATTTTATTTATCCATTCTTCAGTTCATGGACATTTGGGTTATTTACATTTTTTTGAGGCCAGGATTCATTTTTTTTATTTTACAAAGCAAGTCACAGGGCCTTGCCCAGAGTAATAGTAATGCTTTCAATAAATATTTGTTTAATGAAGGGTACTCGGACTCCTATGGCTTCTTTTAAGTGAAACAAATAAGTTCTACTGTAAAGGCAGTCATGTGTCATAATCACAAAGAGATAATTAGACCAAAAGGTTGATTCTGACCCCAGAGTAGCAAATCCACAGTCTAGTAGACGATACATAATCTGGTAGAAAAAGAGGAGCTGGGCCAGAGTTTATGTCTTGAAAGTCTATGCCAGTTAGCAGTAAGGACAGAAATGGAAAGATATTAAATAGCTTTTTTTAGGTTTTAGTCGGCTTTGAGACTGTTGAAAGCTATAGATACTCTTCCAGTACAAATCACACATATATAAACATATACTTTTGTTTTTTATTTATTTTTTATTAAGTATAGTTAATTATAATGTGTCAATTTCTGATGTATATAGCATAATGCCCCAGTCATGCATATATATATATATTCGTTTTCATATTCTTTTTCATTAAAGGTTATTATAAGATACTGAATATAGTTCCCTCTGCTATACAGAAGAAATTTGTTTATCTATTTTTATATATAGTGGTTATCATTTGCAAATCTCAAACTCCCAAATTTATCCCCTCCCATCCCCTTTCCCCTGATAACCGTAAGATTGTTTACTATGTCTGAGAGTCTGTTTCTGTTTTGTAGATGAGTTCATTAGTGTCCTCTTTTTTTCTTTTTGTTTTTAGAGTCCACATATGAGTGGTATCATATGGTATCTGTCTTTCTGGCTTCACGTAGAATGATGATCTCTAGGTCCATCCATGTTGCTGCAAATGGCATTTTATTCTTTTTTATGGCTGAGTAGTATTCTGTTGTAACATACACACACACACACGTATATTTTATACACACACACACACACACACATATATATCATATATATTCACTGCAACTTCTTTATCCAGTCATCTGTTAATGGACATTTAGGTTGTTTCCATGTCTTGGCTATTGTATGTTGTGCTGCTGTGAACACTGGGGTGCATGTATCTCTTTGAATTACAGTTTATTTCAGATATATGCCCAGGAGTAGGACTGCTGGGTCATATGGTAAGTCTTTTTTTAATTTTTTGAGGAATGTCCATAGTGTTTTCCATAATGGCTGCACCAAACTACATTCCCACCAGCAGTGTAGGAGGGTTCCCTTTTCTCCACACCCTCTCCAGCATTTATTGTTCGTGGACTTTTGAATGATGGCCATTCTAATTGGTATGAGGTGATAGCTCATTGTAGTTTTGATTTGCATTTCTCTGATAATTAGTGACATTGAGTATTTTTTCATGTGCCTATTGGCCATTTGTATGTCTTCACTGGAGAATTGCTTGTATAGGTTTTCTGCTCATTTTTGGTTTGGGTTGTTTGTTTGTTTTTGTTATTAAGTTGTATGAGCTGTTAAAGTTATTCCTCTAGAGCACATGGGTCCCAGGTAAAGAACCTCTAACCTTCTGAAAGGTTGGAAGGGACCACTACGATATTAACAGAGAACTTAAAAGACATAAAAAAATATATAGGTAAGTAAAAAAAGTGGGAAATAATGAGTAAACACAGAGCTTAGAGACAGAGATAGACTAAGTGACCTGGGAGACAAAGATAAAAGAGTATAGTTTGATCCCTAGAGCTGCTTTTGGTTCAAATTCCAGGGCCAGTGTATCATTGCAATAAATACCTCTTTTTCTTGAAGTAAGTTTTTGCTTCTTACAAGCAAATAAGCCAAACCATATATGATATGTAGCATAAAGATTTATAAAGTGTATCTTAAATTCTATCTAACCTTTCTTTTTTCCCCCAGGTAAAAGAGACTACCCTTGACCAGTTCCTTTGAGATAACCTTCTGAGCCCTTGGAATATCCTACCTAATAAGAGTATCTTTGTATGCCTGAGCCTTTGGGCAACACCAGATAGTTTACACTGACACTGATTTACGGTGAACACCCCTTTGTATACTTGGGCCCTTGGGCTAAACTGTATGAGTTTGACCTTTTGCGGGGTGGGGCAGTGGCTAGAGACTGAGCAGCTAAGGTCAGTCATGTTGCACGTGCCTATGCAACTGAATCCCAAAATAACCCTGGAACCATGGCTAAAGTGAGCAACCCTACTTGGCAACACATCATTGTGTTGTCACACATTATTGCTGGGAGAATTAAGTGCTGTCCAGGTGGCTCTACTAAGAAAGGAAAACTGGAAGCTTGCACCCAGTTTCTCCTGGATCTTGTCTTGTGCACTTTTTCCGTTTGTTGACTTTATATCATTTTGTAATAATAAACCATGAGTATAATAGTTTTTCTGAGTTATTTGAGTCCTAGTGAACCACTGAACATGAAGGTGGTCTTGGGGACCTCTGACACAGGTTCTCAGTCAAGAAAAGTTCCAACTATTAGAGCTGCTAGCTAAAGAAGACAGAAACGTTTTTCTGAGTTCTTACTACAAAAGCACAACACAACTGTAAGTACTTTATGTGTCTTTACATGTTTAGTCTCATCTAAACCTTACTCATCTAAACCTCATGAGGTAGGTATTACTATATCCAATTTTCACATGAGGAAACTAAGGATCAGAAAGGTGATTTTCAAAAACTCTTACAGCTAAATAACCTGAATGCCAGGATCCAAATCCAGATCTTCTGAACCTAAGTCTAAAGAACTTTCTTTGTTAACTTTATACCTCCCACTACATAATTAGACAGTTCAAAACATTCAATATATATTTGCCAATGATATATAAATTGTGGAAAAAAGGGAATTAAGGGTCTAAAAAGAAATGAAAGGAAGTAGCAACAAAGAAATGGTCCATGAATAGTTGCTTTTAAAGAACCTGCTAGGACAGCTTGGTTGGTTGGTTGGTTGAGTGAAAGAGAAAAAAAGAAAGAATGATGGGGTAGAGAGGGTGGATGAGGGGAAGACCTTGAGAGTAATGTAGGTGGTCTAGTGTATATCGAGGTAACAAAAGAAATGGAGACCATGACAAATGGTATATAGTGTATATGAGCAGGAAATTTTGAAAGTGAGATTTCTGTAACCAAGAGAATGATTATCGTGAAAAGGAAAAGGACTTTTGTAATAAAAAGAGAGAATTCTCTAACTTAAATTTATCATTTTCCTGTTTGTTTGATTTGATCTTCCTACACATTTTAGTCACAGCTAAACAGATCCTTAGTCATAAAGAAGAAACAATTTACTTCTTTAGGAAATAAATTGCTTCAGTGGTAGGAAATACATAGCTGCTGACTGGTTTTTTTTTTTTTTTTTTTTTTTTGCTTACCAAAACCAGATTGAATGCTGAAATTTTTTAGTGCAGAATAGTGACAATAATATGTAAGTCATATTAAAAATTAACACTTAAATCAGAGAAATATTGCCTTGAGACAAAAGACCCCTTAGTTATTAAACTGTTAAGAGGTTTAGAGAAATTTGTACAAGTTTATATAATTCTATGTTTTTCATATGTAACTTCTATAACTTAATGTATATTATAATAGGCTAATAGAATGTTTTAACTATTATTGTTTCCCACCACTTGAACACCTCTTTCCCAAATAGAACTCCACAGGTAAGAAATCCAACTATTTCTTAGAAAATTTTAGAGATATTAAAATATAATTACTGGTTTTTCCTAAAAATAGAACTACCATATGACCCAGGAATTCTACTCTCAGGTGTATATCCAGAAAAAAACCCCAAAATACCAACTCGAAAAGATACATGCACCACTGTATTCACAGCAGCATTATTTACAATTGCCAAGGTAGGGAAGCCACCTAAGTGTTCATCAGCAGATGAATGGATAAAGAAGATGTGAGATACACACACACACACACACACACACACACACACTGGAAGACTACTCAGCCATAAAAAAGAATGAAAATTTTGCCATTTGCAGCAACATAGATGTACATGGAGGGCATTATGCTAAGTGAAATAAATCAGACAGATAAACACAAATACTGTATGATATCACTTATATGTAGAATCTGAAAAACTACAACTAGTGAATAAAACAAAAAAGCAGTGGACTCATAGATATAGAGAACAAACTAGTGGTTACCAGTGGGGAGAGAGGAGGGGAAAGGGCAACAAAGGGGGAAAAAAAGGGGTACCATGCATTACATGAAATCACATGTGTGAAACTTCTGAAAATTGTAAACCACTATGGACTTAAAAAAAAATCTTTCATCCAATAAAAAATAAAATTAAAAAATTACCTGTTTTTCTTTATTAACTCCGGACATGAAAAGTTGTTTGTATTTGTCTTTAAAAGCAAAGTTTAGAGCTTGTGTTGGAAAATACCGGATGACATTTGCCAAGTTGCCACGCCAATAACTGAGGAAACCTAGAGAAGAAAACATACTAAATATAAACTTATATTGTATTATTAGTAAATAATTTCCATAGTTTTAACAAACGTAGCTGGTTGAATTATCTAAAACTTACACCTTTTCTTATGAGAAAAAAAAAAAGTTTACATGTGTCTCCAACTGAAGAGAAAAGAGAGTTAACTCCATGTACCCCATTCCAGTTTTGTTAATTTCCAATAAGAAGCCCTGAATACCTGAAAACCTATGGAAAGCATTATCAGCTGAATATAAGGCTCTTTACTAGTAGAAAAATAGAGCTTACTAGTATTTGTCAGAGAAGCTAGTAACCCTTAGCCTCATTTCCAAATCAGAAAATACAATTCCTACAGTAACTAGGCTGTTGGAACAAAATTGTTTTGTACACATGCTCCTGAGAATGAGGGATAAGTCTTATCTTTATGTTCTGAAACCTAGCCAAAAAAGGAATCAATTTTCAATTCAAGGCAGTTTTCAGAGGCCTGAAAGATTAGAGGAAACTTTCAAGATCTTCCCACTTCAAATTTCCATGGATTGACTAAACTTTATAATTCAGTAATTGTGTTACCTTTATAACTCAGAGCTGCCTTTATAATCCATAGCTGCCATAGAATACAACAGGCTAGCTCTTCAGTACCTCTGGCTATTGTTATAGCTTTACTTTGCAGCTCTTAATAGGATACCTCTAGTCCCAGTTTGGAGAATAGAATATCCAGAACCAGTCTTCTAAAAATAAAAATTCAAATGAAAATAATCTCAGTTGACTGGTCCCGGCGCTCAGAAACTGAAAGTTAGATGAGGTAAGTACACAGAGGGAAAGATACATATTTGTTAAATAAGTAAGTACACCCTGTGGGAAAAAACAGTGAATCTTTGTGACTCTCAAGCTGAATATAAAGCAATTTCACAAAGACAATTAAGAAGTACTTTTAATAGCCAAGAAATAATCTAGAAGCCAAGAAATAATCTAGAATCCTAGAAGCTGATTCAGTTTCTAGGCATAATCACTAGGGCATTTAACACATAATGGTAATAGCTACAACTTCTAGCATTTAGTATGTGCCAGCACTGGCAAAAGCTTTATATGTAAATTTCATTCGATATACTATGCTTATGATACAGGTTCTCCTATAGTACTCACTTTATACATGCACAAACTGAAACTTTTGTAAGTTTAAAAACTATAACCAGGATTTAGAATCAAGTCATATGTCCCCAAAGCTCTTCTCCAGGTTTGGGTTTCTGGAGAAACAAATCTTAAGAGCAGTATGGTAAATAAAGTTCTCTATTTTTTTTTTAAAGGAAAATGATTATTGTAAAAATGTTGAGGCTATATTAACAAAAACAATAAAACTAATTTCAAGGAACTGCTTTTTATTCATTTCATCCTCATAATCACTCATGAGGTAGGAATTACTAATATCTCCATTTTAAATATGATGAAATGATATTAAAACAACTTCTAAGGTAGAGAGAAGTTAGCTAACTAACTTGCCCAGTTAGAAAACTGTAGACCTTAAATTCAAACTCAAGCAATCTGACTCAATAATTTTGTCTCTTAATTGCAATACTTTTCCATAAATACTTTAAACATGAAAATATTTTCTGTACTAAGAAAAGTCAATAATTTTTCTTTAATGGAAGAAAAATAAAAATCTTAAAATATAAGAAATGTAAGCAAATTATAACAGAATATTTCTTGCTAGTTATGGCCACACTGAATTACTGAGGGAGTTGGTGAATCTAATTTTTGGAGATATTTTTAGTGATTTTTAAATTCTTCATAGTAAATAAAAACATTTAAAAATATAATTAGGCAATTGTATTTTCTGAGGTCAGATCTGTGGAAGAGAAACAGAGTGTAAAATATGATGGTGTAAATGATAATGAAGAATAAGATTTGGTTTTCTACACCGTACTTTATAGTAATACAAAAACAGATTACTGGCAGAGGATAAAGTCAATCTTAAAAGGATAAAGAAGAACATATTGGCTGGAGAATTGCCAATCTGATCAAATGAGATTTAAGATGAAATCATCATTTGTTTAAAAAAAAAACACTAATAAATGAAAAGAAAAAGTGTCATGTATCAAAATATATTAGAATTTCCATTTTATACATGACTCATATATTAATAGTCATTTTGGAAATGGCTGATTCGGCTAGATGGTATTCAGGTACTATGGGTTTCATTGCACCCCCCCCAAAAAAAAACCCAGGTATTATGGGTATCAGATTATAAGTTATTAGTTATAATTCTATCATTATGATTACAGTACTGAATTAATATTTATTTCACAAAAGAGTGTCATATGTAAGAGTAGCATGAATGTTTGTATTTTTGGCTAATGTACTGAATATAAATGGAAGATTCTGATGACAAAGACATCTGCATATTAACATGAGACCATGAAAGAGTGCCAGATTTATGACTAAAGAGGTTTTCTAGCCTTGACAGAATAATGTATTCCTTTTAGTAAAATTGTATTTGCATGAAAAAACCTAGAGGATTCATCAAAACACTGTCAATGTCTCAATGAAAATCTAGAAACAAATAAATCTTTGGAAGTATAACTGGAAAACTGGCAGCTCTTGATGAGTTATGTCTGAAAAAATACAATCTAACACACATAAAATACTGCTGCATATATTTCACAGAATTCATGGATTCCCTGAAGCTACAGCTACCAGGCTAAAACCTCGTTTTAGCCTCTTTTTCCACAGATCACACTTTAAAAACTCATTCTTATTTCCTTCTTTGCATCTCACTGCTGTACCATGCTTGTAGGAGCACCAATGTCCTTGCTAAGAGTCCAAAGAGGAATGCATTTTCTATAGAAATATTTTTTGTTGGGGCCAGATTTCAGGGTTTTATTCAACTACACTTTAAGTACACTATGTACTATGCAGATTCTTTAGATAGATTACAAGAATCTACTCTATGTGTAATGCAAATTTATCCCGAATACATTCATTTACAAATGAATACAAGGAACAGATTTTATAAATGTATGAATGTATTCAAAACGATTACAGAGTTGAAATTTAGTGAGCATTAACTATGCAATAGACACATGGTTGAGTATTTTACAGACATTGTATTGTTTAACCATCACAACTACTACCATATGAAGTGGGTAATAATATACCACGGATACAGCTGAGGAAATAGAGACTGAGAGAGGTTAAATAAAAACTGTTCAAGGTTACAAGGTAAGGGAAAGGTTTGGATTTGATTCCAGATCTTTCTAGATATATCTGACTCCAAACCTAGAGCTATTAAATCTCTATTGCCTCTATGTAAAAATCAATTTTGGATAAAAATAGTAGTACTATTTGGTCAGAATAAAACAAACGAAAAGCAAGAGTGATGCAAATGTAGGAGTATTTGATTCTCTAGTCACACAGAATAAAAGAGCAGTTTCCTAACATATAATCACAAAATTGATAGTGAAAAACAGTAATTGCAATACATTTCTCTGCTAATAGCAGAACATTTAACTTTTTGACTTAGTAACTAAATAGAAATAATATCTTCTAAATTTACGGGAGAGAAAAACCTACTCTGAACTTAATTCTGAGAAAATAATTAAGAATTAATATAGAACTGATGGGAAAAAGTTACTGGGCCATTTGCTGGTCAACTTACCAGCCAAGAATGGAAATGCCAAGGCATGTCTGGGAATACAGTTGACCCTTGAACAATAATGCAAGGGTTAGAGGTGCTAATTCTCTGTGCAATCAAAAATCCAAGTATAACTTGCAGTCAGCTCTCCTATATCTGGTTCCTCCATATCCCTGGTTCTATAACCACAGATGCAACCAACCAGGGACCATGTAGTACTATAGTATTTACTACTGAAAAAAAATTCGTGTATAAGTGGACCCACACAGTTCAAACCCATGATGTTCAAGAGTCAACTGCGTATTCTAGACTAGCAAGCGCAAACATGTTTTGACAGTAGGCCTATCAGGGAAAAAAAATGTAATTATGACTCTCAAATATGTACATATTTTATAAAGGAAATTATATATCTTTGCTACTATACTGCACTGCTATGTATATCTGTAAAACATCCAAAAGAGAAATTAAATAACGAGATAAGGATTCTTTATTTCAAAACCTTTTATTCATACCAAGGGGACAGTGGACCTGCTGAGGATAGCACTAGGAACAAAGCTCTTAGTTTTATGGAGCTTACATTTTGAGAAGACAGACACTGAACAAATAAATACATCAGGTGGCCATAATAACTATAAAAATATATCAAATATATCAAGTGGTCACAAGAACAAAAACAGTATATATGAAGATGGAGAATGAGGAAGGGCTATTTAGATAGCATGGTCAGAGAAAAATTCTAGATATTAGGGCACAACTGGGCATTTGTGTTACTAGTTAAAAATCAGTATTTTTCAGATATCTTGCTAATCATAACATTTTCATACTATCATTTGCTATTATCTCAAGGCAACCAGGTGAAGTCATTCTTAAAAACAGTATATGTGAATTTATATTTCAAATAGTTTTCTTGACAGTTTCAAATATTTGAATAGTCTCTATAAATCTATTTAATTGAGCAAACATAAACTACAATATGTCTATTGTACAACAACTTAGGGTACCTGTCATCCCCTCTACCCTGTGTAACTCCTACTCTTTTTCCAGGATGCCTTAATGTCCTGTGATATGTAACTGACATTTGGCCCAACCACAGGTGCCAGTGCCAATTCATTTACTAAATATCAGTAAAGTTTATTTTGCCATTTTATTTAGATAAAGTGTATACCTAATATTTTCTTTCCATATCCCAAAACATCATCTTCAAGATGTAAAAACCTCACTACTTTAGCCTTCAGAAAAATCACGTTTGGAAAAGTTCAGATTAAAGACAGCTGATGAATTCATGGCCAGGAATATCTAAGAGAAATGAGTTTTGGTAGGCTCTTAAAAATGAGACTATAGATAATATCTTTAAAAGGCTATGTTACAATATATTAAATAAAGCATTTAAATTAATTAAAATATATAGAAATTGACACATATATTGACTATACTTCAGTAAATATATATATACAAAAAAGAATTTAACAAGCAAAAAAATATATTTACAGATGCAGTTTTGCTAAGCAAAAAATCATAGCATAGACACCAAAATATTAAATGGGGTGATTTAACAGTGATTTTTTAAAAAACTTTTTGCTTCTCTGTATTTTCCAACTTTTTTATATTAAACACGCATTATTTGTGTAATAAAGACTTAAATAGTACTAAATAAAAGTACAAATACAAAGTTGGAAGGTCATAAAATCAAGTAAAGAATAGAGTAAATCTTTAAGAATAGCATTAGTCAGGATAAATGAAGAAGCTTTCATAAGCCAAGGAAGGCTTACAAAAAAGTATCAAAGACACCCAAAGAGATGTTTAAAGCTACATTCAGAGCAAGAACAAAGAGATCTTTCCTTGAGGTGTAAAGAAAGAGATAAGGTAAAAAGATAGTAGAGAGCATATAGTTGTGCTTTCTGAGTTCACTGTCTCTTATACTCACTCCATTTGAAAGGAAAAGTTACGGTACAATTAAAGCAAACACGAACAACAAGAGAAACTTCAGAACATTGAGATGGCCATGTATCTTGACTTTCACAACAGAGAGAAAAGGTAAATTCCAGAAAATAACAGTCTCAGAATTTGATTGCCTAGTAAAGTTCCAGAATAATCTAGCAGTGATTTTCAACCCTCCCAGGTTCAAGTCTTCTATATATAATAAATATGTTACAATGCTTCCTTTACTAACTAGAAATAGAATTCAAAGTCCATGACCTCTTCACTAATTAAAAAAAATCAATGTAATGCCCTTTCTGTGATATACAAAGAGAAAATAAAGGAATTTATAATAAAATATATATTTTAACTAGTAAATTGGTGAGGCATGATCACACCATAGACATAATAGTCAGATGCTTGCTTCTACTTATAATGAATCAGTTGTGACATTCTGAAAAAAGGGCTTAATAAATATATTTGTATATTATATATATACACAATCATCATGAATTCAATAGTTACAAATGATATAAGTGGCTAAATTCCACACAGAGTTGCTGACATGAGTTTTCACAATGATGAACAACTCTCAGTAAAATTCTGAACAACACAAAGTACAATCTTCCCTTTACTTACATGGTAGCTGCATTCCTGGAATCAATGTATGCTAGAACTATGCACAGACAGTTTGTGTTTATAGGTAAACCAGAGTTTCTAGGCTTAGATAATCATAAACTGGTTTTACTGCTGTATGAATACCCAGTGGGAGATCTGAGTCATTCAGTTGCAGGATAAGTCTTTATTGTGTAGGACCAGCCACGTATAGCAGCAGCAGGATGTGTAGCAGCCCTGGATTTTGCCTTTCATACCACTGCAGTTTAGGATTACACCCTTTCATCTTCATGCTAAACAAAAAATTCCTCACAAGTTTCCAAAAATGCCCCTAGATGGCAATATTAACCCTGTTGTGAATTACTAATCCTTTAGCATAGAATATACCATGGTGTATTCATAACAAGGCCTTATATATAATAGAAAATATTTTTTTAAAATTCTGCTTATGATCATCTCATCTTGGAAAGTACAGAAAGTAGGGACCAGAATACTATTTTCAGAAGGGTCTCAATTTACAAGAGTTATATTGAAAATATCTAGGTTTAAATATTACAAAAAAACATTTAAAATATAAAATGATTTAGCACTGCTCAGCACTATCTATCCAGACTATTTAACTTTACCTGAGTAAATATTTAAAGCAGATTAGCAAATAAGAAGAAAAGTGGGAACCTTGCTCTGATAAAATAAACAGAAGTGGGGAGCTGTGAACCACTAACTGAAAGATCTAAGCTTAGCTCCCAGATGGGGCATTCTAAATCAACAGGTTAAATGACACCTCAAGAGTTTACCCTTGATCCTAAAAACTCCACCCAACATGTCAAAAAGAGTTATAACCGCATCCCTAGAAAGGGAATTCTTTTTTTATGGGAGAAAAAGTAACCTGCCCTTGACATATAGGAGTGAAAGAAAGGACTGCACTGGAGTTGAAGCCACTTCCCTTCTTGTTAAGAATACACAATAAATAGGTCTATTTCCTTTTTACAGTTCATAAAGAGGTTTCAACTGAATCCAACTATATGGGTGAATTATAGGAGATTTCTAACCAATTTATCGTCTTATCCATTTAGCTAACTTAGGAGCCATTCTGCAACAGGAGGGCAATGAATGGTTAACAAAGCATTTTTGGAATCTTAATTCAAAAAAATACATGCACCCCAGTGTTCATAGCAGCACTATTTACAATAGCCAAGACATGGAAACAACCTAAATGTCCAACCACAGATGACTGGATAAATAAGTTGTGATGTACTTATACAATGGACTACTATTCAGCCATAAAAAATAAAATAATGCCATTTGTACCAACATAGATGGACCTGGAGATTGTCATTCTAAGTGACATAAGCAAGAAAGAGAAAGAAAAACACCATATGATATCACTTATATGTCGAATTGAAAAAAAAAAAAAGACAAACAAACTTATTTATAAAACAAAACACTCCTCACAGACATAGAAAACAAACATGGTTACCAGGGTGGGGAAGAGGGTGAGAAGGGATAAATTGGGAGTTCGAGATTTGCGGATACTAACTACTGTATATAAATAACAAGTTCATACTGTATAGCACAGGGAACTGTATTCAATATCTTGTAGAAACTTATGGTGAAAAAGAATGTAAAAATAAATATGTATATGTTCATGTATGACTGAAGCATTATGCTGTACATGAGAAATTGATACAACACTGTAAACTCACTATACTCCAATAAAAATATACACAAAAAAACAAAACAAAGCATTTTCATTATTTATTCCTTGAAAACATTTCAATATTAATAGAAAAAAACTCCTCAATGAACAAAAATATCAAAATTTTAGCTAAAGACCGCTTGACGCAAATAAGAAATTAATACTGATCATGTCTTTATTCAATGTTTTGTAATAACCTATAACGGGAAAGAATCTGAAAAAGAATATATAAATATGTATGTATAAGTGAATCACTTTGCTGTACACCTGAAACTAACACATTGTAAATCAACTGTACTCCAATAATTTTTTTAAAAAACAGCAAAAAAAACTATAAAAAAATCTTTACTTAAAATTTTAATATTTTGCTTATCATGGGGTTTTCACATTAATTTTGATTTTTTAAAAATACTGCATTAAAATATTATTCGTTTTTATTATTGAGTTTTTTGCCCCCCCGCCCCTCAAATTTATGCAGATGTGATTGCTTCTTTAGTTGCAGCGCTGGTCTTCAATAGTTCCTGAGAATAAACAGAACCTCTTTTCTCTCAACACGTACTAGATACTGAGAGGCCTCAATGTTTCCATATTTGGAATGCTTCTCTTAAACGTAGTATTTCAACAAATATTTAAGCAACGTAAAGCACCTATTAACGTACAGCCAAGTGCCTAATGGCATCTCCCTCAATTCTGGGAGGTCAACTACTTTCCTCCACAGCGAGACGGTGCACCGAGGTGTAAATCCTGCTGCAAACGAGAAATTTAGAAAGAGAAGATGGTAGTCTCCCCTACCTAAGGACTGGTCACGTGTGGGCCTTCTCGGACGTGGGAAAGCAGAGCCTCTTACACTGGTTAGGAAATCGAACTATCGAAGCCGAAGAAACCAACTTAACCACCGACACACACGGCCGTGGCGCTCGCAGTCGTCCCCTCCCGGCCACTCCGTTTTCAGGGAAGGGGACCCGGCTCGGAGAGAGGCTGGCGCGGCGGGCGGCCTCCCGTACTCACCTTGCTCACGAGGAATCCGCACCAGGCAGTCGATCATGCCTTTGTACTGCGCCTCGGGGCTGATCTGCTTGGACGACGCCTGCACCTGCAGCAGCAGCTTCACCCGCTCGATGGGCGCCACCGTCGTCTTGGACACAGCCGCCGCCACCCCGCCTGCCAGCAGGTCCTTCCCGAAGGACCCGGCGTCAAAGAGCCGCTTTTCCGCCTTCTTCTCCTGCTTCTTCTTCTGAAGATCACGCTGCATGGTGGGTCGACGGACGTAAAAACAGGCAGCAGCAGCCCACAACGAGCGCGGGAGAGACGACGAAGGGAAGCTGAAAACGCCTCCGCGTCGTCCTGGCGGGAAAGCGGCGCACAGGACGCTGGGAGAACAGCGTGCCAAGGGGCGAGGAGCTGCGCAGGCGCCTCTAACCGCCTGCCGCCACCTGGCGCCAGATATGTGACTCCCGACACGCGACTCTTCCGCGCGGCGCTGTCTGGGAAAGTGTTGGTGCTGGGTAGTGTCTGCGCGGGCAGGGGTGGAAGGCAGTGGGTTCTGACCCTGGAAGGTGCGGTAAGGAACCCGGGAGAGCCAATTCTATGTAAGGATATTTAACAGCCAAAACTGGGACGGAGTAGTAAACCAACCGTGTGGAATTAACCCAGTTTAGTTTTAGTTCTCGGAGTAACCCTTGCACCTTCTATTAGAAATCACTTTAATTTCTGCCCCTATAATTTAGCAGGGGTCTTTTGTCTAGTCACTGTCTTACTGTCTGGTTTTACTCATTTCAGCCCTTTAAGATTATGTGACATATTCTTCTTTCTCCTGTATTTTATTTAAATTGGTAATTCTATCTGGAGCAGTGATTCTCAATCCAGACTGCACAGTCAAATGAGATGAGGGAGGGGTGTTTTGTTCTGTTTAATACTTGGCTTGTGCCCAGACTGTTAAATCAGAATCTCTAGAAGTGAGACCTGGCGTCGGTGTTTAAATTCCCCAGGTAATTTTCATGTGCAGGGTTGAGAACCAGTGACATAGTCTAGAACAGAACAAACCTTTTCACTCTTACATACTATTGAAAGCCACAAAGAATCTTCTGTTTTTGTGTTATATATATTGATATTAACCATTTCAAACATTGAAACATTTTAAAAATGTTAATTCATGTAAAATAATAATGAACTCCTTCATAAGTAACGTTTTAAACTAAAAAATATTTTTCCAACAAAAAAGTGAGAAGAATAGCTTTCTTCTGTATTTTTGAAAATCTCTTTATCTGGCTTAGTAAAAGACAGTGGGATTTACACAATAGCTTTTGCACTCCGTTTGCTGTAATATCACACATCATGTAACTGCTGGAAAACTGCACTATACACTCACTAAAGAGAGAATGAATAAAATAGGCAAAATGTGTTAGTATTATAAAAGTTTTGACCTTATGGAGTCCCTGAAAGGATCTTGGTGACCCCATGGTCCCCCAAACCACTTTGAGAACTCATCAGAGGCCTGTGAGAGTGAGGTTTGAGTTCTTTTGGCAAAAACACTAGGTGCACATCTATGCTGTACATATCTGCTCTGTTTTCTTCCAACTTGCTCTTTTCACTTCATATATCCTGGAGATTCCCTCCACAGTAGCATCTGATATGTTTCTGATTCCTCTGTATAGCTTGTTTGATGGTTTCTCATAAAGGGAGATTCCATCTTATTATTTCTTACTCTGTAGGATCTGCAGTCTTGAAACACATCTACAAAACGTGAGATGAGTTATTGGCTTTTTTGAACTTACAGATTCAAATTTTTTATCAAGTGTGTTTCAACACTCTTAAAACTCATAAAAAAAAAAGCAAACAAACAAATATTTAAGCCAGAAGGATTCCAGAGCAGGAAGTTTGTTAAAATTTTGATTATCTCACATAAAACTGGTTGGCAAGTCCTTCTGGTACCATGTATGGTGCTACCTTCCTTTCTGTAGCAGCTTGTTCGACTCAACTGGTTTCTTAGGCCTTCTCACCATTTGACATACTGCTGCCAGATTAATTTTTCTGAAGCAGTTGAATTAATCATTATTCCTAGAAAAATTTAAAGTCTTCTCATTGCACTGACTTTAAAATCCTTAGTAAAATCCACCACAAATTCAAAACATTATTGGCATTTTATGTGCAAAAATCTGAAATATGAAAAGTTTTTCTCTCTTAAGGTAATTTGAAGGTCTCAGGAAGAAAATTAAGGGGGAAATTGCCTGAGTTACACTCCAGGTAAGACTGTCTTTTTAAGGTGCCAAGAAAGGTCAAAGGAACAATCTCTGGTCATAGGGAACATAAATTTCTCAGAAGACAGAAAAACAAGTGTTTTGCTTCTCCCCAGGGCAATTTTCTCTCCATTATCTTTCTTGCCTTCCTTTCCCCCCTCCACCCACATTTGACTCCATAGTTAAGTGTTTATAACATACTCCTTTATGAAATCTTCCAGCTTATTTCTGACATGTATTCATTGATGGACGATGGCAAAAGTAAAAGTACTTAGAAGTGTAGCTTTTTTTTTTTTAACCTCTATTAAGTCCTCTGAATCAGCTCTTTTCAATATATTGAGCTGAAAATGTTTATTTTAATTTGCTGCATTGGATTTGATTTACTGATTTAGGGAACAATAAAGTTCTGGCGATTTACATGTCAGTATTAAAAGCAGAGTCTCAGGGCCTTTGCAGTGTTCACTCTTCTTTCCTGAGGAGTCCGCCTGATTAGCTTCCTCACTTTCTTTAGATCTGAGGTCACCTCAGCAACACTTTCCTGGGCCACCTTGTCTTCCACACTTCATATCCCATTTTCTTGCTTCATTTTTTTTTTCTCTTAGCTTTTATCAACATATTTTACTTACTTGTCTTATTTGTGGTCTGCCTCTCTTGCTAGAACATAAGCTCTGTGAAGGCAGGAAGTTTTAGCTCTTTTGTGCTGTACCCTGGCCTTCAGAACAGTGTTTGGCAGAGAGTAGAAATTCAATAAATGTTTGTTGGACAAATGGACAAAAAGGCAACACAACTGCAAACAAACCTCTAAACCATCTTTATTAAAAACTATTAATAGAGTATAAAAATAGCTTTAATTATATAGAATGTAGAAGTACAACTCTGCAAAATTAAATTATTTCCATGCAGTTTAGTGTAGAGGTTGAAGTTTTAGTAACATTTAATAATATATATTAAAATATCCAAAGTATAAATCCTTGTTTTAAAAGTGTTTAGTGCTGAATACTTTTTCTTAGCTTTGCAACATTTTGTACAGTAGCCGGTATGATTTAGCTGACTTCATGGTTTTCAACCAATGGATATTTAATAATAAAAAACGGTGGTAGTAGTAGCAGTAGCTAACCCTTTTACAGCACATAACATGTGCCAGGCACTATTTAGACAGAAGTCACACAGACAACAAATAATTATTCACAATATTATTTTCAAGAATGCTCAAAGTAGACAAACCTAGTAAATTGGTTTCATAGCTTTTCCCATTTGTATTAGAAATATAAAAAAGCAGGCACTGCAAATTTACTATCTTGTGAGTATGCATCATCATCAGGGGTCCCTTGGCACAAACAAGAAACACTCCTTTCTCTAATCTGACAAAAAGAAATGAAAGAAAGAGAAAGAGAAAATTGGGGTAGGGGTTAGAATCTAAAATGTAATTTGGAGGTGCTAAAAATATATGCTAGTGGTAAGACATACAGTCTTTTGCATTACAGTCTGGTGAAAAAGAGCATTTGCTGGGATGTTAATAAAATCCAAGTTAAGAATGTTTCTGTATCTGCTAAAGCATTCTTTGCCCTCCTTTATTTAATAAAGTGACAGGCACTTACTATCCAACAGTCAGATTGATCGACTTTCAGATTCGAATCTGAACCTATATGGAAAAACAGGCAGCTAAGTTTACTTATGCTGCTTACTTTGATATCCATTTAGAGAAAAAAACCAAGATAATGTTTGTTTTTATTTCTTAAATATGCAGTATCTCTGCAACATGGACATTACAGTGCATATCTACAATATAGCAAATGACTTTGCCTGTATTAAGATCAGTAGTCTGCTTTGTCTTTTTATTTGTTAATATATGGTGGTCTCATGTTTCTTTAACACCAGGAAAGTGGTTTAACACATCAAAATTTCATTAAATGAAAGAGAAAAAGATGATAGAACCCCAAGTCTTAGTTCAGTCTGCCTGAAAATCTGGAGGTGATCAATAAAGTCCATTGAAGAGTAATTCTCAGTATTAAAAATAGCTCATTGTGTTTGGGGGATATATCAAGAAATTTAAGGCATTTCCTAATACTTTTAAACAAGAGTATCTTAATACCCATATATGTACACAGGTAGTTCTAAGACAGTAGTAAAGAGTCTACCATTTGACCAATATTTTAATCTTAAGGGGAAGATATTTCAATCCATTTTCTATATTTCAAGAATCAAAGTTTCTTGCCCTGTTTTGAATGCCAAAATTAAGGCCCATAAGACACTAATGACACAAGTATAATGCTCTGCATCTTAAACGCCTGGGTGAAAATCTCTTAAACTGATGGAAGACGGATAATAGTGTTTCTTATAAGACCAAATGTTTATAATGGTACACCCACTACGTTTTGCTGTGAGTTCTGACTAAGCTGGAGGGCTCATGTCTGAGGTAGGGGAAATGCAGAAGCTGACTTTAGATGTGCTGGCATAATTTGCCTTCCAAAGCTTATGCCCTGAAGAAGAACCCAATATTATAAAGCCTTGGGGGCATCTGAGACTTCAGGAGAATCCACTGTGTGTCAATTAAAAATTAAGTTCTTCCTTTCTGTCAATCCACCAAATTCTGACAGCCAAAGAAAATTCTCATCCCATTAGTTTTCTTTCCTTACTCAAGGTCAAGTAAACTATTGTTCATTAAAGTGTCCCCCCTTTGAGAAAACTCAATACACAATGATCCATATTTGTAAGGCAAAAATTAGTATTTAACAAAAGAAGTAACCATAGGATTTCTTTAGTCAACTTTTTCAGTGTTTTCAACATGACTAGTTTAGGTTTTAAAAAAAGGTTTACATATAACTTTCCTAAAATTAATGAACTTGTATAAAATGTATGTGTATATACCTGAATACATTTCAACAAAGAGAAAAACAATGAAAGTTTATGGACAAATAGTTTGAAAAATATATCCTAGTCAAAATAGAGCTGACCTGAAAGAGTAAAGAAAATCAAATAAATTAAAAAATAAGTTTAATTTTTCACTCCTCTCTTCCTCCCAGTGAGGTATCCTGAAACACTTAAGCTAAAGAAAAGTATCTAAGAAAAAGTCTCAGAAGAAATCAGTACTTGGACATTACAAATTTAGGTACTGACCTACAGGCAAGAGAGAAAAAATTACATTTTACTTAAGAGGGACTCTAGACACCTCAAAGGAATCATCTCATTTGTACATGAAAACTCTCAGCTCAGAGAGGTACAAAAACTTGTTCATAATCACATCACTAATTAGTTACAGAACCTGGTTTCCTCTCAATTTCATGATTGTTTTGCCAGATATCAGTATTAGTCTTGAGAAAAATACACAGTGAACTGTGTATTTTTTGAACTGTGTATTTTTTCCAAGATAAACATTCCTATATTAATTTTACATAAAACATGTCACATTATTTCAAACTAGGAAATAAATTAATGTTATATACCAAAATGGAAATAAGTTAACGATCCCTTCTTCATATTTTGATCAAGTATCTTCTTCAAAAGTCTCACGATAAGATTTAGTGCATGAAATCCAGCAGCATATCATCTTAGTCTTTAATAATATTATGTTCAGTATTGAATAGTGAAAAGAAGTTAAACCTTCTCTCTTTGTGAGTAGACTTCAGCAATTCTAATACTGCTTGATAGTCTGTGCACAGTTTTGTTGTGCATCAAGAAAACACAGCTACAAGGTTAATCCAAAGAATAATTTAAAAGCCATTTCAATGGCAATTTCTGTGACTGAGTCATGAAAACAGACATAAAGTTCTTGAGGTTTGGGGTGAAGAAAGAGTCTCCTGTAGAGGAAAAGAACACACTCATTTCAGAAATCCCCAAAACAAAAAAACCCACAACTCTTCAATTTATTTAATTTAATTTTGTTTTTGTTTCTAAAAGAATCAGTAGTAAATTAAAAGACCACTAATCTAAAGATTAATCTTAAGAGAGTTAAATTTTTAATCTATTCAATCAATTGCTAATGTATACAAATCAAACTATTTAAATCAGGAGTAGTTCTGCCTGACTTCCTTAAATTTCTCTATTCTACATCGATCAGCCTCATAATTCAACACCTATTGATTCTATCAATTCCAATTGTGAATGTAGTTAAGGCTCTACTGCACATGTTCATGTGTGCTTAACTCGTCTCTTATCTCTGTTCAGTCTTGTGCCCACACCATTCCATTTGGGGCTCCCAGCTTAAATCTTCCAATAGCACAGTTCTGATCACACTACACTGAGTTGAGAACATGCTGATGCTCCCAAGCTTGGTTGGTTACACATCAGAATCACAAGGAGGCTTACTAAAAACACGGAGTCCCACTCTCGTGAATTCTGGTTCAGGAGGTCTCAGGTGGGGTGCAGGCATCTCTGATTTTAATAAGTGACTTGGGTGATTCTAAATTCCATGGCCCAGCACATGGGAATTACTACTCTGGATATCATTTGTAAAGTTTTTGTCATGCAATTTAGCAGTACATGGTGGGTGTCCAATAACATTAGCCCCACCTAACTCTGTGCTCCTTCCACCAATTCTCTATCCCATCTCAACCTTCAGTGGCTCAATATTTCCCTCAGAATTCAATTCCTTAGTTAGGAGTTGAAGGCTGTCTGCAATGGTCCTAACTTAGCTTTTCAGCTTGATCTTTCACTTCATCATTGTATATGCCATTCCTCTATCGTCCTGCAAACCAGTGTATTCACTGCCATGCCTTATGATTTCCTTTGTTTGGATCTTTATTCATCCCATCCTTTTCCTAGAATGCTCTATCCAAATCTAATTCATTTTCTAAACCAGATCAAATGGAATCCCTAAGCCTTTCTTTGTAATACCAGCTTAGATTCCACCCCTCTCCTCAGAATTCCCAGAGCATTTGGTTGAATTGCCTAATTTATTATGTATAGCAAGCTTGCTTTCTATCTGTGTATCTCTTTCTCTCTATCTCCCCACAGATTATATATCCATAAATAGATATTTTAGCATGTTTTATATTTCTTCTGCTAGATGTAAGACCATTAGATGCAATGACTGTGTCTTTGTCTTTGCATTTGCCAATTTGCTACCCACCACCACGTTTTACCAAGCACAGCTCCATTTAAATCCTAACATGTTTATCAAGTGACTGTGTGCCAGGTGCTGTTGCAGGTGCCAGTGGTGGACGAGTCATTAAATTCCTGACTTCCCAAAGCTGAAATTCTAGTGAGGGGGAGAAAGACCATAAACAAATGGATTATGGATTGTCTGTTTGACAAGAGATGACATGTTAGCACTGGTCTGAATATCAAGGAGCCAGATATGCAAAGGTTAAGAAGTAGAACATCCTACACAGAAGGAATGGCAGGAACAGGATTTGACTGGTGCCAATGTGGCAAGGCACAGTGGATAAGGGGGAGAGTGACAGTGGGTAGAAACAGAGATGGGAAGAGGCCAGGTAGGGCAGGGTCTTGTAGTTGGTTGGGGGGTGGGAGAGGAGAGGGGAATGGAAGTGGGGAGGAAATGAGAGAGGGAAGAAAAGAAGTAGGGTCAGAGGGAAGGAAATAGCCATAAAAGTGTAGAATCATTTCATTTCCTGTCAGTGTATTACAAATACAATTTTGTAAGATAACCAAATAAGTTTTGTGGGGTTTTTTTTTTTTTAGATAGAAAAAGACTTGGGAAGAATTTAAAGGAGATAACTTAGTAAATAAAATAAAATTCTAAAATACATTAAAATATTATAGTCAGGCTAATAATTCCATGCCTACAACGTAAAATCCTTATCCTCTTTAACACTTTTCTAAAACTTTTAAATACTTTTTTCCACTTACCCTACTACCCAGTAAGCCATAACTGGTGGTGCTTTTCTCTGATCAGTCCAGTTTTCAGGTGAGCATTCAAACAACACACCATGTTCTTTCACAGGCTTAAGAGAAGACACTGAATTTGTAGAACCTGAATGATCTCCACCATTTAGTGCTTTCTTTTTCTGTAAATTAATAGATATTATTAGTATTAACTGGTATTAATAGTGTTGACTTTAAAATGTTTTCATATATAGATTTGAATTGTTGATCCTAATACTTTTAAGTGCCTGCAATGATTCTTCTTCTTATCTGCAGGAAAATTTCTACTCTTCCTTGTACTTGCTTTAAGTATCATCTCCTAAAAGAGACTTCATGGATAAAGTGTCTCTTGACTCTCCAAGGTAACATTTATTTCACAGCCCTACATTATTAATATTTATAATATATTAGTAATTTATAGGTTTATCTTCCCCAGGACATTATAATCATTTTTTTCCAAGTCAGAGACAATATGCTATTCATCTTTGTATTTTTTGAAAACAGCAGTGCTTTGTACTTAGTAGGTGCTTAATGAATAAATGACTAATCAGTTACTAAATGAATAGATGAAATGTAATAAACTTAAAAACACCTATACTTAAAGCTGTATTGTCTCTTTCTCTGAAGCATTCTCAGTTTCCCACTGATTAAATCATTAACAAACCAGTGACTCATTTGGAATATAAAGACCTTCTGTAAGACTCAGGCCAGTGGCGTGATCCTCCAGTCTTCTCTTTCTCTCAAAATCTTCATCTAAGTCATCAGCAAACCCTTTTGGCTCATCCTTCAAAATATATCCAGAATCCAGAATCCACTGTCATTTCTTGCTTTGAGAATTTCCATAGCTCCTAACTGGTCCCTGCCTCCACCCTTGTTACCCTGCGAACCTGTTCTCTTCCACAGTAGCCTAAGTGATCCTTTCAAAACTAAGGATGATGTATGTCCCTGCTGTGCTCTGAGAACCTTCTATCCTCTTCAGAACAAGGGCCACAGTCCTTTAGCATGTCCTTACGCATGGTCTGGCCCTGCTACTTTTATGGTCTCAACTCTTAGCACTCTCCTCCCCACCCAGCCTGCTCCGGCGCTTTTGCTGCCACTCCTCCCTCTGTGGCTTTGTACTTGCTATTTGTTATGTCTGGAAGCTCTGCCTCTGGATTTGCCACATGGCTCGGTCCCTTACTTCATTCAGTTCTCTGTTCAAATATTACTTGACACAATCAGAGGGATCTTTCAAAATAATAACTTCCACCTCTCATCCTTCCCATTTTATCATTCCTCTTGAAACTTATCCTACCTGATATATTACACTCCTTGCTATTCAGTAGCCTCCCCTATTAGAATATCGGCTTCATGAGGAGAGAGATTTGTTCACTGCTGTATCCCAGCGTCTAAAATAGTATTTAGTGCATAGTACGTACCTCAATATTTAAACAATATGGGGAAGGCTAATTTATATTACTAAATACTACTGAATAAGTTAGTGAAATGTACCTTATAGAATCTTTCAGTATGTTAAAATGGAACGGAGGAGCCTCAGAACACAAAGCACGTAAGGATATGTGGCCAAACCACATTTTGCTGAATACCAATTTCTGATAGCTCGAAGAAGGACACAGAATTTTACTGCTGAATGAGTCCTAAGAGATGATATAATTCAGCTCATTCACTTTATAGCTGGTGAAGGAGGAAGAGTTGAGGCTCAGTCTGGGATTCCTTATTCCCAGCCCAGTGTTCTTCCACCTTTGAACCTAAGTTCTTCACAAATTTAGCATCCTTAGCAGATGTATTGCTAGATACATTACAGTCATCTTCAGGGAGTATTTTTTGGGAGGGGGGCTGTATGATGTTTCACCAGTCACAAATAGACTTCTGCATGTTTATCCTTTTCAAGAAATCAACACTCACTTTCCATGCTATTAAAACAATTGCTATTTTAATTGTATACAACATTACAACTTATCTAGAAGGTACAATATTAAATGAAACTTTATCCTGGATCGAGAAGCAAGCAACCAACCAACCAACATTATACTACAGTTCTGTGTCTACTGCTGTACGTGTCCAATTATGTTCCAAAATACCTTGTACTGCTGGTTGAATACTTAAAGAATTATCAGTCACCCACAGGTAGTGACAACTTTCCAAGTAATAGTTGAGTTACAGATATCAAATATGGGAGGCACATTTACATTACAAACAACTATATTCAAATTTGCTATGGAAAAACACAGGTCAACCATTTTCTGAAATAGTAATCTGGGACATCAGATTCAGAATTATGAAATAAAGCTTTGAAGTTAAGTACTGTGAGTATAATCTTATCATTCAAGTTAGACTGGGTGACTGTTAAAAAAAATTAAATGAAAACAGTGATTGGGGGACATATTGATTAAAGAGTTTAGACAGAATATTTAGGGAGTGCCCTACCTCTTCAACCAACGTCTGTTGGAAAATTGCACGAATGGTGAGACAACACTGATGGAAATTCTTTATTAGCTGAGGGTGGATAGAGCCACCCAACTGTGCCACTTCTTCATGGGTAGGAGTAATAAAGATCCCTTGCACTGTTTCTAAGGCAACATAGTGGAAAAGTGTGTTCTCAGGACCAGATGTCAATCTTGGAAAGAAAAAACAAAAAGAAAAGAAAAAGATATTTAAGTAAACTTGAAAAAGTTTCTTCATTTTGAATTTTGTGGACTTCTAAAAAGCTTTAAACTACAATATAATATTAGGAGTATAATTAGGGAAGGGAAACTAGGCCAAACATTTAATTCCTTCTTCCTTCTTATCTGAAATACAAGCTAGGGTTATTATCAATTCCCTTAATTGAAGCAAATTCTACATGTTACGCAAGGATAAACAAACACCAATTCATTTGCAAGTAACTTAATCGTCCCTTTGCTAAACAACCCAAACTGGCTAAACCTCTCTTTTTCCATGGTTGGTAATGAATAGCTTAGCCCATGTCTGACCCAGATATCTACAAGCCATAAACAAGGTATCAGTCTAGGGTGGACCACACATAAAAACACCTTCAAACAAACTAAACATTTTAGTTAGTAGCATTTAAGTCTTTTACCATAACTGTCAAACTGATCATCCTAAAGAAAAATAAAATTATTATTACCAACTGCAAAGCTGGGTTAGTAGTCTAGATTACCATGCCAATGACTAGCAGCATTCTACTGTTTCTCATCATTGTATTCTGTGTTCTCTTACTATTCTCATTTCTCCATTCTTTTTCTCCATCCTTTCTTCCCTTATTGAGATCTGCGATGGGCCAGCAGAACCTACAAATACTGCTTATTTCCACCAGTAGTAAGAAAAGCTAAAGGACAGCAATGATAGCAACAATGAAATAGTAGCTATCATATACCGAATGCCCTCTATGTGCCAACATAGGTGCTTTGAATTACCTTAGTTTTAATTCTTATAATGATCCTGTAAGATATTAAATGTTACTGTCCTCATTTTAACCACGAGGATATCAATTTTCAGAGGACTTAAATTACCTTGTCTGAGGTCACCTAGCTAAGTATCAGAGCTTAGGTGACTCTGAAGCCTATTCGGCTACCCCTTGCTCTTTCCTGATTGGCAGTCTTTAAATACCTGAAGAGCAATTCCCCATCCACATCTCAAGCACTCAAGCTGTCCCATTCTCATTCTAATGTCTATTAAAAAAATTCATTCAGTTGATTTTTTTTTTTCCAGCCACAGCACAGAGGCAAAGCAAAGGCCTATTTCAGCTCTTAGCCTAAATACCACTTCGATTATCCATGCTAGTCAAAATGCTGTTAAACTAATTAGGCAGCAAGATCAGAATAACTTCTTATCACTGACTTCTAAGTCTTAGTTCTCTTTAGAGACAAGGAATAGGCAGAGAAGGAGATCATCTACAAATTTTTCTCAGACTTTTCCATAGGATGGCTGGCTCATTAACAACTAGTGCCTGATGTTTTTTCAATCAAGTAAAAAATACTCAAGGTGAAAAAATTATAATTATTCAAAAAAGAAAATAATTTAAAACATACATTTTAAACTCGAGGTTTTCAAATTCAAGATAAGGTACAGAACAGAAATGATTTTTTAAAAAAGAACTATTAATAAGATTCCTGTTTAGGGAAGTTTAGAATTAACATTTGTGTTAACCTCTTTAATTTTCTCTCAAAACAACCCCAAAACACAATGAGCAGGTCTGGTTCTTTTTTTTTTTTTTTTTTAATTGAAATACAATCCGTTACAATATGTCAATTTCTGACGTACAGCACAATGTCCCAGTCATGCATATACATACATATATTCGTTTTCATATACTTTTTCATTAAAGATTATAACAAGGTATTGAATATAGTTCCCTGTGCTATATAGAAGAAATCTGTTTAAATTCTATTTTTATATATAGTGGCTAACATTTGCAAATCTCAAACTCCCAAATTTATCCCTTCCCACCTTCTTTCCCCTAGTAACCATTAGATAGTTTACTATGTCTGCAGATCTGTTTCTGTTTTGTAGATGAGTTCATTAGTGTCCTCTTTTTTTCTTTTTTTTAGATTCTACATATGCATGATACCATATGGTATTTTTCTTTCTCTTTCTGGCTTAGGTCTGGTACTTGAAAACCATAAATTCACACCATGTGTATTAACTTACTCAGTATATAAACTGAAAGTATAAAAATCATCAGACAAGCAATTACCCAAAGGGAAGACAAATACTTGTTTGGTTTTGTTTTTTAAAGCAGATTAAATCAGATTTGTTCTTCAGAAAGGTCACTCCTACAGCAGAGAATGGATTCAGGGTAGGCTGGAAGTTGGCAGCCAGTTGCAATACAACCAGGTGAGAGAATGGGAGCCTGAACTAGGGTAGGATCATTAGGGGCTCAATGGTTTCAAGAATTATCAGAATACAGAATGGATAGGACTTGGTTACTGAATGAAATGTTTTCTGTATATTATTGTTTTTAGTATATTACATACTTTTATTTTATAAAAATATGTACTTACAGATTAGGATAATACCTAATACCACACTGGTTTATATCACACTTTTACTATTAGTCATTAGGTGTGGGCTACTCTGAGGGAGAGGTTGTAACCTTGGTTGAGTCAATTAACTTCCAAGTAGGACAAGGCCAAGGGAGGGACTCAGCTATGAGCCATTAGCAGCCATCACTCTCAAGCACTGTGAATGAGTACCTGGGGCTAAGGAGTATTGCAGCAACCACAGCATCCACTGGAGTCTAAAATAGCAAACTAAGTTAAAAACTAGACATACAAAAGGGAAGTCACCTATGGAAGAAAGATAAATGGGGACTTTCACATTTTGAAGTATTACTTTGTATGTTTCTTATTTCTTACGGAGTATGTTTCCTATATGTGTAATGAAAAACAGAAAAACAGCATAGCAATTACCTTTCATATGTAAGAGATACCATAATTACACTTGTTGAATAAAATCTCAATTTGGTATGGAATCATACTTTTTCACTGTAAAATTTCCTTGAAGACACAAAGCTAAATGAAAAATTAAAATATAAGGAAGTTTCTTACTTCATTGTGTTATATATTTCCAATTCTTTTTCCAAAAGGTCCTTTTTCAAGTTCCCCAAATGAAATGGATTTGGAAGGGTAGACTTCTTTTTAGTGATCTGAAAAGTATCATTAAGTAAATCAGTTTTTATCTAAGAATGGAATCAACAGAAGTAATGTAAAAACTAAAAATCCTTCTGAGAGAACTACTTACTATTTGCAATGTTTCCTTTAAATATTTTCAATGCTAACTTGTACCTCTTGGCTTATCCTTTGCTAGAAGTGACCCCAGGGCCATGTCATGGGAGGACATGACGGTTCTCCCTGTAAACTCCTACCAGCACCATAATGAAGCCATTACCAAGTTTTGTTAGAATTTATATGTATGCATACTTGTCTCCTTCTCTAGACCGCACCTCTCAACGGAGAGAGCTGTATCTTATTCATCTTTTTATCTCCTTTGTGTAGCATGGCCCTTGGTACACAGTAGGTGTTCAATCAATATTTATTGAATGGCTGGATCTTAGAGATTAATACAGTTTCTTTTAAGAGCTCCTTAAGTCTAGCCAAATCCTCTTAGACTATATTTCCTATCAATTTCACAGACTGGGATTATGAGTACCACCAGTGTGAGTACTTCCTAAATACACCCACTTAGAGCTCCAAGAGTGCTCTATTTTTTGGAATTAGGAGACCAAATCTATGGTCATCTATGCCACAATACTTAGAATCTGTTTTATTTGTACCCCTTCTCAGAATCCTTCATGCTTTGTCTGGCATCACCTTCATTCACCCAAATTAAGTTTCAAAAATGTTTTGAAAGAGCAGCATCACTAGAATAAGTACAAAGTCTACTAGGGTGATTACTCTAATAATCATTTGGATATGTTATGGTATTTTCATGGGAAAAAACATGGAAAAACAATAATCTAAAAAAAGAACATTTTCTTTGTTTTATTTGTCACATGTTGGATTCTTGAGTATGGAGAGCAGACTTTCACAGTTGCAGATAAAAAAATACTCATCTATGGGAAAAATAGGACAAATATTCATAAATGTATAGATATAACTTTTTTTAAGTTCTTGATTTTATTTTTGTTTCTGCTGAACATTTTCTTTGCTATTTAGTCAGATCAGTCCCCAAATGCCCCAGAAATAGGATGTTCTTTGTTATCACTGTGAATAGAGAAAAAAGAGATGAACACAGAAAGCAAGATTAGAGAGTTTCCCTACTTGTAATTACTGTCAAGTATATACGCTGTTAAGCACATTCTAGCTAATGTTTTATCACTTGGTATTTCTTTCTCTTTTTGATCCTAAATCATTAGTTTGTCAATAGTGACTAAAACAACCACTAGTTCAAATGAAGAATGATCTGCTATTAAAAATTATTCTGCAGTTATAAAATAAGGACTGGAGAGACAGCTTAGCTCCCAGAATGTACACACTTGAAGGAACACACACCTTAAGCAAGGCCCCACTTTCTTCTGAACCATCAGATCCCTGAGATTCTCTTTGCTTCTGGACTGTGTCCAGTGTACTGTGGGGGCTCAAGCCAGCACCTTCTCCAGCTTCATAACCATTGTCAGATCCTCCACTTCGGGAAGGACTGGGCTTACGTGTCTTTAAGGAATAGTCACCAAAAAGAGTTCTTCTGCACGTTGGAGACGTTGCTACTTTGGAGGTCCCTTGTAGCCTATTGAGGATGGGTGAAGTTGTCAAATTATCTAATTTTTCATGTGATCCAGCAAGGAACCAATCAGCACAAGACAAACAGGGGCCCGGAGAAAAGGCTAGCCGTTCATTTATGCGGGAATCTACCCCTTCCAGCTGGTGAAGAGTTGTTTTGACCTGATCCACGTATATACAGTCTGGTCCAGGATTCCCAATAGCTTTGGATGCACAGCCTCCAGCTTCTAATAGTACACACAACATGTAATGTCTCTATACAAAAACAATTATTAATATAGATTTAGCCACATTTAAAAATTTGTATGTAACATGCATGTATAAATTTATGAATTCTAAAGACATGAGCATATGGCATAACCACGTGATGCTTATTAAAAACTACCCCCCTTCTTAGTTATTGCAATGCTTTTGATCACCCTTGACATCTAATCTCACTTTGCCTTATCCCAATACACCATCAGCTACTACTTTTGACACATAGAATTCCCTAAGGTAGCTTTCAAAGAGCCTCAATCATTGATAGTCCCTTCATTCACAATCACATATTTGTTGTTTCTGATTCTATATTCTTTTCATGTCTCTATTTCCCAAAACAAACCAGAGTATAAAAGTTCAAATTTTATAGAAATGGGAACAAAAGATCATAATAACCTGCTAAAAATCTTATCTTGGGTTTCATTAATGTTTCTCTATGAGTATGAAATGGATGCAAAAAAAAAAAAAAAGAAAGAAGCGCATGTAACACTTTCTGGAATACTAGTATTTGACATACTCTTAATTTTAAATTATCATTTCTGTTTGTGTATTTATTTAGGCAGTAAATGATGAAAACAAGCAAACGAAAAACAAACCCAAGAAAGAAACTAAGGTAAACTTACCAAGCCAACAATTAGCAAAAAATATCTCCCCTCAGGTTCCTGAAAGACTTCAGTGTTTGAGGCTGAAGAAGGTTGGAGGTGATAGAGGGGAAACACTTCTCTCCATATTACCAACTGACCGATTCTGTGTTTTGCTGCTAAAGGCAGTAGGCAGTGGTGGCGACAGTATACAGCAATATTAATAAGATCATCCTTAGGCAAATGACTGCATATCAAGTAACCCTTGAATTTAACCACAGAGAATAAAAGTCAACTAGTGATATAAAGCAGTCATCCCATAATACATTTCTGAGAGTTTTATAGGTGCTTCTTCAGTTGGCTTAAAATATTCCAGTTTCAAATGGAATAAGTGAAGACATAGTGAAAATAAATGTATTTTTAACTAGAGATCAAATATTCATGATAACTTAAGTCTATAACAGGTGGACTTTAGCATAAAGCAAGATCACCTCTGAGTAACATTAGCCTGAGAATATGGCAAAATTAGGAAAGAACTGACCTTCTGAAGATGAAAGGCGGAGAAGCAGGAGAGGAGGTGGGAAGCATACTTTTCACTACATACAGTTCTGTATTGTCTGATTATTTTTTAGATATGTTTTATACTGTGTTTAACAACCTTTTAAAAAATTAAAATACTTAAATTCACTTGACACTTAATTTGCTTTTACCCGGAAGTCAACTAATTGATGTTAGAATATTTTCTAAAAAGATATATGGTTACTTTCTGAAGATAAGAAAAGAGACAAACGACTGCAAAACGAAATCATCACAGTATTACTTTTCTCTCATAAACACTTGGTTCTTTGAGTTTTGTTTCTCTTTTACACATGTGTAAATGTCTTAAGATATAATGAAACCAGAAATATTTATTGTATTTGTAAATATGTAGGTACAAGTCTTGTTTTCAAATCTAAACCTTATGGTAACTACATTCAGAGAAAAAGATAAATTTATTTTTCATGTTTGTAAGAGTTTGAGAAAATTTAATTTAGGTCTGTTCATATAGCAGTTGGACATTTATAAAAATTTCAAGCTTCAGGACCTACTATATAGCACAGGGAACTATATTCAATTTCTTATAATAGCATATAATGGAAAAGAATCTGGAAATAAAATATATATGTATGTACATGTATAACTGAATCACTTTGCTGTACACCTGAAGCTAGCATTCTAAATCAGCTACACTTCAATAAAAAACTTCAAAGAAAGAAAAAAATTTTCAAGCTTCAACTTACCTTGTAAAATAGAGAAGACCCCAAAATTGTATACAGCCGCCTCATGTCATAGTAATCCTCAGACTAGGGGAAAGAACACAGTGGAGATGTATATATATATATATAGATCTCTCTATATATCTATATATTTTATATATCTATGTATTTTGTGTATATATATATATAAAAATATAAAAAATGATCTAAAAAATTTAGTTAAGCGGGGAGGGTATAGCTTATGGAAGAATGCATGCCTAGCATGCATGAGGTCCTGGGTTCAATCCCCAATACCTCCATTAAGAGTAAATGAATGAATGAATGAGTGAATAAACCAAATTACCTCCTCCTCCCAAGAAAATAACCTAAAAAATCCTAGTTAAGCTAAAACAATTAAAATGGAAATTACATTCTTTAGTAACTGAACTGTTCATAGTACTTTCTTTAGAAATCAATATACTAGGGTATTAGGGTGAAAGATAAGGTACATATATATTTACTTTTGACTGAGAACAATCTTATTTTTGGTTTCTGTAAGATACTGTTGATTAGAGACATCTAAGAGTAGAATATAAGATTTGTTACCCATGAGGGATTGAAAGAAACCTACCAAGAGAAAATGCTTCTACTATACATCATCTAAAATACACAATATTACTATATACTATTTTTGAAAGTACAAATTGTTACAACCTATTTGGGGGCAACTAAGTAAAAAAAAAATTAAATACACATACCTTTTAAGTAATTCGACTTCTAGAAATCTACAGAAATACTTAATCAAGAGAATCAAGATCTTTGTATAAAAAGTTAAAGTATAATTAATTATTTTAATATGCAAGAATTGGAATAAAGTGAAGTCCAACAATGGAAAATGGTTAAGGAACTTAGGTATGTTCACATCACGGTATATTATACATCTGTTTAAAAAAATAAAGTTGATATATATAAGCAAGCACAAAAGGTTTCAGAATATATTGTTCAGCAAAGAATGCTACTGTAGAACAAAATATTCACTATCATCTAAGTTTTGTTAAAAATAGCACCTCCAATGATAGACATGTACATGTATACATACATGTTGTTTTGTATTGGAGTATGTAAGTGTATAGAAAAGGGTCTGGAAGAATAGGTTCTAAACTGTAAGAGCCGATATAACTGAGGATGGAATTGGAGGAGATGGATGAGGAAGGAGGACATTTGTTTTTAATAACCATGCTTGCATTTTTACCCAATATGCATGCATTAATCTTATAATAAAAAAATACAGTGAAACCTAAGGAAAATTGAAAACTGGAAATAATCTAAATATCCCTCAACTGGGGAATGGGTGAACACTGTGATACCATCATACAATGGAATACTAACTAGTCAACAACAAAAAGGATGGAACTGCTGATACACACGATTACAAGAAGAAATCTCAAATGCTAAGTGAAAGAAGTCAGGCCCATCCTTTTTCACGTTCTGACTGCTTTTATATCAAAGAAATTCCTTGTAATGCTTTACTGTGCCCATATTTAAGAATGAGGAATTAATAAATTCATTGGAAGCTTCTTGAGGGTATGGAAGCTCTCTGATTTGCTTCATTATAGGTAAGCTTTTAAAAATTACTATAATTAAAATTTTTAACTGTGGTCAAATACACATAATATAAAATTTACCATCTTAATCATGTTTAAGTGTACAGCTCAGTAGTGTTAAGTACATTCACATTGTTGTAAAACCAATCTCCAGAACTCTTTTCCTCTTGCAAAACCAAAACTCACTATCCTTTAAAAAATTACGCTCCACTTCTCCCCTACCCCCAGCCCCTGGCGTCCACTCTTCTACTTTCTGTCTTTAAGAATTTGACTACTTTAGGTATCTCCTATAGGTGGAATTGTGTACTATTTTGTCTTTTTGTGACAGGCTTGGTTCACTTGGTATAGTGTCTCCAGGTTCATCCATATTGAGGCATATGTCAGAATTTACTTCCTTTTGGAGACTGAGTCATGTCCCATTATATGTATTAACCACGATTTTTTGTTGTTCATTCCTGTGTTGGTGGACGCTGGGGATGCTTTCTCCTTTTGGCTGTTGTGAATGATGCTGCTACGAATGTGGGTGTGCAAATATGTCTTCAAGATTCTGCTTTTAATGCTTTTGACTATATGGAGTTGCTGGATCATGTGGTCATTCTGGTTGTGATTTTTTGGGGGCCGCCTTGTGCTTTTTCGCATTCCCCAACAGTGCACAGGAAGTTCCAACACCTGGTGTTTTCTGTCTTGTTTTTTGTCTGTTTAATGGTAGCCATCCTAATAGGTGTGGGCAAACTGTTTCATGTGTATAGTTTTGTACTCTGCTTTTTCCACATAAAATGACCCTGAACATTTTCCCATGTCAATAGACAGTTTTCTAAACACTATTTTTAATGGCTGTATTATTTAACATCCATAATGTGGTATTTTAATTTGTTTCTGGTAATTTTTCAGAGTATAAATAATGTTGTACAGAACATTCTTATCAAAAAAACTTTGTGTACATCTCTGATATTTTCCTTAGTTGGTAAGTTTCTGGAGGTTGAATTCCTAGATCATACTGTATAACTTTTTAATGAATATTGCCAGATAGCTTTTCCGAAAGGTTGCATCAGTTTATACTTTTACTAGTATGAAAGTGTCATCTACATTGAACATTGTCAGACAAAATTACTTCAATGTATGATCATAAACACAAAGTTACCAAGAATATTCATCAACAGATAACAATGGTTTAACTCTGAGAACAGAGCTGGCTTTGATGTATGAGTTGTCAAGCAAAATGCTAGATTTATTTTTATTTTGTATTTTTCAATAGTATTTGTATAACAATAAATATTTTAACTTCCTAATTAAAAAAAGAAGGCAGACCCCCAAAATTATCTACCATATGATTCAACTTATATGGCATTCCAGAAAAGGTAAAACCATGTGGACAGGTCTTTGTATTGACATAGCTTTCATTTCTCTTAGGAAATTAGATAGGAATACAAAGGTAGAATCATATGGTAGGTGTATATTTAGGTAATTAAGAAACTGCCAAACTGTTTTCCAAAGTAACTGCATCATTTTATAGTCTCTATTTGTCAACTTGTTTTCTTTTATGGATTGTGTTTTGATGTTGTATCCAAAGAATCCCAATAGATCTTTTTCTAACCATAGTTACTTTCTGTGCTCATTAAAGTGATGAAAGCAGGAATTAGAGTTTTAATTAAACCTACTGGATGTAAGTTCCTAAAACCCAGATATTTAAATATTTTAGATCTAAACTGCCCCGAATGATTGATATCTATCTGAACGTTCTCCATCAATGAAAAAATGTATGACCTAAGAAGAGTTCACCTTGCTTAAATTTCCAGTATTTTTACAAACAAAATACCCTTCCATTTGCTCAGGATCTTAGTTAAGACTAGGCCACCCCTTCAGTCTAACGCTCTCTCTCCACTTTCACCAGCAGTCTTCTAAAGAATGACGATCCAGCCTCACTGCTTCTACTTCCTAACTTACCATTTGCTTTTTTGGGGGAATTATTTAGAATAAAATTTATTAATAAATTATTGATTTTCCTCTCGGTAGCATAGAAAAATACACTAAGCCATGTTTTCAAAGCATGTTAACTAAGGGAGTACGATATATTCTACTCTGTGAAACACAGGTTGAGTATACTTTAAGTTAAAATTTCCTACACAGATAACAGGTAATAAGACTGGCAAGAAGGAAAAGAGCATGAGCAAAACATTCAAATACAGTTATAATGATATTTTTAAATATTTGGAAACGTGAATTTGCAGAATGTAAGCAGCATGTGTGTTTTAATTTGCTATACACAGTTACCACCTATTAAGAATACCCACTCCAGTCAGGAGAAATGCAGTAACTACATCTTTCAATGTTTGTTTCAACTTTGGACTTAAATACCAACATAATCTTCTGTTCAAAAATCAATCATTTATTTTGTAAAGAGTTCAACTGAAAATTTTAGCATATACAAAAATTGAGTAGTATAATTAGCTCCTATGTACCCATACTCCCAGCTTCCACAATGACCTGAAGCTAATCTTGTTTCATCTATATCTCCTTCTCCTTCTCCCCTCTCCCTACTGAATTATTTCAGAGTCAATCCCAGATGTTTTGGCATTTCATCTGTAAATAGTTCAGAATGTATCTCTAAAACAGGACTTTAACAAAATATATAACCATAATACCATGACCTTATCTATAGGATTATTCTCACCTAATAGCCAGTTATCAATTCCTTGATTGCCTCATAGATGTTTTTAAAATTTTGTTTGTTTGAATCTGGATCCAAGTAAGGTCCATATTGAAACTGGTTGATATGTTTATTAAGCCTCTTGTAACTGAGAGGTTCTCTCTCAACCTCTCCTCAGCCGCCTTCTAATTTATTTGTTGAAGAAACTGTCCTGTGTGTTTCCCAGTCTGGATTTTGCTGATTGCAATCTTCCTCCCTCAAATGGGATATTTTAACATGTCCCTTTCCTCCTGGCATTTCCAGTAAATTGGTAGTTAGATCTTGAGGCAGGATCAAGTATACTTCATAGGGGGTTTGTGTTCCCCTTTAGGAACCACATACTATCTTGTCTTTCCTTTTGTGATGTTAACAGCTACTGATGATCACTGCTTAGATCCATTAACTCAGTGAGGGATTATAAAATGATATTCCAATTCTGACATTCTTTCTTAATATATTAGGTAGACCACTTCCACAAAGAGAAACTCCCCCTCATCTCTATTTGGCAACCCTGAGGTATGGTTCAGATAGGAAAGGCAGATAAATATTTGATTCTTTCTCCTTAATCACCAGTTTCCACAGTAATGAACTGGTTCCTTAGCATCCCTCAAAGCTGACCAAAAAGTTTCTTTTTTTCTTTAGTAACATTATAAACTCGTGGTTTAAAAAAAAAAAAAAACTCATGTTTTAAAAGATTAAAAACCATACTCCCAACTTAAATTCAGGTCTACAGTGCTTTTACTTAATATAATCAGTATTACATGTATGTCCTTTCTCTCAAAGCCCAGTTTTTAAGGATACTCATGTAATTAGTCATTACATATATATATTATGTAAAAAATATTTTTAACTGAATAGAAAATCTTAAGGCAGCAAAATGGATTTTGTCCATTTCAATAGACACCTAATGTTACATATTTCAAGATTATTACATGCCGCCTTGGAAAATATTTAGAATAATGACTGATTTACAAAATAAGAAATTAATATTGAACCTGTCCTAAAATCTACTGCTTCTCTTACCAGTTCTGCAAAATCTGCTGCCTCCAAGTCACTCAGTGCCGTATCTAATTCCATCTATGTGGGGAAAAAAAAAGAATAATACATTTAACTCATATTACTTACTTTTTAGTAACGGCCATATAAATGTGCTTAATAATTACTTGAAGAATTAAATAAATATCTCTTTCTCCTTTGTGTTATTTAAGAGATGTCCCCAAATGGAAGATCTTGTTTTCAAGCTTTGCAATTACAAAAAATTAATTTATTTCACATATAGGCATTTTTCAGTTAAATCTCAATTATTTCAAAATGGGCTTCACTCTTTATTCAACGCAAACTAATTTATGAGGTTAAAAAACTGCTTTCCAGTTCTAAGTTAGAAACTTTTTTAACCAAGAATATGAAAACTAATATATGTATGTATATGCATGACTGGAACATTGTGCTGTACACCAGAAACTGACACATTGTAACTGACTGTACTTCAATTTAAAAATAAATAAATAAATAAATAAATAAATAAATAGAAAAAAAATTTAACCTATTAAAAATCTTAAGCGAAAAAAAAAATCCTAATGTAACCAATCTACTTTGACTTGTTTTTATTGTTCTGTTTCCTATATATTTCTCAACAGCTGGAGTCTTGGAAATTATCAACATTCTTCCCATCTCTCTCTTATGTTTTGTATAAAAAGACTGTTAATCTTTATTCATGGATTAAAACATGAAGGCAAGTGTTCCCCTGGAATCTGGCAGGGTTTAACTACCCTACAGAGTTATTAGAAAAATCTCTTACTTTGGATTTAGCTTTTGTTTCTATGGAAATTGTCTGAACTCTTTCATGTATTTGTCCCTCCCTGAAGCATTCAAAATTTAAAAACAGAATAAATTTAATCTTCAGTTTAATCTGTAATGCATATTTAAAAATTGAAAATTATTGACAGTTGAAGCTTGTAGCATATATGGTATTTGTGAAAAATGATCCTTTTTTTTTTTAAAGGCCAAGGCACTCTCTGCAGGACTGTTTCACAAACTGTGTCTTACTGAGATGACAAAAGCTTTGGAAACATTAGTTATGCCTTTCAATGCTTTTCACCCAGTATGACTTATTACTCATTTGTGACCTACATTTTTCTGCATCTAGCAAATACTTCATGTTCTCCTCTTTGTGGCTACAGTTTCCCTTGTGAAAAACTACAGGACAAAAAGAAAATTACCCACTTGTGATTTCTGACCTCAGAAATGTTAATGTTTAACAGGTTCTTGCCGCTAAAGTCTATAGGCTTTACAAGGTTGCTTTGATTGTTTCTTCATATTAAAAGGTAAAATTTCTTTTCTCTTAATTATTCCAGCATACCTTAGGAAAAATCATTTTTTTAAAAATTCTGACCAAAAAACAAAATAAGGAAATTCTCAAACACTTGGGAAAGAAAACTGAAGTGAGACTTCATTATCTACTAAACTCAGAACAATATGTTTTTTCCTAGTTAAAAATAACTATTTCCAACTAAAATTTATCAGGCACAAGTTACCACACACACACACACACACACACACACGTTTTTAACTAGATTTCTTAAGGCATAAAATTCCTTAATCTTTTCCATTAGAAGATATATATTCAATAAACCCTATTATTTTTAACACAGTAAGAAATCTCAAAGGGAAAAAGAAAGTAAGCTCTTTGAGTTTGCTGGTAAAACAAAAACAAAAACTTCAAGGGTTATTATGTTTTTCAAACTTTACAGTCATCAGAAACTTTTAGATCACTTTATCAGATGGTATTGATCTCTTTCCAAACCATCCTTCTTGATTCTCTTACCCAGACTACAAAATATAGAAAATGCTTATGCTGTACCCTTATTGTTTCCTGTGTTTTAATTCCACCTACCCAACTGAGCATCCAGAGGACTTTTCCAGATTCCCAAAGCAGAGCACAACTCTGAGTACCTGGCACAAGTCCTACAGGAGTGTCAGACTTAAGCAACAGCTATGATTTGAGGCAACAGATTAAAGATATATATACACCAGAATTCACACAGTGATGTCTCAGTTTGATATTCTTTTAGGTTGAAATAAATAAAAGCATACAGTCCTTTTTATCAAATATATGGTAAATTTAGAAAAAAAAAAAAAAGCCAATCAGAGAAATCTGAATACAAGAGGTAGTCTTCACATGGAATTTGAAAGACCAAAACAGGCTATATTTTAAGGTGTCCTGAAGTTCTTAGAAGGGAGACATATTTGATCTTAACATATCCAAAGTCGAAAGACATTGCCCCTAAAAACATTAAATGCCTCTACTCTCGTAGAAGAGATCGCATATTTTGAGGGAAGAGGGTTCTTTGGTGAAGAGATTCGAAGACAGGAGAAAGAACTTGGGCAACTGCAAGACCAGACTGGGAGGCTCATGACATGGCACCTCTGACCCACAAAATCTGCCTTGTGTCTTTCAGCAGAAAAAAGGCCCTGGAATGGGCATAAGACAGAATTTTTGGAACCAGGGTCTTTCCTTCTTAAAAGTAAGGTTATCTAATTACTTTCTATTTTGAACCCATATAATTTCTTATGAAAATGCTGATGGCAGTAGAATTACATATTTCACACTTTTTAGTTTTTCTATGACCTAAGAAAATGATCATTATTGGCCTGAGGTACAAAAGATGCAGCAGTGGGGCAAGTGACAAAGGCAAGGACAAAATAAGAAGACCTGAAGGTGAAGTTTCCTTTACACATGCTCTAACAACCTCAACTCCTTCCTAATAATCATTGTACAATAATACTCTCAGAACTACAGCTATAGCTACAACATGCCAGGCATGATTCTTAGCACTTTATTGTAATAACTCGTCACTTCTCTATGAAGTAGGTACAATTATGGTCCCCATTTTACAGATGAGGAAATCGAACAAAGTGGCTAATATATCAGTTTAAATTATTACTAAACTGTCAGAAGGTATTTATTTGATCAGACATGGTAGAATTTCATGAAGAGCAGAATCTTGCATTGGGATTTTACTACAATATAGCCTGGGTTTCTCCATGGTTGGGAACTGGCTGTGGCATAGTGCCTCATTTAATACTAATACGAACACTGTTGCTAAATAGATTACTGTTGATGAAAATGTCTGAAATGATCTTTCCAGTCATTCAGCAGTAAAGATATTTTGGATCTACAGGAACGACTAAAATCACATTGATAATACTTAACTGTTATGAAGTCTTACCTTTGTTAAGCTATCTATGGGACAAGGCAAAGCTAATTATATATGTTCATGTAAAACAAAGATTTTTCTATTATTAATGGAGTTTGTATTTTACTTAAGAATATTGTTAACCAGGCATTCCATCTACCTTTTTTTTTTAACATTTTTTTAATTGCGTTATAGTCATTTTACAATGTTGTGTCAAATTCCAGGGTAGAGTACAATTTTTCAGTTATACATGAACATACATATATTCATTGTCACATTTTTTTTCGCTGTGAGCTACCTTGTATATATTTCCCTGTGCTATACAATATAATCTTGTTTATCTATTCTACATTTTGAAATCCCAGTCCATCTACCTTTAATTATATAGAAACACAAACCTAACTAGATGACCTTCCTCTGTAAAAATCAAAATCACAAAATTTAAAAGTAGGACATGTCATATAATTATGATTTCTGAGAAGTATTCCAAGTTTGGACAAAGCTTAAATGTTAGAGTAAGATGAGAGAGATAATTTCTATTTAGAAAGAAAAAGTCCACTGCACTGGACCCTCCTACTTTTATCAACCAATTGCCCCTTTAACTCTCTCCCACAATCCTCAAAATAACAAAAAAACTAAAGAAAAAAAAGATAAAGAATTACAAGGCAACTGGTTCTGATTCTTATTTTTGACACCTAAGATTACCCTGATTTCCTGTGGAAGTGTGAGCCACCGAACTCCAGGGAGATTGTCTACAAGCACGGCACTGAAAGCATCATACTGCTGTGCACTGGGACTGGCACTGGAATGTAGCTTAGCAGGCTGAAGTGCTCTTTGGAAGAATAAGTCGAAAAAATGATCCAAACGAGGAACATTCTCAACCTGGCAAAAGGCACTGAAGAAACAAGAGCCGTGAAGTCAGAACAACATACTGAAATGGTGGTCATCTCTTTCTTGTGTGCTCCTAAGGGGACTGGATCTCTCCCCACAACACAGGCTCTCTTTCCACTCCTTCTCCCTAAACAGGAATTACCACTGTAATGTTACTGATGGAGCATGTTAAGAAATTCACCCCATTGATATTTTTTACCCTAAAACCTATTTTTTTTTTTACCCTAAAACCTTTGAGTAGATGGTACCATGGAAGAACCACAGGGATAACACAAGTGGTATAATAGAATGGCTGAAGCACCCCTTCTGCAAAAAATAAGTTGCTTTTACCTCTGACCATCTCTCAACCATTTACAACTCCCGATATCTTCCAGGTAACATAGTATGATAAAGAGATTTTGAGGTTTGTAATAGAACAGATCTGGCTTTGATGCTTCTCGCTGCTTTTTTTACTAGGTAGATCTCTAGGGAAAATCATCTAACCTTTCTCTGAACTTTTGTTTCCAAATGGGGATAATACTATCTAACTCACAAGCAAAGTAACTAGTACATAGTTAAGTTTAAGTACTTATTGTGCTTATTACTTACTGGTATACAGTAAACACATAATTAGCCTAAGTTATTTCCTCCCCTCTTCACTAATGAAGGCATAACTGTTTAAGAACTTAAAAAAAAAACAACTACTCGTCTTTAGCCATGTGAAAGTAATACAGCATTGTCTACAACCGCTCATTGGAACAGCCCACTGGATAACACAATAAAGGGTATATATACCATTAATATATCAGGATAATATTCACTGATTCATTAAGCCAATTACTTGAGTGCTACTATGTTCCAGGCACTATTCTCATTGCTGGAGGTAATTTTTACAGCAGTAAAAATATCAAGACAAAAGACAAGGTCTCTGCTCCCATGAAGCTCACATTCTACTGGAGAATGACAACAAATGAACAAAAAGTAAAAACATGAACTTGTCCAAAGCACTATGCAGAGATCAGGACCATGTGAGTGGATGAGGTGACTGGTCAGCTATTTTAGATCAAATGGTTAGAGGAGAGTCTCTGAGAATGGGGCATTTCAGCTGAGATCCCGATGTCAAAACGGTCCAGGAAGAGGCCAGAGTGCAAAAGCCCAGGGTGGAAACAAGCTTGGCCAGGGTGCCTGCAGAACAGTACACAGGGGCGGTGTGGTTTGAGATCTGAGATCAGAAAGGTATGCAGGAGCCAGATAACAATGCAGAAAGATCACTCTAACTTTGGAAATTAGAGAGGCAGGAATGGAGGCAAGGAAACCAGTTAGGAAGTTACTACAGTAGTGACAGAGGGCAGTGGCTGGACAAGGTAATAGTGCAGATGGAGAGAAGTGCATAGATTTGAGGTATGTTTTGAAGACAGGCTGATTAGGATTTGCTGGTGGATTAGCCAGCAAGAATGAAGGAAACCTGTATCTTTAATTTGATCACAACATTAAACTTTATTAATGTATAATCAGTTTTTTTTGTGTGTGGCTCACAGGGAACTAACCAGCTTAAAACTTGAAAAAGACAATATAGGCTTTTGGACTTTTTAGTCTTTTCATAATTATTCATAATGGGCCTTTGATATCTTTCATAATCAGAAAAAAACTTGTGATAAAAAATTACTGCAAAATGACAATTGACAGTATCTTGGATCCATACTGCTTCTTGGTTTTAAGTACTCATTGGATCTTCACGTTTATTATCTTAGTTTGCCTTTCAAATTCTCACTTGAACAAGAAGAAACTACTTAAATTTGGTGTCAGTTTGGAGATACTTCCAAATCAATGGGAGCTAAATTTCAACATGAAATTCTGCCCACAGCCTACTCCATTGGAATTTGCAGAACAATTTCAATTGCTTGTCTTCATGCACGGAAATCATTGAAGGAATTTAATCTTTGATTATCTCTTTTCTTTTTAAATAAAAATAGAAAGCTTCAATAAGGCAAAATATAGCAAGGTTTGCTTATTTAGTATAAATTTAAAGAGATAGTTTATAACCATATCCTTATTCTTCATTGGTTAAAAATTTCCTTATTAGTAAAAGGTAAAAGCACTGAATGTTGCTGCCCAATATTTTGTAGTTCACACATTTGGAAAATGCTCTTAAGTAACTGCATTTCAGAGAGAGGTGTCTCCCAAGAGGCTCCTGGAGAAAAACACTGCAAACTAGACAATTTTCCCAGATGGCACAATCACAGAAAATTCCTTTAGGCAGCTTTGAGGACAGTGACAACAAAGATCCACTCTAGATAAACATATAGCTGATACCACTATGGCTTGGAAAAATGTATAAACTGAATTCGGATTTTGATATTGATACACTCTTAAGGCTTTGAAAGCAAAGGTATCATATTAGCCCTCTGAAGTACTGGGACTTACAAAAATCCCACAAAGAGAAAAATCTATCTTACATAATTTTACATGTTCAAATGTTAAATGGTTACCTCAAATTTCCTCCTTCAGATCAAGAAAGATGCATCACATACTGCAAGGTTAGAAAAGAAAGAAGCAGAAAAATATGCATAATATGAGCCCACATGTGTAAAAAAAAAAAAGAGAGTATGTATATCCATATTGTATAGAAAATACATGGAAGGATATACATAAAACTAAATAGTTGATTACCTTCTCCACTGTGTTTTTTATTTATTTTCATAGTGCATACATTGTTTTACTAAAAAAATCTTTAAGGAAAAAGTATCACACTGTAGGATAGTGAACTTGACAACAGTCTTATAATCACAAAAAAATGTATTTAAAGTCTTCTTACTCTTTTCTGTATCTGTTCTGAAGAAATCTGCCCCTACAGAAATATATCAAATCAGAATATAATGGTGGTTACATCACTATTTCACAAAAGTAACATATGAGACCAAAAAAGAAAAAGCAATGTATCAAATGAAAAACTGCCTAGAGCTGTAAAATAAAAGCCAGTTTGAAGGATGAGAAAATAATAAGAAAAAGAAGAAGAAAAAAACCCCAAACAACTAACTTGCCAACCAAAGAACACTATTAACTGCAAAAGGTGATTTGGAAGCATATACTTAAAACTTGAGATTCAACTCAAAGAAGTACTTACCTATCTAAAGAACCATACATAAATTTTAAGGTTTGGGCAACATTTTCTATCATATTCCTTAGCTGAGGAAGAGGAACTCTGAAAAAAGCAAAAATACACCTGTTCATTTATAACATAATCAAACAATACATGACATAAAAGAAGCTGTTCATCTTTACATTTTATGTGTAATGAATGTGAAAATGGTGTGTGTTAACTGGGAGTATAGCTGTGTAAAATGGTTGCTAGGAAGGTTGCATTACAAATTAAAGACTTTGATGTCTAGATCTGGGGTTCTAGCATGGGTCAAGTAGAGATTTTCACGGGATTCACAAGTAATCATCATACTGACTATTCACGTCTGTATGGAGATCACTTAACCCCCTTTAGGATTCAATTTCCTTTCTGTGTAAAAGGGAACCAAAATCACTAAGCCCTTCTCAGGCTCATTTTGAGGATTAAATAAAATTAATGCAAATAAAGTAGTTGGTGCAGTACCTAGGCCCCACAGAAAGAAATGCTACATTCTTGACACTTTCCAGTATTACCCAGATCTCAATTGAATCTCCAACTCTTGTGAAAAAAAAAATCCCTAAGTGCTAGAGAAAGGAAAGAAAGTAGGAGAAAGGAAAGAAAGAAATGGATTTAACACTTTCTCCTTGAAGCTTTGTAAAACTCTACAAAGCAGGTCTTATCATTCCCATCATACCAATGGGTAAACAGGTTCAAGAAGTGAAGTAACTTGTGCAAGGACACACAGGCAGTAGAACCTGCTAGGGCGCATCCATCTCCTTAGCTACCAAGTTCCCGTCTCCACTACTTCATGGTGTCTTCTGCTTAGATCCCCGCTGTTCACTGCAGCCATCACAGGAGGATGCTCTCTCCCTGCTGGAAACACATGTTCCTGGGGTATAAGCCCCACCCTATCTTCCAGGGGGACGGCACTTTTCTCACTTGTAAAAGGCAGTGGCGAAGAGGGAAACGCACAGGCTTTGGCACTGAGACAAATGTGGGGAAAATCCCAGGGCCACCAGTTCAATTATAAACCACACGCACAATGTTGGAGATACATGGACACGTGAATGACATGGAGGGGGTGCTTGTGCATGATCTCACAATACTCTATTTCCCAGTCTGAACAAGTGAGACTCATAATACCTACCGTTCATGGTTATGTAAAACAGATGGAATGAGGGAAAGAATCTGGTACAGAGTGGTTAACACGAGCAGTAAGAGAGCTGGGTAAAGAGGTGGCTAGGGCTGTTTCTGACTTGAAGCTCAGAACAGAGGAGGAGGAGGATCTTCAAATTCATTCTAACTTACCAAACCAAGTTCTCTAGGATAGGAATTACTCCCCTCCCCACTCCCACCCACGTAATAAAGAAATTGGCTAGAGCTTTCCCTATCCAGCACAACCTTAATCCGGAGCTTAGCAGTGACAGTTCTATTTTTGGCTTCAGGGTAAAACCTCTACAGGAAACTATCTCTATCTGCCTAACTCATTTAGCTGGTGGCATCAGAGGCTGGCATCAGAATGTGATGGAGCAGCCTCTGCTCAGTTCCTTAGCTGGGCCCTCCTCTCTGCTCTCTAACTGCCGCCCTACCACTATCTTACCATTGTATTATCTGTGCCTTTTCTTTTGCATTTTGAGCTACTACAAAAGTCTAAAGGCAGCTGTTTTACCCTGCCACGACACTCTAAAGTGTCCCATTCTGGACATTCTCGAATTCTTATAAACCCATACTTTCAAAACAACTCAGTTTTTCATATTCCAACCCATTGGTATAGGGCAGTCTCCTGGCAGGGTTTATTACATTACCCTTTTAGACAGAAAAATGCACATTGGCTGGTCATCCATATATGTCACAGCACCATTATTCCCCCACATTACAATTTCTGAATGCCACATTCATGATCTGTCCAAAATTAAAGACCCCTTCGAAATGTAAAACATTTTGAAATTTTCCACTACACCCTTTGAAGTTCCTGCTTGTGGTGTTAAAACATGTCCACAAATTGTTTGAAACTCCTCCCCTCAAAATGTGGAGCTTAACTACCCTCTCCTTGAGTGTGGGCTGGATTTAGTAACTCAATTCTAACAAATATATACAAATGTCATCCCTGCTTTTACCTCTAACTATTAGAGTAAGATGTATTTCTAAATAGTTGCAAAAAAGTTAAGAAGGACAATGATAATATAAGATGTACCACTAGAGAAGTCATTTTAGAGTTAAGTATTCATTATTTGGTCAAAGGTGTTCCAAGGGTGGTTAGGGCAAAACACCTTTTTGCTAACTTAATTCTACAAAATTGCCAAAGTAAAAAACTGTAAACAGGCAAAATCCAAATCATACGATCAAAAGTTTGAGCAGAACTCTGTACTGGCCACATCTCAGACCAAAGTGTATTGATGGCTCCCACCTTTACTAACTGGTCTAGCTGGGCCTTCCTGGCACCTTTCTGCACTGTCCACACCAAAAGGACAGGGAGCTACTGTACTAGTGCAACAGACCTTTAAATTGCAAAACTGCTTGGTTTTGACTTTTGACAGAAATGTCATAATTTTAATACATGAGATTTTGTTAGCAGTATTTTAGAAATGAGCTTAAAGTAAACAAAAATCCCAACTTACTCCTCAGCAGGCAGGCCAATTAACAACAACTTGTCAGATTCTTTCCAATAAGCCACATGAATTTGTTTCCCATTTAAAAGAAGGGATGAGCTAAGAAAAAATGGAATCAAAATGAAATTAGAATATCTTTAAATGTCATAAAATTATAAACAGTCATTCATAAAAGAGTACATATGGTATGAGTTAAGAACTGCGTGTTAATAAGCAAATTTCTTGGCATACACCTAACTGCCACACAGAAAAGGCAAGAAATTGTACAACAAAAACCTGAAATACATATTTTAAAAAAATCCACAAAACTCTGGTTCAAACAAAAGTAGACCCATTACAGCAAAAAAGTGGTGAAAATCTTTTGCTAACATTTACTGAATATATACAATTTTTTTTCAAAAGAAAGCTTCCATCCCAGTGTGTTAATTTAACAAATCTTTTCTGATTGTCTACCTATAAACATGTTTACTAAAAGAGATTACAAAGAAACAAAGATGTGGCTCCAGCCTACAAGATGATCATTTAGTATGGGACACAGATACATAAACAAGTAACTGAAATATATGTCAGATTTAAACGTGTTCTCAAGGAAACACTTTAAGTGATAGGTATATTCATGGTGGTGATGGTCTGAGTCTATTCCAATGTCAAAAATGATCAAATTATACACTTATATGTGTGCAGTTTCCTGTACTTCAATTATATTTCGATGAAGCTGGAAAACAAATTGAATGCATTCTAAAGAGATATACAATAGTCAACTATGGAAACATAGAGAATGATTCTTTCTTACAGTGTGGGGAGGTGGTGGGAAGAAGATAAAATAAAAACATTCTTTGTTGAAATTAAAATACATCCGTCAGTCTTTATCTGTTGAGTTCTTAGGATATAGTGTTAACTTCTATACTGCAGTAGATAAATGTGTGGGATTTTAAATATGAATTGCTAACAGGTTTTTTTCAAAAGGGTTATACTTTTGCCTTTATAAAGTTTTAAAAATGCATAGACAAATATTAGACTCATTTGTAGTCATAATTAATTTCACTGCAGTTTTAAAACATGCAACAAAGGACACACACTGCTAAGGAATCCCTGACATAATATTTATTTTTGCATTGATTCTTTCACAAAAAAGTCTTCCTATACACATTTACTGTTTTCCACATGTTTAACCCATATCTTATCTAGTAAGATCTAAATATCATGTAAAATATCTGTACTTTTGAGAAAAATAAAATAAAATCCACATGGAGAAACTTAAAACAAATTTTATTATTAATAAGATTAAAAATGAGGCCTGCACCTTGAAAACTTTATGCTAAGTGAAAGAAGCTAGTTACAAATAGTGACATAGTATGATTTCATTCTTCTGAAATGTCCGGAAGAGGGAAATCTATAGAGAGAAAGTAGATGAGTGGTTGCTTAGGCCTTGAGGTGGGGTAGGTGGATTGATAGCTAAAAGGTGCAGGGTTTCCCTCTGAGAGGATAAAAATGCTGTAAAATTGACTCTGGTGATGGTTGCACATATCTGTGAATATACAAAAACCACTGAATCGTATACTTTAAATAGGTGAATTGTACGATACATAAACTATATCTCAATAAAGCTATTTAAAAAAATAAAAGGAGGCCTATGACATGTTTCTATGAATGCATTTATACACTAAATGGACCCTCAGTTACTAGTATCCTGAAATAAAACAATCTTTTCTATATATACTGTATTAATGAAGTCCCAGTGTTAAACATCACTTTCACTTAGAAAAACAAAGAAATTCTTTTTCCTGTTGTCTTGCAGATCCTATCTTTTAAAATCCTAGAGGAGTCATTTTAACCAGAAGATGGGAAAAGAAAAGTTAAGCCTAGAAAATCCAACTTGATATTTTATCAGTATTAAGGGGTTCTAAAAAAGGTAAACTTTTTTTGGTAAAGTCTAAAACTGTTGCACTATTAAGGAAGAAAAATGGTTTATCATCTACAGATTTATTTTATGAAAAAAAGCAAAAACAAAACACAAGAGTTTGAGCCCTCTCCTTTCATAAGTTAACTATGGGCATTTCAAAGACAGGGCCTGATGAGTCAATGTGGAATGCGATACAAGGCTCTATAATTGACTCTATGATGTACTTTAACTTTCAAAAAGGCATTTGATATCAGTTTGCTTATCCATCACTGAGTGAACTTGCACAGATGATACTGACTTCTGAATACTCTTCCTAAAGTGTATGAGTATTGTGTGTTTTCCTATCATTGTTGTAAGAACAGAATATTCTGAAGTATATGAAAAATTCAGTGTTCAGTCATTTTTAGCAACCACAAAGGTATTGTCTAGCAAGTTAATAATCAAGATAAAAACGTGGAAAAGCCCAGACTCATTAAATGCTATGCTTCAGTGATATCACCTTCATGAAGAAATTCTAAAGTATAGGTCATTAGTCCAACTTTGCTGTTTAAAGTATACTAAAACACTCAGCTCTGCAGATGTACTGAGAACCTACACTTTAAACAGATGACTAGAAAGAAATAACTTACATGAGAAACAAAATATCTGCAGATATCATATCTGCCACATAGATATTTACATTACAGCTACAAATACATTTGTATAATAGATACCTGCCTTGGTATTTTCTTTGTCAGAACCAATGTAAAGAACTTGAAAGGCAGAGAATTAAAGCTAAATAAAAATCAATTATTACCTAGTAACTTGTGTCCCAGTTACATTTTCCAACATGTCACAGAGTGTGAGAAATATTCCTCTCACACTTTTAAGTTTCTGAGATGCATCAGATACTGGATAATGATAAAGGATTTCCTGCTGTTAAACGAAAAGAAACAGAAATGTCAACCCCTACCAAATTTTCCAATCACTATTGTTTTCATGGCAAGTTCAGACCTTCAATTAAGAAAAGAACAAAAAAATGCATCTTTTCAGTTTCCCTAGGAGTTTTATTCAAACATGAGATAAGTATGCCTGGAATTTTAACACATTACCTACTATTTAAAATACCAAAAAACAAGTTAGAGACTGTCAGAATTGGCCAGGCTATATATACAGAGTAGGACACTGATTAGTTGAAATAATTACAACTAATTTCAAACAATGTTTCAAACTTTAATCTCTTTTACAATAAATTCAAATGCTAGTATTTTATTATATTTCATTATACAGATATTCTTATCTCCTATGGTTACATATCTACACAGACACCACATGTAACTTTTAGGAGTCTTTAAATTTAATTACTTTCATTACTAACTTCTAAAGAATCTTCATCTTTGATGAAACCATTAAATCTTATTTAAGCGCAAGGCAAGACTGCAGTTAAACTTACAAAGCGAGAGTACAAAATTAAACTAGTGCAGATAGGAAGAAAGAATTATTATGATACTATAAAATCTTCAGTTTAAAGTTGAAAGTGTTTGCCCAACACAAAATAATCTGAATCCTAACTTTGAAAGAGAAGACATTTTAAATTACGGAAATTATTAAACCTATAAGGTAATTCACAAAATGCTTAATAGTTTTCTATTTTCAAGAAGAGCATGTTCCCAGGAAATAAATAGGTTTTACAAAATAAAATAAATTTCAAAATCAGGAAGTACACTGCTAGAACTTTTACACAAAGGGATGTATTCTGCACATCACTTTTTTGCTGTTACTTAAAGCCACATGCTATTTTTCTCACAAGGCAAATTAAAAGCAGGCAAAATAAAAATTCTAGATGGAAATCACAGAGAATTCAGAGTAACTTCCAGTTACACTGTTTAATGACAATATCCAGTAATATTAATATAGTCATTATTGAAAGCCCAAACTCTTAAAATAGTATATCTTTTCCCTGGTTCTCTCTCTAAAGAGTGTTCTACACTTTGCTTTGGTCTCTCTTTACAAGAAATAATTATGTGACTTGGAGTCCATGTCTTGGCAACTTTCACGTTAGGACAAAAAGAAATAATGGTATTTATTATTATCTGGATACATCTGTTTTTTATTCTTTTTAAGCACATTGAATATATGAAAATTGCTATGCAATATGCTGGCCAAATTCTCTCTTCTGGCAATACTTCTAGTGTAAAAACAGTTACAAAACATTTTATCATTAAAAATTAAGTCAGAGATCAGTTAAGATCTGTTATGTCTACTTAATAAATTTAAACCTTAACTGGCAGATACTTACTGTATTTAGCCAAATACCAAACACCACTTTAAACAAACACCACTTACTCTTTGATTCATTTTTTGAAATTTCCAAATCTTGTAACTTGAAGGAAACAAGCAGTTATTAAATACGTAACTCACATGGAAACAAAATGACCCTATGCCATTTAATTGTAAAACAAGTAATACCAGTACAGAGGTCATTTGAGAGAGTCTATTCCAAGCTCTGCAGTGACCAGCCTGGAAAGCCTCACTATTCAAGCCCTGGCAAGCTGCACAGTTCCTAACCCATTTAATTAGCTGTATTTTTAAGCCCTTGTTGGCAGCCTGCATTTGCAGCAGCTTCCACTCTGTACAATAAGAATAAAAAGGCTCTCCTAACTACAATGTTGATACAGGGCTGTCAACAGACAGAAACCTGTTCATCTGAGAAACATCTACACAGTTTCCCATGGAAAGAAAGGCAAGGGTGACAAAAGGCCTCAGTGCTATCCTACCCCGAGACGACCCAGACAGACTCAGGGTGCTATCCCAGAAATGTGCTGTGTGTCTTATATAACAAATGGTTAAATTCCTCATTTGTTTTAAAGACATAAAGGACTAGTAACACATGCAAGAAATTACAATTATCAACTCTAGGTCCCCACGTCTTTTTTCAGAACACAGAAAATTACAAAAATATATATAAGTAAGTCCTTTCTTTTCCATGTCAGTTACTGACTAAATTTTGATCTATGAAGAAGCTATCGATGGAAATACATCCTTTGGATTAAATGGCCTTGGCATTGAGAACATAGGCTGCAAGGATTTCAAAAGCAAAGAAATGTATGTTAAGTAAAAACTTTTCAGATCTCACTTCTGCTCAAAGCATCATGATAAACTAGATGCTTTGAGACAACTTTGTGCTGTAAAACTACAAGATTCATGGCCAAAATATACTTGCTGAATTGCTGGATATAGAAGTAGAGAGGTTTCCAGGGACATCATTTCCGTATCCTTCCAACTCCCTTCCGTAGCACTGCAAGGCAAGCTGGGCCTCAGCAGGGAGTGGTTAGTGGGCAGAAGGACAGGCAAGTGGTCTTGAGGGCTGACACCTACAATAGCTTCAGTAAGGACACTGAGCACTGGGCTAGTGGTTAGGTAGGTGAGCTAAGCCTAGGACCCCTAAGTAAGGCTGTGTTAAACCCAGACCCTCGAGTAAGGCTGAAGTGCCCTAGCTCTGTGACAAGCAGAAGTGGCAAATTCTCTTTGGAAGAAGGCATTCCCCACTTAGAACCAAGGGACTCACAAAGATAAAATCAAGTAGTAAGTTCACTCGATACCGAAGGATGTAAGAAGGCAAGCACCACAAGCCAGAGTCTCCACCAGGCCTTAGAGATACTGGAATGGGAAGATGTAGAATAGAGAAGAGCTATGTATGAAGTGCTTAGAGAAATAAAGTACAGAATCACTAAGACAAGTGAGCAACAAGAGACGATCAGGACTAGCACAGCAGATTTGTATGGAGATTAGTTAAAAACTTTTCAGGAACTTCTAAAAATAAAAATATGACTGTTTAAACCAAAAAACACCATGGAGAGGTTAAAAGACAGTTTGGACAGAGCAGAAGCAAGAACCTGAACAAAGAAAATAGAAGATTCCTTAAAAAGGAATGACTGACAGTAGACTCAGTAACAGCAATTATGGAAGTCAGAATACAAAGAAATACTATTTGCAAACAGATTAGAGAAAACAACTTTCTACCTAGTTGGCATAAGCAATGCCATGTGTTGACTTCATCTTCTTTCTGGCCACACAGGAAGACGACATTTCTCACCTCCTTGCATTGGGAGAGACCATATAGCTAGTTCCAGGCACTGGAACATGAGCAGAGTGATGTTCTTACTTTTAAGCCAAGTCTCTGAAATGTCCCTTGTGATACTGCATGCTTTCTCTCTTCCCTCACCGGACAACTAGATGCAGAAGATCCTAGAGAGGACTCTGAAACCCTTGGGAATAATGGAACCAGGGGATGAAGGACTCACATCACTGAGCCAATTGACCAGGAACACAGACATTGAAATGAGAAATAACCTTTTATTATGTTAAGCCACTGAGACAGGATTGTTTGTTATAGCGACTGGCCTAGTCTCACAATGCAACATTATAAAGCTACCTTTCAAAAAGGGTGAAAAAGACATCATCAGATAAATAACAACAAAAGTAATTTTTTATCTTATTTTTACTAAAAAACAATGACTTACATATATGTTTTAAGAAGAAGAAAAATGATCGAATGAGGACAGTCTGAGATGTAAGAATAGTGAAAAAATGGTAAGCATACATGTAAATTTAAAGACGATTCAACTGTATGCAATGATATAAAATATACACTTTATGATATATACTTTGTATATTTTATAACATTATAAAGTATTATAATAATAAGTAGTACTATTAGTAATAATTATGCCCAATTTACAGAATTTTAAAAAATGACAGCACTAAAATATTGATGACAATGGCATGCAGGTGAAGAGGAGAGAAATGGAGTTAAGGTATACTAAGGGTCTTGAATTATTTTCAAAGGGGGTTAAGACAGTGTTTTACTTTACAATCTGTTAAGACAAATATCATGATAAAATTTTAAGAGTAATCCCTAAAAAGATAGAAGCATCTACAGCAAGAATAATAATAATACATGGGTTAAAACTATCATGGAAAAAGCAGTTCAAAAAGAAAATTTTAAAGTAGAGGAAACAAATTCAGTTATTTCAGTCATCTCTATAAATGGACTCACTGAGCTTGTCAATTAGAAGATTGTTGTGTGTAAGAGACATACAAAAACAACAAAGGCACAGAATGACTGAGGAAAGTGCTTATCATTCACTTGGAAAACTACGAAAAGTCCTTACTTCTTTCCTTTGCACGGTCAAGAAGACACTCACCTCTTCCTTTGATGCTTCTGAGTCGAGCTGTAGTGTGAGATACATGATGATGTGAGGAGAGTTTAAGATATTCTGCTGGATACCTTCAATGTCTTCTCCCCAGAGAAGTCTTACCAAATCACTAGTGTTTGACTGTGCCTTTTTCTGTCTTGGTTGAGTTGTGTCCTTTTTCACAGCATATGCATTTTCAAATGTCAGTTTCACCTTTAAAAAATTAAAAGGTTGATTTTTCAATGACGGAAAATCAGCTGCAGTTTTCACAAAGAAGGATCTGTATGTGCACATATGCACCCAGGTATGCGCAGTATGCATAAAAGTCATCCTAGAGCACTGGGCTCCTTGATGGCAGGGACTGTGTACTCTGTTTATATTTGTATCTCCAGCTCCTAGGACAATGTCTGGCACATATGATTACAAATGCTTATAGAGTAGGAATGTATAATTCTCTGTAATAAGTTCATTAATTTAAGCTTAATCACTGTATTCTAAGTATTGACAGGAAATACAAGAAATGCCATGGGGAAAAAATTAGTATGATCTGATAGTGTAATAAAGAGCAACATTATATTATAAATGCCAACAGCACTAACTCATCTGGGGAAGGTAGAAGGAAGAGACTCAAGATTAAAATCAATCTCATACAACCAGAATTAGCTCTCCTTTCAAGTGAGGTGATACTCAAATATTCTTCTCTTAGACATTCTTTGTGATCATTTAGAATAAAGGCTAAGAAGAGTAAAAAAAACTGTCCACATGCTGGATCTTGGATCATGGCCCTAAGAAGATTATCAGTTTTATCAAGATGGTTTTAATTTCATGGCCTGATGTCAAACAAGATTGGTAAGAGTCCAGAATGTGGCCATTTTCCAGTTGTTGAAAGGTAGCTTCTACTTCTCAATTACCTTTCCTTGCAAATGGAGATATGTGTCTAGATGCCAGCTGGCCAAAGATAGCTTGCTCATTTCAAAGAAGCACTAGTGTAGGGGGCGGGGGAGGGAAATAAGTGGAGTGAATGCTAACCATGTACCTCCCCAGTACCTCCATTAAAAAAAAAAAAAAAATTCAAAGGCGCACCAGTGTGTATCTTGACTAAAAGAAGTTTTCACTAAATATAGTTTTGTGTAGCAAGGACATCATCATAAGCTATACAGACACAAAATATTTCTAATGTTTAAGACCTTATCAGAATACAGATGAGTAAAATGGGACATTCTAATTGTAACAATCCATAAAATTTTAAATTTAGACTTTAAAGTGCAGTGATTTTTAAAATTAGATTACATTTTAAATCAAAAAATAAATTCATACTTGATCAAGAATAAAGAATAAATGTATATTAAATCATCACACTGTATAACTTAAACATGTACAGTTTTTATCAATCATACCTCAATTAAAACTGAGGGAAAAAAGAAATCTTTTCAATATTTAAAAGCAGATAAAATTGTTTATATGTAGTAAGTTGCATTTTGAGAAAACATTTAAAAATTATTATCAAGACAGTGATAAACAATCCCTATTTTAATAATTTATTGAGAGGTACCATTTTTAAGGCCAACTTTAAATATATGATAAACACCAAACATATCACTGTCACTCTTTTTAAGAATGAGTTTTATATATTTATATATTTTTAGCAAAAATGTTAAGTACATTATTTTTAAAAATTCATTCATAATCCCATCAGCTCACCCAGCTATTGTTAGTGTTGTACTATAAAATAAATCTATCCTGATTGAATAAAACCTTTCAAAAGGAAAAATATCTAGATATTCTTTTTTTTTTTTTTTTTTTTGATTGGCAGGGAGTGACTATGGTTGTATTCAATTTTGCTTATCTGTAGCTGTCTGGCATTTCAGAGGCAGTAAGTTATCTTTGTCTACCTAAAGTAAATTAAGTTAAATAAATATATTTTCTAAAATAGGTTTCAGATTTTATTTTATTAAAAAGCGGAAAAGAGACATGGGGTCTAAATTCATCAATATGTATATATTTAGAGTTAAGATGAACCAGGTCACAACTAGAGAGTAAAAGGGAGAAGTTCCTCATGAAATTTTTCTAAGTCCAATGATCATGCTTTTTTTCACAAAACATTTAATATTCCAAATGGAAAATCTCAACCTTTACTAAATTTTTAATGTTTTCTGCAAACCTCATGCTGAAAAATGGGCCCTCAGTATTAGAATACAATACTTAAAAAGGCTGAGTAGAAAATTAGTATATTCGGAGGGAAAAAATTAAGAAAGCTGAACAAAAATATATAAAACAAATTAGAGACCCTATATGGGAACAATCAAGAGTTATCTGAGGAAAATTAATATAAGGATAAGGTGAGGAAGAGCTGAAGAGACACTCTCAGAAATGATCTTAGAGAGGTATGAAAAACAAAATTTGGTGTGAGATTTTGACCCAAATAGGCAACATGTAAGCATTATATGGCCTGAAAGACTACGTTCTAAGGGTGGCATCTGTTCTAGTGGGTAATGCTCAACCTATGTATACACAGATAAAAACAGAAACATAAGCATAAATATATTAAATTCTGGAACAAAGATCTGATGCAATAAATGGCTTGGTGGTCAGGGGGTTCTTTTATCTGAGAATGAGGACTTCGGAGGGTCCAAATAAAATACATGGGAGTCTTTGGTGGTTTCCTTGGAAATGTGAGAAATCTTTAGAATCTGGGAAAATCCTGAGTGCAGACTTTGTACCAGTAGAGAAGGGAGCTTTGAAGACTGTTCCCCTGGCACCGGGCTCTGGGGAGGAGCTAGGTATGTGAATGGAGGGGAGGGTGAGAAATCTTATGGTAGGAAGCACGAGATGAGTGACATCCTAAGGAAGCAGGTGTCACAGAGGCAGGCTGGGTCGGCTATGCGTCCATGAGAGCCATGCACCCTAGATGTGGAACAAGGAGAAAGACGGGTCCTTGCAGAAAGAAACATGCCTCCGAACAGGGAGCGCATCTCTTTCAGCTGAGATTTTTGTGGTTGGGGAGGTCAAAAGATAGGGTATGACTCACCAAAAATGACAAAAGGAAATGAGCTGGTAGACAAAAATTTACCAATTTTACCTTAGGCGGCAACAGCAACCTAAATTTTAAGATTGGTTTGCTCTGCCTAGTGAAGAAGGACACACTTGAAAACGAACTTTAATGTTACATTTGGCAAACAAACAGCATTTCTTGTCTGTGGTGCAACAACCTTTTCCTCTCACCACGACAAGAACTCAAACAAATACACCACAGAACCATCCATTAACATTCCTTAAGGAACTATCTTAGCCGCCATTCTGATTTAATGCAAAGATAATTACTCTTTAGCAAGACATTTTGAAAGGCTTACATGTTAAGCAGTTATAAATGTCAGGAAATCTGGTTGCTTTGATAAAATGATAAAAGGGTGAGATAGATAACTAAATTAAGAGTTGAGTGCTATTTTTTTTTAAAGGGGTTGGTATATGTAAATATTAAGGATGTTAAATGTGTTCTATACGAAAAATCTTTAATTAAGAAACATCTAAGATAGTTTATATGAAGCTTCTTGTAAAAAGGGTTTTTCCGTTTGAGTTTACATGAAGCTTTTCATAAAAAGGGTCTTCTGTTGTTCCTCCACCTGTGACAAGTTTCATCACCTCCTGTCTCCCTCAAAATGTTTTCTTGTTTGTGCGGTTTGCCCATCCTTTCTTTCTGCCTTCCCTCCCAGTTCAAGAGATGACGTGGCTTCCCTCAGGTCCAAGGAAATGCTCTGTATAAATTACCACTTCCAAAATCTTGTTGCTTCCTCTACTTCTATCTCCAACCCATCCCATGCAACAAGCAATGTCTCTCCAGCCCCTGCCAAACAAACCAACCCTCTCTCTCCTCATTAGCTACCATGTCTTCCTCTTCACACACGGGACCTAGGGAGACTGTCAAGGTTTGAAGCAGCTCCAGAGCCAGACCAGACTCTCACCTCTGCCTCATGGTCTGCACCGTCTCTCTCACAATATCTCTGCTGCTCTCTGCAAGCCTGATCCTTTCTCTTTTGCCTGGCAGATGCTTTGAATATTCCTTAGTCAAAATTCTGAAGGAATTGAGTCTACTCTGCTCAGTAAATTCTCTCCTTGATCCTCCTCTCCTGGGCAATCTCACAGGACCGCTGAAGACAGAACCTGGAAGGCATCTTGGACTCCGCTCTCTCCTGTAGGAAGTGCTATCCTCTTCACTTCCCACATACTTTAAATCAAATCTACTCCTTCTCCTCCATCTCCACAGCCAAGGCCTTTGCTGAGGCCTTCACCCCCTCTCTTCTGGACTAAAACCGACCACCTGGTTTCCCAACCTCCAGTAATGTCTAAATATATTACTAAAATGAAAATCTGATCACCTCAGTCCTCCGCTTTAAAATACTGAAAGAGCTAGTTATTTCTGGGCTCTGAAAATTTAAAAAAAAAAGTTACAAATACTTACAAAAAAATTTACCAGTCGACTTCCTAATTTTTCCACAGTATACATGAGTATCATTTTTGTGGAACAAGGAAATAATAAACATTAAAACATTCTACACAAGTATCATCTCCTTTAAGATGCCTTTTCTTCTTGTTTCAGGCCTAAGAAGTACTTAGAAGGTATGGGTCTAAGGTTAACGTTCTGTAGATTGATCTCCCAGAAAAGGAGTTGGTTTCCTCCAAAGCTCGAGGAAAACTGGCTGTGGCCCAGTGCTCAATGCAATCAGTCCTGGTCACCTGCAATGTTTGGACCTGACCCCCTGATCAGGCCCAGGGAGGGGATGGTGCTCTACCTGTATGATTACGTGCTTTTTGAATAAATGAGTGCACAGAGCTGTGGCAGCAGACCAAGGTCACAAAAGTAAAAAATTAGAAGAGTACCTGTACCTTCATTCTTGTCATCTGAATTTCTAAAAACTTTCTTTTTAAACCCACAACTTTTTATTAAAAAAATTTTAAACCTAAAGAAAGTCGCAAGAAGAAGACTGATTACCTATATATTCCTCCCCCAGCTGTATTCCTCACCAATTCCTCACCCATTGTTACTGTTTTGTCACATTTGCTTCCCCACCTCTTCTCCCCTCTCCTACCATTCTCACCACCTCTGTGTATTTAAAAGATTGTTTTGCCTGACATTATGCTGTACACTAGAGATTGATACACTGCAACCAACTGTACTTGAATGGAAAAAAATTTTTGGCCCAGACCACTTGATCATGATTTGCAGCTATTTGAAAACTTCATCACTACATATTTTAGCACATGTCTCCTAAGGATACACAAGCAAATATAATTGTGACACTTCGGAATTTTGATACTAAACACAATACTAATCTGTAATAAAGTCCATATTCAAATTTCCCCAACTGTCTCAATACAGCTGCTCCCCACTGCAGCGCAGGATCAGTTCAGGATTAGTCACTGCATTTGCTTGTATGTCAGTTCAGCCTGGCTTAGTCTAAAATAGTTTCCCAACCCTTTTTTCTTTCATGATATTAACATTTTTGAAGAATCTAAGACAACTGTTTTGCAGAACGTTAAAACCTGGCTTTAAAGGAAATGATTTGGGTTCCTTGTGCCTCACCTAGTACATAGGCTACGCCTTGGGACTTCACTCTGGTATTCTCAATCTATTTATAACAGAACTTATTTAAAATTCAAACACAGAACTGTAGTGTTGGAATAGGGCTCTTAGATTTATTCTCTCAAATCCCCTCTGAGAAAACTGAAACCCAGGAGAGTTTGGAAACTTGCTCAGTGAGAGGTTTGAAATAGAGATCTGCCCTCCTCCTCCTCAGTGACCTTTCCACCACATTACACACTGTCCCAGGGCATCTTCTGTTGGATGACAAAAAGCATTTCAGGCTATTTTTATACTCTGAGTATAAGTTAAAAATGTTACTGTTGGGTATTTCCAAATTACATCTCCTAAGGTATTCTTGATAAATCCGCATTCCTCTTATTGCTTGAATAACTGTTTGAAGTGCAACAGATACAAATGAGGTAAAACAACTTTTTCTGACACAAGTCTGCTGCAGTTAGTTCTAGCCCAGCAAGAGGAAGGGGATGCAGACACAAAGGTCCACCCCCCTGTGTGTGAAACGGAAGGATTGTACCAGCTCCAGTTCTTTGAGTCATTAATTCTGCAACCATGGACAGATCATTAACTCTCTCTTAGATTCTTTTTCTTCTTGTGTAAAATAGGAACACAAATGATCAGACTCTTACAGATGGTTATGAGGAATAAATGAAACTATCAAAGGAAATGGTATCAGCAAAGCACCAAAACACTTCCTGGCACAGCCACTAGTTCCCTTCCTAATTCTCAACTTGTATATAGTAAAAATCCCCTTGAAATTACAGTAAGAAGACAAGGCTGTGCTGGAGTGCAACATACTCTCTCAATATGATAATTCCAACTTGCAACAGTTTTTCTTCCATCTTTGAGACAAATTGCTGTTTCCTCATTTTGGCACAAGCTCTAAGAATAGGCACTTAACAGTCATGTTGTTATATATATATATATATATATATATATATATATACACACACACACATACATATACATAAAGACATATATATATTTTATATATATGTCTTGTATATACACATACACATTTGTTTGAACATAGAAGCACACTTAATGCAGCTGTAAGGCGAACTAGGCAAACAGCAGATACACAACTCCTATTTCATGCTCAATGAGGACATGGAAATGGTGGGTGAAATTGGGCCAAAATATTTAAATCATTATTTCTTTCTCCTCTTTTTTCTGCCAAGTGTGCATAGCTGAATTTGCAAATGTTAATTAAATATACATATAATGTAACTCCACTGGAAACATAACTCTTTTTTTTGCAGACAGAAAGGATGTGGCTGAACTCCGGCAGTACACCTGCAACTGACATGGGCGAGAAAGGAGGAGCCCTGACTCAGGGCTGAGGTGCAGCCAGTGTACATGGGGGAGGCTGTTTCAGTTGTTAAAACACTGTAATTCTTCATTACTGAATGGTAAGTAGCTGCCGTCTGAGCCCCCTGAGGTGCCCCAGTACCTTTGCCCCCCTTCTTGCTCCCCCCCTTCCTCTAGCAGCTGAAGGGGTAACAGCACACCCTACTCCGGCACTAGGCCTGGTGTCACCGGACTGCTATTATTTCAAACACCACCCCGTCTCCATCTCCATCTCTCTATCCACGCCTAGGCATTGCTGGTTGCTGGTTGCCACAATTATTCTAGCACTATCATTTGGCATTTCCAATGCTAGCTAAGGTTACTGAGCATCTGTGTGTGTGTGTGTGCATGTGTGTGTGTCTGTGTATTGGGAGAAGAAAGTGAACATAAGAGAAACCTTGTTTCTCAGAAAACAAGAATTATCATCATGGGACCTATTATTTCAGAATCTCCTATCAGATACAGATAAGATTCTGATTTATCAAGCCTTCTGTTTTTCATCCTGATCAATCCAAAAACTGTTTCATCCTCTCACCACCTGACAGAGCCTCTAGCCAGTGAAAGCGTATCATCCTCCACAACTCTTCAAAGAGAGAAAGCCAATTCCTGATGTTAACAGGAGCAGCACATTCACAAATAGGAAGTACAGCATTTTAAGACTACATCTAATGACCTAAAAAATGTCATCAGTAATACAAAATGTCAATGCTTAGAGTGTAACTGAAGAAAGAGATTTATTTTTACCTAGAAGGAATGAAAAATAATTCATTAAGTAGCTAAACAAAAGCTCAGCAGTGAGGCTAAACTAGGTAATGAAAAAACTCAACAAAATAGAATAGTTTTTAAAATGTAGTTTAAAACTACATTAAAAAACTTTATAGAAACTAGAGTTTAAGAGAATAGAAAATTCCATGACTGTCTTAAATGACTTTTCTAGGAATTGGACTCTCATCAGCACATATGGTACTTATAATGCAAAGTTGGTCATTATATATATTTTTAGTATTGTTCTCGTTCCTGCATGACTCGATATTTGTAGATATTTCTCTCTCTCTTTGGAACAATCTCCAAAAGCTAAAAACGTTAACAAGCATTTGAAAATTATCCAAGAGTGTAAGTATAACTTACCCATTATACATGACTACCTTCAGAATTAAAAAAAAAATAGCACGATATACTTATTTCATATAATTCATCATAAAACACAGAAAAACAATGTCCACACCTGCATAGGTCCAGGAATGCAAGACAGAACTCTCTCTATGTTCTCAGAGGTCACATCTACATCGTTCACAGCAACAAGGACATCACCTGAAAACAGAATCATAATGAACAATAGATGCGTGAATATCCAAAACAGAAAAAGATCTAGAATGGGAACATTAAAAAAGCATCTATTCTGATCTCCTCAAAGTAGAATGGAAAATGTGGTACAGACATTCGGGGACTTGTCCAAGGTTGTAAAGCTCTGTAGTGGCAGAGCGAACTTCCCACTCCACTGTTTCTTAAATTAAATGCAGCCCAACATTGCACCACAACTAAATATAACCTATGAATATTTAAAGGGATGAATATTTTCATTTTTGGTACAACTGGGAGAATTACATAAACCCAAGGGACAAATGGAAAATTTGTAGCGTAAACCAAGTCCTGCACTTAACAAAATTGAATCTAACCACTTAGACCCATAGTGAAAAAAATGCAGCTGAAATTTTAATTAAATCCATGTGGTACATCATAACTCAATAAGCTGGGTATTCACTGCTATTGCTGATCTGTGTCTACACACAGCTCTTTGTTTCAAAAGTCCCCAACCACATCAAAACCCATAACATGTTTTAGTATATATCTCCTTTTCCATGGCTTCTCTTTAAATGTGTATATTATCAAATTTAGTGGCTTTAATATAATAAAGATCACTGTTAAAATGGAAATTTACTTTCACAACATAAAGGTAGTATCTAAACACCAGTGAGCTATATTAATAGAAATACGCACATACCAAGGTTATTTTTTCTCATCATTCCTAAATATATCATTAGGAAATTGATTAAATAATTCATACTCATCTATTCATTAATTCACCCAACAAATACTTACCGAGCACCTACTGTATGCTAGGCACTGCTCTAGGCACTTGAGATCCAGAATTGAACAAACCAGACAAAAATCTCTACCCACATGGAGTTTAAGATAATAAACATATATATAGATAAAACAGTGTTGGTAGACAATACTCCATTGGTCTCTCATGTTTCTGTACACCACACAAGCCCAGGCCCTGAAAGTCTTTGTTCTGTATTATCTTTTCAAGGATGCTTGTATGGTGAACAGTTTTGGACAAGACAATGTCTCCCTCCAGAGCAAATGTAAACAGTACAATAAGGATAGTGTCTCCCTCAATATCTTACTGTTAATAATTGTTCTTTATAAAAGATTCATGCTCCCTAAGCTCAAAGTTCTTCTCCTTTAATGCAACCCACTATGTATAGAGGTGTCACCTGGCCCTCTTCCTCATGCCCTGTGGGAATGAAGGTTGGGGAACAGAAGAAATTGGCGTTACTCTGGCTACTGCTGTTCCTCCCTCTCCCTTCTTTCCTTGCTCACCTTTATACTTGATCATACGGGAAAGGGACTAAATGAGGAATGAGCAGGAGGAGTTTCTTAGGCCATGCTCATGAAAGCTTGCATTGGCCTACACTAGGTTTAGATGCTCAAGAGATGGTATTCAGTTGAGAGTTCCGCAGGTGAGAGTTCCACCAAGCCACACATGATGGTCTGCTATTGCAGCAGGTTGACCAATCCAGTAGTTTTTCTTAAAAGTAAGAAATGTATATATAATTATATCTCTGTGGTGTGTAATAGGAACTAACACGGTGTTGTAAGCCAATCGTACTTCAAAAACAAACAAATTCATAGAAAAAGATATCAGATTTGTGGTTGCCACAGGTGGTAGGGAGACGGAAGAATTGGATGAAGTTGGTCAAAAAGGTACAAACTCCCAGTTATAACATAAATAAGTACTGCATGTAGCTTAGTGGTAGAGTATGTGCTTAGCATGCACGAGGTCCTGGGTTCAATCCCCACAATCTCCATTTAAAAAAAAGTGATAAATAGATAAATAGCCAACATTTGTTTAAAAAAAGAAAGTACTAGGAATGTACCATACAACATAAATATAATTATCACTGCTGTACATTATATATCAAAATTGTTAAGAGGATAAATCCTGAGTTCTCATCACACGGAAATTTTTTTCTATTTATTTAATTTCATATCGATATGAAATGATAAATGTTCATGAAACATACTGTGGTAATCATTTCATCACGTACATAAGGCAAATCATTATGCTGTACACATTAGACTTAATTTGAACCTCTCTCTAGGAAGCATAGTAAGAAAGATGTAAAAAGTATTTTTAGGCAGTCTCTTCATCTTTGCCTAGCTGTCTGCTCTCAGGTAAGAATGACGAACAAAATATAGGAGCACCGATGTAAAACAAAACCACTTAGACCAGTCTAACCATGAGGTCTGCTGTCAGCAGATTATGCTATCCTCACGACACCAACATAGTGAAACCATTTTAAAACTTGTTCCTTTAAACTAAAACTCCATTAGATAATGTCCCACATGACTTTTTTTTTTCTCCAAACCCTAACAAATACAGTTCTGTAGTTTAGTGTTACCTGAACTATCATCTGAAAGCATCATGTCCAACAAACCACTAAAAATAGGAGACATGTATCATCACAAAAGATACGAAAATAAATTTTAGAACAAGTGCAGTATATACATAATAGTTTTAAATGTTTAGTAGAAAATTATCTCTTTCTACGAAAGAAGTATTATATCCACTTCTCATTCCCCAGATATTTGCTTTCCTCAAGTTTTTCTGAGGATCTTTGTGAAGCGACTCAGAGATGGCAGGCTTCCTGGACATCACATCACTGCAGTGGGCAGCCTGTACTCCGGGAAAGTTCTTTTCAACAAGTGCATGGGAGTCATTAGTATGCATAGTCCCCCTTCAAAGGCTGAAAGGAAATGAACTGCATGAATTGGTTTGAATCATTGAATGAGAAATTACCTCGGGATTATGGATGGGTAGAAATAAGAGGGAAAATGTATAAAGAGATACATGCAAGAATCAAATAAAACATAAAGAAAGGAATCAATTTATCACAATGTTTAAATCAACTCTTCAGCGTAAAGTGTATTTGAGAAAACTCATCAGTTTCTCAGCATCTACTTAATATCAAACAATAAATATGTACTGAAGGGCTCCTACATAAGGCAACAAATACTATGAAAATATATATGTGAAGTTTGCTTACTCTTCCATATATGATATGAATATGCTATACACAAAGGATATACAGTTTAAGAAATTTTGAAATAAAATTGTTACCCATAAATGTAGGAAAAAGAAAGGATACATATCAAAATGCTGCCTTTGGATGATTGGGCTTTTTATATTTTTTGTTTAATTACATTTTCGAAATGGTCTACAATAAGCATATATTAAAAAAAAATTAAAACTCACATTTTACAAAACACACACACTGTAGTAGGCAGAAGAACTGTCCTCCAAAAATGCCCACATCCTAACCTCTGAAGTCTGTGAATATGTTACTTTACATGGGTAAAGGAACTTTGCAGATGTAGTCAAATTAAGGATCTTGAGATTGGGAGATTATCCAAGTGAGCCCAATGTGATCACAGGGTTATTATAGGAAGGAGGCAGGAGAAAGAGAGACTTGAAGATGCTATGCTGCTGGCTTTAAAGATGGAGGAAGGTACCACATGGCAAGGAATGTAGGTGGCCTCTAGAAGCTGGCCAAGGAAACGGGTTCTCCCCTGGAGACTCCAGAAGGAATGCAGCTTTGTAGACACTTTGATTTTAGTGCAGAAAAACACATTTAAGACTTCTGACATCCAGAACTACAAGATAACAAACTTGTGCTGTTTTAAATCACTAAGTTTGTGGTAATTTGTCACAGCAGCAATAGAAAATTAATACACCTGCTTAACAATATAAAGCAACCTTGTCTAAGCACCAAATGAGAGTCAGTGAATGCTAAAGAACAGATGGATATACAAGGTACATTGAGAGGTCATAAGGAAAATAAATCAGGCTTGTTAGAAGTGGGTATTTATGTACAGAAGGACTGGGAAATACGGATGAGGCAGTGGCATGGGATCAGATTGTGAATTTAATTTGATCATTTAAATTAAGCTGAATTTCACTTCAGAGGGGAAAGAATCTGGTTTTTGAAACATAGTTACATAATGCCATTTTATACATTCAAGGTAGTGTATTTACTGACTTCTTAAGTTTTCAGAGAATAAAAATTATTCTATTTTTTAAACTTCAATATCAACCTCTCATCTATAATATGCAAACACTAAAGTAGACAAAATTAAGGTCCTTCCCAAACTACCATTCTTGAAGTCCTTGAATAATGGTAGCTCATATATTTTAACTATCATTTAGAATATTAAGTAAAATATCACATTCTCTAAAGATGCTGGATAAGAAACTAGTGTAAGGATTTTATTTCTCATTAAATAGAAAATAATACTACAGAAATGTTGTAAAAATTATCAGTGACCCCAGCACTATAGCCCTGATTGTTTTTGCAAATTATTTTTAGTCTTTACCTCTGTTCATACAAATGAGGCATAGAGGATTTCTGTCCTTTTAAACTTCTCAAATAGGAAGAATTTTTATGCTGGTATATAGTTCTTAGAATTATAATTTTAATTGTCAAATAACATCAATTTATTTAATTACAACTTGAATAACCGTACATTTTCATACTTTTTCCTTTTTATTTTTACTAAAAAATGCTTCAATACATGTTTTAATGCACATAGTGCTTCTTCTTTTTACATCTGGAGGCAAAAAGCTTTTTCTGTAAAGATCAGATTAATAAATACTTTAGGCTCTGCAGGCCACATGGTCTTTGTCGCAACTCAACTCTGGCACTGTAGCTTGAGAGCAGCAATAAATGCATGAATGTGGCTGTGTTCTAATAAAATTTTATTTATAGACACTGATATTTGAACTTCATATAATTTTCATATATCATAAAATATCACTCTTTTTATTTTTATTTTTCTGACCACTATAACTGGTTAAAACCATTCTCAGTTTGCAGACTGCGTAAGAACAGGTGGTGGGCCTGACTTGCCCCACTGGCTGTGGCCTGCAGATGTGTTTTAGGTTATTTCTTTAGGATAAATGTCTCAAAATGGACTCACTGGGGTAAACAGTAACTACACTGTTGTAACTTAATAGTGGTTTCCAAATTACATTTTGAAAGGATTAAGTATTTATTTTCTTTTTCATTAAAGAGAAATCTTCTGGCACTTTCCCTGCCCATCCAAGTGAGCAACATGGCAAGTGAAAGCTCTCTGTGTGGAATTCACAACACATGGGTCCCAGCTTTATCACTGGCTGGCTGCTCTCGGGTAAGTCACGCAATTCTTCTGGTGCTCATCTGTAGAGGGAAATAACTGCACCAGAAGCCCTCAACAAAGGCCTAAAAACTCTAAGCCTGTCTTTCCAGTGAACTCACTGCTTCAGTCTTTCCTTTACTGGTGGATCAAGTACCACGGATAAAAATGTGGGGAAAAAAATGATGGTAAGAGAGGAGAGACAAACAAGCAGAGTTACTTTCATTAAGAATATTGAAATTTTACAACTATTACAGAAGAAAATAAAAATGTGTACCAAATAACAGTCTGCAAATTATTAGAGAACAAAACCATACATTATGCGTTCATAAAAACCAAATCTGTCTTTTCAAAAGAGCATTTCAACTGTTTTCACTAGAAACAACCCAAATGTCTATCAACAGTGGGATGGAAAAATAAATAGCATATATTCATGCAACAGAATGCTACGTAGTGACAACATGGCTATTTCTCATAGATTATAAGCTAAAGAAAACAGAAACAAGAGAATACACACCACATACTTCCATACCATATACCCATTTACATAAAGTTCAACAACTTTCATTGATAGAAAACTTCTGACTTTTGGAAGATTACCTTTGGGAACGGGGACTGATGTGGAGTGTTCTGGGTACTGAAAACATTCTGTATCTTGACCTGGGTGGTAGTTACACAGTTATATATATATGTCAAAATTTACTGAGTATACACTTACGATGTGTGCATGTTATGAATGGAGTTATACCTCAATTAAAAAGATTTTTAAAAAAGTAAACTAAAAAATACTTCAAAAATTTTTTAATTAAAAGAGAAACTTAGCACAGGTGTTATACAAAATAAATTTATTCAGTGATCACAGGTGAGAACATTAGAAGCTAACACAAAAAGACTTTGAAATAAAAACTTTATTGTTTCCCAGAAATAGTGTTCAGGGGTGTAAGTGTTTAGAACATTAATGTGTAATTTCTCTAACCCTATCCTTTCCAATCCTCAAAAAATACCTAGTGAAAATGACCAACATTTAAATGGGTACACTTGAAGAAAAAATAAATCACTGAGGTGATGTGCAGTTTTTAGGATGTGGAAAAAAGGGGAACTAACATTTGCTCTAGACCAAGACAGGGGCTGGCAACAGGTAGTCCACGAGCTATCAGCTATTAAACTTTAAGAAAAACACAAAAACAGAATATAAAAATAAACATGCAAGCCCCTGGCAGCAGGAACAGCAAAAAATGGCACCAAAAAAGGTAGCAAAACTCCCAGGAACCCAGCAAAGAAGAATCAGAATAGAATCTGCTGTTGTGAAAAGAAAGAAGGAAGAGGCACCAGTCTCACTGTACCAAGGGACTTAAGTCAATGGTGGGTCATCCTCCAGCCAGACAATGGCAGAGGTCATCCTGAGCAAACTGCACTGACCAGGACAAAGTTTTCATGATACGCCTGCCTATGGGGTGACTGCAGTGCAAAATGTCACTATGAAAGAGGCACGTCAGAAATTACATCACAGGAGCATCTTGTGGGATTAGCAAACTCAACATGACATGAAAATCATCCATTCTTTATCCCCAAAGTATATAATTTAAAAAATACAGAACATAATCATCAAATTAAAATCTTGAATGAGTAGAGAAAATAATCATCCATAATGCTTCAACACTTACCCAACACTATCAGCATTTTGCTGTATTTATATTAACTTCTAACTGTGGCCCCTGCATATTTTCTTTTTACATAGTTTATTCATTCACTCAGTAAATGCTTTTTGAGGATTTAGTATGAGCCAAGCATTTTGCTATGTACCAAAGATAAAATGGTCATTTTGTTCGGACAAATTTCCTTTTCTACTTATTAGTAAATTATAAACTTTTCCATTACAAACTTGGAATGAGCCTCATTTTTCTAACTTTTTACTGCTATTTAACATATGCGGGGAAGTGCACAAATTGTAGGAGTACAATACAATGAATTATCGCAAAGTGAACATATCCATGTCACTACTACACTCAGGTTAAAAAGTAGTCTCTTGCACCTTGTGTATCTTTAAGTTATTTTACTAGTGTTTTGGGAGTCTCTTCCTCTCTCTGGTTTGTTCTCCTTCCTCCATTACAGATGGTGCAGAGATCATGCCTAGAGGTAACCAGCAGTCCTAAAAGGCTCAGCCAGATACTCAGACTGGAGTATCAGGGGAGAGGAAATATGGACTAAAGAGTTTCATAGGTCATAACCATCTCTCCACAAGGTTTCAAGAGAAAAGGGTAAAAAGAATTTTAGAGATTTGGCTATAACTCAGCCCAAATAGGCATTCCAGGCGGAGGCCCCAGGTAAGCATAAAGAGAATGCCTTAAGCTGGAGTATCCCAGCACGCGGGATCCTAAAATTATCGTGGTTGGCAACAACCAGGCAGGATTTCGTAAGCAGGAATTCTGGCCTGCTTTGACAGAACTAAAAGAACAAACACTAGAGACATTTCAGTCCAGTTCCATCATTTTACAAAAAGGGAAGCTGAGGACTGAGAGGATGTAAGTACACACCCGCTCCCGTTGCAGGTATCCACTGCTGCAATCAATCTCCCAAAAAGCTCAGCAGCTTAAAACAACAACCATCGTTCGTAACCATGTGTGGAGATGGATGTTAACTAGACCTACTGTGATGACGATGTCGCTGTATACACAATATAAAATCATTATGTTGTATACCTGAAACTAACCAAATGTTATGTCAATTATAACTCAATTAAAAAAAAAAGAAAACAAACAAACAACAACAACCGTTTATTCTCTCCCCCAGTTCTGGGGTTGACAGGGCTCAGCTGAGGTTCTCACTCAGGGCTCGTCGTGTAGTCACAGCCAAACGGTGTTTGGGGCTGGATTTACCTGGAAGGCATCTTCACTCATGTCTGGTGGCCTTTGCTGCAGGGAGGCTGGGGTCTCGGCCAGATCACTACTCATGGCCTCGTCACGTGGCCAGGCCTTCCTGCCGGCATGGTGACAGGCAGAAGCTGCACCACTTTTTATGAGCCCACTTCAGTCACACAGTACCACTTAAGCTGTAGTCACAAGCCCACCCAGACTCAAGGCAGCGGTTGGGGGAGGGACACAGAGACACATAGACCATAACTCTGCCTGGGAGGAGTATCAACATTACATTTTAAGGAGAGAATGTGGGATCTTGTTGCAACCGTTTGGAGCACACACTTTGCACGGATGCCCTTCCTGCAGGATTCCTCCTTGCAAACCTCTATCACGGCACTTATCACACTGTGGGAAACCACTGATTTCTGACCCACCTTTTCCACCATTGTACGAGCTCCTTAAGAGAAGAAACTGGATCATTAGAGTCATCTTTGTATTCCTGGTACTTAGTGGATGCTCAAAAAATTATTTGTTGAATCAATAAACAAACAAAATTTGGACTTAAAGTAAGAAATATTTTTAAATGCTTCTAAAGTATCTATAAAAGTTTTTATCAAAATCTTTTAGGCTGGGTCAACTTAAGACTGCCAGCTTTGAGAACTGTGAATACCTTTAAGTTTCATTAGTAATACATTCTCATCTTTGACTAATCTATCTTTAAGTACTAAAGTTGCTACTAACTCAAACATATCCAACAGCTTAAAATGTATCAGCAACACAAAACGCTCATCTTAACATATATTCAAAATAACTTGTGAATTTATTATTTTCCCCTCAAAATTGGTGAGATATTTTATGACAAACACCCTTAAGAGGAAATTTATGTACAATACCACTGTTGCTAAATATGCCAAAGGAAATAGTTTAAAACCACTCCAAGAACTTACTGTACTCAAGTGCAAACATACAATTTTAAAGTATTTTTATTCATAAATTACATATTTTTATATCATGTTATTGGATATACGTCATTCAAACCTAAATTATCACTGTCAACTTATTTTCTTTTTCTTGTCACAATCAACTTATTTTCTTTTTCTTGTCAGCAAGTACAACCAAGATGAAACAAAATTATATAAAAACTCAAAAATTACTTAAGCTGTTCCCTCGCCTAAACGAGGCACACACGTATATTCAACGCACTAAAGTGTTTGTCTTAAGAACACTGTGCCTTGTAGTACACCATCCTTACAATTACACTGTTGTCCCAAATGTCAAGTAGTCCTTAATTTGTTGAGACTCTGGGTATATTTCTGTTTTGATCACTTTCCTCACGAGGTATAATCAGTCATTAATCCCCCCAAACAAGGACTAATGCTCACCAGCAGCACTTACTTACCGATTAATATCTGACCACTCTTCATAGCAGAGCCTCCAGGCAGCAGGCCATGGACCACGAGCCTCTCTCCACCGCCATGCTTTCCAGTTCTTCTCCAGCTCCACTTGGTCTGATGGATAATCCCAACCAGGACTTCCAGAAGCTTGAGCTGCTCTTTGGCTTTGGTGATGGTTAGCTTTTTAGGGTTTACATAAACATTCACATCTTTGTACCGCTGTTGGACGACAATTCCTGTTTTCTGATTGGACTGATGCTTTAGGATGGATACTGGCCCACTGTCATTGCTATTTTTTTTATTATTGCGCTTGGGTAAAAGTTTTTTACTTTTTAAAATCTTAGTGAACCGCTTGAGTTTGGGTTCATATTTTTTTCCTTCTTTGTAATCATCTTCTTCAATAATAATCTCGTTTTCACTGAACCTGACATGGTTCACAGTAGGTGTCTCAGGAAGGAGGCTTTCTTCCTCACCCTCACTCAACTCCAAATAAAACAGCTCTCCATTTTTCTGAACACTGTCCAGCCATTCAGGCTCAAGGTCACTATAAAAAAAGAGAAAAGATAATCTAAATAGCAGTCAAACATGAGAAAAACAGTTATGTCTTTCCAGCAGGGGGTGTGGGAGTATGGGGAACAGGGAGATGGGAAGGGTGAAAGTTCTTTGATTATTTCAAAGTCTCCTTACTGTTTCTAATGTATTGTAAGCATCAACATTATTTCCTATAGAGCCTTGAAGAACGGAGGTTGGAGAAGGGATCAAGATGGCATACAGATAGAAAAGAAAACAAATAAAAAAAGAGAAATGGCCCCCTGCTAGAATCTAAGGTTCTGTTTTGTTTTTAAATCTAAATTAGCCCCTGTGTGATTATTGTTCACTTTAGACAATTTCACTGGACAATAATTTACATTAGTAGTTGATTATGCAATTATATCCAGAGACATAAGACATTCAGAAACTGTACAGAAAAACATCCTCTTTCCATAATTATTCAGCATGGCTGACATGTTAAAACAAAAACTAAAGTCTACCAGCATTAAGAGACTTTGTGTATACAATAAATTTTCAAAAAAAAAAAGCATTAACTCACTATGAACTAAAACCTTTGCTGAAAACAACTAGTTTATAATCACAGTTAATAGTAATCACTACTGTAGCCTATAATTTCCATAAAATTCCTTTTAATGAATAATTGTGGTAGGAAGCGTAAACTACATATTACATAATTCATCATATGATTGTAAAAAGTTTTAACTGGGAAGCAGGCCATTGAAAAAAACAAAAATATTGCTATTAAAATGATTGAAACATACATTGTAAACTGACTATACTTCAATTAAAAAAATGATTGAAACAGTATTAAAGAACAAAAATACTCATCTTAAGGTAACAAACCTAACTACAAACTCTAGCCTGTTAAATGCTATGAACAGCTTACCTTTCAAGCTGCTATTCTTTAGAGCAAAATTGGTCACAGTGGAAAAACTAACATGTAGAGAGAGATTTTTCAGACACATGAGCTGTAATATCCTGGCGTGAAAGGGTATAATTTGTGTTCTAATCATTCAGTCAGAAGACATTTTCAGTTTTCTGCAGTGTTTGTTAGCAACTCTGGTTCTTTTAACTTAAAAGTCAAAATGTGAAAATTAACACCCCCAGAAACGCACTGTTCTATCAGTCAATCTGAAACTAACCACTGCCCTGGTCCGTGGGTGATAATATTTACATAAATAAAATAATATATAAGAATTTTCAACTCTATATAAATGGTTAAAAAAATAACTATTCCCAGATATCAAAACTAGTATTTCTTAGGCACTTGCTGATTCCCAGTGTGTGGCATCACTTTAGGCACTTTTAGCATCGATTCCTGTGGATGATTCATCATGTATCAATTGTTTTGACCATACCTATCTGTACCTGCAGAAATCAGTATTTAATAAAGATACGTATATATATCTTTACCCAAAGACTATACCAATTCACATTTCCACCAGCAATGAAAGAGACCCATTTTCTTAACCTCTAGATTTAAAAATATTTCACTTTAAGTGGAAGAAATCTTTTTTAAAAAAAGAGGAAGAAATTAAAAGAAGGGAGATAAGAGATAGGAATAAAGACAAATAAATGAATGTGGGAGTCTGTAAAAGGCGGCAAAACATATAATAAAAAGGAAATGAACTGAGAAGTCACAGACCTTGGTTCAAACTCTGTTCTACTGAGACTTTTCACTTTTTTAAGTTTTTGTTTTCCTCATCTAGAAAATGGATTATAGCTACCTCACAGGGCTGTTATCAACAGCAAATAAAACAATGTGCCTGGCAAGATAAATGCCAAATAAATGACAGGTCCCTTCCTCTCACCCTGCAGAGTCAGAACTGTGGAGAAACTTACACCTTTATGAGACATAGCTCTTATACTTCTGAATTTTTCCAACCCGTGGCAATAAAGGAAGATTTCTCTGGTGACCTCTATTTGCTAGGTTCCAAGCTAAGTGCCGGTGACGTAAGAACCAAAAGGAGATGCTGCCTTCAAAGCCACAGTTCAGAATTCCCAGGAGGATTCCTTATCCCTACTAGGGTGATTAATTCCTATTTAGATAAACATCAAGAGCATAACTGATCAATGTGTCAGAAGGTTTAACAGAGGTGGAAAGACTGCATTCTGAAATAAGTTCTATTAGAACAAAGGGAGTTTATTAAAACAGCAATAAAACAAAAATCCCAACTTTTCATGGCAAGTATTCATTAATAATGAAAATAATATTATATGTAGATTCTCCCCAGCGTAATCTTTCCTCCTTTTTAGTGTGGACTGGACTTAGTGATGTGCTTCCAAAGAACAGAGTACGTAAAGTGAAAAATAGCAGCTTCACAGTGAAGAAACCTGGCAGATACCATCTTAGCCAAGTGACTGAGGTTATGAAAAACAAGCAAGGACTGAGAAACTGTCACAGACCAGAGGAGACTAAATGCAATATGATATCCTGGACTAGATCCTAGAACAGAAACAGGACATAAGTAGAGGAATGGTGAAATCTGAGAAACGTCTGGAGTTTAGTTGATGGTACTGTACTCATATGAATTTCTTAGTTTTCACTAGTGCACTGTATCTGTGTAAGATGGTAACATCTGGGGAAAACTGGGTGAAGGATATACAGGAACTCTCTGCATTACCTTTGCAACTTTTCTGTAAATCTAAACTTATTCCAAAATAAAAGGTTTATATTTTTAAATGAATTAAATCTAGCAGTTTTAATTCAGATTTCTGTAATACATGAGTCACCTTAATCAATATTAATATAAATATTCATCTCTTTTCTGAGGTCCTACAGTACAAGCTGCAAAGTTGTCATTGTGTAAATGTCTTTCAATGAGATTCTTACAAGTTGTTTATTGTACTTTGCTCTAAACAGGAATAACTTTATTTACTTATAGTCTACCCTCAAAGTCTAACAACACTTTAATTGGTTTCAAGGCCCTAACTGATGCAGTAAAGATGAGTAGAGTCCTTCTTCCCAAAGAAAAACTTGCTAATTTGCAAATAAGCAAGTTCGAGTTCTCTTACATAAGCTGTGACATAAATATATTAAAGAAAATGAACTTCAAATAATACTGGTAAGTTTCTCAATTACTGATGTATTCAAGAATTCTATATTGATACTAAATCTTTGTTTTTTTTTTTCACTAAATCTTTTTTCTTCTTCTAAGTTATCAAATATCTCAGATCTTAGTTTTATTAATGTCAGCATTTTTCATCAAATGAAATAGTATCAAGATTTCCTTGGCCACCATAAGAAAAACGTTACGAAATAGCCAGCCCTCATGGTACATTTCCTTAAGGAAAAAAGACTTTTGCTACTACTGCTACTACCTGTTACATTATGCATTTTTCCCCCTTCTTAGTGGGGAAAGCACTATGTGGTTTACCAAAGTAGCCGACACATGTAGTTACCCAGTTGCATAGTGCTAATAAGTACAGCAAGACAATTCTAGGCACAGAGAAAAACTATGCACAGTAAAAACAGCATGACAGATTATCAAGGATTCTAACTGGGGCTCCTTTAGTAAGTACTGATCTGTCTAATGCTTTTTTTGTGTTTTCACTTCTGTGCTCTGTCCACCAGTAATATCTAATTTTCATTCCTGAAGTCTTTTGATTATTTTATAAAAGAAAACCATGACTTTAATAGTTCAAGCCTATGCCAGCTGTTACAGCAGCTTGAGGAGGTGGGGAACCTGGGATGGGCAGATGATGCTCCTTCTGGATGAGCTACAGTCCCCACTGGGACAAACGTGAACCATGTCAGAGAATAGGAAGGGATCAGCCAGCGAACTACTGACTGCGTACTCACCGCATGAAATAAATTTTCACATCTCCACTGGAACTATGCTAATGAGCCTGTCCCCTACCCCAGTCCTCCAGCTAAACGGGGCATGGCTACACATCACAGTTAAGGATACAGTCTAACCTTGGTAGAACTGAAATCACAGACCAGCAAATCATTTTCAGATAGGGATTTATTGTGCTTTTAAAGATGTCAGGTGGACAGAGAGCTCATCACCTCGGTGAAATGCAAGTTCCAAAAGTGAGGAATAAAAAATGCTATAGAAGGGGGGAGTTTGGAGAGATTAAGTCTAAGAGGAATCAAATAAGGTTCTAGGAGAAGGTGGCACTTTAAATGGGACCTTGAATGACTGTGACAAGTAGAGCTAGGAAGAAAAGGTGTTTTAAACAGAGAGAACAAAGTACATATAAATGTAGGTGTGCAAGAACATGGTAGGAATGAGAATGGACATTTCAGTGTAGCAATGTTATACACTGAATGTTTATGTTCCCCCAGAATTTATATGTTGAAACACTAGCACCCAATGTGATGGTATTAGGAGGTGGGGCCCTTGGGAAGTAATTAGAATTAGATGACATCACAAGGGTGGAACCCTTACGAATGGGATTAGTGCCCTTAAAAGAGTCACAAGGAACTTGCTTCTCCTCTCTGCTATGTGAGAATATAATGAGAACTTACATCCTGTAACCTGGAAGAGAGACCTCACCAGAACCCGACTATGCTGGTACTGATCTTGGACTTCCAGCCTCCTGCAAAAAAATAAATTTCTGTTGTTTATAAGCCATTCAGTCTAGGCTGTTTTTAAAACAGCATCCAGAGGTGAGACAAGTAGGAATACTGGTGGCTTAAAAAAAAGATCATCAAAGATGAGATCAGGAAGGCTAGGGACAGGTCTAAAGGAGCTATTAAAAAGCATCCTAAGGAATCTGGAGTTTATTTGGAAAGCCATCAAGCTTTTGACTAGAAAAATGATTTACTAGGCTTTTTTAAAAAAAGATCAGTTTTAGGTTCACAGCAAAATTGAAGGGAAGATAGATTTCCCATATACCACATGTGCAGCCTCCTCCATTATCAACATCTCCTACCAGGGTGGTATATTTGTTACAATCAATGGACCTATATTGACACATCATTATCATCCCAAACCCAAAATTTACATTATGGTTTGCTCTGTATACAATCTATGGGTTTGGACAAATGCACCACAATAGTATCATACAGAGTAGTTCCACTGCCCTGACACAATTACCCTAATATTTTAAATTTTGAAATAAAACTCAAAATAGATGAAGGCTCATAAAGCTTCTCAGTACCAGGAAGACAGTTTTCATGTTAAAGAAAACTGTATCTTTCCTAGGTCATCTATACAAAGATTCCATTTCCAAAGAGGTAGAAACATTTACACACTCAGACTTTAGTTTTCTCTTTACCTCCATGGCCCCTCAGAATATAGCTGTCTCCATCCTGAAGATGGAGAAAGTAGTGAAGCCTCTGACAAAGATGAGAAAACGTGTTACTTAGAGACATCTTATACAATGGTACGTTATAACCAAGAGTTCCTCTAATTCTGAATCCCTCAAAACAAGAGAAGACTTGATGAAATTAAAATGTTAACACTTTCAGGCAAGCAAAATAAACTTGTAAAAGGATATTTACATTCTTCTTGGAGAATCTACTACTGTATGCATATATCAAATTGCATGTACAACTTTTATTTATCAATTATATTTCAATATAAGCTGGAAAAAATAGAGGAAATGAAATTCAGTTTGGATTAACCCTCTTTCAAATCAAATAAATACACATCACTTTTAACATCTTTGTCTTCCTGTCAATCCCATGTCATCAACTACATGCTCATGATTTTCCTGTTCCTAAGATTTAAGCAAACATTCTCTCAATCAGCAAAACTCAGAATTGAGTGAGTATTTTTATTCTCATTTTAACATATGAAATGCTCACAGAAATTGTGACACATCTAAGGCCACATGGTTAGCGGGAGGGAAGAATAGAGCGCAGGTTGTCTGACCCTCCCTCTTAATCCAGTACTCATTACACTGCACCAGGATGCCTCTCATAATAATGTGTTGAAAAAATTATTTTGATGTTGCAAATGTGCTAACAGAATCAGTCTCATTTTCAAAAGTTATTTCAGGCTACCTTATAAAGACATTCCATTGTAATTGAAGGGGATTGAATTCTTTGACCAATATAGTCACCAGAGATCAAAAATGAAATATCAGTTGCTAGTTTTTTAATCTCAGCCTTCTCCTGATCACAAGGATGACCTGGTTAAGCACGTGGCTATCTGCTTCATTGTAGTTAGCTTTGTTGGAAATAGGCAAGCATGTGTTTAATTCTATTTCTGATCCGAATTGCCACATTATTTCTTTTTCAAGTAGGTTCTTTTAGAAAAAAATGTTTTAGACCTGTGTTTTAGAAAACAAACTCTGGCAGCTGTATGGAAGAAAGACTGAGGATGGGAGAAATCAGAGGCACCCAGACCAGTGTGGAGGCTACTCTACTGGTGTAAGAGGGAGGCAAGCCCTCTGAGTAAGGCAGTATCCCTGAGAAGGGGGAAACAGTCGGGGGAGTGGACATCAGAAGAGGAAGTCAAGAGGACTGGAGACTTACTATATTTGAAGACCTGAGTAAGAAGAGAGTGATCTCAGAAGAAGAGATGGGCAACACTAGGGGAGAAACAAGGCAGATAATGAATTTTCAAACACACTGAGCTGGGAGTACAGAGAGATGCTAGCAGAGAATTACCATTTCTCATCATAAACCTAGTTATATACTATTTGACTTTTTAATTTGTATAAGTTCATAAAAGAAAATTAAAAGAGAAAAGAAGTCAGGGTTCAGAGCAGGAGAGAAAGGGAAATATACTAAATTGTATATTAATATACTGAATCATGACTTTGAATGAAATATTTTGATTCTTCAAGTAGTACATTTCTACATTGAAACCTCCCAAAAAGACAAATTTTGATATATCTGCACAATGATCTCCTATTCAGAAATAAAAAGGAATGAACTATATATAGGCAATAGCATGAATGAATCTCAAAATAATTATGCTGAGTAAAAGAGGTCAGACAAAAAAGAATCCATACTGATTCGATTTTTTATAAAATTCTAGAAAATACAAACTCATCTGTCATGACAGAAAGCAAGTAAGTGGTTGTAAGGCATGAGTAATATTAGGGAGGAACATGGGGACACTTTGGGATTAGACGGATATGTTTATTATCTTGACAGATGAATACACGGCAACTTAGCAAACTGTACACTTTAAATATGTACAGTTTAGTGTATTTCAATTATACTTCAGTAAAGGTGTTAATAAATTCCTGAAAAAATTTAAAGGACATATTTCCATTTTCCTCTAGTCTTCTAAGAAGGAAGTTCCTTAGCTTCTTACAGCTAAATTCTCTTTAAAAAGTATCCCTTTTTCTCTTCAACAGTCAAGGTTTTAAAGCTAACAACAAAAAAAATCAAAAATCCTAATGGAAAATAATAGAATATATATATATATATAAAACTAAATCACCTTGCTGTACACTCGAAGTTAACACAATATTGTAAATCAACTATACTTCAATTTTAAAAATTATATCTAAGCCATAAGATTGATACTTCTGGCCAACATGAACTAACCGATGTTGCTTCAATGAGTTGCATATTGTAAAGCAAAGCAGAGATGTGGCATTATTGCAAGTAAACGTATGGTTTATGTTATTTCAATATTGAAACTAGTCACTGGTTCCCTCAATCCAACACATGCAGCTTCCTCAGGGATTGCCAATGTGCCAGGTCAAGATGCACTGTAGTAATCTAAAAATTTCCTCTTACATCATGTCTTAAACAAACCTATTGAAAGTACTTCACCACAACGTAGCCTAAAGAAATTTTATCTCAAAAACAATCAACTTATTAATTCTATATTGACAATCACATGCAGCTCAAACTGGTTATCAGTTACAAAGCATGCAAGAAACAATGGTAATTTCCAGAGAAAATATGCAAAAAATTAACCAACTACAACCCTGAAAATTCAGGATACTTTATGTGAACCAACAAGTAAAGTAACTTTCTTAATTACCTCCACGCAGGCAGTGAAAGACTGGGCAATTGATATCTCTTAGTTTTCATGAGAAAGATTAGGTTCACATCCCTATACCTTTGATCTACATGTTCCAGTGTCCTGTCCAAGCTGGGAGGGCTACCACTTGCATTGGTGACTTTGCAGCTCAGGGATGTAAATATCACAAGGAAAGAACAGAACAGAAACCTACTCGGCCAGCTCGGCGAGTCAACGCTCCTGTCTTACAGACCAAGAAGCGACAGTCATAAAACCTGAATCTTGGGAAAACAGAAATATAGAGCAGCAAAACAGTTTACAATAAAGATTTACTGTATTTTTATTATTAGGAAGATAAAGATAATGGAATATGTAGTGATTAGTGAATGACTGACACAGTAAGTTTAATGACCATTTAAAAAAAAACTAGAATATAATATGTATATACATGTATTCTGAATCACAAGATGGTCTGAAAAAACAAGTTTTGTGTTTTTTTTTAAATGGTGGTACTGGGGATTGAACCCAAACCTTGTGCATGCCATGCACAAGTTCTGCCACTGAGCTGTACTCACCCCTGAAATAACAAGTTGTCTAACACAAAGTCCTCAGTTTGCCCCTTTCCTAGTAAACGGGGGTAGCTCATTTATCTTTACCAAAATCAGGGTGCCCCATTTGAAATCAAGTCTCTTAAATTCCTGCACTGACAACACTCAGCTGTGTGACCACAGGGAAATTATAGATTTTTCTGTGGGCTAAGTGTGGGATTCTAAGATATAAAGAAACCAAGAGTCTGAGTCTCACACTGTCTATGCCTCTCAGAGCCTGACCAAAGAAGGTTCCACATAATCCATACTCCCTTCTAGTAGTCTTGCTTGATAGCCATGAATTTTGTAATTACTTTTTAAATGACTACAGTAGAAGACTGTACAAACTATTCAGTATCCTCAAATTTGTACAAGTCTTCCAGAATATAATCTGTCCTCATTAAGCCTCCAGAGTATATTTAAGCAGTCATTAGTGGTGGTTCTCCCCCCGATGCTTTTAAAGACAATTTTACCTATGGGTGAAAATAATTGCCAAGTAACTGATACTCCCAAATATACATTAAATACTTATATCTTTTATTCCTAAATACTCATAAAATGTCATCCTAAAAATGACTATGGCAGTTGCTGATTGATGTTTGGCACCAGGACCATTTCACCACCAGTCATTTCAAGCTACCACTAATTGACTTTTCTAAAAAGTTCTTCATTCATAGCAGTAAGGGATAAATTGCTCCAAAACTGAAGTGTAATTGGGTATTGTGAATCAAATTAATTTTTTCATTATTTTTAAGGATAAGAACGTAGAAAATAACACTTAGATCTTCTGTATTTTAAAATTACATCATGACATAAAACAAGGAAATCATGGGGATGTATAGGAAAATACAACAGAAATACCCCCAAAATGCTGAGAGGTTGTTCTCCATGGTGAGACGAGGACGGATATTCTTTCTTTTATATACCTATTCATTTTTATAACAGGATAAAAAATCACATAATTTAAACAGCTGACTTATAACACGTGGTAGGTTTCTCTTCACTCTAAATACTAACGAGGTTGAAGTCACAAAGATCACGACACCAAAGAAGACGCTGCGATAGAACAGAATTTTATGAACACTGCAACAGATACTCTCTCATATATTACAGAATCCACCACAAAGAAGAGAGCCTCCTCATCTCAGAACCACAAAAAACCTACAGTATCAAAGAATGGCACAGTTATTTCGGCTCCCAATATCACACAACTGAAACGTAGTGCAAACAAACCTCACTTATTAAAGAACCTCAAACACTCAATCTCTACCACGCCAACACTCTCAAGTACCCCCCAGCCCACGTGTACACTCTTGGGACAGAAGGGACGGATTGAATTGTCCCTCTTCGGGAACCTTACTCATAATCGGTACTCGTAGAGGAGTATGAACCCGAGTCGCTGACCCGATCTTCAAGATCACAATCCTCATCTTCTTCTTGTGAAGAAGGGTCTCCAGGGAGCTTCTCTGGGTTCTGACGTGAACCGCATAACGCGGGAGAAGCCATCATCAGGGATGCAGCAGCCACAAGTGGAGTGATTCAAACCTCGCAGCGGCGGCTTACCGGGGCCGCCATGTTGCCTCCGCTCGGGAAGTGGTAGCGGCCACGTGACGACCAATCCTTAGCTGCAATTGGTGGCGGCTCTGGTTGCCAGGGAGACAGGAAAGCGTCCCCGAGAGAACCAAGGTGACTGAAAAGAGCCAATGAACTTAAATTTCTAGGAGAGCGGAATGGAAGTAGCTAAAACTTAACCAGTTACGCACTCCTAAACACACTCCTTTAGAGCAGCGTAATTTATTAACAGGCGGAGTCCCCCTGGGTTTTTTCTTTTTTTTTTTTCTAGCGCTGTGCACTTTGTTTCTACGCGGAACGGCTGTCCAAAACCTTAAATGCGCTCCGCCTGTGTTTCCCTCGAGGTAAATGAAACGACCCTCTACCTCTTCATTCGTGCATAGAATGCATGGTTTTAAGCAATGACTTCTAGGTGTTAATATAAATACGCGCCATTGTTTCTTTGGTTTTCTTATTTCGTAATTGCAAACGTTTTCACAGTTCTCCCAAGCAGATGTCGTAGAGGGATGCTTCAAACTGGTGGCAATATTGTGTAATCAACTGCGCGTTCATTTTCTAACTCAAAATTTTATACTTTGATGAAGTGTTCTCTTTACTTAAGTTGGAAGTGTAAACAGGTAAATTTTACCTGTCAAATGCAAATACCTACATTAAATATTTTTGTAAGTACAAAATAATAGCTAGCATTATTGAGATTTAGCCTTTGCTCTAATTACTTGTTCATATGTATATGAATATATATGAAATAAATATCCCTATACTAAAATAAGGAAACTGAAGCTTAGAGAAGTTACTCATCTTAATGGTCACGTGGCTAGCAGACAACAAAGCCAACCAGGACTCGAACTAAGTCATTAACCACTAGATTATATTTCTTTCTCAGGACCCAGTAATTCAACTATTAGAGATCTTTTCTAAGAAAATAAGGGATGCAAATAAAATTGATAAAATTTGTAAATGTGAAAGCTGAAAGCAATCCAAATGTTCAATAGGGGAAAAGTAATACATCTTTATATATAAAGTATGATGAGTATTATGATGTTAATAGAAATGCTTTCAAAGAGTAATGCATGGGTAAATTGTTCTTATTATAGCAGGTAAAAAAGGTATAATTATTTTGTGATCTCAATGGATGGGTGCTGGGGATTCAACTTAAAACTGTATGGTTAGACAGCAGAGACTGAAAGGCAAATGGTCAATTTATAACGTATAGTGATAGTATTGTGATAAATATAGAGTTCCATTGGAATACCCAAAGGAAAACAAACTAGGGCATGTAGGGCCACAGCAAATTTCTTAGAGGCAGTCTTAATTTGTTATTGTGGGATATTATGTTCCAAACAGAGAGGAGTAGTGGGGGATGAGTGGCCCAGAGCGGTTTATGTATGGAGAACTCAAAAGAACCTGGGCAGTAGCAGTCAAATATTTAAACTTTTAAGCTGCAATTTAGTTTCATTTGTCACATTAAACTATGTATATCTGAATAGTCTAAGTTTTATGGTTTTATTTGTATTAATTTCTTTTTTAATTTCTAAATTTGCTTTTTTATAGTTGTAAACCAGCTATTGAATTTTATTTTACAGTTTATTTGCATTAATTTATAAAGTTGTTTTTATCTTATGTAAGAACTATAAAGCACAAAGTTTCTACCTGTTTATTTAAAATTATAATTTAACAAGTCTGTCATCTCTAGAGATCTGTAAGAGTCTTTCCTGTAATGAGGTCTGCATACCACTCGAATTGGAGAAGAGGGGACTAATTCATAAAGGGATAATGGGCAAAGGAGGTTCTTGAGGTGGCAGGAGGGGATGGCACCCAGGGAACAGATGAAGGGAGATGACCTTGCTCAACACCGCTTCCCTAAAGCTAGTACCCACAGGAGGGTGCAGGTGTAGATGCTGACTTGCTAGTTTCAGTCAGGAAGCTGAGGCAGTAATCCTGTGGTGGTGTATATCTTCTCTGGTAGGTAGAAGGCAACCTTGCCAGCTAAACATGATGTAAGAAGTAATGGGGTCTGAAGCCCCAAAAGAGTGGAGCCAGGAAGGAAGAGAAACAAATATTTCTATCAGTACTGAGGTCCAAGAAAAAAGTATTACAGGGAGGTGGATATAGCTCAGTGGTAGAGCAAGGTCCTGGGTTCAATCCTCAGTACCTCTATTAAAAAAAGTATTACTTTTAAAATCAGAGAAACAATACTATTTTAAAAGGCAGAATCAGTATAATAATTATAATATGTTTCATGTTTAAACATACATACTTAATTCTCATGACAATCTCGAATGTTAAAAATTACCTAAAAATGCACTCTAAAATTAAAAAATGCTTTAGGCACCTCTTTAATAAAGTTAGCCTTTCCTCATTTTAAAAGCACCTTATTGTAAGTAAAATAAAAAAGGACACATTAAATTTTAACAAAATACCACATTTTCTTACTATAAATAACATTTCATTTTTTCTGTAAACATCTAATAATTTTATAACCTGCTCATAAGTCTGAATGTCACCCCATTAAACACAGAATAAAATCCAAACTCTTTCAAAAAAATTTCCAATTCTACTAGCAATTGAACACCAATTAGGAGTTAGAGGCCTTATTTGTTGCTATATATTAATCAAGATAATTAAGTGTGTCCAACTTGCTGATCAAACTATCTTACCTGAGGTGCTTGTTAACCACACAGATTTAGGGCCCTGCCCCACTTCAAGAGGCTCAGAATCTCCAGGGGAAGAGCCTGAATCTCCATTTTGAACAAGTTACCCCAAGTGATCCTTAGGTTAAAGGCAGACTCGGGAAACACTGCCCATAACCTTCCCTCGATTCTATGCTTTATATTTACTGTCCCACTGACCATTTCCCAAGGAGGATGGGACCCACTCCACCTCCTGGTTTTGAGCCTGGCAGACAGACTTCTCCCTGCTCCAGAACCCATGGTGTATAATCTTGAGCTAACACCTCTCCAAGCTTCACTTCTCCTACCTGTAACTTTGGATATGGGTACCTATTTCACAAGACTATTTGGAATTCGATGAGTTAATGCATATAATATACTTAAGATGTAAAGTGTCAAAACAAAAATCAGCTATTCTATAGATCATTTACTCATACAGTTCTTTCACTGTGGAATGCTACTTATCCAAAATACATTTTCCTTTAAGATCCAGTTCAAGTAGTATGTTTTCCAAGAAGCCTTCCCAGACTCTTTTCCTACCTTAGTAAGAATTCCTCTTTCTACCTTCCCCTCATAACACATCCCATAAAGTTCTATTATAATTAATTATCAGTCTGCAGTATCTAAGTTATTTAGGAATGTGTCTATCTTTGCTACCTAGAAGACATGACTTTTTTTTCAATCTTCTATCTTAAACAAGGTTGAACCAGAGCAAGAAATGCCATATAAAAGTATATCTTTTAAGAAATGTCCTTTCACAGCAGATAAGTCTCTGAATTACGTCAACTTAACTAATTTATTTTCATATGTTTAATGAACAAAATTCTTCCTCACCCCTCTCCCCACTCCCAGAGAAAGTTACCCATTTGCTTGATCTTCCTCAAAAGAAGAAATAACAGCAATCATTTTAAATTCTTATTTAAAATTTCAGGGTATGGTATTAGCTAATCAGATTTCTAACTTCATATATCATATTTGTACTAACTAAATTAATATTTAATACTCTTAAATGTATTGGAGAGGATGAAGAAAGGAAAAGAATAAGATGCCATTTTTTCAGGGCCTTTATAAGAGCATCGTCTTTGTTTCATAATTATCAGTTGCAGGAAGACTTAAAAGATTTAGACTGGGGTATATTCTTATTTTCTATTTTCCACTACACAAATGGCCAGCCATCTTCTGAGGCCCAAATAAGTTTAGCTTAATATATACGAGTCATCAGGTCCTTATTTCCATTGATTACCATCTCAATTAGGCAAACAATACAATTCTGACATAAAATACAACAGGTAAGGACATAATTAAATATTTAGTATCTTTAGCAGGTTCAAGAGCTCTTTCCTAAGTAGTAATATAAGCTAGTAATGAGAACTCAATGAAAACAGGGCCACGGGAGGTCACATCCATTAAAAATTTTTAATTGCAAGGTAAAAAATTCATGTAATGGAGTTTTGTTAGGAACTAATTAATATCACCTTAATTGTGAATGTGGTAATAATTCATGCATTATGTGGTAATATTGACAACCCCAATCATTTTTTAAATCATAAATAATTTGGCAGATTGAGCAAAATAGCATTTTGAAAACTCAGCCTTCATAATGTGGAATTTTTCAAATTTGGGATAGACCTATAATATAAAAGAATAACATTTGGGCAATCTTATGTTTGTGGAATTGCATTATGACTGAAAACTCTCTTAAAAAAAAAAAAGAAAACTCTCATTTTCCTACATAAAAATTGAATTACCTGTAAAAATATATGGAATTTACTTGTTCTAAGATTATGCATTCTCCATTTGAACAATAATGGAATACAGATGAGACTCCAGAAGTAAACATAGAAGTAGCCAAAGTAGATGGCACAAAGCTTAAACCCCAAACCCAATTCATTCACTCCTACTTATTCTCATTTTATATTTTCATTTACAAATTCTAACGAATTTGGTGAACTGTTCTCAGATTGGTAGCTGCCAACCAGAAGGAGGGAGGCCTCCTTAAACAGAAATACACAGGCCGCAGAAACGGTTGATGCCTGACAATCTGCTGATGAAGAAAACAGCAGAAACAAAAAGCACACATGAAATTTACAAAAACTGTAGTTTATAAGTGAGTGTTAAGTGCCTTCAGTAGCACCTAAAAAAAAATCACTGTATTGTCAAACTGTACAGTAATTTGATAACGACTATGAAAATGGCTGATACCCCATGCATGCCTCAGTCAGAGGAGCCAGGTTCTCATCCTGATTCTGGCATTAATAACCAAGAGAATATGGGAAATTAATTTCTTCTGAAGACAGCAATTATAATCCCTGCCTACTATGCAATGTTGCCAAGAAACAAATGAGCTAACCTTTGTAATCTAATACCTTACACTTTAAGAAATAGAGCTGTGTATGATATATGCTATATTCTTAAAAGCTTTGATTTTATTATTTATTTTGGTTTTTACTTTTTGAGTTTAAAAGGATATTTTATTCATCAGGAATATTATCTAATGGGGCATATTCTTCCTTCCGAGAGTTCTCCATGTTTGAGTATTTTAAATATGCTAATTTTGCTGTGGACAAAAGTATGAAATTCAGGTCATCAAACATTTTCAGAGACTCAACTTTAGCTCACTTTCTCTGCTGGCTTAGGTAGTGTCAAAACGCCAGCACTCTAGCCTGGACCAGAACCATAGATTAGCCTTGAGGCTTTGGGCAAAAGTCACTTAGCTTAATTTTCTCAGAACATTTAGGAATAGCTATCTTTTTGTGCTTGCTTTTAATTTTTTTAAAACCCCTGTAAACATAATCCTTCCTATTTAACAGAACTTTAGTTTTATAGAGCACTTAAATATCATCTGAAATTCACATCACCACCCTGTGAAGTGGGTATTACCCCTTTATACTACAGAAAGAACAGGAAAATATAGACAAGCAAAATTTTGCAAAGTCCCACAACTATGTACTATGCAACAGAAATAGGACTCCAAGGGAGTGAGTAGTCATGTGCATAAATTTTTTTAAAATCTTTGCAAAATTCTATTGAGTGCTAATATGATTATTTGGGTACTTCTTAAAATCGAGATGACACATATATTTGTTAATTTACTTAAGTAAAAGTAACTGAGAAATGCAATACTGAAGCTTTTCCCTGACTTGGATAACCTACATGTAACTTTTTATTAAAAAGCAGGCAGCTGAATTTTTTTTGCTGTGCTATTTTTATTTTAATATTGACATATTTTGAAGCTAATACTTCATGCAGAGAATAGTTTGCAACTTTGCTTCAATTTTGGTTTGGCTGAAGTATCTTTTTCAAAAGCACAGCAATTTAATGCTTCACATTTTGAAAACCATATTTACAACAGAAGATACACCAGTAAATAAAAAAATACTCAGAAGAGTTATCTTTAAAATAAGATGTAAAAATAAAAGCAGGCTATTTTCTCTTGTTAATACATTTTCTATGGCTCAAGGCTACTGGTCTCTTTAGTGCAATTGTCAAAATTTTGTAGATATCTTATAAGGGATGTTTTAAAGGAAAAACATAAAAAATCTTTAAAACTGATTTAAAAAAATAAGCCATGCACTGGTCTACAGCCTGAGAACTATGATGAGTAGATGAGTGTAATTTAAGGCTATCTGATTTCTCTAATTTCTATTATATTATGTCAGAACAAATCTTTATATACATAAGCAAAAGACATTTGATTAAATATGAACTTGTGTGAAAAATCTATCTTCATTAAGTGCAAGAGAAACCTCTATAGATGTCTCAAAATTTTAAACAAGTGTTTGAAAACATTAAATAGTAAATAACCACTAATAAAGATAATGCATTGCAAAAGCAAAAGCAAAAAGATTTTCTTAAAAACAGAGAATTGTTAGCCATCATACTGACAAAGACACTTGAGTTTCAGATTCCATTGGTTCCTATAGCATGTGGGAGCAGTTATTTGTAATTCAGATAAAGTAGCTTTTCATATACTGAGCAGGTTTATTCCAGAAACACTCCACTACTTACTTCCGAAATAATCACCTTAGCCTTCTTGATGGCTATAGTTTAAATATATTCTTTTGCCCTGGTTCATTTAGACAGGTTTATGCTTAGGATCTGAAACCCTGTAGTGTTAATCAGTTTGGAATTTTTTGGCACTTGACATTTAAAACATGAATAAATTCTGTTGCATCAGGGTTTTAAGCATTTAAAACAAAAACCCTTCCTGACTTTATCAAAGTCATGCTGTGAATGAGTTTCTAGTTAATACTTTGGGGGATTACTCCTGGATTGTAATTTTATCAAATGCAGGGAGAGCTGTCTGGGAATTTAGCAGAATCCCCTTTCAACTGCTCATTTGTTAATGTTTTATTGTATATGGCAGAGGCTCTCTTGAGGGGAGAGGGGAAGGAAACCAACTGTGGAAAATTGCAGGTTTCAGAAAACAGCTTTTAAATCGAAGAGACTCGATTTCTTCCTCTTACAATGTCTTTCTTTTTTACTCACACTTCTAACAGGACAGGATTTTTACAGCTCATATGGTTTTGTACGAAGACTTTAAAGGGTCACTTGAAACGTTTACAGATGAGAGAACTCACATAAGCCTCCCCCTGACAGATATTTGCTAAGAGCCACTTACTCTTTCTCACCACAAACGTATTGAAGAGATACTTTTGATATATTTCTAAAAGAGGTTTTCCCATAATATGTCTTAGGAAAGCCAAGCTGTCCTAGAGTTAAAGCAGCATTAGCTGCCTGGCACTTCAGCCTTCCTCTCTTAACCTTAAAATGGAAAGAGAACTTGTTCTCCATGTGGGTTCTTAACTTCTTTCTCTTCCATAAACCTATCACCGTTACCATGCGAGTTAATATTTGTTAGTCTATTTTAGATAAAGTATAAGGTTGGACAAAGGAAATTAATACATTAGCAGTTTACAGAAAGTTGGGGTTCTCATCCTTCCTAGAGGAACTCAAATTTCTTTTGTGTAGTTATGTGGACGCTTACGCGTGCGTGTGGGGAGGGTGTTTGGGGGGGAGAATTTAGATTTGTTAAAAAGTGGCTGCTTCTAATTCCAGTCACAACCAAAGTCCAAACAAACTCTCAGCTCTTTTTCCTAAAGAGAGTCAAAAGGTGTTTAGAGAACAGTTTTGCTTAATTGTTTTTCGCTTCTTTAGAAAGTGGTGTTTTCTTAAGTGGGGCGGGTAACCCGGTCCCACGCGGGGACAGACTCCCAGCGGCGAGACCCGGCAAATCCCGAGCATCCGATTCTGAAAAGGGTGGAGTGCAGGTCCCAACTCCCCTTCCGCGGCAAGCATCGCACCAAGGCGAATCCCAAAAGAGACTCGTCCTTCAAGACCCCGGAAAGAAAGGTTGCCCCTCCCCTCGCCATCGTCCTCGGGAACGGAGGGCGGTCTTACCCTGAGCCCCCGGCCCAGCACTGACCTGTGTAAGAGGACGCGCTGCACAGAGTCCAGATCCTCCAGGTTCCGGGGGGCAGGTTTGGGGATGCTGGACCTGCCCACCTGAAACATGCCCACTTGAGACTCGCTGCAGAGGCGTACAATAGGTAACAAGCGCGGGAGACCGCGAGGTCTCACCCCCGGCGCTCGCGGCGCCGTCCGCTTCGAGCACGGCTCGAGTCGCCCCCGGGAAACCGAGAGCTGGAGGAAAAGGCTGCCCGTTTCCGTCGCGCAAAAACCTGGGACTGAAGGGCGGCAGTGTCAGCCACGGCTCTTCCTTTCCTTCACCCTCCGGCTAAGCCGTGCGGATCTTGGAGCCCTGCGGCTGGCGGCGCGGCCACCTTGGCGCCGGAGGACCCGGGCAGGTTGGCGGTCTGTCGGCCGCCACCCTGCCGGGGCGGGCCAAGTCCGGAGTGCCCCTCTTCCACGTCTGGGGCCCCTCGCCTCTCTAAGTTGTCCGAGCACCCAGGACAGGAGGATCCCTGGCGTCCGGGGCTTGCCGTCGAGCGCCTCCAGCCGGGCCGCCCGGAGCTGCGCTCTTTCGCCGCCTAGTGCTCTTCACGAGGGACGCTGGTGTCCGGGCACCACCCCCAGCAGAGGAAGTCACCACCTGCAGCTTGGCGGGCCACGAACATCTGTGGCCTGGGGGAGGCACTGAAGGGGCTCCAAAGCCCCAGCTGCTCCCGGGCAGGCCGAAAACTGAGTAAGAGAGGTGAGCTGGGTGCCCATTATCAGTGGGAGTTTAAATTCTGACTAAAGAAGCCGTTTACATTCACCTATCCAGGTAAACATATACTTGATTACCTGCTGTGTGCCAAGCTGAATATCAGTCTTTGGAGATAAAACGATAAATAAAAAGTGGTGGCTGACCTGCCAAGTGTGGACCCTTTATTCTCTTTTGGGGCTCTGTTTGCTTTAAAAATATACTTGAAGCTAGACTATAACACAGGAGAAAATCTAGATGACCTTGGGTATGGTGATGACTTTTATTTTTGTCTTAGTTTTTTATTGTGGTAAAATTCGTGAACATAAAGTTCACCATTTTAACCTTTTTAAAGGATGATGACCTTTTAAATAGGACACCAAAAAGCACAATGTATGAGAGAAATAATTGATAAACTGGACTTCACTAAAATAAAAACTCCTCTGCAAAGATGGTGTCAAGATAATAAGAAAACAAGCCACAGACTCGGGGGAAATATTTGCAAAAGGTAACCAAAAAAATATACGAAGAACTCCTGAAAGTCAACAGTAAGAAAAGGAACGGCTTGATTTTTCAAAATGGGCAAAAGACCTGAACACCTCACTGAAGAAGATATACAGATAGCAAACAAGATATGAAAAGATGCTCCATATCATAATTCATTAGGGAATTGCAAATTAACACAACAATGAGATTTCACTACACACCTGTTAGACGGGATCAGGAGGGTTTAGGATGGTATGGCCGTAGACTACACACCTATTGGAATGGCTGAAATCCAAAACACTGGCAACACCATGCTGCTGAGGATGTGGAGCAACAGGAGTGCTTACTCATCACTGGTGGGAATACAAAATGGTAAAGCCACTTTGGAAAAGAGTTGTGCAGTTTTGTACAAAATTAAACAGACTTTTACCATAAAATCCAGCAATCATGTTCTGTGGTATTTACCAAATGAGTTGAAACTTATGTTCACACGAAAGCCTGCACAAGGATGTCTATAGAAGTTTTTTTCATAATTGCCAAATCCGGGAAGCAACCAAGATGTCCTTCAGTAGGTGAATGGATAAATAAATCCAGACAATGGAATATTATTTAGTGCTAAAAACAAATGAGCTGTCCGTGAAAAGACATGGAGGAAACAAGTGAAAGAAGCCAATCTGAAAAGGCAACACATTTTGTAATTCCAACTACATGGCACTCTGGAAAAGGCAACACTATGGAGACAGTAAAAAGATTGGTGATTGCTTGAGGAGGGAATGAAGAGGCAGAGCATAGAGGATTTTTAGAGCAGTGAAAAGTATTCTGTACGATACTATAATGGTGGATAAATAGAGAAGAGACTGGAAAGTGTAGTTTGAGTTATAAGGTACTACTGATTATATATTACAGGTATATTATAAACAGTAATGGATTAATTTTAAGATGTAGGGTTATTATATGGGACTTGACTATTCATTGTAGGATTTTCTAATGACATTACCTGTATAACTTTTCTCTTGACTCAGTTTCTTGAACCCTGGCTGCCAGTGGCCTGGGAGCCAAGTGGATGAAGCAGGTGAATAAGGAGGATCTCATCTCTGCCCTACACTCTGCCTGGTGTCCTTGAGTCCAAAAGTTTCAAGAATCTGAAAATGTTCAATTCTTTTGATTCAGAAATTAACCCCAAGGAAATGATAAAAAAGTTAAGATCATGATGTTCATCACAGTATGTTGTCATAGCAAGTATTTAAGAAGTATAAATATCCAAAGTTAATGTAATGCTTAAGTTGGTTCAAGTCCATTCATACAGTGAACTAACATGTATTTATTAAAAGGAAATTTAAATAGAATGCTTAACAGCTTTCAGCTAGGAAATTGATTGGATGAATATTCACCGAATCTTAAAAATGATTGCATCTGGAAGTAAAATTGAGTGATTTTAATTTTCCTCCTTTATGCTTTTCTGTATTTTTTCAAAATGTAAAATAACAAGTATATACTTTTAGAATCAGGATATATTCAAAGTTAAGTATGTAAAAAGAATAATTTGAAGTTGGCATTCTGCATACGAAATTCTTCAATTATCATCTATTTTAGATTTCCATTCTCAGATATACATAAATGGTTTTGCAGCCTTTTGTATCATTTAAGGATACATGGGTATCCTGCTTTTTAAAGAAAGCCCATTATAAGTCTTTTGTATACAGAAGTTATTTTATAACTATTTAAGGTAATTACTACTTTAAGTTTTTGCCATTTATCTTTTGTTTGAAAGGATTAGATAATGTTTCCTTCTGACTTTAAATTTTGTGAAAAGTCCATAGTATTGTAGATCACTATTCAATTATGTTTTCATAATTCTGGATTTTACATGTGTCATATATTCTTAAAGTGAGATATATCTATAGCTACTTGTTTGCCCTTGAAAGCAAAAACCTTTCTCTGGCTGATAGCAGAAGAGGAAGTTAGAGAGATGTGCATGAGAAGAACTGTTGAGGACATCACTGATTTGGAGATGGAGAGGGCTGTGGGAGAAGAGCCTCTAAAACCAGAAAGTGGTCCATCACTGACAGCCTGCAAGGAAATGGATAACTCAGTCCTACAACTGTAAAAAACTAAATTTTGCCAACAACCTGAATGAGCTCAGGAGAGGTTGTTCACAGACCCTTCAGGTAATATATCAGCCCAGCTGAAACATGGATTTTTACCTTGTGAGATCCTAAGCAGAGAATCTAGTCGAGCCCTCCTGGATTTGTGACCTATAGTATGGTCGAGCTAATAAGTGGGGGTTATTTAAGGCCACTAAGTTTGTGGGAATTTTCCATACAGGACTGTTTGCATAATAGAAAACTAATACAGAGTGTTTTCAAGGTTGGTTATGGGAAATTGTTTATGGAACCAGTTGGTCTTGTGGGTGGGAATCTCTCTTGGCAGCTCTAATGCAGGCATGGTTTCCAAGACACCACACTCTTCTGGCCCTAAAGCCATATTACATTGTCTGGTGCCTCTTCCTTCTCACAAACTCTATCAAGATTGGCACTTCCACCCCCAGGCACATAATAACTGCCTTCAAATGTCTAAAAGGCCATCATGTGGAACAGAGATTGTTTTATCCAGTACAGTTTCTGAGGTTAGAATTAGGACAAGTAGACTTTTTTATATGAAGGAAGATTTATACTTTATATTGAAGGTTGGGTGCCTTGGGAAACTGAATCTGAGATGGAAATTTCTATGTAGGAGGTTTATCGGAAAGTGCTGTTGGGATCAACAAGTGTGGGGAGAGTGAAGGAAGCAGGATTGGGCAGAGAAAAAGCTGAAATGTAATGCAGTCTCAGCAAAGGCCTCTTCCAATCCCATGGGCTTGACATGGGATGATCTGCAGAGTTGTCCTGAGTTGAGGCAAGAGGGACAGGCCTTTGTATCCTCTTATCAGTTCAACCTAGAAAAGAGGTGTGGCAAAGTGACTCTCTTTAGCCGAGGACAGTTTCTGGACTCAACTGAAAGCCTCCACTGTCAATATTCCTAGCAGGATTGGGAAGGGATGCCTCCCTCCTAAAAGGGACAGGGAGGGTGCAGAGAGAAGAGGGATTGGAGTGGTGGATCACAGCACTTAATACAATATAAAAGAAGACTTACTAGTGTGACAACACTCTCCATCATAGGAGGAATTTATCAACAGAGGTTTCAGGATTCCTGCCAAGGATATTGCACAGTGGAATCCAGTACTGAACAGAGAAATGAAGTGGAATGTGAGTGTTTGGAGAATTTCCAAAAACCTTTTCCTTCTCTAACATTTCCAGTTGCTTCATCTGTTCATGCCAGCATTGCTCTACCCTTGCAGACGTAAAGTGGTGACCATTTGTGGACTCTCTGCCTTAGGAAAAAGACAACATGGGTGAAAGCATGAGTGGAGTCTTAATAATTGTCTGCCCTTAACACATCAGACATAATTTTGTCCTTCTACCTCCCAGGACAATACATATATAGGCTGTCTAGATTTTAAAAATTATAGAAGTATCTTGATCTAGTCTTTACTCTCCACCTAGAGAGATAAGCTTTCTTCAGTTTTCTTTCAGTTTCTCATCATTTAGGAGGGGATGTTTAGCATAAAGATAGACTGAAGTTACTATCAACAATCTGGAGAGCTTTGTTTGTTGAGTAAGCTGCTCCTTTATGAAGAATTTGAGGATCCATCATTGCCCTAGAAAATGGAGCCAAAAATAGACCTTAAACGGCCTTGACCATAAGACACCAGAACGATGGGATCCCTAGCAGGGGCAGGTTGGAATAAATGCAAGGTGGGAGGGAAGGCTGAGAAGATTAAGGAAGAGAAATAGGACTTCTGAGTCTACACTAGCCTATGTAATGTAGATGGTAAATAAATGTTTCATACTGGCTGGATTCTAAGTATGTTCATGATTGAATTCTGGTAAGATTGTGTTCTTTCTACTAATGATCTATACCTGTTTGTATGCTCTTCCAGACACTGAGGGGGTGCAATGGCAAGGTTATAACAATTTAGCATTCCTGACTTTTTATCATGCATATCATTTATCGTAATAACAATTTAATGAGTACTCTTAAATGCATACTATTGTGTTATCATTAAAAAAATGCTTTTAAAGCCCTCTATCACTTGGTTCCTGTTCTGTTGTCCTAACCAGTGGGGACATCTTGTTTGATCTTCAACTTACCGTAAAACTAGGGATCCTGGTCACTTTATTAGGAATTGGCTGTCAGCTCTGACCCACCTGGCTCTGCCCTGTCTCAGAATGTTCCCACTTCTGTCCCATTGGCACTTAACAGGGGCATCTATACCCCAATGATCTGATGTCCTATTGATACACTCTTGTCATTTCCCAGGTCACTTAACCTACACTCAGGCTTTTTCATCCTACATTTAATAAATGTGTGAAGTGATGGATAGATAGATAGATAGATAGATAGATAGATAGATAGATAGATAGATAGATAGATAGATAGATAGATAGATAGATAGATAGATAGGAAGGAAGAAAGAAAGAAAGAAAGAGACAAAGAAAGAGAGATAGGCAGATAGGTGGATGAAGTTTTATTTGCCTGGATCCAAGTCCTTTATGTATGTAAATCCTTAGTCCAAATAGGTGGGAAGGGTTCTATTTTCCACCAACTCCTTTCCTTGGCTCCCTTCTTTGGGAGCTTGGATTAATTAAGTGGCATAGAGACCACTGGTAACAACCCTAACTTTTTGAGGTGGAAGATACAACTCAGTCAGAATACAGGAACATGTTATAAACACTCTTGGGTCCTGTGTGATTGTGTGAGCTGCTGGTAGTGCTGCTGTTTCATCATGGACTGCACCACCCTTCATTGAACCTTTCAGGGCATCACACAGATGAAAGTGAGGTGAACCATAGAATGTGCAGAATAGACAGAAGTGCTACAAAATACCTATGCCTTTGTTCAGTATCTTTTAGTCTCTCATGGTTCAAATATAAATAATGGAACAGAGAAGTGGTAAAAAAAAAAACATAAAAAATAATGATGATGTAGCCACATAAATGAGAATTAAGGAAATTAGATGAAACCTAACAGGAAATAAGGCAATGGCTGCACAGAGTGTCAGTCTTCTGATCTCAGTGGACCACATGGAATTTAGAACGCTTAAGCAGATGTTTTCCATGAGGGGAAGACAGCACAATTTATTTAAGGTTATTACATCTGACTCATATTTATTTGGGGGGATATATATGAATGAGGGCATACAGAAATGGTACATAATCTGTTTTATCATTCAAAAAGCCTTTCATGAAATTTCCCATTGTTACAATGGGACAAAGTGATGAGAGGGACAGACTATTTAAAAGGTATAAAGAATAGTATAGAAAGAATAGAAACATAAAACAAAAAGTCTCTGGGAAGATAACTGTGAACAGTATGGGCCTCCAAGACCAAAGCTACGGCTAGACAAGTTTAGCAACTTATAAATAATGGAAAGCAGGCATGGACAATGACATCTTTATATTTGAAGCTATCACTTGTTGCTAAACTATTTTGGGAGTTCTAATTACTTTGGGATAAACTATAAGAAGATCTTGATAATTATATGAATAGATAAAAATAAAGCATATTTAATTTTAGTGGTAGAAAACACATGGGAAACTGATCCAAATTAGATTTATCTACAAGTATCAGTTACACATAGAGCCAGGAGAGGGACCTGAGTCAATTAAGATATAATCTCAATGTGTATAGTCTAGAAATTCAAGATTTTAAACAAAATGTTGATATTGGATACAAAATTCAGCTACTATCAACATTAGGTCAAAGACATGGTGCTCTCATAGCAGCATTCCAAGCACAGTTTTTGATGATACTCTATATTAAGATTATAAGGAAACCAACAAATGTTTCCAAAGAAGCACTTTATATGATAGTAAACATGGTGGGTTCAAAGTCTATAAGGATTACAGTTTGTAAAGAATGGCCAGGGAATGTGATCTATTATTTCTCGATTTTTTTTAATTCTGAAAAATCTCAAACCTACAGAGAAGTCGGAAGACCAGTACAATGAACACTTATATGCCCTTCACTTAAAATTAATCAGTTAGCATTTTTCTACATTCATACTCTGTTTTTCCAAGTCATTTGAAAATAATTTGCAGATGCATGTTGCTTTATTCTTAATATTTTAGGACATTTAAAAATACAACCACAATACCATTATCCTTAATCTTACTGATACATCAGTATTACCTAGTAAATGGCCCATATTTTCAAATTTTCAAATTGTTCAATAATATTTTAATAGCTTTGTAAGGAAAAAAACAAGAGCCAACCAACAATTATTTGTTGCATTTAGCTATCATGTCTCTTTAATTTTTTATCTTGAACATACTACCAGTCTTTTTTTGGGGCAGTTGAAGGGCTTGACTTGACATTCATGGAGAGTTCAAGTCAGTTGTTTTGTAGAATGGTCTACATTTGGATTTATCTCACAGTTTCCTCATGACTGAATTCAGATTGAACATTGTGACACGAATACTACATATATGCTGTTGCTTTCAGTGCACGACATAATGTCAGTTTGCCTCATCATTGATGACATATAGCTTAACCACTTGGTTAAGGTAGAGCTTGTCAGGGCTTTCTCCACTGTGAAAGTAACTCTTTCCATTTATAATCAATAAACAATTTTTGGATTGATGTAAAGGTTGTATTACCTAACAACTTTTTAACCAAGAGTTTTGGTATTCATAGATGATCCATATTTATTTTCTCATTCTTTCACTGCTTCTTCACTTATTAGCTGGCATTCTTTTGTAAAGACAAGGCCCCTCTACCACCTTTTTAAAGGATTACTGTGGTCTTGTGGATTCTTTTTATACTTAATGTGTTATAGTCCATTCCATAATTATTCTTTTTTTGATGTTAAAATTGTTCTGGCTCTTCTGAATGTCTTCATCAATTTTTAAGGATTCCCTTGCTTTCTGAGACAGTAAGATATTCCAGACTCATGTGTACCTTCCCTGCTCCAAATTTATAATCAGCCATTTATCAAAGGAGATTTTTTTTTTAAGTGGGGAATGGTATTTAGACACTTAGATCTAGGTGCTGATTCTCTCATGCTTCTGTACATCGTATGAGTGACCCAGTAACTGCCCTTTGTTCTGGACTGTCTTTTCAAGGATGTTTGTATAGTGAACAGCCTTAGAAGATAGAGATAATGTCTCCCTCTGGACCCAAGGACAGGTTTGTTTACCATCTGGTGTAATAATGTCTCCCTCTGGGCAAATGTCAGCTTTCCCACTCTGCAAGATTTAGACTCCCTAAGTTCAGGGTCCTTCTGTAACAGAACCCATGGCACATCCAGACATCACCTGGCCCTTTTAATGTTGCCCTTGATCACTGGGTTGAGGAGCTGGCACAAACAATGATACTCTGGTCACTGATATTTCTGTGAGTAATAAACTTCTTTGTTGCTGATTTGGGAGTTCCTTGTGTTCTGCTAGCATTCATGAAACTGGCAGGCTAGGTTGTTAGACTGCAAGCCAGATAAAATCTCAGACCCTGTACAGTTTTTGACACTGGGAAGTAGGTGTGTTCACCGATACTAGTGTGTCATTGCTTCTATGTCCTTCCAATAGAGAGAACTAGAAAATATATTTCTTAAAAAACATGGGTTGATATACTAATATCTCCTATTCCAAAACAATGCCCCAGAGTTCTTCCTCTCCTTTCCCTTCTCCATGTTACATCTCTCTTCTTCCAAAATAGCAATATATTCATTCTTTTGCTTGCTCCTATAATTCATATAAATTTTCACTAGAATTATTATGCTAAGTCCACTATCAAAGCCAAGTCTTGTAATTAAAGTTCAATATTTGTTTGCAGTTCTTTTTCCCTTAGAGTATGTCAGATTACAGTACTTTAAAGATACTTTAATTAATTCTCTTTTTCTGTGATTATACAATCAGTTCTATATACAGTTAGGTCCATTTGTTTTATTAAAATTGAACTTTGGAGCTACGTAATACTCAGTTATGTGGATGTTCAATCATTTATTTAACACGGCTTCTATGGATGGTCATTTAGACTGTTCTTCATATTTTGCTACTACCAGTAACGTCACATTGTATAAACTTCTGTTTCTAGGTGTATCTTCAGGGTAAATTCCTGGAAGTGAGAATGGTGGAACAAAGAGTAAATGCATGTACAGATATTGCCAGTCTCCACTGAGTGGATTATACCAGTTTGTACTACCAACTGCCAGGAATGTTTGAGAATGCTTGTTTCTCTGTAGCTTCAAGTGTGTAGTGAAAAGCTCCTGAGTTTTTGTCCATATAAGAGGTAAAATGTGGCATCAATATTTTGCATTTCTCTTATTATAAATGAAATTATTCATCTTTTCATGTGTTTAAGACTATTTATCTTTTTTTTAAAACTGTCTGCTCCTGTCTTCCCATTTTTTCTATTAAGGTTTTAGTCTCTTTTATCTCCCTCTTAATTTTTTTTAATTTTATTTTGGGGGAGGTAATTAGTTTTATTTATTTACTTAATTTTAATGAAACTACTGGGGATTGAACCCAGAACCTCGTACATGCTAGGCACTGAACTATGCCCTCCCCTCTCCCTGTTAATTTTTGAAAAAAGTTTTTTCCCTTACAGTTTTATATTGAGGTATAGTCAACATATGATAAACTGCACACATTTAAAATATACAGTCTTTGGGCTTTAACATATATAATGACATACTGCTACCCTCAAGGCTTCCTTGCATCTTCTGTAATCCATCTCTTTTTCCTCCCTCACTCCCACCCCTAGGCAAGCACCGATCTCCTTTCCGTCATTACAGATTCGTATTCTACCAGATTTTCCCATTTATTTTGACGTTTCTCCACTTTGGCTGGAAGGAAATAAACTATTCCCAGTGCTGTGTAAACTCCGAGGTTTGTTCCATCTACTCCTTTCCAGTGGTTCTTTCTCTGGCCTCAGGAGGCTTCTTCACATGAATGTTGTTACCACTGCTTAGTTGAAGACTCAAGAGGAATCTCTGGAGTTCTCTAGCTCACAGCCCTTTCCTCTCCAAGCATCTTTCTCCTCTCTGGTACTCTGCCCCACCATAGCCTCCCCAAACTCTAACTTGGTCTCCTTAACCCAATGGAGACAGCCTGGCTTTATTTGTGTTCTTCCTCCCTTTGCTGTGGCCTGGAAACTCTCTCTGGGCAGTAAGCTGAGGCCATCAAAGGCACGAATTCACTTGTTTTGCTTCTCTCAGAGATCATGCCATGCGGCCTGTGATCCAGTGTCTGGAAACGATTCTTTTATGTGTTTTGTGTGGTTTTTCAGTTGTGTAAGATAGGAGATTAGTCTCTGCTACTCCATTATGGCCATGGTCCCCATGATGGGGACTTTTTTCCCTTTAGTTTTTATGACTATTTTACATGTTAGAATAGCCCTTTACATGTGATATCTGTTCAAATATTTTCTAGTTTATCATTTATCCTTTGTGCTAATGGTCTTTTTTATTCATACAAAAGATTTTTCTCTTTATGCAATTTTTTTTTAACAATTTCATTCCTTGCAACTGGATTTCAAGTCATTTTGGGAAAGCTTTCCCCATGCTTAGATTATAAAGGAATTTACCTATATTTTCTTATTACTTGTATGGTTTCTCTCTATCTTTGTACATTTGATTGGTCCTTCATCCATTTGGACTTTTACTCTGGTGTATGGTGAGGAGTGTGGATCTAATTTTATCTTCTTCCAAATGATTATCCAGGACCCCATTTATTAAAAATCTTATCCTTTCCATCTAGTGTTTGACGTGTCTAGTGTTTCTCATCTAGTGTTTTGAAATGCCACCTTTGTTAGAGTAACAAAGTAATTACCATGTGTACTTGGGTCTATTTCTGGAATTTCTGTTCTGTTCCACTGGTCTTGCTGTCACTAGCACCATTTTCTTTTCATTCTAGAGTTTCTACTATATTTCAATTTCTGGTAGGGCCATTCTTTCCTTAGTTCTCAGGGTTTCCTAGCTATTCTTGCATGTTTATTTTCCATATGAGCTTTAGCATCAAATATCCTAGTGCTAAAAAGTGAAAGAAAACTTTGGGCATTTTTATTGGGCTCACACTACATTTATATATTAACTTGGGGAGAACCGGTATGTTTATTATGTTGAATCATCTTATTTATCTTATCCAATAGAAGAATAGGTCTTTCTATTAGTTCAGGTCTATTTTTTATGTTCTTTAGGAGTGTTTAAAAGTTTTCCTTATATAAGTTTATTCCTAGATATTTATATATATATATTTATATATATATATTTATAAATATATATAAAATATATAAATATATTTTTAATTGCGTTTATAACTGGAGTTTCCCATCGCATTAAGGCTTGAAAAGGCTTCAGCAAAAATTTACACTCATTCCTGGTCTTCCTACCTCTAAAATAAATAGATATGATTTTACACATTTCAGTCTTAAAGCCACCATCTTACTTAAAGAGAAATACCAGAGTGATTCCCACAAGACCTGGAACAAAGCAAGGATGCTATTTTAATTGGCTACTGTTTGACTATATAAAGGCTACTGATTTTTCTATGTTAACTTTATATCCTGCTATATTATTGAATACCTTTATTGTTTGGATTAGCTTTATTAGTGATTCTCCTGGGCTAGCAGGTATACTATCATATTATCTGCATATATAAATTGTCTTTCTTTTTTTTTTTCTGAGTAGTAAGTCTGCTTGTTTTCTATTGCCTAACTTTTATTGCAATACAATGTTAAATGGTAGTGGAGATTGTGGGCATCCTTGTTCTGTTGCCGGTCTGTGTGGGAATGCCTTTAAATGTTGCTTTGCTCAATAAGGTGCTGGTTTTAAGACTGAGTTATGCAAAATCATACTATATTTATCTGTGGGGGGTGGGGTGGGGTATATTAGTTTGTTAGGGCTCTCATAACAAAATACCACAGACTGGATGGCTTAAACAACAGAAATTAATTTTCTCACACTAGAAGTCTGAGAGCAAGATGTTGGCAGGTGTGGCATCTTTTGAGGCCTTTCTCCTTGGCTTGTAGAAGGCCGCCTTCTCCCTGTGTCCTCACAAGGTCGTTCTCCTTTCTATGTGTCTGTGTCCTCATCTCCTCTTTCATATAAGAACACTCTCCCCTCTTTACAGATACCAACTACTATATATAAAACAGATAAACAACAAGTTTATACTGTACAGCACAGGGAACTATAGTCAATATCTTATAGTAACCTATAATGAAAAAGAATATGAAGAGGAGTATATATATGTGTATGTGTGTGTATGTATGACTGAAACATTATGCTGTACACCAGAAATTGACACAATACTGTAAACTGACTATACTTTAATTTAAAAAATGGTTAAAAAAAACCAACCAAACAAATAAATAAATAAACAAAATGAAAGAACATTCTCCTTTTATAAGGATATACTGGATTAGGGCCCACCCTAATGATCCATTTTAATTTAATTATCTCTTTAAAAGCCCCACTTCCAAATACACTCTTGAGGGTTAGGGCTTCAAAATATGAATTTTGAGGGGACACAACTCAGCCTATAATAGCCCATATCAGGAATGGGTGTAAATTTTTGTCAAAGATTTTTTTAGCATTAATAGAGATAATTATAAATTTTGTCCTTAGTTACATTACTATAGTAAATTACAATAATGCATTTCCTAATATTGAATTATTCTTACAATACTAGAGGAAATCTAATTTTATCATAATGTATAATTTTCTTACTGTGATTCTGGATTCTGTGCTCATATTTTATTTAGGATTTTTGCATTAAAATTTGTAAGTAAGATTGGTCAGTAGTTTTTTTCCCCTATGTTTATCAATTTTATACTTGCTTTGTAAAAAGAATTTGGGAAATTTGCTTCTTTTTCTTGTGCACTAGAACAATATATATGGTAAAATTTGCCTGTGAAACCATCTGCACTAGGTGCTGTCATGTGGAGTAGTTCCTTAACAACTTTTACTGTTTTTTTCTATACATTGTTTTAAGCTTACTATCTTTACTGGGATCATTTTGGTAAATTGCATTTTCCTGGGAAATTATGCAGTTCATTTATTTATGAAGTAATCTCTTATGACTTAAAAAAATATCCTGTTTTAATGGTTATTTCCCTGTTACAATTTCTTATTTTGTGGAAGCCTATTTGTATTTGTTGACATGTCTCAAATGTTTGGTTTCAACTCTGTCATTTGATGAATATCTATTCCTTGATTAGTGACATTACTTTATTCCTGAAAACCACACCATCAAATTAAAAACATGCCATAAATTCAAAAATATTTCTGTGAATTTTACCGGGTACATGACAATGTGTTCTGTCTCAACCCAAGATAACCAAACACTTTTCACAAATAGAAAAAGACAGATCTATTGAATGATATAAATGATATAATAAACAACAATTTGAAAGTAAGTAAATTTAGATTGTACGTGAAATGTAACATAATGAGGGTTTCTTATATTCTCCAAAGGAGAAAGAGATGATTTGGTAGTGGGTGGTGGAGGAGGTGCAAGGGGGTCACTCTTTGAAAGGTGCATTCCTCTTTCCCTATGATCTTTTTCTGTTTTTAACTTTAAGGAGGCTCATGATTATTTTGCACTTAGGAAGAAAGTTCTAGCAATTAAAAATATGTTTAGGGCAAAATAAAAGGTAAACATCACAGTGCTCTGAAATACATGGAAATAGCCCATGTGCACCATAAACAGCTGAGCGTAGATCTCTTGGCATAGATAGGTCTGCTCAGCCAAGCATCTTGAATCATCTAATCTTGGAGCTCAATTCAAATTCGCTCTATTTGAAATTTCCTGCCCAGAAATATATTGAGTAAATTGGTGACTGTCTTTTTCTGAAACTGTAACATTGAAATGTCACTTTAACAGTGAATTTAATTAGGGTGTCTTGGGTATAAACATAATTATACCAAGAAGAAAAAGAGAGAATCTAAAAGGCAGTATAACTTTTCAAAGTCATTGAAGTCAACGGTAATTATATGAATTGAGTCTGTGTTATTGTTATTCTAATGGATGAGAAAAGCTGAAATTATCATGTCTAAGTGGTTTATTTTGGTGGGGATATTAATGACTCATCCAACATATTTCTGCTTTAGACGCCAAACATTTCTTAGACTGGTTATCACATCCTTTCAATTTTTAACTCAGAACGTTGATTTCTACTTCGCATTGTTCTTCGATAACATTCAAATTTCTTAATTCAGTCTAAAGATCTACTTTCTGGTTGTCAAAAATCTCTCCTGATCTCATAGTTTTATCCCTTCATCTAGAACCCTATGTTTTAGCTATGTTGAAATATTTTTACTTTCTAGAATTTGACCTACTCTATCTCAGTGCAGTTCTTTTTAAAAACTGTTTCTTCACCTTAAACACCATAATTTTTGTTTTATGCCTCATTGTCTCCTATTGCAGAGACTCAGCTTACAAATTAATTCTTTGGGAGGATCATCTCTATCTCCTAGATTAGGTGAGCCATTAGGTTTCCTTGCTGTGTGCTCCCACAGTCCTCTGTATTTCCTAAATTACAATAGTCTTTATTATAATCTTCTGTTTCATTGTATGCCTTCTGAATTCTCAAGCTCCAGGAGTGGTAAGCAGTGTTTTCCTTAACTATTCCTATCTCTTCAGCAAAAAACAGAGCTCTCTGTAAGTATTTCTTGAATGAATGAAAGAACAGAAAGGTATACAAACCATTTCATTAAATATATTCCTCTAATGGTATGTCAACCCTATCTTTTAAGAGTGTTTTTTGATTACAACAATTCATTTATTTGTATCTGTATCTGTTTCTTTGCAATGAGAATGAAAGAACTCTGAAACAGAGGCACAGAATATATAATGCCTCCTACTGCCACAATTTACTTGTGAAACAGTATGTCTACATTATAAATATTGTTAATTTAATCCTTTAGCTTCTTTTGAAAATTGGCATAAAAAAAGTTGTTAAAAGCATTATACTTTATCTCAATAACCAAGACCTGTTTCAAAACAATATCTTTCCTATAGAGAAGGTATTTTGGATTAAAAGAGAATGATTATGGAGCAAATTAGAGACTTGGGAGAGCATTTTGTGTAGTTGTCGATTTGTTTAATAATTGACTATGGTTTAAAGACTTAAATATAAAACAAGACACAAGAAATCTCCTAGAAGAAAACATAGGCAAAACATTCTCTGACATAAATCTTAGCAATGTTCTAAAACAGTCTACCCAGGCAATAGAAATAAGAGATAAAATAAACAAATGGGACCTAATTAAACTTACAAGCTTTTGCACAGCAAAGGAAACTATAAGCAAAACAAAACGACAACCTACAGAATAGGAGAAAATATTTGCAAATGATGCGACTGACAAAGCCTTAATTTCCAGAATATATAAACAGCTCATACAACTTAATAACAAAATAACAAACAACCCAATCCAAAAATGGGCAGAAGATTTAACAAGCAATTCTCCAATGAAGACATACAAATGGCTAATAAGCACATGAAAAAATGCTCAATATCACTAATTACCATAGAAATGCAAATCAAAACTACAATGAGGTATCACCTTACACTAGTCAGAATGGTCATCATTTAAAAGTCCACAAACGATAACTGCTAGAGAGGCTGTGGAGAAAAGGGAACCCTCCTACACTGCTGGGGGAAATGTAGTTTGGTGCAGTCATTATGGAAAATAGTACAGAGATGCCTCAAAAAACTAAAAATAGACTTACCATCCAGCAATCCCACTCCTGGGCATATGTCCAGAGTGAACTCTAATTCAAAAAGATACATGCACCCCAAAGTTCATAGCAGCGCTATATACAATAGCCAAGATATGGAAGCAACCTAAATGTCCATCAACAGATGACTGGATAAAGAAGCTGTGGTATATGTATACAATGGAATACTACTCAGCCATAAAAAAGAATAAAATAATGCCATTTACAGCAACATGGTTGGACCTAGAGATTGTCATTCTAAGTGAAGTAAGCCAGAAAGAGAAAGAAAAGTACCATATGATATCACTCATATGTAGAATCTAAAAAAAAAAAAAAAAAAAAAAAGGATACTATGAACTCATCTACAAAACAGAAACAAGACTTGCAGACATAACAACCTTATGGTTACCCGGGAAAGGGAGTGGGAAGGGATAAATTTGGAAGTTTGATATTTGCAAATGTTAGCCACTATATATAAAAATTGATTTAAAAAAAACAAGCACAGGGAACTATGTTCAATATCTTGAAATAGCCTTTAATGAAAAAGTATATGAAAACAGATACATGTATGTATATGCATGACTAGGACATTGTGCTGTGCACCAGAAATTGACACATTGTAACTGACTGCACTTCAATTAAAAAAATTTTTTTAAAGAAGGAAAAAAATGTCTATGAGATTTAAATTAGGGTCTTAGCTTTTTCCTTTGGAAGAATGTAGACATTTACAGTGGTACTATTTATCACTTTATTTTAGAGCTGTAACAATATTTTTAGTCTTGGTGTTTTTATTTTGTTAACATTGCAGTTTGATCTAGTTTGTTGTATTTGAAAAAAAATAAGGTTTACAATGGTGACAAATATGGTGTGAAAGCACTCAAATGATTTCAAAAGATGACTTAAAAGAGTTATGAAATAATCAGCCTAAACCTGTGTTAAATTAAGAAAAAATTCTCTTTCCCTGTTTTAAAAAGCAAAAGAGCTCCACCTGGTGTTGAACAAAACTACTGAATAATTTTTATTTGATGACTTAGAATTATTAATTTTCTAAAAAGTGTAATTCAGAATGCTTTTCTCAGTATTCTCCTGTGTTTATAGTAATGCTATTGATACTGTTCTCAAATTATGTGGAATTGGTTCTTTTATGAAATAACTAATGCATTTCTGATAAAACAAACCTCTTTAATGTTTTAAAGGGTTTTAGAAAAGTTTCTCTCCTACACCTTTCCTTCATACTATGCTGTGGAGCAGTAAGAATGGTCCACAGAGACTGAAGGCCACAGCTACTGTGCTTTGAAATTTGCCCACCCCTTGGTTTGTCCCCAGGCCACTCCTCCCATTGGCAGCTCCCACCAGTGACTGATGTACTGAGTACGACCCAGTCCTGGGAGACAGTGGGACTTCTTTGTTGGTCCATTTTGACTCCAAGCCTTCCCCACGGTTCTGCCAAACCTTCCGTAGATCACATAACAGTCTTAGATGGTTTCATTCATTTTGTCTCTCAACCTCTCATTCTTGCAGATTAGACTTGGATCAGTCTGTCGGCTGCCCCAACCTTTCCCAACATCTCCCTATTTCTTTTTACACAGGCATTTCTTTCTAATAGAATCTTTGCATTTTTAATTCTGTCTTGGTAGAGATTCTACTTCTTAGAGATTCCAGACTAACACAGTATCCGTTCTGGAAGTTTCATGGAAAATGCAAAAGAGGAGACATCAGTCTTCTTTTCTAATATCTGGTTCTTACTTATTAAATTAGATTTTGACATCCTGAACTCTCGTCTGGGTCTCTCCTGGCTTGGCTAAATAGTGCATGTGTGAAAAAGGTCATGTGTCCTGTGAGGCCACTTGGCTTTTTGATGCTTCATGGCCAGAGGCTGGACTCCTCTAAGTTAGTTAACCATCTTATGTTTGTACCAATCAAAAGGGCATTTGGGCAAGATGATGATGAATCAAGGAAAATCCAATGCCTCTTCTAGAAAAATACCTCCATAGTTTTTTTTTTTTAATGTATGGAAGGAGGGGCTTTAGTGTCATCTTTGTACACACACAATAAATTTAGTTTAGTATTACATTTCAATATTAAGTACTGGTGATGATTCAAATGTAGATTCAGATTTGTTTGGCTTTATCATTGAAATGGGATATACATTATTGGAATATTCTAGAGAGTAATCAGTGCAGTGGAGCAAAAGACACTTTGCAGTTCCTGATAGCAAGGCAGTAAGCACCAGTAACTTACAAGTCCTGGAAACTGCCCAGGGGTCTTGTGCCACAGCCATGTTATTGGTTTACTTCCATCTCAGTGATACTTACACTAAGAGGTAATACAACTCTAGGAAAATAAAACTTCACACTACTTTACAGTGTGGTATAGTGGAAAGAACCATAGCCTGGAAGACAGAATATCTGCATTTGAGTTGGCTTCGCTACCTTCAAGACCTTGGGTAAGCCACTTACCCTCTTTTAGCCTCAGTTTCCTTATCTGCTAGGATGTGAGTACAAATCTCTGACTCTTTCACACAGTCATTCGGGTTAAATGAAATAATCCACATAAAAACTTACTATTAACTAAAGTATATAGCATATTAAGGTTATATTGTCATTGTTTAGTTGTATTTCAAATGAAATTACCTGTTAAAGAAGGCAAATGAGTGCTCTGACCTCTTACAGGAGCAATGGATTTCATAGTTCATGCTAAGACATTTCTTAAATAAAACTTTTACATAAAGAAAATTGGCCTTATCTTACTTTGTATCTTTCACATAAAATATGTAAATTATTTAATAATAAAGAAAAAGATTTTATCATTTAACTACCCTTTGAAAGATTAAAAACGGAAACAAAAGTGAGTGTAAATTTAAACTGAATGAAAGATTTGGATGAATAGAGAAGTAAAATTCTGGGTGGTCTTGGTGGAAGGAAGACCTATTTATACCTACTCGACAATGAAAGTAAAGCATGTAAGAAAACATTTTTATTTATTTGTAAATGAGAGCAGTAAAAAATATTTTTGCTCTAGTACTTTTAAAAATTGCGCTCTTTTGGAGGTTTTTATGAAAGTACATTAATGATATAACTTATCTCTGCAAATTCTACTCTAAAGCTGACAATGGTATTCTCTTATAGAAATATTGTCCACAAATTATTTATTTATAATTAAAGCACAACATAATTTAACTTCGTTCTTCATGTTTTATGCAACTGCAAATGTGATAAGTGTAACATTGCTGTTATAAAGTAGTTCAGTTCGGCACCCTTTTCTGGTTACCTTAAGCAAAGAAAGAAAATACTAAAATAACTAGTATCCTACTTGAATATCTATGCCTTGGGATGTGCAGGAACAGGCAGCTCTGGGGATCTAGGGAACAACTTTTCAACCTTCACTCTGCCCAAGATTCATATTCCTCAAAGTCTGCCCAAGGTTGCACTCTGTGCTCACCCCTCGGTCTTGAGTAGGTAAAATACCCTCCATGCAATACCAGTTCAATGCACTAGGAGAAGGGTGGTGCCCTAAAAGAAGGTGAAAGGATACTGGGCAGGGAAAAAAATAACAAATATCCACTACTTGATGTATTCAACTCAAATATTTTCCAACGCATTTTTTTTCTGTTTAGGATAATTATAATCATTTCCCATAGTTCCTGAGATGATAACACAGTAATATGTTAAGTCAGATACTCACCAACATGCTTTTAAATATCCTTGCTTCTCTCTCAGCAAGTGCTGCATTAGATAGACCAGGCACTGGTTCTTGACCACCGAGGCACTGGCATTTTTTATTCTCGGTATGATTGCCACTGTATAAAGTTAAGGGAAGGAAATGGAAAATCACAGTTTTGATACATCCAGCTAAATTGTGTTCCTTTACTGCTTTCTATTTTCACCATGGCTACTACCAATGGGGGACCTGAACAGAGGCAGAAGATGCCCATGGAAATAATAGTTCATCTTCCAGAGAGAGAAGCTCTGCACATGCATATCAACAGACAGGGAACAAGTGTGGTTTTAGGGACAAATTACTTGTATATCGATGCTTGAAGAATGCTTCCTGTAACTGCTTTAGTTTGGAGTTTGCTAGAAAGGTAGTACTAAGAAGACAGATGTGTGTTTCAGGGGTGTCAGCTACCCCATATCTGAAAAACTCTTAACAGCTTTGATTTCTGTCACCTTTGTGTATACATAACAATAATATCTATTATTTAGGAAAACAGTATTTAACCAAATGCCTTGCTACTCCACTTTTTTGGTAACATTTAAAACAGACACATTCACAGTCTACTGTTTATGAGCTTACTTTTTAAATAGTTATGAAAATATAATTTACATATTCAATTTTCCATCATTAAAACTGATATTCTAGCAAGAAACACTAGAGGGCATTCATTGCTCTATTCAAACACATTTGTGTATTTTGTTTTTAGACTTTCCAATGCAATTTGTTCATATGCTTGAGAAATAAAATATGAAAGTTTTCATTTCCTAAAATATGTCGGCATATCACTGAATACTAATACTATAAAAAATAAACAAAAAATGGATGAGTGGGCTGCAGGGCACAAGAATACCCAATATACACTGAGGCTATAATATAAACAAATCTTTAAATAATTTTTAATGTGATTTAATTTCTCTTAACATATAACATAATTTTAAATATTGTATCAACAAATAATACAAAATATCAAGGTTTTAGAATTTCTAGTGTAGAAAAACAAAACTGACATAACTTTAAACTAACCTTTTAAATGCACGAGGAATTTTAAAATACAAAAATAAATTATCATGTAGAAGTAACATAAATGAGTTAAATGAATCTAAATATTACCGTTGCCATTTTATCATAAAATATCACTGAAATTACCCCACTTTTATTTCCACTTCAATCTTTTTTATTATACTTACCTGTTCTCTTTCTCCCTATACAATTTAACATACTCATTTACAAATTCACCTCTTTTAATTGGGCACATCCTCCATACCACAGCAAAATGTGCTCAAATAATTTTTGTCTAATTACAAATCCTCACAAAGTTTTATTATGGAGATGACTGAAATAAGCAACAATTTCTTTTAACCTCAGTTTCATCTGGAGAGGTTTATTTTAGACTGGACACATGGCTAAATATTTATTTGCTTGATTTAAGACCACAATATGTAAAATCATACCAACAATTTTATAAACAGGTAACTTTATAAAACTGCATGGCTTAATAAAATTCAAGAAAACAAACATTTTCTTAGTATTTTTACCCTTAAGTTTTGTATTTATATGTGAAAAAAGTTTAATCCAAGTATCATAAACAAGAATCTTAACATATCCCACCCCTGCCTTTAGAAACCCACTTTTTCAGATCAAGGAAGAATCTAATGAAAGTTAAGTAAATTGAAATAATACATATGAAATCCTTTAAAAAGTATAAAGTGCTGTTTAACTGCAAGAAGTTGTCTTTTGGGGGTTTGGATTCTGACTTTGATATTTTTCAGCTCAGTGTTTTCATCTGTAAAAATGGGGATGACTCATTTTGTGATTTTTTTCCCCTCCCTTTTTGTTTTAGTGCTTTCCTGAGAAATGACAGTCTAAGCTGATGAATAGTGGCTGGGTACATCAGAAGGTGGGAGAATATCTGAGCATCTGAGAAACAAGAAAGGGAAAAGTGAGAGAAAATTATGTCAAATAAGGGAAAAATTACAGAACTGTAAGAGTAGATTTTTCAACTTTATTCATACGGGTCCTTCTCAAACTCTTCCAAAAGATTGAAAAGGAGGGAATACTCCCAAACTCATTCTATGAAGCCATCACCCTGATACCAAAACCAGACAAAGACACTACCACAAAAGAAAATTACAGGCCAATATCACTCATGAACATAGACACAAAGATCCTCAACAAAATATTAGCAAACAGAATCCAACAGCACATAAAAAAGATCATACACTATGATCAAGTTGGATTCATCCCAGAGACACAAGGATGGTTCAACATACACAAATCAATCAATGTGATACACCACATCCACAAAAGAAAAGACAAAAAGCACATGAATCATCTCAATAGATGCAGAAAAAGCATTTGATAAAATTCAACACCCATTTATGATAAAAACTCTTACCAAAGTGGGTATAGAGGGAAGATATCTCAACATAATAAACGCTATTTATGACAAACCCACAGCCAGCATAGTACTCAATGGTGGAAAACTTCCCTCTAAAAGCCTTCCCTCTAAAATCTGGAACAAGACAAGGATGCCCACTCTCACCACTTCTATTCAACATAGTCTTGGAAGTCTTAGCCACAGCAATCAGGCAAGAAAAAGAAGTAAAATGGATCCAAATTGGAAGATAAGAGGTAAAATTGTCACTATACATGGATGACATGATACTGTATACAGAATACCCTAAAAGCTCCACACAAAAACTACTAGAGCTGATAAAAGGATTCAACAAGGTAGCAAAATACAAGATTAACAGAAAAATCAGTTGCGTTTCTTTACACTAACAACAGATTATTGGCTTTTCTGAGTAAAGAAACTTTCTACCAACACTCACCCCTCACTTACTGGCTTTTGAGCAATGAGCAGCCAAACCTGAGTTTGGTGACATAAATATACTATTGGTTATATAGCTTTTTGAGGTTAAGAAGGGTCACACAGAATCATCTATTTCAAACTTTCTCAGTTTATTAGATGAAGAACTGAGATTCAGAGAGGGTAAATGACTTCTGAAGTTTTTAATAGCAGGTGAATGGCAAAGCAGAGATTAAGATGCGATTTTTCTGATTCTCAGTTAAATAACTTCTTCAGAAATTCATAATGCATTTTTAATAAACTATACAAAATGAGTTTAAAGGCACTTGACCTATCCATTATACCAGGGTCTATGTTAATGTCACCTAACATGTAAACATAGCTCATAAGATATTCCAATAGTATATATTTTATTTATCTAAATGTTGTTTTAGTCTAATATATACAATGTTTAATTAACAAAAACACTGCTTGACTTACTAAAACTGAAAGGATCTTATAAAAGGTATTTAGCTCCACATTTCCTTCAAAAACAGTGTATTTCAAGACTTTGAAATAATTCCTACTTTTATTCTCCTAGATTTGTCTACAAAAACTATGCATTAAACTTATTCTACTGAACGTTCTTAAAACAAAAGCCAAGTATAGAGAACAGAAAAATCACTAGTGTGAGCCTCCCTGTATATAGGCCTCCTGCCCTCCCCCTCTTTCTGAAGACTTTGTATAAAAACAGGGAGGGACGATAATATTTATGAGTTTATTTTTGTTGTAATAAGATGTCTTTGAGCTCTCAGTGACAAAGCACAGTGTAGGTTTATTTTCACTCGTGTTGGGGACAACTCAGGCATCCTCTTTGGACAACTCTCTTTCTCAGAGGTGCATCAATTATCTAAGATATTTTTGTGTGAATCTGCCATTTTGGAGTCCTTATGCCCAGGCTAGTACCTGGGGAAACAGAGAGAGACAGAGAGGGAGAGATTGAGGGAGAGAGAAAGATGTGTGAGAACTTTAAGGACCAGATTTAGAAATGGCATACATCACTTCTACTCACATTCCTTAGGCAAGAACTAGTCATATGGGCCCACCCTGATACCAGAGGGCTGGGACTTGTAACCTTCCTGTGTGTCCAGGAGGAAAATGCAAATAGTTTGATGTACACAAAGTATTGTCTTTGCCATAGTATATGTGTATAGAGATACAGGGTGAAAAAAATTGTTGCAGAGGGTTTTTTGTTTATTTTTTCTTTTCCCTTCTGCTTCCTTGAGTGCCAACCTATAGATTCCTGGTACAGAAAATCATGAAATAGAGAGTAAAGACTTTGAGAAACGAAAAGAAGCCTGAAGCAGCAGAGCAGAATATTGAAAAGCAGGGTTTACCTTTAGTTTTCACTTGTGGTAAACCACAAATTAAGCTTAAATCATGTACAATAAAGGATCTATTGAAATCTGTAGCCATTAGAACAATCTGAGGTTAGAGAAGTTTTTTAATAAATAAACTCCATAAAACAAGGCTGAGAGCTGGTGATGTGCAGGCAAACTTGCTGGGGAAGTACAGAGAGAGGCAGGAAACCCTGGTGTGGAATTTGCCAATTTCCATGGTGATGCTTCCACAACTGCCAACCTCAAAAAATTAATGAATATTTAACAATGGACACTCCAAGCCAGACCAAGCCGGCGGCAGCAAACCACCACTGAAAGCCTACTCCCACATTCAATTAGTGAAGCCCAGGAAAGACCTTCTATGCTTTCTTGTGTGGGCAATCAACAGCCAACACCACCATCAACTCCACCCCCACTGCAGCTGCCACCATGTACTGGCTGCTTACAGTGGGCCAAGCCCTGTGCCAGGCATTTTATGAATACGTTTCTTCACATCCTCACAACCACCCTATGAGGTAGGAGTTGCTATTTCCATTTCATAAATGAGAAAACTGAGGCACTGAATAGCCTAAAGTCAAACAGTGAGTAAGTAGCAGAGCCAGGATGAAAAATGAAAATCTTAGTATAGCCTAAAACTAGGAAAGCTTTGGAGCTAAAATGTGTAGCAGACATCTTGACACCTGAGGAATAAAGAATCAGATTTAGAAAAGTTCTAAGGGATTTTTGATAATTTTTCAAATAAAAAAACTATCATTCAAAAAACTGCATTAATCATAAATAATATGTCCTATTAGTTCAGACTTTAGTTGTCATTGAAATTTGAGTGCCCTTAATATAGCTTTTAATTTTTTTAGGTTTTTGAAATATTTATATTCTTTTTCTTCTCTAGTTATTTTAATTTTTAACAAGTGAATTTAGAGACTGTGTATAGAAAAATGTCCTATATAGAATAATGTATATAAAATAAATTCTATATTTGGACAATACAAAGTGAATAAAATAAATAATAAGTTTTGAAAGAAATAGTTAACAAATTAAAAATAGATACTGACAAAGAAATGAGATTTCATTTATTTGGAAAATGGAATAAACAGAAGCCAGAGTATTTAACCATATGCTACTTGATTTGTTTTCCTATTGATTCACTTATGATAATTTATTATGCAAAATCCATACACTTAGTGAATTATTCTTTAAGGTCAATGAGTATTTAATGTTCTGTGCAACTTTTAGCTAAAAGTCTGTATGTAAATCAGAACCATCAGGGGGATAATACTTCAATTAAATTAATCCTTGTAACACACATACTATATGTTAGTGGTGTGATCTGGAATCCATTTTTATCATCAAAATAGCATCTAGGATTTTAAAAATATTGGCCATTAAAATATATTACTTATTTCTAGAACTTGGGAAATTACATAAGTCCCAGGTCCCCATACAGATTGTCCACTTATTTCCATGTACAAAGTTGCTTTATTAGAGAATGGTGTCTAGTTGTGTGTGGCTTTCAGTCATTTCCTTATTGCTCCATTGCAAATGTACAACCATTCTGAAGATGAGTTGTATGTTTATCTCACACAAGATTAGTTTCTTATTGCTTGAAACTTAATTTTGACTATCTGTTCAACATAATAAAGCGGATATTTTTATAAATTATATGATGATTCAAGTGCAATATAACTGGTTTCGCTATGATTCTCACTTTCTAAGTGCGCTTGCATGAAGAATTCTGACTCAAATGTCAGAGTAGTAACTTTTATTTCTTGGTCCTGAAACAATTTCTCCCTCTCTTTCTCCCACTGTCCCACGTAATATACAGCTATTTTGTATAATATTTAATGGTGATATATTTATCAACTGGTAAATGTGGCATTTTGCTGCAGCTGAGAAGGAGTCAGAGAACTTTAAGCTATTGAAAGACATTGAAAAGCTGCCAGAATTCAAAGGTCATCACAAGTCTCCCCTCCTTCCCTCCTTTCCTTCATTCCTTCATTAGTTATTGAGCACCTATCATGGGGATATGTGCGTGAATAAGATGAAGTTCCCATCTTTCCACAGGTCCAGGGCCTAGCCCTCAAGTGTATATTGAGTTCCTTACTTCACCTGTGGGGAGCTTGTGAAACCTCTAGATTTCAATCAAAGTTATAAGTAGAAAGCTATTTATACTGAAGAATATAACTTCTGAGAGAGCAGAAATTCTGGTATTGACTGGTTACCTTATTCTCTTCTCAACAGAAAAGTGTTCTAGGTCAAGTTGAGATCAGACCTAGATGATTATAGCATGAATATGAGCCATCAGATGATCCTAAGGAATTTTGTCAAGCTCTGGAACTAGTGACATTCTTCACCAAATGGAACTAATTTTACAGGACACCCTCTTTCCAAAGTTTCCTCCTCTGATTCTTTTTTTCCAGAATCCATGTAGGCGACAAAGTGTGTCAGAATGGGGAGAACTCAGTGGAAAGCATCCTTAGTGGTAAGGGATTTCTATACCAACTATTATTTGCAACTCAAACTGCTTATCAGAGGGAAAAAAGATGAATTCATTCATTCAGCACATTTGCCGATGTTTGCAGATCATGACTTTAGGGACTCGAACCCTAAAACATGTCCACTTTACTTTATGCGGACATGTTATAAATAATCACATTTCTTTTGACCTTACTTTTGCAGCCCAGGTCTAAATTTCTAACTGCCAGTTACACAGTGTTATCTGTGTGCACCCCAGGCATCTCTAACTTGGTAAGACACTTAGGTTTCTTCAATTCTGTCCAGCCTTAGGCTATCTAAGCTCCAATTCTGAAAGAATCACATTTATAAACCATCTCCTGGCAGGTTATTTCTCATCCTGCTCATTATTTTATGTAGATGGAGAATCTTACTCATTTTGTAATGATTTCAAATGCGCAGAACCATTCATTTTAGAAGACAGAAGGCGCCCTATGAATAGTTCCATTATTTATCTGAGGTCAATCTTTAATAGTTAGACTTTTAAAAGCCTTAACCTCAAATCTATAATTGTCATTAGGTACTATAAGCAATATGCAATAGCATACCTGATCTAAATATGAAGCCAATTATGTACTCTATGAAAAAAACAATAAACTGATTAAGTTTTTCTGTTATATTATCCTGTTCAACTTTCCAGATTAAGAATAATACACATGACTTTATAAGTTATCAGTTTACATACTCTTCATCAGTGTGCCATTATTTTTAATTGTTATAGCATTTTCTTATTAATCTAAAGTCATTTAAACAATTCTTAATATATTAAATTAGATGATGTCTAAAGAGAGATTGTAAAGAATAATTGAAAAACCATAGGGACTATATTAGACAAGATGAATAAGGAATATTTAAAAGGTGAAATGTGTCTGGGGTGGTGTATGTGTATATGAGCACTTAGGTGTGTGTGAAATCTTTTTGCTAGGTACAGGCTTGATATTACACTATAAATAGAAACAGTCCATTTAAAAAATCAGTCCAATGGAGAGAGTGGTATCATAGAAATCCTTATGTTGCCTGGATAATGAGGTGTTAGCTGAGACACTCTGAACAAATACCAACTCTTTTGGGGAAGGATCTGGACCAAGTCTTGATCACGCTTTGTTTAGAACACAAGTTGAACAAATGCCACCAATCTGGCTGATTCTGAGTGCAGTTTTTCTTAGCTTAGCTATAAAACACGTCTTCAGTCAAACATGATTCCAGCTACTTGTTCAGTTTTAGGCTGTGTAAGGTTAGTTGGCAAGCAGGACATCATCTAAATATGTTAAAAATCATGGAGAAAGTTATAAGAAAAAAGCCACAGTAATGTACTGTGGACTTTTAAACTGGGTGAACCTTTTGACTTAGTATGTATACTTCTGTGAATGTAACTATTTCTGGCAGTTTTCATCCAGAGAAGCAGAATTAGTAGAAGATATATATTAAGAGATTTATTTCAAGGAACTGGCTTCTGGGTGGTGGGGGTTGACTGGGCAAGTATGAACTCTGCAGGGCAGGCTATCAGCAATGGCAGGTTGTCAGGAAGGGCAGGCTAGAACTTTTGGGGATGCACGAGCTGAAGCTGTAGTTCACAGAAGAAATTTCTTCTCCAGGGAAGCCTCAGCTGTGCATTTAAGGCCTTTCAACTGATTGAGAGAGGTCAACCCAGATTATCTAGGATAATTTCCTTTACTTAAAATCAACTGATTACGATTTTAATCACATCTATAAAATGCCTTCATAACACCACCTAGATTAGTATTTGATTGGATAACTGGGGATTGTAGGCTAGTCAGGTTGACATATTAAAAAAGATTAACCCAGAGAAGTAAATCTAAATATAGAAAAGCTTTTTGCACAAATTTGTTTACTTCCACTAAAAAGCCTGGAAATGTAAGACATTGATTAAATTATGATATTTATATGAGGGATAGCATGTTATCAAAGTGATACTTTTAAATTATAGGGAGGATTTTCTAAACTTTCACAACAAAAAAAAAATCAGGAGACAAAATATGTGATTATAACTTTTGAGAAAATGGATATTTAGCAAAATGTCAGAAAATATATCTTGGGGTGGTAACACTATTGCTAATTGTTCTCTTTCTACATTTATATTTTTCAAATTATCTCTGAGAAATGTGCGTTACTTTTTATAATAGGAAAGAGTAATGTTCCAAAAATGATTGTTCTGAATTTTCAAAATATGCTGGATCAAGGATATTTTATTTCTATTAAGCCAGATGATCTTCTAAATTTTTTGCCAATAAATTTGTAAAGTGTTAATTAAAGATATCTAAATTTTTGTGCTACAGTCACTATCATAAATTAGGGCAGGAATATATACTTTACTTGGTGCCCTTTTAAGAAAGACAGAAAAAAAAATACAGGTCTCAGATTTGTACGGATTCTTCACTGCAAATGAAAAAAAGAAGTTTTCAGGCTAACTTAATTGTACAAATGTATTCTGCTTTAATAAAACCTTCTGCAGAAAAGTTCAGAGTTATAACAGGTGAATTACTAAACGCATATTTTACTTTGTTAGAAGTGACTAGGATTGACACAACACTGTAAACTGACTATAACTCAATGAAGAAAAAAAAAAAGAAGTGACAAAGAATTCCTTGAAGCAGATTAAATATGTTATTGCAGACATGATCACATGGAAAGGTTGTCTGCCCCTTTAGGATACTTTATATTTCATCTTTAAACGAGAAATGCACAGTACTAAACTATATACTCTGTATAATCCCAACTATGTTTAAAGTGTAGGATTGTATAAGTGTGTATGTGTGTGCACATGTGTGTATGTGTGTGTGTAATACAACAAATTATTAACAGAGATTATACATTGGTGGCGAAATTATTGTTATATATTTTTTTCTGTACTTTATAGACATTTTATAGTGTATTACTGTTATAGTCATACAAACAGTCATTAAAAATAGTACTTAAAATTCATATAACTTTAAAAAATGTGCATGAAACTTTTTAGGTATGTATCTGGCATGTGAAAGGAATCTGTAAGGTATTGTGTAAAAAAAGGCAAATGAGCTTGTTTGTACGTGAGATGCAGAAAACAGTATGAGTGGAACTCAAGATTTCTGAAACAAAAACTGATAACGTGGTATATAACAATGTCTTGTAGATAAGTGTTCAATAAATGTTGACTGAATGAAGGATCCCCACATGCCCTTGCATGCATGACATGTCATCTCTTTCCAATCCTACTGACCACTCTCCACTACTCTTTACTTCCCTGGATCACCACACTCTTCTATTTCCCCTCCTAGGCTGAAAACTTCCCAAGAGCAGGGACTGCTTCAGATGTATTTATTGCTTCTGGTATCTAGCCCCAAACTTAGGACACACTGATATTCAGTGAAGGGTTGATGAAACAAGCCACTGTATTTGTCATTGACAAAATGACAATGAGAAATATGAGAATGTGTGTAAACATAAGCCTTTCTCCTATGACTGCTTTTTTTGTTTTGTCTTCAACATGAAGAACTCTTGTTCTTTGTTGGAATAATCAGCAGAAATGATATAGAAAGAGGCAAGAGCCCTGGGGCCAGACATAGTGCTAGGAATTCTTTGAAAAAGGGTCTTTCTGCCAGATTCTGATGCCTCCTCATGCCAGCAAGGACAGAATAAAGTCAGTTCTTCATTTGGGAGCACATTTGAAAAGAGTTCTCTTTACAAATTTTCCTTGGACTTTAAGGTAAATTTACATTTGCTTTGACTATTAGAGCAAAATAAACTCAATTCCTGGTTGTCTACTTAAGACTGAAGAAAAAAACCCAGAAAATTTTATTGTGAATAAAGGCAAAAGTGATTGTATTTCTGTGATATGGGTTAGTCCCTACTTTCATTTATCTCAAGGTGAGTAAGACTAAGAAGATACATTACAATTTGCTTTTTCCCCCCAGATTTCTCAAAGAGGAGCAAGCAGCCCCTTTAAGGGGAAGAAGGCAGCAGGACTCCAGGTGGGCAGTGTGGAGATGGGCTTCCACATCCCCAGAAGGTCACAGCACACGTTTTTCTCCGCTTAGCTCCATAGCTGGGCACAGGACCTCTAGAGTCAGGAATCTTCACCAGTCAACTGAGTAAATTTTGGCCCAGCCTAACACCCTCTCTCCTCCTACTCTTTCTACAACCAGTCAACATATACATGAACTAAGAATATTCCTTCTCAATAAAGTTGGAGGAAAAAGGGGGGAAAAAACGTTCCTGTCAGTTCAAGTAATTAAGGCTCCTAATAGATTGTACACATTTTTTAGAAAGGGAATAACAAATTACCCTTTTATTCCTCTGCCCACTCTTCATGGGCCCTTCCTCCCTCCCTCCCTCCCTCCCCCTTTCTTTCTTTCTGTCAACTGTTTACTGAACTCCTACTGTGTGTCAGGCATACTTCCAGACTCTGGGGATCCAGTTAAGGACAGGAACAGAACCTTTCCCTTCATAGAGCATACTTCATAGCGAGAGGCATGCACAAGAACAAATGATATGTAATATATGAGGTGACAAATATCGAGGGTGTGGGGATGGAGACTAATAGTGAGAGGGGTTGTGGTTAGGGCAAGCCTTTCTCATAGGAGACTTCCATGAAGTGAGGGAGCAAACCACGCAAATATTTAGGGGAAGGACATCCCAGGAAGAGGGAACAGCAAGTGTAAAGTCCCTAACTTGGCATTGTGCAGTGTATGTTCACTGGAATATCAAGGAGACAACTGAGGCTGAGCAGGACTGGGAGAGACAGCATTGTAGGAAAGGAGTTCACAGAGGTAGAGACAGGGGACTAAATCATGTGTCTGAGTGTGCATGCACTGTTTGTCACTGAGTTAAATGGAATTTTAGGTCTTGGTTGTTAGTTATGGTGACATGCATTTAACTCTGCTGATGAGCAACATATATTTTAAAATCAAAAGCACTGTGATTAAATCATAAATATAGGTGCAGATTTTAGCTTGCATAGTATTTTAAATGTAAGATATTTGAATTAGAATTGAATTAGAAGAAACTGTAGGAATCATCAAGAAACATCATATTCCATAGATGAGTCAATCATGATTTAGAAAGAATATGTGTTCATAATAATATAGACAAAGCTTTAGCAGTCTGTGTCAAGCACTGTGATGAGTGCTGTATACATTTAATTCTCACAACAACCCTGTGAGGTAGGCATTATTATCCCCATTTTTAAGATGAGGACATCCAGGCTGAGAGAAGTAAGTAACTTAGACAAGATTACAGCCATGATTCAAAGGCAGAGGCAATCTTCCTCTTGACTGGCAGCAAGATTGCTTTAAACAGAAGCTCTTTGATGAGTAACATTTTACTTTTAGACACTAAAAAATGCCAGCATCCAGACTTCTTGAGTTTTGGAACAAAACCTTTTTTTTCCATTGCTTGACTCCAAAGTCTGGGCTTTTGACTGCTATACTCTATTGCTAAGTGCTAACGTGTTCCAAGCTGATAGTTGGAATAGTTGTGTCTTAAACCACAAACCAAACTGTTATATTCCCAGTGTGGTGTCCTTTTCAGATGCCACCCTACTCTTTGAACACCACCCTCCTACTCTGACCAGCAAGTCCTGGACCACTCTGGCAGGTGAAGGGGTGTTGAAACCTTTTCCTCTTAGTTGCTCCTGCTGCCACAGCCCTGACTTCAGATCACCGGGTCCTCTAACCGAACCAACCATAAATGATTCCTTGAATTTTGGTCAAGGTCAACTTCACCCTTTTCACTTGCCCTAAATTATTTTGGATGTTGGTCTAGGAATTTTCCAAATTAAACTACACTGAGATTAAGGAAAATAATTCTAACAATAATTTTTTCAAAGAGTTATTAACTAGGGGAGAAACTGGAGGAAAGACAGAAGACAGAGCACATTTAATGGTGCAGACCATACTGTTCTGCCAGAAATTCTTCCTTGTTTTTAATTCTTTTCTTTTCTCCAGAGACAACATTTTAAAGAACATTCAGAAGGAAGACATAAAAGACTAACAACACTGGAGAAGAGAAATATGTGTTATCTGAACAGAATAACCTGGACCATCATTTGCAAATGACATAATAATCATCAGAAATGCTGAAACCAAAGAATAGCAAGTTATAGCCTTCCACAGTTTTCTTTGAGTTTTTGTTGTGTCTCTGTTTTGTTTTCCTTGTGGGAGAAGACCATTATGCACACATCCCAAAGGATTTGGGATAGTTGGCTTGTTCTTTCTCTGTCCACACCTGGCTAAATACTTCTGTCACTATGCAGCTTGGGTAATACTTGAATTTATTGACCAACAGGGTGGGGGTATGTCAAAAGAATACACTCAGTCATTTTTCAGAAAGTCAAATGAGCAATTAGATTCTGAAGAGTTAGGGATTTTGAAAATTAGCAAATTGACTTAGCAATACCACATCTAGACATCTATACTCAGGAAGTAATGGAAAAAGTAAGCAAATTTGTAAATGTAAAATTGTTCATTGAAGAGTTGTTTATAATAGCAAAAAATAGGAAACAACTTAAATGTATAGGGGAATATATAAAGGAATTAAAATGTTTTAAATATAAATTATGAGAGTGATGTCAGCATTGTGGCAGAATAAGATGTCCTTCATTCTTGTCCTCCTGCCCCAACAATAATTTGGCATCCACCCATAAACAAAAGTGCCTTTGTGGGAGCTGAGGGATCCAGCACCAGCCAAAGAGGCTTGTTTCTCTCTAGTTCCAGCAAGGTACTGAATTGTGAGATGCACAACTGGGAGGCAAAAAGAGGCTGGGAGAAACAGACAGGACTCTTGGAGGGTATTAAAGGGATGCAGAGCCTACTAATGGTCACAGATTCCATCAAGAAGCCCTCCCATGAGCCACTGGGAATACCTCTATTGGGAACACCTCTTCCACAGATCCCACAGCTGGCCCGTGGGCACCTTCAGCACTCAGCATGCCTCACCCCCACACACCCCCAATCCTGTGGCTGGATCATTGTGTGCACATCCAACAGTGGTGATGACAGCAAGTTTTGGCAGATAGCTACTGAACATGTGCAGAAATCTGGCCCAAGTCTGTGGTCCAGGGAGATACAACAGATTTGAGCTTTAGTGCCAACTTTAGGGGGGAAAGGAAGGCTGTCAGTACCTGGCATGGTACATTTCAGGCTTGAGAACAGGCATATAAGCTTAAGTATTCTGCCACAGAGACAGTAAGAAGCTTTGAGGCAAGTGTATCCACAGAAGGCCTGAGAAAGCCTCAGATTCACTAACAGGGCTGAGAGAAGGTATTTTGCTCCCAAAGGCAGTAAAGAGTGGAGGGTGTGACTACAACTTTAAATGTGAAGATAGCAATGCAAAACTTCAAGGAACATGAATAAACTAAGGAAGTAAGACATCACCAAAGGATCACAATAGCCTTCCAGTACCAACCCTGAAGACATGGAGATCTGTGATTTACCCATTAGAGGATTCAAAATGGTTTTAACAAAACTCAATAAGCTATAAGAAAACACAGAAAGGAAATTCAATAAAACCAGGAAAACAATACATGAACAAAATAAGAAGCTTAACAAAGAGACAAAAATTATAAAAAAAAAAAACCAAACAGAAATTCCAGAGCTGAAGAATACAATGAAAGAATTGAAAAATGCAATAGGGAACATGTACATCAGAAAGGGTCAAGCAGAAGAAAGAATCTGAGATAGAAGGCAAGAATTTTGAAATCTTCCAGTCAGAGGAAAACAGCAACAAAAAAAGAATGAAGAAAGCCTATGTGATCTATGGGATATCATCAAAAGAACCACCATGTGAATTATTGTAGTTCCAGAAAAAGAAGAGAGGGAGAAGAGTGCAGAAAGATTATTTAAAGAAAGAGTAGCTGAGAACTTCCTGAATCTGGGGAGAGAATGGGGTATCCTAGTTCATGAAGCTCATAGATCACCAAACCAAATCAACTTAAAGAGATCCTTTCCAAGACACATAAAAATACAACTGTAAAAAAATAAAAAACAGAGAGATACTCTTAAAAGCAGCAAGAGAAAAGAAGCTTGTAACTTAAAGGCAACCCCTTATAAGCCCACTAGCAGATTTATCAGAAGAAACCTTACAAGTCAGAAGGGAGAGGCATGACATATTCAAAGAGCTAAAAGGAAAACAACTTCCAACACCAACCAAGAATTCTCTACCCAGCAAGGTTATCATTAAGAACTGAAGGAGAGATTAAGAGTTTCTGACAGAAGCAAAAGCTAAAGGAGTTCATCACCACTAAAGCAGCACTACAAGAAATGTTAAAGGGATTTCTTTAAGCTAAAAAGAAATGGCACTAATTAATAATAAGATAATAAGAAAACACACAAAAGTAAAAATCTCACTGGAAAGGTAAATATATAATAAAAATAAGTGGATCAATCACTTATAAAGCAAGCATGAGGTTTAAAAGACAAAAGTAGTAATGCCAACTAAAATTATAATAATTAGTTAAGAGATACATAAAATTAAAAAATGTAAAATTTGTCATCAATAGTATAAAAGGGAGGAGAGTAAAATCATAAAACTTTGGAATGTCTTCAAATTTAAGTTGCTCCCAACCTAAAAACAGACTGCTATTAACATAGGATGTTATATGTGAACCTCACAGTAACCACCAGAATAAAACTTATAGTAAATACACAAAAGAAAATGAGAAAGGAATCTAAACGTAACACCACCAAAATGCAAGGGAAGAGAGAAAGAGAAGGAGAAAGGAATAGAGAGAAACTATAAAACAGTCAGAAAATAATAAATAAGATGCCATTAATAAATCCTTACCTATCATTAATTACTTTAATGTAAATTGATTAAGTTCTCCAATCAAACAGCTTAGAGTGATTGGATGGATGAAAACCAGAATCCAACTATATACTGCCTGCCAGAGATCACTTCAGCTTTAAGAACACACAGACTCAGTGAAGGGATGGATAAATCACACAATAGGCCATAAAATAAATTTTAGGAAATTTAAGAATAAAATTATACTAAGTATCTTTTTCAATCACAATGGTATGAAATGAGAAATCAGTAACAGAAGGAAAGCTGGAAAATTCACAAATCTATGAAAATTAAGCAACACACTGTCAAACAACCATTGGATCAGAGAAGAGATCAAAAGAGAAATTTAAAAATATCTTAAGAAACAAAAATAGAAACACAACATATCAAAATTTATGGGACATCAAAAGCATTCTAAGAAGGAAGTTTTTGACAATAAATGCCTCATAAGAAACAAAAAAAGATCTCAAATAAACAACCTAACTTTACATCTCAAGGAACTAGAAAAACAAGAACTAAGCCCAAAATTAACAGAAAGAAGGTAACAACAAAGATCACAACAGATATAAATAAAATAAAGACCCCCCCAAAAAAATTAGAAAGGCTAAATAAAATGATGAATTGTTTTTTAAAGATATACAAAATCAGCAATTTAGTTAGGTTGATTAAGAATTAAGGAAAAAAGAGAGAAGACTCAAAAAATCAGAAATGAAAGAGGAGATATTACAACTGATAACACAGAAATCCAAAGGATCTTGAGACTACGATGAACAAATTATAAGCCAACAAATTGCACAACCTAAAAGAAATGGGTAAATTCCTAGAAAATTTATTCTACCAAGTCTGAATCATGAAGAAATAGAAAATTTGAACAAACTAATAATGAGTGGGGAGATTGAATCTGTAATAAAAAAACCTCTCAGCAAAGAAAAGCTCCCTCTCCCCTAAACCCAATGATTTCACTAGTGAATTCTATCAAACATTTAAAGAATTAACACCAATTCTTGTCAAACTCTTCCAAAGAACTGAAAAGGAGAGAAAACTTCCAAACTCATTTTAAGATGCCAGCATTACCCTGATACCAAAGCCAGATGAGAACACTGTAAGAAAAGAAAATCACAAGCCAATATCCCTGATGAGTAAAGATGCAAAAATTCTCAATAAAATACTAGCAAACTGAATTCAACAGCACATAAAAGGATCGTACACCATTATCATGTGGAATTTATCCCTGGAATGCAAAGATGGTTCAACATATGCAAGTCAATTAATGTGATATACATTAATAGAATGAAAGGTAAAAATAATATGATCATCTCAATAGATGCAGAAGAAACATCTAATACAATACAGCACACTTGCATGATAAAAACTCAACAAGTTTAGTATAGAAGAAACATCCCTCTACATAAAAAAGGCCACATATGACACAGTCATAACTAACAGCATACTCTATGGTGAAAGGTTGAAAGTTTTTTCTGTAAGATTGGGAACAAGACAAGGGTGCCCACTCTCACCATTTCTATTCAACACAGCACTGGAAATCCTAGCCAGAGCCATCAGGCAAGAAAAATAAATAAAAACCACACAAATCTGAAAAGAAGAAATAAAACTGTATTTGTTTGCAGATGGTATGATTTTATATATATAGAAAATCTGAAAGACTATCAAAAACTGTTAGAACTAATCAACTAATACATTAAAGTTGCAGGTTACAAAAATCAAAATATAAAATTAGTTGTGATTCTATAAACTAATAATAACCATCTGAAAATAAAGAAAACAGTCTCATTCACAATAGCATCAAAGCAAATAAAATACTTAGGAATAAATTTAACCAAGGAAGTGAAAGATCTGTAAACTGAAAACTGAAAGAAACTGAAGAAGACACACATAAATGGAAAGATATTCCATGCTCATGGATTGGAAGTATTAATACTGTTAAAATATCCACATGATACAAAGTTATCTGTAGATTCAATACAATCTCTATTAAAAGTCAAATAGAAAAACCATCCTAAAATTTGTATGAAAACACAAAAGACCCTGAAGAGCCAAAGCAATCCTGAGAAAGAACAAAGAGGGAAGAATCACACTTCCTGATTTCAAACTATACTAAAAAAACTATAGTAATCAAAACAGTGTGGTACTGACATAAAAACAGACACACAGACTAGTGGAACAGATTTGAAAGCCTAGAAATAAACAGTTTCATATACAGTCAACTAATATTTGACAAGAGAGCCAAGATTATTCAATAGGGAAAGGACAGTCTCTTCAATAAATGGTGCTGAGAAAACTGTCAAACCACATACAGAAGCATGAAACTGGACTCCTGCCATGCACTACTCACAAAAATTAACTTGAAATGGATTAAAGACTTAAATCTGAAACCATAAAACTAGAAGAAAACATAGGGGAAAATTTTCTTGACATTGATTTTGACAATAATTTTTTGGATATGACACCAAAAGTACAAGTAACAAAAGCAAAAATTAATAGGTGGTACTACATCAAACTATAAATCCTCTATACAGCAAAGGAAACCATTAACAAAATGAAAAGGAAACCTACAAAATTACTTTGTACTAATACACTTTCATATTACAAAGGTAATTTAGTGGAAGAATGTCTTTTGATATCTGAATCATCTGAAATAACACAAACAGAACTATACATTAAAACATACTCATTTGGATAACAAAAAAAGACAAGTTAAATAAGAAAAAAAAAATCTCCTTTCTTATAGGTGGACATTGAAATAGACCTAATTCAGTTTTCTTTTTAAAAGCTTCCAAAGACAAAAGCAGCTTAAAATTTAATTAAAATGAATAAAAGATTTGTTTATTAAACTACTCGTCTCCAGCACCATTTTCTGTTTTCTGTTGTTTTGATGCTTATTCTTCTTTGTCTGTTTCTTCTCTTGCTCTTTTTTACTGGAATAGGAGAAAATAACTGCAAATCATATATCTGATAAAGGGTTAATTTACAAAATATATAAGAATTCATACAACTCAACAGCAAAAACCAAAAAAATCTGATTAAAAAATGGGCACAGGAATTTTAGAGACTTTTTGCCAAGAAGACAGAAATAGCCAACAGATTGAGGAAAAGATGCTCAACACCACTAGTCATCAGGGAAATGCAAATCAAAACCAAACTGAAAAATCACCTCACATCTGATAAAATGGCTATCGTAAAAAAGACAAGAGATTACAAATAATGGCAGGGATGTAAAGAGAAAAGAAAAAGTGTATACTATGTAGGAATGTAAATTGGTGGAGCCACTATGGAAAATAGTATGGAGGCTCCCCCCCCCCCCCAAAAAAAAACCCCCTGAAAATAGAACAACCATATGATCCAGTAATACCAATTCTGGGTATATATCCAAAGGTGAAATCAGGTCATAAAGAGATATCTGCATTCCCATGTTCATTGCAGCATTAGTCACAATAACCAAGATACAGAAATAACCCATGTTTTCATCAATGAATGAATGGATAAAGAAGGTGTGATACACACACACTGAAATATTTACTCAGTCATAACAAAGAAGGAAATTCTGCCATTTGTAACAGCATAGATGGACCTTGAGAGCATTACGCTAAGTGAAATAATTCAGATAGAGAAAGTCGAATGCTGTATAATATCACTTATACGTGGAAATCAAAAAAGCCAAACTTACAGAAACAGAGTAGAATAATGGTTACTGGGTCTGGGAGATGAAGGAAATGGAGAGATTTTAATCAAACGGTATAAACTTTAAATTATAAGATGAGTAAGTTTTGGGAAGCTAATGTACAACATGGTGATTATAGTAAACACTATATTATATATTTGAAAGTTGCTAAGAGAATAAATATTAAATGTTCCCATCACAAAAAGGAAATGGTAATTATGTGAGGTAATAGAGGTGTTAATTAATGCTAGGTGGTAATCCTTTCACAATGTGTAAGTGTATCAAATTAACATGTTGTATACCTTAAATTTATATAATGTTACATGTTAATTAAATCTCAATAAAGCTGGAAAAAAATTATAGTTCATTCATTTAATGGAATATCATCTAGTCATGAAAAAACTATTTAAGATATGTATTTGTTTGGATGAAAAGATTTCATGGTACATTGTTAAGGTACAAAGCAGATTTTATGTGTATTTTATATTTACATATAGAGCAGTATGGAGCTCTTTGGGTAATTAGGGCAAAATTTTCTTCCTGATTATCTATACTTTTATTTTTCTACTGAAAACTCAAATTTAAAAGGTTTAATTATCATTAAACACAAACATTTAAAACCATCCCATGTGATTTCCTTATTTCCTTTTATTCAAGTAAGATACATTTGTATGTGCATGTATACATAGAAATAAAATACTGTTTTTGAGTAATGTTCTCTAGTGTCTTGGTATTTAAATTAAGGGAGAGGCTTTTTAAACTAAAAGTCAACTTATGACACTTCTCTGCTCAAAACCCTCCAAAGACTTCACATATTACTCTGAGTAAAAGCCACATGGCATTAAAAGGGCCCACAAGGTCCAACCTGAGGCAACCCTCTCTGTCTGACTTTGTCTCTGGGTACTCTCCCCTAGCTCACTCCACTCCGGCCACACTTGACCTCCTTGCTGTGCCTAGAACTCTCCAACTTTGTTCCTTCCTTAGGGCTTTTACACTTGCCGAGCCTTTTGCTGAAATGTTGTTGCTCCAGATTCTGCATGCTAACACCGTCTCTTTCACATCTTTGCTTAAATATCTTCTCAAAGAGGCCTAAACTGACCTCTGTATTTAAAACTGCAGCCTACCCCATTCTTCCTAGCATTCCTGATCCTCTTTGCTCTGGTCTAGTTTTTTCTATTGAGCAATAAGGTATTACTTAAGTGGAGGATGCAATGGTGATCACTGTGTTTAAAGTACACCAAATTCTATATATTGTTTGGTTGACAGTATATATTGCTTAACTTCAAATTCTGTCAGATTAAATATGTATTTTAAGTTTCTGGAGAGGCAGAGGAAAAGTAGAAATAGAGTATATAAATTCCCAGATATTAGAGGAGAATAAAGGAAAGAAGGCAATTAATCCAAAAAGGAAAGCATCAGTTAATCCAAAAGAACACAAGCGGGGAAAAAGGAACATAGAAAAAGAAGGATAAAATAAAAGCACAAAACAAGAAATAACTCCAAATATATATGTTTTCAATAATTACATGTGTGTTTGCAATAAAAATAAATTAGCTAAATGCTCCAGTTAAAAGCAAACACTGTCAGACTGGATAACACACACACACACACACACACACACACACACATGCACAGACACTGAGAGCGAAAGGATACCAAAGACTGAAAGTAAAAGGGTAGGAAAAGATAAGGAAATGTGTATGAAATGAAAGTTGGTGTAGCATATTAATACTGGACAAAATAGACTTTATGTTTAAACAGTAAAAAAAGATTAGGACACAAATAATTTATCATCCCAAGCTTAAATATACCTAATAATATAACTTTGAGTATATGAAGCAAAAATTAATAGAACTGAAAATATAAACTTATATACTATATTTACCATGTATCTACCGCTTATCAAATTGGTAAATATCACTTATTACCATGGGAAATTTTAGTAGTGCTCTCAGTAATTTATAGATTAAGCGAACAAAAAATTCCAGTTAAGATATATAATACTTAATAACACAATTAAAAATCTAAATCTAATGGATATATTCAGAAAATGTAACTCTACAACTGGTGTATATACATTCTTCTCAAGCTCATGAATCTTCTCAGCTCATAAAAATTGACTATATTCTGGGTCACAGAGTAAGAACTCAAGAAATCAGTATCATATAGATCATGTTCTTTGACCTTAAGTCAATTACATTAGAAATCAATAAGGCAATGAAATAATAAGATAACTAAATAAACCCCTTACACTTGGAAATTTAAAAAATATTCTAATGTTCATTGGTAAAAAAAGAAATCATATTAGAAATGAGAAAAGTTTGGTCTAGAATAAGAGAGAACATGGGGAAACTTATAGCCTTAAATACTTATGCTATCAAAGAAGAGATTTAAAAATTTTGACCTCTTCAGGTCACTTTGGAAATTGGAAAAAGTACAGGAGAATAAACATAAATAAAGTCATAGGAGGGAAACAATAAAGATAAGAGGGAAATTAACAAAGTTAAAAATAAGGTACAATAAAGAAAATGAAGAAGTCAAAAATTGACTCTGAAATACTAGTAAAATTATAAAAAAGACTTATAGCAAAAAGAGAAAGGTCACAAGTAAAATAACGAATGAAAAGAGGATCAAATACAGCAGAGATTAAAAAGGTAAGAAAAAGTTACAAACAACTTCATGCTGATAAATCTAAAAATGAACTGGATGAATTCCCAGAAAAATGTTTACCCTAAATGACTTAAGTAGTATTAGAAACATGAATCTATAACCAGTTAAAAAAAAAAAAAATTGAATCAGTAGTTATATATCTTTCCACAAAGAAAGTACCAGGCCAGAGAGGTTTTGTTTTTGTTTTTGTTTTTGTTTTGTTTTTTTCTTTTTGGAGATCTAGCAAAAGGCAGGCATAATTTTAGTCTTAAAAAAGTTATTTTATATATGATAGTATATATAAAATTTTACAATGATAGTACAATTTTGATGTCAAAAACCAAAGAGTAGGGAAAAGGAAAACTGCAGACCAGTTTTACTCATTAAACAGGGTTATAAAAATTCTAAACAGATTCTTACAAATCCAGTAGTGTATAAAAAGTATAATAATACATAGATTATTCAGTGTTATGTTTAATGATCTTTCACCATATTACAGATTACAATATTAATCCATAAAGAAAAAGACTGATTATAATTCTTGTATTAAAATTAAGATATGCTTAACAAAAGACATCTTAAAGTTAAACAAGAGATTCAACTTGAAAGAAGAAATCTGCAACATACATACTGACAAAGAAATGTTGCCTAAAATATACTAATTCCTTTTAAAAGATGGATAAAGGGCAAGTCATCCAATAGGAGAATGAGTCAGTGACATGACAAGGTATCCAGAAGAAGAAACAGAAACAACCAAAACTATAAAAAGATGCTCAACTCCAAGTAATCACAGAAATGCAAACAGAACCACAATGAAGTACAATGGAGTGCTGTTTTATGTATTATAGTGGCAAAAATAAAATATATAATGCCAAGGGTTGCTGAGGATGTACATAAAGCAGAGACTCTTATACACTGATTACTGAAATATAAATGGGTACAAAATCTTGGAAGATAATTTGAAATTATCTAGTAATGTTGAAGATGTGTAAATCTACAAGATGGCAATTAGACTTCTACCTAAACACCTTGGAGAAACTCTTGCACTTGTAGACCAAGAGACATGGACAAGAATTGTCACAGCTGCATTATTTACGATAGCCCCAAGCTGGAAGCAATGTGAAGTTTCAATGGCAGACGACTATAGAAACTGTGGCATTCATATTGTGGAACACTACAGAACAGTGGAAAATGAATGACATACAGCCACTCACATCGACACACAGAAACACAAAGTGAAAGAACAAGTTATAGAGGACTAGGTGCAGTATGAATCTGTGTAAAAATATAAAAATCAGGCAAAATTAAACAATATACTTTTAGAGTAATAAAGATATGTGGTGAAATATGAAGAAAAGTAAGATAATGATAAACATAGTTCAAGGTTGAGGAGAGAGATGAGATGGGGGCAGGGTTGCCAGGTGCACAACTCCAGGGGGCACCCTTCCCACTTTATTCTATGTGAATGATGATCTCTGGAGTTGTGAAACTCAATGGTCCTTGGGGAGGAGAATACAGAAGCTTCAAGATTAATGATAAGGCTCAGGTTCTTAAGCTGGGTGGTTGATTATAATATATATCCTATTGTGTGTAAAAGAAAATTAATAACATAGAAAAAGAGGTGTAAGAAACCAGCAGATAGAAAATGTGTTCTTGTTCCAGCTTCACGTCTAACATAAAACGATGTCATCTTTGGCAAGCCACTTAGCCTCACTGAGCCCCAATTTTCTCATTTTAATAAATGGTTATAACAAATCCAGGCCTACCTATTTTATAGGATTGTGTGAGGATCAAGTGTACTTGAAAGCATTTAATATGTTATTAATAAAATGAAATATTCACATGCAACAAAATTTTTCTACATATGAACTCAAAAGGTTTATCTCTTCAAACTAATATTCAAAATCTACATGATGAAAGGTGAGAATGTTCAATTTAACCACACAACTCTTCTGCCAGTTGAAATGCTCTGTATAATTATTAGCCAAAGACTGTCTATAGCCATAGCAGCCATGGTATAGCTAGTCTTGGAAGGAATACTGGCTTCGGAAATGGAAAACTTGGTTTTGAATCCTGGCTTTGTCATTTGCTAACTCTCAGATGCTGGCAATTCACTTTCCACTTCTGCCTGCAGGTTCCTTTATCTGTAAAATGGTGGTTTTGTTGGCATTGTGCTAAAGAGGGAATTGCACTATTTTCTTAAGAGACAGCAGGATTCTCCTTCATTCTTTGTTTATCCAAGTTGGCTGCATGGGCAGCAGGAACAACAGTTTCCTGGCCCAGGTCATTCAAACCAGTGATGGCTTTTCATTGTGGTGAACAACACAACTGATTGCTTTCTTCTGGATTGGTTTCTTTCTCTTTCTTTTGTGAATAGGCTGCAGACACCCACCTATTCTGTCTTTAATTTTTGACTTGCTTGTGGATCATTTGTGAGGTAGCAAACACAGGCTTCTCTTAAGAGAAGATGCCACTTTTTCTTTTGCCCTTCTGTTCCTCGTGCTCCCCACTTGGCAACATACAGTCCAACCAAGGTGATTCTAATTCTTTTGATTGTAATCATATAACATAATGCTGCATAATGCAGCAACCAGGGCTGGACAAAGTGAGACCTGGGATCCTTGACCCAACTTCGTGAGAGCTCTTTTGGGTTAAGAGTTAGTATCAGTGGATTGAATTATTTTGATGACTAAAATGTAGAGATAATTTTTTAAAATTAAGCTTCTTATTTTGAAATAATTGAAGATGCAGATGCAGTTGTAAGAAATAATACAGAGAGATGCTATGTATCCTTTGCCCAGTTTTCCCTAATGGCAACATCTTGCAAAACTATAGTATAGTATTACAAGTAATCCACAGACCTATTCCAATTTACTTTCACTTGCATGTACCTGTTTATATTTGAATTTATGTACGTAATTTACTATCACATATGTAGGTTTGTGTATCCATACTAAAGATAAAAATTTTTAAAAATAGTTCTGTTAACTCAAGGATCCCTTGTGTTGCCTTGTTAGAACATCTACCTCCCCCATTCCAAATCTTTGACAACCACAAAATCTGTTCTCCATTTCTAAAATGTTGTTGTTTTAAGAATGTTATATAAACTGGATCATACAGTATATAATCTTTGAGGATTAACTTTTTTTTTCTCAGCATAATTCCTTGGAGATTCATCCATTGCTGTGTGTGCTAATAGTTCATTCCTTTTTATTGCTGAGTAGTATTTCACAGTATGAATGTTTAAACATTCATCTGTTGAAAGACATCTGGGTGGTTTTCAGTTTTGGGCTTTTACGAGCAAAGCTGCTATAAATATCCATGTACAAATTTTTCTATGAACATATGTTTTCATTTCTCCCTGATAAATGCCCAAGAGTACACACTATGTCACATAGTTGCATGTCTAGTTTTTAAAGAAACTGCTAAACTGTTTTCCAGAGTGTCTGTACCATTTTACATTCCTTCCAAAAATGTAGGAATGATACAGTTTCTATGAGTCCTTGTCAGCATTTAGTTTTGTCACTATTTTTTTGTTTCTGCCATCCTGATAGTTGTGTAGACTATCTTATTGGTATAATTTGCATTTCCCTAATGCTTAATGATGTGGAACATCTTCTCATGTGCTTATCCATCTGCATATCTCCTTTAGTGAAATGTATTTTCATGTCTTTTGCCCATTTTCTAATTGTATTTTTTATACCATTGAGTTTTGAGAGTTTTTCATACAGTCTAGATACACGTCCTTCTTCAGATACATGGTTTGCAGATACGTTCTCCCAGCCTGTTGCTTGTCCTTTCATCCTTTTCACATGGTCTGTAGCTATTTATCAATTTAATCTTTCATGGATTGTGCTTTTGGTGTCAAGTGTAAAAACTCCTTGACTCACCCTAGATCATAAAGATTTTCTCCTACATTTTTATTTTCTAGAGTTTTATAGTTTTAGGTTTTACATTTAAGTGTATGATCCATTTTGCTTTAATTTTTGTGGACATTGTGCGTTTGGGTTTAAGTTCACTTTTGTGCATACGGATGTCCAATTGCTTCAGCACTGTTTGCTTAAAACACCATCTTTTCTTCCATTGAATTAATTTTGCACCTTTGTCAAAATCAGCTCTGCATATTTGTGTGGGTTTATTTCTGGCTTCTCTCCTCTCTCGCATAGATTTATGATCCTATCTCTCTGCCAATACCACACTGTCTTGATTACCATAGTTATACAGTAAACTTTAACATTGGGTACAACGATTCCTCCCACTTTATTACTGTTTTTCAAGATGCTTAGCTGGTCTAGGCTCTGTGCCTTTCCATATAAATTTTAGAACAAGCTTGTCTGTGTGTATAAAAAACCTTGGTGGGATTTCAATAGGATTTGCATTACATCCATAAATCAATTTGGGGAGAACTGACATCTCTGCTATGTTGAGTCTTCTAATACATGGACACAGCATACCCTCCACTTATTTATGTCTTTGATTTCTTAGAGATAATTTTATTAACCATGCTACATTAATTCTAATATTCAGAGAACCTCACACTGCTTATAGTTAAAATATGAAAGCACATCTTTTGGGCAACCTCATAATATTTTGGGATATGTATGTGACTGTAAACATATCCTTTGGACCATGGAGTTGATAATAGCAGTTTGCAAGCCACTTTCCATGTTTATATCAGATGGATACATAGTAATGGCCATCCATAGCAGTTTAGGACAGTTTTACACTAGTAGAAATATAACGTAACACTTATATTTTATTTCTATTTTCATTTACTCTTTTGATTATTGATTGATTGGTTTTATGGATCAAGAGTCAAGAGTGAACGTCTGAAAGAATACGCTGTAGGCGCTGTGGCAGTGGTCCTGTGCTTCCTGCCACAAGTGCTTTCCATAGACAGAGCTCTCATCCTGTATCTGCCAGGTTGCTTCTTTATATCCCCAAAGAGACCGTAAACCACAAGAAGATACCAATACATTTCTAGTCCCTAGTACAGAATTGGCACATAGTAGATGTTCATTATATATTTCTAAAATATCTAGCAAGTCACACTATTTTGGGATTTTCACTCACTTGGTTCTTTTTCTCCCTTAGTGTTAGATTTGGCTTTGTTGAGTTCTCTTGTGCTAGTTGAAACCATCTCTATTCCTTACTTCCTAGAATATTACTTACTTTTGGTTTATTCCTTACTTTTTGACCCTTTCTTTTACTAGCCTTTTATTGTGAGTATTTTTTTTTTAAACTCTATTCTTGGGGCCACTGGATTTTTCTCGTTCATACTGTAGGGAATATCTCTCATCAGTTTGCTAGGTATATTTACCTTTTAAGAACTGTGCTTTTCCCATGCCAAAGGATTACAGTGATGACTTCTAATCTGTTTACATATGAATCAGATTAAGAAAACCCATCTTTTTGTGTATAGTGATTGGCCCAGGTATGGACACATTGTCAGAACAGGACCAATCAGAGTTCATCTGGTATTTTCATATGGATGCTGGGGGAGGGAGGGCCACTTTTTAAAATCTGGGATCGTAACTGAGATTCAATCATTTAACAAATCCTTATTGAGTGCCTACTCTGTGCCAAGTACTGTGTGGACTCTGAATGCCATAAACCAACAGCTGTCCTCAGCCATGGCTGCTGCCTACCTGGGAAAGAAGTTAACGCTAGGAAAAGCAGCTGGAAGGGACAGAAAAGGAGAGCAACATTCTGATTTTTTGAGCATCTGAATCCAGGTGTAGCTGATGCTTATGTTGGACTTTCAGTTAATAAGGAGGCACACAGTTAAAAATTTCACTTAAGTGTTATCACTGAGTAAAACATAGACCAAAATCTGCATCATTTCACAATCTGAACCTTCATTTTAGTCTGCTAGTAGTTAATTTTATTTCTGGATGTCTACTGTATACTGCCACTTGAATATGCCAGTGATCTCTGAAATAAAATACATCCATAAGCAAATTCATTATCACAGTTTACCAGAATATAAGCTCCATGAGGACAGGGACTTGTCTTGCCCATTCTTACGTCTCAGTGCCTGTCAGAGTGCTGGCCACATGATAGGTGCAAGTAATTAAATCCAGATCTCTCAAAACTCTCAGATTATGATACATTTCCATTCATCTTTAGTGAGTGCTTTCCTTTACCTCGGTAGTTCTCAAGGATGTTGGAATGTGGTGGTCTGGGGAGTGAGTTTATCAGAATCAGTCAGGGAACTTTGTCAGTTGAGAACTACTGCTTATTAGCGTTACATATGACATTTAAAAAAATTAAATAAACTCAAGCTTTGCATGAAAAAACCCACAACCACGTGAAACCCTTTATGTAATGTGAAGCCTCTTACAAACCTACTTTTTCAGCTTTGTAAATATTTTAGTTATCTTTTGCCATTATCTTAAGCCATCCCAAAGCTCAGTGGGTGGGAACAATGACTCTTATTATATCTTATGACTTTGAGATTTACTTAGGGCTTGGCTAGGTGATTCTTCTTTTATACATGGTGTTCATGTTGGTCACTTGGTGATATTCAACTGCTTCCTGAGCTGGTCTGACATGTCTGTCCACATGATGCACAGAACAGGTCATTTTAGTATTCTCTTATTTTCAGTAATATCATGAAATCAAAGTGATAATAAAGTCCACAAAAGAAAGAGACAATGAAAACTTCTTTTCTTGAATTTTGTATAAATAATCATACCAGTTTTTCCAAAAAGAATATAAAATAGATACTACAGTACAAAAACAGGGAAAAAGCACAACTATTTATTCAATAGCTTTTCAGTCTAATTTACCTAGCTTGAACTTTTGGGTATAGTCTTATATAATAATATTTTAAGTAAATAATTGTCCAATAATTAATAAATGAATTTTACAAAAGCTTAGAAGTTTGAAAATGATATAATTTAGGCGATTACTAAATTGTACTATTGATAAAACACCTTATTTTCTTGATTTGTTCTTTAGGTTTAAAATAATTAACAATTAACATAAAAGAACAGATTTTACATAGAGATACTATTTAAATTCAGCCAATGTTTCATGTATGGACTAAAATTTGCATTTACCAAACATTAACAATATTACACTTTGCAATTTGCACTTGTTTCCCAGTTTCAGAATTTTTTGAATAAAAATAAAACTCCAAACGGTCAGATAGAATGATGGAACTGAAGGAATGTAAATTCTGTTTCTTTGTTTTTGCAACTACTGTGCTATCATTCAATGTTTATTCGAGTCTATCTTCTAAATGCAGAAATATGTAGTCCCCAAGGGATTGGAGAACACACAACTCTACAAAACCCACAAAGAGAGTGTTAAAAAAAAAATATATGTTACTGCCCCCAGTTCCCTGCAGAGATCTCCTAAAACCCTTATAAATTCCTAAGTGATAACACAAGGAGCACCAGTTGTCTTAAAGTTTGGTCTTCGATTCATCTCTGACCACAGGGTCCTAAAATCCCTGTAATATGCCAAGTAATAAGAGCACTAGGAGCAACTCCTGTTTTAATGAGGCAATTCTGGGTGGGCTCCTGGGTGGCTCCTAGATGGGGGTTAGTCACCAGAGAGAGCAAGCCATGATTAGAGGTTTAGAATTTTTCCCTCCATCCATATGAGAGGGAAGAGGGGCTAGAATGGAGTTAATAACGGATCATGCCTATGTTAGGAAGCCTTCATAAAATCCCAGTAGTAGAAGGTTTGGGAGCTTCAACATTGGTGAACACATCTGCACCAGGAGAGTGACGCACCCAACTCCACAGGGACAGAAGCTCCTGTGCTTGGGACCCTCCTAGATCTGCCTTATCCAACTCTTCATCCTGGCTGTTCATTTGTATCCTTTATCAAATCCTTTAATAGAATGGTAAATGTAAGCAAGCATCTCCCTGAGTTCTGTGAGACACTCTAGCAAATTAGTTGAACCCAATGAGGGGGTAACTGGGACCTCTGATCTATAGCTGGCTAGTTGGAAGCTTGGTGATAATGTGGGCTTGTGACTGGCATCTGAAGTGTGTGTGTATGTCTGTTGGGGGAGCAGTCTTGTAGGACTGAACCCCTAATACATGGGATCTGATGTTATTTCTGGGTGGATAGTGTCAGAATTAAGTTGTAAAACACCCAGCTGGTATGGAGAATTTCTTGTTGTGGGGAAAAACCTCTACACATTTGCTGACCAGAAGTGTCAGAAGTGAAGTATTCTGGAAAGTAGTCGAGAGGATACACAAGGAAGAAACACACGCTAAGGAAGAACTGGGTTTTTCCCTACACAGGTGAAGAACTGACGTTTTCCCCTTTTTAGAGAGCTTGAAATAAACATGTTTTGCTGAGCCTAGATGTGTTGGAGGTTGACTGTATAACTAGGAGTTCTCCGCATTAACGTTCATGCAGAATACAATGTTTATTAAAGGATAAGTAGCATAAATAGGCTAATTTGAAGTTTACATGTATATTATTAAAACTAAACAGTAACTGTAGCAATTTAGAAATTAGGCCAACAGAAAATTTTTTCAAGTGTTTAAGTTTTGTAACTGTATCTTTTAGAAGTGGTAGCTCATGTTAATAATTAAAAGCAGATCAACTTTTTGTTTATTTTATTATTGTTTTAAAATTCTGTACATGTAATGTACCCCTTTTATTGTCTGCACCTGGGACAGATTTGTACACTATAGGTTTGGAGGGTCCAAAATGGCTGGGGACTTCTCAGTGATGGCTGGTAAGTTGTGCTCAGCTGACAGTGTCAATCGGAGTAACTCTCCAGCATGGCAGCCTCGGGCTAGTCAGACTTCTTACATGGTAGCACAGGATTTCCAGAGAAGAGCATCCTAAAAGACTCAGGCAGAACTGCAAGACTTCTTAGACTTAGCACTGGATCACAATACTACTTCCCATGTATTCTATTGATTAAGCAAGTCACTAAGGCCAGTCCAGGTTCAAGGGAGAGGGAAATGAGCCTCCACATCTTAGGAGGAGTAGCAAAACATTTGCAGCCATCTTTAATCTTCCAGAGCCAATGCTATTTTTATTTAGGGGACATACCTCCTCTGTCATTGCATTAGGTTTTGCTCCTCTCTTCTTCTTTACCTCTTATTCAACAAGTAGCCAGTCTGCTGGTTCTTCCTCTGTCAGTCTCTTAGAACTTATGAATTAATTGTTGTGACTTCTGGATTTCTGATTTTATTGCTTTCTCATTTTAATTTAACTTATTCCTCAAAGGCCCATTTGAGCAGCACAACACAGTATAGGTGCACATGCTCTGATGCTGACTAGGTTCAAACGATAGGTATTTAACATCTCTGTGCTCCAGTTTCTCCATCTGTACACTGGGGATAATGGTAATAGTAACTACCTATCCAACTGAGTGACATTTAAATGGCTTCATACATAAAGCCCTTAGAACAGTGTCTCTCACATGGCATATGCTGAACAAATGATAACTATTATTATTGCCGTATGTCTTGATTTGTGTTCACTCAGCAGCAGACCCTGAAACAAAGATCTGAGTGCAATTAGTTTATTTGAGAGGTAATCCAAGTAAACATCAGTAAGGAAGTGAAGATGTGAAATATGGATGGGAAGGCAGCCAATAAAGGCAAGTTACCACTTTGGAAAACTAGAGCTTCATCCCACTGGAGAGCACTGAGAGCTAACGTAGAACATACATTTCACAGTGCTCTCATCCCAAAGGGCAAAAGAACTGGGTATTTATGCATCAATTGTCATTCATCATTGGAGAGAGACTTCTTCCAGGGGCTGTTAATTCCCTGCACTTCCCTTCTGCTGTATGAGAAAGACCTCAGGCAAAGATTTGCAGGTGGTTGCAGCTGGAGGTCAGGTCATGGGCACACTGCGATAGAACCTGACTGAGGATTTGGGAAGAAAGGGCGCTAATGGATTGCACTACTCCATAGTATTCATCTGCCCAGGATTTTAAATTGGGTTCCTGTATGTGTTGACCACTCTGAAAATTGGACAAATGTAGCTTAGATAGAGATTGGAAATAGTTTCTGTCAATTTGAAGAGAGAAGGTAGCAGAGGAAGTCAGAAGTAAGAGATGAGAGTGTGACAGTGCCAAGAATAATTAGCTCACATGTCCACATGGATATCTTTATTGGATATTCAACACCTCTCATCTAGTGGGCTTTCTATATTTAGCCACTTTATTTCTTAATGTTTTCCTTTATTATTCCTTCAGTTTGCAAGGCATACCTGAATCTTGATTATTCCCACTGTAAATGTAAAATGACAATATCATACATGTAGCAAAGTAGGAGGAGAATCACTCCTTATCAGCTCAGTACAGATTCATGGCTGTAAACATAGTTTATAAGCTACTCATAGCACAAATTTCGCTCAAACTCATATTCAATATTCATAAGAACTGAGGAAGTTATTGTAACCTACAGACTACTACCTCATAATCTGGTGAGGGTTTGTAAAAAAGTCATTCAAGACTACTACTGATCAGTTACCCTACAATTAGACCTTCCATTCAGTTATTCAGGGGTCTTCTGAAAGCCACACAACAAAGATAGTGTTAAATTAATTAAAAAAGGAGGCCATTAGACTGAGGTGGCTTTAATGGTGTGGCAGCCTATATAAACAAATAAAAATCTAAGCCTGTAAATGCCTTAAGATTATGAAATTGAAACCTAAAGAAAACCAATCACAAATAGCCAAATAGGCTTTAAGCTATAGCAAATCAATACTTTCCTTACTTTGCCTCTGCCTTTTCTTTGTAGAAGTATCTCCCCAGAGCTCCTGTTGATGGAATGCTCCTAACCACTTCTGGTTTGGTGCTGCCTGATTTGATTCGATTTTTGCTCAAAGAAACATTTTTAATACACCTCAGTTTATCTTTTAACAGTAAAAAGAACAGTTAGGAAAAATTCTTGAGGGAAGGGCATTGTGTTTGGCTTGTATCTCTGGCTTGTATCACTCTGGGTTGATCTTGGATCTAACTGGGACCTGGGGAAAAAAAGGATTTAGTGCTGGGCTGGTTTTCATAGAGGGAGGCTACCATCTCCTACTGGAGTTATTTGCACTGAGCCACACTAAGAATGTTTTTGAAGTGGTATGCTGATTAAAAAAGATCAAAACCAGAATAAATCATAGGAGTAAAGCAATGCAAATCACTTCTGTTTATTTAGGCAGAGTGTTACCACTGTGCTGGCAGAAATTTTATTTTTTCAGTTTGGAAGCCATCCCTTGAAATCAGAGCTAGTCTCATCAGATGTTCAATCAGCAAGTATTTAGTGAGTGCTCAAGGAATATACCACTTAACATAGTGAGTGTGTAGGAAAAAAACCCCCAAATTCTGGCCTTGAGGAATTACAGTTTTGAAGGTCAAACTAATGTGTAATCAAAAAAAAATGTAGACTTATAAATGCAATAATTACTGCTATGTATTTAGGGTGAGGGATAGATGAGAACAGAACTGCTTGGTTGTAGAAAGTGTAGAAGTTAAGTGGAGAGAGTTGCAAAGACATATGTCCCTGACCCAATCTCTTCTTCCCTGATTTTTCTCAATTAGGCTCTAAAAGACGCTATAATTATCAGCCACAATGGAATATTATTCAGCCAGAAAAAGAAGGAAATCTTGCCATTTGCAACAACATGGATGAAACTGGAGGGTATTATGCTAAGTGAAATAAATCCTACAAAGACAAAATACTGTATGATTTCACTTACATGTGGAGTCTAAAAAACAAAACAAATAAACATAACAAAACAGAAACAGACTCAGTCCTCTCAACTATAATTGGGTGTGTTTTCAAGTACTTTTATATTTTCAAGTGTTTGAAACAGTCCTGGCACACAAAGGCTGGATCGGCACATTACAGGTGAAGGAATGACTGTATAGTATTACAGAATATGGATGTACCATAATATAGTTAATCAGTTTATAACATATTTAATCATAGTGAGGGATTTAATCATAGTGAAGGATATAACATATTTAATTATTTCTATATTAACAAATGCTTAAGGAGGGGCGGGTAGGGTATAGCCCAAGTGGTAGAGCACATGCTTAGCACGCACGAGGTCCTGGGTTCAATCCCCAGTACCTCCACTGGAAAATCAAAGAAATAGATAAACCTAATTACCTACCCCCTGCCAAAAAAAAATTAACAAATGCTTCATATTAGACTTTAAAAGCCTGGTGAAGAATATGGCATTTTTCTTGCCATTGCATATTCATTGATCCACGTGTTTTGGAAACAATGAGAGCACAGACTGATTACTCCAGGATTTTCTTGAACTAGACAAGAAACAAAGTAGTCATTATAGATTAATAAAAGGCATACTATTTATTTATAAATCAACAGTGCCAAGTAGTACCAAATATAATGAATTAGAATCACCAAGAGAAGCAAATTTTAAAAAGTAACATCTTACTGTGAATGAATAAAGATGTATATGCTTATTTAATTTTTTTGATTCATAGTTTCAGTAGTCATTGTCATTAAGTTCTTGGCATGAACTTACTTGTTATCTTTTCGAGTGATAACACAGACAGAAGGGTATCAGTTAGGATTTTTCAATCTTGTTAGGATTATTTTGACTTAGCAAGGATAAAAAATATTCACAGGACAAGTTCCAAACTGTCAAAACTCATAAAAAAGAGTGTGGCAATAGCTATTAAACTAAATTATCTATATATTTAAAATTTTGATGCCTCTGCTTTGGGAATTCTGTCTTAGAAATAGGTACATCACTATGAAAGAACATATATACAAAGATATTAAAATAGCATTATTAGTAGTGGCCAGAATGTTGAGGAAGAAACCTGTATGTCCATCAGCAGGGAGAATGTTGGCTTATTTGTAGAACATTTATATTATGAGTTGATAATACATTTATTAAAAAGTGAACTGAATCTCCAGAGGGATATCCATGATCTATTATGTTTAGGAAACATTTTCCAAATCTTGTAAATAAGGCAAAAAAGATGATTACATGATCTTAATATCCTGCTATAGCATTTTCTAACAAGCCAGTGTGAGGGTCATCGAGCTCTCTCTCAAGGAAGAGAGACTTAGCCTGATAATGTTTAGAACTTTTTAGGGCCCAGCCATTTTACAGCTCAGTGAAAGTTAAAGGTTAACTTGTAGAAATCTAGTAAGGTATGATTTTTTTTTCCTGTATAGTAAAGGAGATAACTCCAAAGGTTATGATTATATTTCCCTGTAGGGCAATGTCCAATTTTACATTTAATCTAGCAGTTTTACTTATGGCATTTCTTTTTTTGGTTTATATAAGCCTAAGTTTCTCCTATCCAAATTGAATCAATATTGTCATTCTGCTTATTTTCTCATTAATAAGTCAAATGAAATCTTGACATGTGCCCATTACTATTTGTGTGGGACTTTGTTTTAACCAACTTAAGAATTCGGTTTTAGCGACTGTTAAACGAGAAAAGTAAGTTGAAGAGTAATGTGTATATTTACATAATGATACAAAAATCTCTATTTGTATCTTTGTGTGTCTTTATATATTTGTATAAGTGTGGATGCAGGTGTGGAAAAATACACACTAGGGTGCTTACATTACTTCTGCTACCTCAAGGGAGTGGAGTGTGAGGAAAATTATATATATATATATATGATTTATTTTGTGACTTGATTCTTCATTTAATAGTTAAACATTTTAATTAAAAATTGAAGGGGAAAACCTTTTTAAAAGATTCTGCAACAAGTTATTATCCACTGTTCATTTCCATAGTACATATGATGATATACTCATGACAAAAAGTTTATATTTTCAAATGAAAGATAATTTCACAAAATTGAGTTTCTATTGTACTAGCCACATCCACCATGCTTGTATGATTTGCAAAATTATTATTATTATTTTTAACCTTTTTTATTGAGTTATAGCCATTTTACAATGTGTCAAATTCCAGCATAGAGCACAATTTTTCAGTTATACATGAACATACATATATTCATTGTTACATTCTCTTTTGCTGTGAGCTACCACAAGATCTTGTCTATATCTCCCTGTGCTATACAGTATAATCTTGCTTGTCTATTCTACATTTTGAAATCCCAGTCTGTCCCTTCTGACCCCCTGCCCCCTTGGCAACCACAAGTTTGTATTCTATGTCTATGAGTCTGTTTCTGTTTTGTATTTATGTTCTTTTTTTTTTATTACACATATGAGTGATCTCATATGGTATTTTTCTCTTTTTGGCTTACTTCACTTAGAATGACATTCTCCAGGAACATCCATGTTGCTGCAAATGGCATTATGTTGTCAGTTTTTATGGCTGAATAGTATTCCATTGAGTAAATATACCACATCTTCTGTATCCAGTCATCTGTTGATGAGACATTTAGGCTGTTTCCATGTCTTGGCTATTGTAAATAGTGCTGCTATGAACATTGGGGTGCAGGTGTCTTTTTGAAGTAGGGTTCCTTCTGGATATATGCCCAGGAGAGGGATGACTGGGTCATATGATAAGTCTATTCCTAGTCTTTTGAGGAATCTCCATGCTGTTTTCCACAGTGGCTGCACCAAACTGCATTCACACCAGCAGTGTAGGAGGGTTCCCTTTTCTCCACAGCCTGTTCAGCATTTCTCATTTGTGGATTTTTGAATGATGGCCATTCTGACTGGTGTGAGGTGATATCTCATTGTAGTTTTGACTTTCATTTCTTTGATAATTAGTGATATTGAGCATTTTTTCATGTGCCTATTGATCATTTGTATTTCTTCCTTGGAGAATTGCTTGTTTAGGTCTTCTGCCCATTTTTGGATTGGGTTGTTTGTTTTTCTCTTATTAAGTCATTGATTGGCAAAATTAGTTTGAAATTTATTAACATGCTTTTCTCTTCTGCCTTTCTGAATACGTAACCTTAGCTCTGGCTGGTCCAGGAATCCCATTTTGGGTGGGGACAGAAAGAAGGTGAAGAAATTTAGCTCCTGGATTCAAATTTTCTCCAAGACCATAGTTTTGCAAGCCAGGCTATTAGACAAGAAAGGGTTTTCTAAAATCCTGTATTCTTCGCCTTTAGCATATCAAGGAACAAATTCAAAGCACTCTATCTGTGGAGCAGAGCCGGTGCCACTTTTCTGGCCATCTAGAACATGAGCCTTGCTGCTCTATGGCAGAGAGAGTATGGTGAGGAGGATCCACTAGATGCTACCTGCAGACACAGTTCAAGCTACTGGAGTGGACTAAGGTTTAAACCAGATTTTGTGTCCAGTGATTTTTTCCCCCTACTACCCAGAGGGTGGGGGCTTATGAGAAAAATCATACTAACTTCAAAGTGGAGCTATGTTCTCTCTGTACACTTGGGCTGACATATGAGTTAATTTAGAATGCCTTTACATTTTTGTGTTCTGTACCCCTAGTTAGGGTTGTGCACAGTGAGGTAAAGTGGGAAGGACTTGAGCTTTGGAGTCGGTCTGACCTTTTATAATTATGTGTCCTTTAGTAGGTAATTTATTATGACCTGTAAGAACCTCAGTTACTTGTCAGTAAAATCATAATGTATATAAATGTGTCTCGTACTGTGCTTGGCACAAGGCAGGCTGTCAGAAACAGTGACCTTCCTGTCTTTTAGGGTGAGATGTCAAACCACTCAATTCTGGTGAGAGTCTATAAAAGAGCGACTTTGCCAGTACAGGATACATAATGGATATTGCCTATTTATGTTCCTTGGCTCAGAGAAATCCCCCACTATTTAATATTTAATAAGACATTTGTAATGGTTGCCACCTGCTTTATTAATAGAATGTTTTCTCATTAAAGTAGATGAGAAAAGCTGACTGTACTCTGGGGAATGGATGTGTCCTGCTGAAATCAATAGGAATTTTGCAAGGGTAAGTCCATTAGGGTTATAAATATGTGTGATTGAGGTTTTGGTGGTTTGAAAATGTACAAGGGACTCTTTTTATGGGAATCTCTGATAGTTACATTGGTACAGACAAAGGGATTTGAGGTTTGAAGTAATGATTTAGAAAACTTGGGCAAAGCAATCTTTAATGAGTAGTTTCGCTTATACAGGCTGCCTAGATGATAAGAGTTCTAATCCTCTCCCATGGTGTTTCCTTTTGCCTGCGTAGTTTGAAGTGTTCACATTTCTGTTGCCCTAATTTCTATGTTCACACTTCTATTGTTCAAATATTCACCAATGTAAGAGGATTACAGCTTTCTAAGGAGTAGTGTTCTGAAAAACTTAATTAGTGCTTTATGTAGCTACTGAGTCTTTTGATCTACTCTGAGACATGTTTGGACAAACTAGCAATGTTTAGTGAAACAATGGAAATGTTTAGTGAGCCAATCAGATTAACATATGAATAACAGCTCAGACCATAAAGGGTTTATTGATTTTTGTTAAATGACCTCCAGATGTGTTTGCATTTTTTCATAACTTATTACAACCCATATTATAATATTTATAAATAATATAGAGAATTCTTTGGAGATGACGCTATATATAATAAGCTGATCTACACCAGATGGCATTAGGTAAGAGGCAAATACTCTTAAAGGCCTGTGTGGTATAAGATTTTAAGTAATTCTCAAGCAAGTCATAAAATACCAGATACCTAAATTTTAAAAATGTACATCACTTCTAAAAGGAAAACTTTGGTAAGTTTAATCAGATTCTCATCTCACATGTGTGAGACAGTTCTTCGCTATTGAAGTTAGGTAATGCTGTTGCAATCTCAACCTTACTATTGATTCTATAACTCAACAGCAAGTGATAAATTTGCAAAGATCATTTCCTAAGCTGCTAGACAAACATTCATAGAAAAAAATGGTCTTTTTCTTGTGATGTGCCCATATTATGTAATAACTGAAGGTGTACTGCAAAACATACTGTAAATTATATATGTACATATATATGTATACCTATATATGTACACACACAGAGTTGTGAAGTAGGTTGGAAACAGTGGAAGAGAGAGGACTATCACCTAAAAAGAACTAAAGGTACTAATTTAAGCAGTCTATTAATATAAAGCAATTAAAGTTTATTGTGATAAGCAATGTTGACAGATTACATTTAAGAAAAAGAAATAAGAAAGAAAAAAGAGAAAAATAACTTTGGAAAATTAAGACAGTTGACAGAAAACAAACATAAAAGAGCTCGATTTTCTCTGTAATGCTCTCTGTGCTCTTCCAGCTCCTCTGCACCAAGTACTAAGTGTCATTTTTGGAGAAGTGGCTAATTTTATTTTATGAGGCTCATTCATAATGAGAAATCTGATCATTATTTTTATTTCTGCCACTTTCATGAATGTGTTTTCATTGTTACAATCCTAAGAATGATATGATGTCTGTACAGTTATGGTGCCAGGTAAATTCTTCAATGAATATTGTCACTAATATGTCATTTTTCTCTGTAGAAAAATACTAAACCAGTGCTCAAATGCTGAATTGAAATATAAAAATGAAAGCCATCCTATTCTATATGTGATATTTTGATTATGTTTATTTACTGCTAGAGTAAGACATTTGCAGGCTTCAAACTTATAATGAAAAAGGGAATTTCTCTGTATGGGGGAGAAAGACTGTGACTTCAGGCAACTTCGGCCCCTCCTTCCCACCCCCATCATGATTGCCCTAGTTAGACCCTCATCACTCCTCTGCTAGACCGTTTCTGTATGCTACTACCTGGCTTCCATATTCAGCAGTCACTGCTCTCTACAAGCTGTTATGTACATTACAGAGAGAATGATATATGTGTTTGAAATGCACACACCTGACCATTTATGTACCTTGAGTTGGGCTCTGTGGTGAGGTGTTCTCCAGGAGTTTGGGAATCAGATTATACTCTGGGAAGGAAACTTTGATATCAATAAAGAATGATCAGATTGTAAAAATCCAAATGACCCCCAGGCAAGCCAGACTTCACTGTCCCCTGATTGAATATATCCGCTCACATTTAAAGAGACCAACTTGTACTGTCAAGGAGAGACGGCCTGCTGGCCATCTGGTATGCTGGTCCCACGGGTAGGATTTTATCTGCCGTGGAATTAAGTGCTACCACTTTTCCTGAGACACCAGAACGGCCCTGTCTTGCTGATGTGATGAAGTGTAAGCTCTTTGCACTTGCTCTTCCCTTTCCTCCTCTCCTGGCTCACCTGTACTAGTTTAGGCATCACTTCCTTCAGGAAGTCCTTCCCTTCTAGTCTGTTAAGTGCCCTCTTTGTTCTTATGACATTCTGGCACTTAGCACAGTTCATTAAAATTATACTTTATGTGTCTAACTACTGCACTGTTTTCTTCTCAAAGACAGGGGACAGAGACTATGCATACAAGGACAGGGAGTGTGTCTTATTCATTTTTATCACTAGGGATCAACACTGGGCTTCTCCCCTCATCTATTATGTTCTTGTTTTAACTGCTATGTTTCCTTTCCTACCAGCGGTGTATGAGAACAAATGTTTCTCTAAGCTTTGCCAAGAGAGTGTTTGTTTTAATTTGCATTTCTCTTGTCATTAGTGAGGATGAACATCTTTATCCATTTTTATGTTATGTTTTTGATCCCTTACCCCTCAGTTTTTAGGAGTTCTTCATATATTACGGATACTAGCCTTTTATCTATGATCTATGTTGTGAATATTTTTTCTGTTTGTCATTTGTCTTTGACATTTATTTTTCAAATGAAGTTGTTAATTTTTGTGGAGTCAAATGTATCAATCTTTTAAAAATTGCTTCTGGATTTTTATTTACGGTTAGAACGTTGTTTCCTACACTGAATCAGTGAGGAATTCAACCGTGTCTTCTTTTAGTAATTGAGTCATTTTATTTTTTACATTTAGCTCTGTTCTCCTTTGGAAGATATATGTATATGAGTGTGTGTGTGTACTGCAAGGTATGGATCTAACTTTATCTATGTTTTCAAATGGCCAAACAGCTGTTCCATTCCCATTTATGAAAAAAGTCTATTTTTTTCTGTAGTGACTTGGGATGCCACTTTAATCACATACTCAAGTTTAATATGTACTTGAGTCCATTATGTAAATTTCTATTCCATTTGACTAGTCTACTGATACACCGATACCACATTGTTCTAATTATAGAGGTTTATGGTGTTTTAATATATGGTAGGGTTAGTCACCACTCCCTCTATCATAGCTTTTCTTTTTCAGTGTTTCTCTGCCTATTCTTATGTGTTTATTTTTCCACATGAAGTTTAAGTATCAATTGTCTAGTCTAGTTCCATTAAAAGTGTGTTGGTATGTATATTGAGAGATTGCATTAAATTCATGAATCAGTTTAGGGGCAACTGACATCTTTAAGATGCTGGGTCTTCCTATCCAAGAACAAGGGAAGACTTTTTCTTTATTCAGCTTTACTTTATGTCTTTCAGGAGTGTTTCAAAGTTTTTCTAAAAAACAATTTTGCATATTTCTTGCTAAATTTTCCAAAGTATTTTAATCTTTTTATTGCTATTGTAAATGGACTTTTTTCTACCCTTATATCTCTAAGTGGTTATTGGCTGTGTGTATAAAAGCTATTAATTTCCATATGTTAATATGTAAGCTTTTTTTGAATAGGAAGACACAGTCATGTAAAAATAATATACAATTTCATTAAATATAAATAAAAAATAAAAAATGCACTATGGATAGGGGGGCAGGATACATAGCTCAGTCGTAGAGCACGTGCTTAGCATGCATGAAGTCCTGAGTTCAATCCCCAGTATCTCCATTAAAAATAAATAAATAAACCTAATTATCGCCCCCCCAAATGATTAAAAAATAAATGCATTTGGGGTAAAACTTGACAAAATTAGATTTTAGCTGAAAGAAGAAATACACGAGAATATACAGGATATTTAATGAGGGGATACTTGATCAATTGCATATTAAAATATATTATGACTGTAACTCAATAAAATAAAATTTAAAAAATAATAAAATATATTATGAAAATTTTGCAGTTAAAATAGTCTGATGTAATAGTAGCTATATGAATTAATGAAGCAGAATTCAGATATGGACTTGTATACAGAAATTTAAGATATGATAAAGCTGTCACTAAATCTATTAAAAGAAAATATAAATTATTTAATGAATCATGTTGGGAAATCTGATAATCATCTGTGCTAGGTCAGTATGTTTCCTTGTGAAGATGAGGCTCCCTTGGTGTAGCTGTGATGGGGACGGAAGGGATAAAGAGAAAGCTGAACTCTTCTGCATAAGAAATTGAAAGAAATGTTGGGATTACAAACTAGCCAGAGAGTCGGGAGGGGAAATGCAAGGGGGCTGCACAGAGGCTAAATGGTAGTATGTGAAAATTTCTTTGGAGTAGTAATGGCTTAGGGATTTTTTCTTTAAAAGAACAGGATGTATAAGATGAAATTTCACACTGATTGCTTTTCTCTGCTGCCTCCACTGTTGTCTTAGGCATTGGTAATTTCCACTATACATACACCCTTCACTCAGTTGGAAGTATTTTGCATAGTGAAGGGGTAGAGCAGTGGCCAGCTTGGACACTATGCAGAAAAACACAGAATGGAGGTGGAGAAGCAGTGCACTTAGGGTCAGTGCCAAAATATATGTAGTTCTCACCAGTCATGGGGACTGCAACTAATGTTTAGGTTAGACATTCAGGGCAGCTGTTTGTTAAAATAAAAAATGATTTTTTTTCCTGACGGTAGAATTTGGGATAACTTTTTACTTTGATTTTTAACATCCCTCTGAACTATTTACAATTATAATTATTTTTTAAATTAGGAAAACTAAAGTTATTTTCTTTTCAGGTAGCTCAACAATGTGCCATTGAACTGTGCTTTTAAAAAGGTTAAGATGGTAAATTCTATGTGCATTTTATCACAAATAAAAAAAGGCCTCATTAATGACACAAAGATATTTGCCACAAATCCTTGTGATTTAGAGGAGAAGGGAAAATAAAGATAAAAAAATAACTGCAATTCCTCTGGGGTAACTGAATGACTCCTGAAATTTCCTGGCATTGTTTGTTTTGGACTACTGAGAGTACAAGGAGAGAGAGTACTGAGGAGGCAAGAAAATTAACAATTAAAAAGCTAGTGTGCTTTACAAGGAAGGCATCTCATGGATTATGTTTCACAGTTTCCACGTTTTATTTTTGCCCTTCCCACTGCCCACATATTTCCAAAACTTGCCAACGGGGGCAGAAGTGTGCCAATGTCACACCCACCAGGTTTGGGGTTTCCTTTCAGACAAAGCCTCCACAGAGAAAATACTGTTCCTATTATACAGATTAAGAAACTAAGGTTCATAGTGAGCTGAACAGTAGGCAACCTAGCATTATGTGAGTGGCAGAGGCAGGATTTAAATACTAGTTTCAGGAGACCATTGGTTACGCTGTCTTAGAGCTCGCCTAAGCTTATGGTATTATTTCCACATTTTCCCAACGTTTTATTACCCCCTTATTAAAGGAAACACATTAAGCAAATTTTAAACAAACAAACAAAAAGGAAACAGCAACGTGTTTACTTCATGGATGGCTCAGTGGTAGAGTCACAATTAATGTGAGAAAGTCACAAATAGAAGATGACATTTCAGGACAGAAATAAGGTTTTGCTTGTCCAGTTGCTGGTTTTGAAATTCTTCTTTCAGGCTTTTCACTTGTGAAAAACTTAAAAAGGGCAACAATCATTGATTAAGATGACATATCCACAGATAAGAATTCCTTTTCAGAGCAAAGTTTTTCAAAGACCACTGTTATGGGTAGAATTGTGTCCCCAACCCAATCCATATGTTGAAGTCCTAACCCCTAGTACCTCAGAATGTGATTCTATTTGGAGATTAGGTCTTCAAAGAGGTAACGGAGGTAAAATGAAGTCATTAGGGTTCCCCCTAACTCAAGATGACTGGTGTCCTTATGAGAAGAAGAGGTTAGGATACAGACACACAACAGACTCTGTAAAGACACAAGGAGAAGATCGATAGCCATGGACAAGCCAAAGAGAAAGGTCCTCAGAAGAAACCAACCCTCCCTTGATCTTGGACTTTTGGCCTCCAGAATTGTGAGGAAATAAATGTCTGCTGTTTAAGCCACCCAGTCTGTGGTATTTTGTTACAGAGGCCCGAGGAAACCTACATCAAAAAAACTACATCAAAATGACATGGGAGGCTTGCGAGAAATGAGAAGACTGTGAATGACAGGAAAAAGAAAGGAAAATATTAAAGAAAATGTCCATACTTTTAGCTCCTTCTGCTAATACTCAGGACAAAAGTGCTGTTGAAAGGATAATACTGATCTGGTATAATTTTCATTCTTCAGGAACCATAATCACATTAGTATGTAAGTAAACCACACAGTTTTTTTTTTTTTTTTGGCCTAAAAAAGTACAATTTTCTACTCTTTAAAATAATACTGTTACCTATGTATGGATATAAATCCAAACAGGCAGCTCTACATTGACTACAGATTCTGAAATTCCCTTTAATTGCATTTACTCTTAGATCCTCAGGTCAAAACCGTGGGACTTAGACCAATGACCTTAATATGGCTTAATATGTGGATTTCTTAAAGCTTTGACAGATAGTTGTATAATTCTGTTTATTTGCAATTTGTCTCTAGATACATAGAAGATCCTAAAACTGCCTGATCCAACAAGGCATAATGATTCTGATATCTTTGCTCTTTTCTATGGCATGTTAATGTTCTGTTTTTAACTCTTTTTCATGGCTCTTGTCTCCTCTTCCCTCTCCACCTCCTTTCACCTGATTTCTTTTTTGTTGTCCCTTGCATGTTCTGTCATTGCTTTAATCCATTTCATAAAGCCTTGTGTTAATTCCACATTCAGTGGCTATTAAGATGATAACTGAACATGAATCACAATGAATATTTACATGTGGAAAATGATTAGTGATATTATTCTCCAAATGTTTTCTTTTAAAAAATTTGGAAGTGAAAATCTACATGAACAAAAATAAAGCAAAAAACAAATGTTTACTTTTTGGATGGCATTAATTTTACAACACCGCAGCAGAGGGAGGAGGAAAGGGAGTTGATTTTTAGCTACTTTAAAAGGTTCTGCAATGTTTTTATAAATTTCTCTAAACAAAATTAATATGACTTGTTTAATATTTAATAATGTTTTGACTAGAATTTGTAGAACTCCAAAGCCTTTAATCTTAAAATCATATATTATGCACTTAATACAGCTGTTCTGTAGCAATGCTCTATAGAGATGATCTCTAAATTTAGTACTGGTTGAGAAGAGTGATATAAGAATGCTTGAATTTATCTTTACGTGGAGGAAGGAAAAAAGAGAAAAGACATTTTGAGAGAAGATGAAAGATGACTGGCATTGTGAACTATAGAGGTTAATCCTCTTCCTCGTGGAAAACTGGGGACATGGAACCATGGAGCTTGGGGAGAGAAGCCAGGGCTGGCTGACTCTTTGAATCCAGAAGGTACAAGGAGATAACATCAGTTGTAGTGAAACAAAGAGGTTTGATCTGCCTGGCCCCATAAAGTACACTAGGGGGCTGGCCCTGGGACAAGACTGGGCTACTGACCCCAGATAGATGCAGTTTCTCTTGGAACAGAAAGCCAAGTGAGGTTACCACATATATTTCAGCTCTGGGAAAGCTGGGAAATGGAAAAAGAAGCAAGTAGATGTCAAAGTTCTTACATGCAAGGGAAATTCCCCATTGCTGGCTTGAAGATGTAGAGCCAAGTGTTCAGGACCTCAGGATAACTTCTAGGAGCTGAGATGACCCTTGGCCAGCAGCCAGCAAGAAAATGGGAACCTCAGTCTTAAAACTGTGAGGAGCTGAATTTGGCCAATAGCTGGAATGTGCCCGGAACTCTATTCTTCCCAAAACCTCCAGACGAGAGATGAGAACTCAGCCAGGTTAACAGCTTGAAGGTGATACCCAGAGCAGAGAATCCATTTGAATAGCTCTACGACTTCTGACTTACATAACTGAGAGAATAAATGGGTGTTGTTTCAAGCTGCTAACTTTGTAGGTATTTGCTATGCAGCAATAGAATATTTATAGTGACATAACATTGAAAACTCTTTCCTTAAGGTATTTTGGTGTCCATAAATCAGTTTCAAGCTAGCTGCCTCTTACCAGTTGTTTGACCTTTAGTAAGTCACACAATCTTTCTTAGTATGTTTTCTCACCAGCATAGACAAAGGAAATAATGACTACCTCCTTAAATGAATTTAGGTTGTAGGTGACGTGAATTAACGCTAATGACAATTCCTAGCAGGTTTCCTGGCATGTGGTAGGCACTCATAAATGGTTTATTCTTTCCTTCCTCTCCTTCTTATTTTCTTTCTTTCTTTTTTTCTCTTTTTCCCCCCTGCTTTGAAAGAGCAACAATTGTTTCTAGAAACATTTTTTCTAAGCCTCTCAGAAGACAAAGAATGGCTGGGGGAACAGGGAAAGTTAGTTATTACTGATTCTCTGCTAATTCCTTCTGTCCAGTCGCATCCTTACTTTCTTGCCCCTTCATCCTGCCCAAGCCTCATATCCAGAGCTGTCATGACCCCACGGGGAGGAGAACCAAGGAGACTGCTCACCCCAAGCACAGGGAGGGAAAACTGCAAGGGTGTAATGAAAGGTGTTACATTCTTTCCCTTGTTCTATTTCTGTAACAGCTTAATTCTGTGACATGAAAATCTCCCTCTCTGTCTTAAAAATAGTCTGTAAAGAAAGCCGCAAAGCTGTAAATCATTATATGTTGTCCCCAACTGATTGCTGCAGAAACCTAAACATAACCAAGAAAGGTGTTGGGAACTTGGGGAAATTCTTTCAGAGAAGAAAACACAACTAAAGCAGAAAAACTCAACTAGGGATTGGGGATTAGGGAACCAAGGGGGAGATGTTGCTTTTTAAATGGAGAAAGATTATTTTGAGAAAGCCTTCAGACAAGTCATGGTACCAGCAAAAGTCTAGAGTAGAAAGCCGGTGAGCATTGGCCAGCTCTGGGCGAGTGGTCTTCTGCGTTGTGAATGTCCTCTTCTTCCTTTCTGATCTGGCTGAGTCTCACTCTTTTTCACAGTGATTCATCAGTGAGCTTCAGCTAAGATTTTGATAGTCAAGAGCAGTTTAAAATAGGATTGGTCCCTTTGGGTACTTATAGTTCAAAGTTGGGGAGAAAGGATGAGAGGAACAGCCAGGTAGATTCAAACCCTGACACTGCTTCTGTAAAACCATTGGTGTCAGTAACTTGGGGTCAAGGGACTCCATTGGTAGCTGCTCAAATACCATCTCTACAGGAAGGATCACCCTGTAGGTAGAGAATAAATCCCCTAATCTGGGGTTTATTCCCATGGTTTGTTGCTTTTAGTTTTTATTGTTTGACATACTCCATATATGCTTCATGGCACAGGGTTTTATGCCTGCTGTGGCCCTTGGCAGCATCTGAGGGAGAATCTCAGAATACCCCTTTTTCATACAGTGTCAACCAAGGTACTCAAAAGTTAACAGCATTTGTCAACATGGGTAAAATCAATATTTTCCATTTTCTGCTTAGCCCTCCAGAATTTTCATTATATATGCAAAGTGGTCAGGAAAAGGTATATACAAAAGACTCAAGGTGTAATATTTCAAGAGTGCAGCAGAAATTCAAGGAGGTTGGTTCCATGTCCTATACATTGAATAGCTCAATGAGGGTTGTTAGTTTTTTAATGTAAGAATAATATGTTCTTCTTATAGTGATCTTTCTGATGGGAATTTTTGGATCAAAATTTGACTGTCTACTGATTCCAAACATTTGGTATTACATCTTCCACACATTTGAAAAAGATGTAATACCTCAGAATATGTACAAAATCCATTTGTTGTTATTTAGAAACTGATATTAGCATAAGAACTAGAATAAAACTCAATGTGCTTTGGGACCAGCAAGATGGGATCATTGTACTGATAATAAAGTAAAATTTAAAATTTAGAATGTAAATGAAATGTGCTTAATGGTGTTTTTGTTTTTTTTTAAGAATGATCTATTTGCAAGTTTGAAACAAGTCTCTCGGAAACATGAAGGACGCTCAAATTTGTCATCTTTTGTTCTTTGATTAGTACATACTTTTCTTTAGGAAATAGGATCTGCAAGTCTATTTTTCTTCTTGCCCTAGAGACTTCTCTCATCTTTTTTATATTATCCTACAGGGTTAGGCGATTACGTACATTTATTTTATGTTTCTCCTCTGAATGGATTTAAATTCCTCTACTTGGAAGCCATCCCTTCAGGGAATGAAGAGGGCTTATCTTTGCAGGCCATGTGGATTCCTGTGAATGCTCTTTTCCAACATGAAAGCGATTTGCATGCCAGTACTGCTGAGCTATCTCGTGTTCCCTCAACACTCGTCATTTTTCAGTTGCTTTCTCCTCTGTCTGGGATGTCCATTCCTAGCTGTTAAACACTCTGTTCATTCTTCAGAACCATGTTTATGAATCAATTCTTTGTGAAACTTTTTCTTTCCATCTTCATCTCCTTCATCTCCTGCCCCATAATCCTAGGCCAGAGTTTATTGTGGTTTCTTCTCTAGTATCTCCATACCACAGATATGGCTTTATGATTGTGTTAATCATGCTATATTGTGGCCATAATGTTAGCTCTCCTGATTTCACTTAGCTCTCTAGGACTAAAGTTGTTGATCTTTTCAATCTCTGTAAGTTTTACCTTGGTCTCATGCAAGTCTCCTTAACAATAAATTATATATAACAACAATTAATATGTATTAGGTGTGTACTACCACATTTTATCAACAAGATGCACATATTTTTCTTCCATATTTGCATGTCTCTAAAATCAGGATGTAACTTAAGGTTGGTGAAGTCTTAGGTTTGATGAAATACAATATATGCCTGCCACTGGATTAACGTCTTAATATTATATTTTATCCTTAATAATCCAATAAAGTAAGTACTATTATTATTGGTTTTTAGATAAGGAAACAGGGACCTGGAGGGATTAAAAAAACTGGTTCATGGTACGTAGCTACTAAGAGGCAGAGCAAGGCCTTAAACTTAGGTATGTATCTCTTTAATACCCATGGTTTAATCACTATTCTGGGGAAGAGTGGTAAGAATGAAAAACAATTTATAATTTGAGGACCCCTATTATGTGGCAGCCATTGTGCTAGGTACTCTACATACTACTTCCTATTTTATTGTCACAAAAATTTTATGAGGTAGATATTATAGTCTTTATATTATAGACAAGGAGACTTAGGCTCATGTCAGATAGCTTATTTGAAGTGACATAGCTGGGAAGTGCTGAAGTCAGGATTTGAACTCAGGTCTGGTGGGTTCCAAAGTCCTTTTCACCACAAGTTTAGCAGTGCTCTTTCAAAGAGAAATGAACCATTGATATAGGCAATGTGAACTGAACAAATATAGAAATCCATTCCCCAGATGGCAAAATTATGTAGTAACTCTTTGTATGATGACCTTAGAGTATGCTAGACACTTGACTTTCCTTAAAGATAAGAAAAGTAAGCACTGGTGATGACTCTGTTGATAATTGAACAGTGAACTAGTCTTAGGGTGTTTTCTCAGCCTGTGTAGCCTCCATTGCCTCACCTTGTACCCCAGTCCCATGTACACAAGGTGATACAAGGGTTCCAATTAACTGGACCCTGCCCTGTAGCTTTGTGTGTTAAAGGACATTGATCTGGCATCATAAACAATGTTCAATTAATATTCCATTTGTTAAACTACTTGACTTGTGGTCTTATGAACTTGGTCTTATACTTACTGATTCAGCCTGGGCTAGACTATTAACCATTTGGACACTCCATTATGTAGAATGTCTATTATATGCATTTATTCTGTCTTTCATGGAGAAATTCTTTTCTCCTCTTTTAAGGGAAAAAGCAAGATAGTTTCACAAACTAATCTTCACAAGGAGCTCACTGTAACAATTCAAATATGCAGTATTTAGGTATATTCAGTTCTTTCAAAGAGTATAGCACGTGAATATGCCACTGTTTTCATTTTCCTCTTGGGCAAACTTTGCTATGTAACCAGAGTTAATTGAATTTAAATGTAGTATTCCAGGTAGTGCTTCCCAAAATGCGTTCCACCTCATATTAGCTCTGAGTTGACCTTTGAAAAACAGGACCCATGGTCAAATCAGTCTAGGAATTGTAGTAAAGCTATTCCTTCCTCATAGAGTTTAACCATTAGTGTATTAAGTCCAGCTATAAAGAACTTGTTTTTTGGTAAGCCTGTTGACATTTCATGGAACTAGTTTTTCCTTAATGCACTTCAGGATACACTGTCTGTGGCAGAGGCTACAATTGCCCCCCAGTATCCATTCTCTTTTTCGTCTTAGGAAGAGAATCTCTGAATTTTAGCTAGACACATAGCTTTCCAGCTAAGCACTACATCTTCTAGCTTCTTTGACTAGCAGTTGTAGCTGTGTGAATAATTTTTTGCCAGCAGAATGTGAGCAAAAGTGATGTAGGCAGCTTGTGTCTTGCTTCTTTAAAAGGAAGTTGCCTGCCCTCTACTTTCTATTTTTCCCCATTCTTCTTGGCTGGAACACTCAACTGCTGGTGACTCAATTTTAATCATTTGGCCAGTATGATATGTCAGGGGATGCAGAATGAAAACGTACGAAGATTTGGGTTCTGGGTAGTTTTGTGGACTACTCATCTATATCTGAATTGTTTCATAGAAGAGAAATAAAATTCCATTTGTTTGAACCACTCAGTTTCGGGTGTCTTATTATAGCTGCTTAACCTAAACTATCACTAATTACTGTCCTGGAATTCTCTAAGAATTGTATGCTTGGGTTAGTATAAACTTCCTGAATTCTACTGGCTTTTTTTTTTTTTTTTTTTCAGTTTGGGTTGTTTTTTTTTTCTATTGGCTTTTCTTAATAAATGTCTTTAAAGAAAAATTCCTAAATGCTTTAGAGGAAGCTAAAACTTTAGGTGAAATAACATTCAGAATGAAGCTAAGCTAAAGATTTACCATTAAAATATCGAATGAACTCTTAAATAATGAAACATTTGCTCAGACTGAGCCAGGTTAAAGACTGGACTTTCTCATGTAAGAAGATGAGGTTTTAAATGACTCATGTTATGTATAGTATCACTAATTTTTCTGAGTGTGTTTATACATAAATGTTTCAAGCTACTGAACTAAATGAATGATTCATATTAGCTTCAAAAAGAAAACCTTTGGGATTTTCTCTGTCTGCTCTGCATTTTAACTTGCCATTATTTAAAGGCTTTTTCAAGACTTTTAATAGCAGACACACTGGCAACAATGTCAATTCTGACCTCAGTCAAACATAATAGGAGAGAGCAAATTGTGTTTTCCTCGGAAAAGAAAACCACAGCATATTTTCCTCCTGGAATAATTTGATTTCCTTTTGCTGTAGAAAGTCCAGAGAAAATGACTGCAATTCTACCATAAGCTTCCACAAGTTGAAACTGAATGCCTGTGATTTTACTTCCCATGATGACTTTTCTACTCTAATGCTTGGGTTTCCATTTTAGGGCCCCTGATTACTCGATGTGCTGCAAGATCTTAATGTAACTAAGCACGCATGGCTTGGCTCTGCTTTGGGGCAATGGCATCCTGCCCGCTTCTGTGATGAATGTGTCTAGAGCTTTAGCCCTGAAAACTCCAGTCTCTAAGGAATTGTCGATTTTGTCTCTGACATTTATGAAGGACACCTGTGTAATGTCTGAACATGGCCTAAGTCTCTGCAGCGCCACATGTATCATGGTACCTGTGTTTAGCTTCAAGCCCAGCAATGGAAATGAGCAGTTTACTAATTGGAAATCATAACAGGTTTTGCCTTTTTCATTGCAACATCTGTGAAGTAGTATGAAATTTGGTGTCTAAAAATCTTTATTTAATTTACTACTAGAAGAAGATCAAATTTCAGATTCTTTTTGCTGGCACTGGAGTCAGATGAATTTTTTACAAGGGTGTACAGGAATTCTAAAGAAAAAGTGAAACCAATAGCTTTTTAGAATTTCTTTGTTTTATGTTGGGTTTCTTAGAAGTGAAAAATAATTGTTTCTTGGGAGAAAGTTAAAAACTACCTGTGCAGAAGGAAAAACAGAAAAGGAACCATAATATTTCATATTTTTGGACTTTTGAAGGCTAATTTTGATCCCTTTTTTAAGATTTTTTTTTTTAAGATTATAATATAGTTCTTTGCAGGTCACTCTGTCTCTGGAACATTTTCACTCAGTTATCAAGGAAACCCAAAGGCATCTGTGGGAGTAAACCATTCTTTGAAAGATTAGCAAAGATTCACTATCAATAAAACAAAAATAGCCCTTATCCTCTACCACACAACAACTTTTAAGAGAAGATTTGTGAGCCTTTTAGGTGCATATGCTATAAAAATGCAAAATGGTGGTAACAGGTGATGTAAAGGGAGACAAAGGTTTCCATACAGTTCCTTTGTAAAAGAAAACAAATCCATGGGTTCTATATAACATTCATGATAGGACATAGTGCTCTGTCCCAGACTGCTAATTTTTCCTTTTTCTCATTTGTTTTCCTTTTTCCTCATTCTTTATAAATAGAAACTTTTAATCTTATCATTCCCTTCCTGAAATGAGTTCTTGACCTAGTTCAGACTGCAGAATTCCAAAGAACATGGGTCATGTTTGTGAGGTTTTCTCGGCGAAGGGCCTCAGTGCAACAGCACATGTGAACAAATGCTTAAAAAATAAGACTTTTGATCATGATGTCACTTAGATTTTAGAAAAAAAAATGTTTCAACTGAATAGCTTTAGGCTGCAACTCATTGTATAATAAACTAGACAGCTGCCTCAAATCTTTTCTGAAATGAAGTAGGATTTATTACTAAATAAAATAAGAGATCCATTTATCAATGCAACAAATATTCATTCTTTAACAGAGTGTGGTGCTAGGCTTGTGTCATCACATGGTTTGTGCTAGAATCTGGTGGGTACAGATGAGGTTACATTAACTCTAACAACTCAAATTTTATTGACTTGTGAGAACCTTGGCCTCCTGAAAACTCCCTGCAGAGTATATTTTTAGGGTATCTTTAAGGGGCATCTCCTATGCACTTGTAGATAGCCCTTCTGCTCAATGATGTCTTCTACCTAAGAAAATATCTGCAAGCAGTTGCTGCCTCCTGTCACTATACTTCTGAAGCTCCCAAAGTTGCAAGCTTCAGGGGCCACATAGAGTTGCATGTCCTGCAATTGACCCAGGTCCAGGAACAAGCTGTGTTCCACACACAATATATTTTGTCAGGCGGCACACAAAGAGGGTCTTAGATGGTGTCTCTTAAGGTCCTTTGGGAAAACATGTTTCCCCCCTGGTTTTTGCTGATAGCATCTCTCTCTCCTTAGAGCTCAAACATGAGTCTCTGAGTCCTGAGCATGATAGCCACCATGTTGTTCCCTTCAAATCTCAGATGTCTCCCACAGTGTGCCTTGAAAAGTCCTATTCCTTGCAGCCGTTCTGCACCCCTTGGCAGATCAATTTGTGTTAATAGACACTTGTGGGCTACCACTACCTCATCAGACATGCCCAGACATGTCTGAATCCTAGCAGAGGCAACAGCTTAGGTTGAAACTGAAGCCTCTGTACGTGCTTAACAAAAATTCACACAAAGTACTATGAAACATAAGTCTTTCAGTGGAAAATATCTCATGTTAAATTGGTTCATGCATGCATGCTTCATTTATAATCCAAATAAATTCCTAAGCCCCATATGGCCTAGTTTTGGCACAGTACTACATTAAAGAAACAGTCTAGCAACCAAAAGTAATTACAAAGTAATTCCCACATTTATTTGGGCCTCCTTAAGAGTATTAAGTGAACGACAAGTTCATAACCCTTAGTTATGAACCCTTAGAACTCCTTCTAGAAGCCTTCTATCTTCTTCCTTGTTCTCTCATGTCCCTTCACATCCCTGCTGCCTCTGTTTATGCTAAGTCCCCAATATTTCTCTCCCAAACCTGCCTCTCTGTCTCTTACTTTTTCTTGGTCTTCTCTTTTTGCCTTTCCAGTTTTTCCTCTCTTTCTCAAAATCTGGGAATTTCTGGCAAAACTGAACTCATTTTAATGGGTCAAAGTGGTAGGGAAGCTAGCGGACCAAGACAAGACACTTTTTAGTAAGCAGAAAAGGTAGGGATGAATCAATCGTTTTTGTACCTATTATACACTCATCTGACATCAGTTGAGTGCCTATGATACATGGCAGGCACTGTGGAGGCACTGAGGACATAAGCGAGTAAGACATTATCTCTAGCTTCAGGAAACTCAAGTCCAGTAGCAGGTACAGGCATTCAGACAAATGACTGTAATCAGTGGGGCAGGTATAAGACTGGAGTTAGATTTTAGGCCATTGTGTGACACCAAACTTGGGTAGGTCAATAAAGGCTTCACAGAGAAAAAGACCTTGGCATTTAAAGATAAGCTGTAGTTTTTCAGTGGGTGGTTTCCTAAGCCAGAAACCCAGGAGTGATCCTAGAGTCTCCCCATTCCTTTAACCTCCACAAATACTTTTAACTCTTATGGCCTCTTGATTCTACCTCCTTAACACCTCTTTTATCCATCTCTTCCTGCCCATCTACATTGCTATTGTTTATGTTAGCACAGCTTTCACTTTGAAAGTATCCAACTGGCTTCTTACTTACCTTCTTGCCTATAATCTGGCACTTTTTGAAAACATCTACCATATTGCCTATAGTCTAGCTAAGTAGTTTTTTTTTTTTTTTTTGATCTCAAGGCTCCTTTATGCTCTCAAAAATTATTGAGGACCCCAAAAAGCTTTTGCTTATGTGGGTGACAGAAATATTTAATATACTAAAAATTAACACTGAGGAACTTTAAAATTAAATTAAAAATTTAAAGCTAAAAATAACCTCATTACATGTTAACATAAATAACACATTTTTATGAAAAATATATTTTACAAAATAAAATAAAATTTAGTGAGAAGAGTAGCATTGCTTTTTATTTTTTTGCAAGACTATCATGTTTGATTCAATAGAAGATGGATTCACATATCTATTTCTTTTTTTATGTTCATATGTATATTTTTTATTGAGTTATAGTCGGTTTACAATGTTGTGTCAATTTCTGGTGTACAGCACAATTTTTCAGTCATATATGAATATATGTATATTCATTTTCATATTCTTTTTCACCATGAGCTACAACAAGATATTGAATATATTTCCCTGCGCTATACAGTAATAACTTATTTACCTATTTTACAAATACCAGTCAGCATCTATAAATCTCGATCTCCTAGTTTATCCCTTCCCACCCCTCTGCCCCCTGGCAAACACAAGTCTGTATTCTATGTCTGTGAGTCTGTTTCACATATCTATTTCTACATTCAGTCTGTTGTGATGTCACATAGCCTTGGTAAGCCTCCACTGTACAATCATAAAAAGTAAGAATGAACAATAAATATTATTATGAAAATATTTTTGAACTTGAAAACCTTCTGAAATGGTCTTGAGGACCCAAGGGCTTCTTAGGCCACACTCTGAAAACTGCCAGTACAGATCTTTCTAAAGTAAAAATCTGTTTGTTTCCTCCCCCACTTAAAATCTTTCAGCAGCTCTCTTTTGCCTACAGAATAAGATAAATGAAGAGTGGGAAGGCAGTAAGATGACTCCTAGATTTTACACTTAGATAACTGGATAAACAAAATAGAAAATAAGAAAGGGGAAGCATATTTTTCACAGCGATAAAGTTGATGAATTCAGGGTGTTTAGTCATGGATTCTGAGGTGAGTACGAGTTAACTACTGTGCACAACATACCACTCAAAAAATGTAGTGGCTTAAAACAGCATTTGTTATACAACAAAGACGTGATCTGTGAAAAAAAAGAGTTGATAAGCTGGACTTCATTAAAATTAAAAAATTTCTGCTCTGTGACAGACAATAAGAGAATTAGAAGACAAACTACAAAGTGAAAGAAAATATTTGCAAAAGACACATCTGATAAAGGACTGCTATACAAAACATACAAGAACTCTTAAAACTCAACAATAAGAAAGCAAACAACCTGTTTTACAAATGGGCCAAAGACCCGAGCAGACACATGGCAAATAGATGGCAAATAGCATACGAAAAATTGTTTCACATCCTATGTCATCAGGGAAATGCAAATTAAAACAACGAGATACCACTAGACATGGTTTAGAATGGCCAAAATCCAGAACACTGGCAACACCAAATGCTGATTTGAATGTGGAACAACAGGAACTCTCACTCACTGCTGGTGGGAATGCAAAATGCTACAACCACTTTAGAAGGCAGTTTGGCAGTTTCTTATAAAACTAAACATACTCTTACCATGTGATCCAGCAATCACGCTCCTTGGTATTTATTTAATCAAAGGAGTTTAAATTTTATGTCCACACATAAACCTGCATAAGGATGTTTATAGCAGCTTTATTCATAAATGCCAACACTTGGAAGCAATCAAGATGTCCTCCAGTAGGTAAATAGATAAATAAATCTTTGGTACATCCAGACCACAGAATATTATTCAGCGCTAAAAAGAAATGAATTATCAAGCCATGAAAAGACACGGAGGAAACAAATGCATATTACTAAGTGAAAGAGGCCAATCTGAAAAGGCTACTTACTATGTGATTCCAACTGTATGACATTCTGGAAAAGGCAAAACTAGGGAGACAATAAAAAGATCAGCTGCTGCCAGGAGTGTGTGTGTGTGTGTGTGTGTGTGCTGATGGTGGTGGGGATAAACAGGCAGAGCACAGAGGATTTTTAGGGCTGTGAAAATACTCTGTATGATATTATATGAAGGATATATGTCATTATACATTGTCTAAACCCATAGAAGGCACAACAGCAAGAGAGAATCTTAATGTAAACTATGGATTTAGGGTGATTATAATGTGTCAAGGAAGGTTCATCAGTTATGACAAATGTACCACTCTGGTGAGTGATGCTGATAATGGGGGAGGCAATGCATGTGGGGGCCAAAGGGTATATGGGAATCTCTGTGTCATCCTCTCAATTTTGCTGTAAATCTGAAATTCCTCTAAAAAAAAAAAAAAGCCCTTTAAAAAAACCCAGCATTTGTTTATTATTTCTCATAAGACTCCAGGTTGACTGGACCAAGCTAGGTGGTGAATGGAGGATGGTGGACCCATGAGACAGAGAGCAATATTTTATCTGGCCTATCATTTGGTCAAACAGTCCAGTGTGCTTCCTGCTCAATCTTTGCTTTTGCAGGAAGAAAGTACTTCCTGCCATTGGTAGGTCAGGAGACATCACATCTAGGTTACTCTTTGCCAAGGAGTGGAGGGCCAGAAGACACACTATGTTTATTCCACCTTTGTGCCTTTGGTCATTCTGTTGCTTCATCTGGAATGCTTTCTTTCTCTTTGCTTCCCCCTCCTCCCCCCACTGGAATGCTTTCTTTCTTCCTTTTCATGTGTATCCTTGCTTAACCCAGCCTTTTACTCTCACTTTGACCCACAGTAATCTTATACTAGATCCTTCCATTGTGGACTTGCTTATGCTGTAAACTGTGCTTCACTGGCAGGTTCTAACTGGCCATAAGGGAAGCTGCAGGAGGTCTGGGAGGCAGAAGTGAAAGCAGCATCCATTATACTTGGAAAGGTATTATTGGTTAGAGGCAGTGAAGACAGATGCCAAGATGCCAGCAGTTTTCAGGTTATCCTCCTGCTTCCTCATTTCGCTTCCAGCTCTCTTTCCAACTGCCTGGCCTACGAACCAACAGCAGCCCCAGGCTGGCCCACCACAGCTTTGCTGTAAGCTTCTAGGGCAGGAGCTTCAAAGAGTCAACAGTCTTCCACAGAGTTCTACAGCAGCACAGTATACTGAGCATGCTTAGCTTCTAGATTCAACTATGACTGGGGAGCAGTGTATTGGGGTCCTTTCTCATGTACCTGTTAGGATCTAACACCTGGCTACATACTCTCTGATCTTTTTCTTCCTCACTCTTGCTGGATTTTTATCACTTTGGGGGCCAAAATTTGATTTTATATTATCAAACATGCTTCCTTACTCTATATTCACGGTATATATACTAGGTTCTGAATTTTGATATTTTAAGGGAAGGTGATATACATATATATATATTATATATATGTATATATAATATATATATATTAAATTCAAAATACCCTTTCATTTCATTCATATTGCTAGTGACATCGAGAGTCAGAACATGCCATAGATTTACAAAAGTCTACTTATGAACTCAAAAGCCAAGAATTTGACTCTATTTTCTTTCTGTACATGCTCTAGCCCAGGAGCAGCTCACATAGAAAGCTATTGCTGTTGCCTCAGTGTTGAAGCAGAGTGCTGGAAAACTGGTTGTGGGATGATGGAAATTTTGGTTTAATATCTTCAAATATTATCTTGACACACAGGAATAAAATTTAAAACTTCTCATGGAATGAATGGATTGTATGTCCTTTCAGTAATGCTATATATATATATATATATATATATATATATATATATATATATTTTTTTTTTTTTTTCAACTTAGCTTTTGAATAAAAATTGGACAGTAGCCAATCTGAGGCTTCATTTTCTGGCAAGGAACCTAAGTTCATGTGTTCTGTGTTCTTAATTAAGAGCAGATCCGTATACTTAGAAATCAACCAAAATAGAAAAAAAAGAGCAAAAGGTAAATTTGACATTTTCTTGAAAAAAAAAAAAGAGAGAAAATCTAACCAGTTTCCTTGCCTGAATAGAAGATCATCTTTATCTTCTAACAAAAAAAAATTAGTTTTTTGAGAAAAAGGAATATTTTACTTTCTGTATCTTTTATCATGATTTTCTTTCTATGGAGAAAGAAGGCTTGTTGGAGATAACTGTTATGACCTTTGATTCATACCAGCTTTAGACTATCCAATACCTCACACTCTTGAAATCCCTTTTAATTGAAACTGGTAGTGAAATTTGGTATGTTTGGAAAGCATGATGTTCCAAATTTGTAGATACCTAACATGTAGTTAGGTAACTCATTAACCCAGAAAGTGGAGCTTCGAGAGCCTTGGAAAATGAAGGAATAACATTAACATTCAGCACTGATTCCAGCAGAATTGCTTTCTAAGAAAAATCTTCGCTCTTCTTATACTCCTCTGTGTCAATCAAACAGATAGTGATGTTGGTTGCACAACACTGTATATGTAGTTAATGCCACTAAATTTTATACATAATAATGGTTAAAATAGCAAATTTTGTTATATATATTATAACACAAAAAATTTCCATAAAAAGGTCTATCTTCTCATACAACAGTCATGGATAAGCTTATGAAGCCCAATGGATTGGTGACTTATATGATGATAGAACACAGAAGCAAGACTCTACTCACAAGAAAAAAAAAAAGATTTATATTAAGTTCCTGGAAACGGATTCTGTGGTACTATTTTATGAGCAAAGACTGATTTTCAGGTTACTAACTTGGAGAGAGAGACTAAATTTCTTTTTCTTCATTTCCATTTTCAAGACCCTGATGTTTATATATATTGTAGAATTCTTTCACTTACTCATTCATTTTTCTCTCCTTAGCAAGTGCTAGCTCTAAGAATATAGGAAATTATTTATTTTATTTTAGAAAAGAATATAATCACTTGAGACTAACTTACAGTAGAAGATCATGACATGAAAAATATGGAATCAACATACAGTGGTCTTAATGAGTTTGAATATGCTGAATGGTTGTAATCTGAGATTTCCAAAGCAAAGATTCTTTCTCTCTCTCTCATTTTTAATATGAAGGTTTTGGAATATGTCCTTACTGATTTTCTAAACATTTGTAATATTTTATTCCTTTCATTTTTATTTTTATTCAGTAATTATTTTCATAGCCTGGAGAAAAACTGCCTTTATCCACATCACACAGGTATTTTTATAATGAATAAAAAAAATCACACATATGACATAAAACTTTAGGATATATTATTATATTACGTATTCATACTTAAGCTTTACCTCAAAGTAATTTCTCAATTGCTCCATGACAGCTGGATATGAAGTGCATAATTTTTATATGATTAAAAATAAATTGCCATTTTGATTATCTAGAGATTCTACAACTACTGTATCTTTTAAAAAGGATTCTACCTTGGTTTATAGAAATTAAACTATACTTCAATAAAAAACTAAAAAAATTAAGAAAGAAAAAAAATGAGGAAGCCAATCAAATGTAAAAACTAAACAAAAAAAGAAATGAAATAATTCTACCTGTATTTTTAGCTGGATTTAAATGTGAAGGCTTCAGACTGGTAAATGGTGTCTTTGGAAGATTTTAATTCTGCCAATTCCATAATATTGAGCTGTATCAAACAGATGAAAGAAGTGGAAAGTTAGGCAATTTCCTTTAAATATATTGATAAAATTATCTGTAAATATAAGTGAGAACTGGGTGTTCAAATTATTTGAGTTCATTTAATTCAAATATTAGAACCATCAGCATTTTTCTCCATGAATAAATAGGAGGTTTTATTATTGTTCCTCTTGTCCAAATTATCCAGGCTATTTTTAATCTTCCACTTTAATCTTCTAGAGTAGACGTGGTCATACAGGAGGTACACATACACACTGCCAATTGAATATTCCAGCTTTATTCTACTGCCAAAATGTGATTTGTAACAAACCTGCTGATATGATTTTACATTCTCTGCAGAAATCACTCAGTGGTAAACCAGGTTTTTTGGCCACAGTAATATCCCCTGCTAAGAGCTAAATAAGCCATAGTATTGAGAAGCCAGGCTGGAATTTAGCTGTTTAATTGTTTTCATGTGTTTGCATTAGAATGGGTATGAACCCTAACTAGTCAGCTGTACAAAGGTTGGAGTTGGAATCCAGGCCTTGTTGTCAAAGCACTAAAGCTAAAATTCTCCCTTAGTTAGCCTGCCTTAGCAGTCTCTGTTTCTCAGGAAATACATTCTATTGCTTTTGAAGGAAAGCAAAATTATTTTAAGAAAAGACCCTCTCTCTCGTCCAATTATACTTCCACTTCCTCCTCTTTTCTCTTGCCATTCCTTAGAACCCTGTAATTACCCAATTAAATAAAGCTAAATCTTTACTACTAAAAAACAGCTTCCAGACTACTCATGGATCATGCACTTTATAGCCTTGCAAAGATTCCCCAATTTACTTTTTGAGGTAGGTATATTATACCATATATAAATTATTAAACAGCTTCATTGAAATACTATTAGTATACAAAGAGCTGCACATATTTAATGCATACAGTTTGATGGATTTGAACATACTCAAACACCTGTGAAACCATTACTACAATCAAGGTAACAAAGGCTCAGAGAGAAGGAATTTGCTGAAGATTCCAGAGATAATATGTGAGCCAGTAGGGATTTGAACACTGGTCTTTTTGACTCCAACGTCCATGCTGTTTCCAATTCAAGGCTGCCAAGTTGTATTTTCACCTCGATTGATGTTTATGTGTTGGTATAGGACTTGTTAGAGATGTTAGCACAGAAGACCTGTACATATGGGACTACTTTTTCCATCAGAAATGAAGACATATATAAATATACTCATGAGACCCAACAATTAGAATTGGACCGTCCAAAAAAATCCAGAGTATATTCAATTCCAGAAAAGGTCACTTTAGTCACAGACAGAGACAAGAGATATTCACACTGTCTGATTATATTTGTCTCTCAGTTGTAAACGCAAATGGGGCGTTGTGTCGATAACAGGAGTGGGTTAAGAAGGCCTGCTTCCCCAAATAGCCACAGACTCACAAACCACACTATGTGTGATGGATTGGTCCCTCTTTCTAGGGGCTATAATATCATTTTATTAATAACTCTTCAAAGCAGGCGTGAGTTATATACATGTATATATGGTATCAAATGTATTAAATGGCTTATTAAATTTATTTTCATATATTTGTCTTTCTCCTAATTATATGATGGCAATACATACTGACATATGGGGGTGTTGGAATCACTGAAAATATAATCAATCTTAAGTTTCCAGCAGGTAACATACCAAGCAAGGGGATAAAGTTAAATTGAAAAGAGTTTTGATTTCTTTCCAATAGTGAAAAATAATAATTTTCACTAGACGATTTGATCAATGCAAAAAATGTTTAAAAAAATGACTTTTAAACCTGCCAATCAAATATGAGTATTGTTGTTATTTGGCATATTGATAAAGCTATTTAAAAGAAAGATTTATAAATATTGCTATATGTATGAAAAATGAGTGAAGAAACAGGTGTTAAATATTTTACACCATTCACTGTAGAGGAATTAAGGCTGCACAAAAGCAATATAGTCTAGCATTTTACAGAAGAATAACAAAATAATCATATTTATTAACAGACATTTTCAAGAAAAAAGAAGCATGGGTTCCTTCAAAGTATACACTGAAAAACTAATTTCATATACTAGTGAGGATTATGATTATGAAGTTATGGTTAAAAAACAAAACACCATGGTTACCTAGTGTTAAATGATGGCCCCTTCCCTCCCACCTCAACTGGGTTCCTGTTACAATGGCTGATGGTGTGTTTTGCTCCTCACTTAAAACTAGCTAGAAAAAGAAACCATGTGGAACTAAGTCTAAAAGTATTACTATGTAGCAGATTGTATTTTTGAAAAATGGGTGCAAAATAACACCCATACCACGTATACTTTTAGAACCTTGCGACTCACCCATAAAAAGATGTAGTCTAATTAGCTCCCTCAATCTGAATTTGGGTAGGATTGTAATTGCTTCACAAACAGAATCCAGTTGAGGTGACTTTGCATGACTTACGATATTAGCAAAGAATAGGCCAGGCCATAAGCTTCTATTTGGTTCTCTTGGGATGACTGCTCTGGAAAAATCAGACCATGGAAGCTAACCCCACCCCCCGATACTGCTGTGCTGTGAGGGAGCTGAAATTAGCCTACATGGAAAAAGCACAGAGAGGAACACTGAATCTACAAGTTATGAGAGTTGTTTAGCCTTCTCAGCTGCTCCAGCTCCTCATTGTTCCAATCCAGCTACTGTGTGACTACACATGAGTGACTCAGCCAGAATCATAAACTGATTCCTTTCTGAATTTCTGAGCCACAGAAATCACAAAAGATAATACAATGATTGTTGTTGTTTTAAGCAAGTACATTTTGGGGTGATTTACCATGTAGCAATAGATAATTGGAGCAGAATTTGATACACAAATGGAGTGCTGACATAACAAAAAACCTAAAGTGGACAGAATCCTTTAGGAAGAGACTGTTAGTAAAATCCTGAAGCACCTAGGAAGGATGTTAGTGAAAGCTGGAAGAAACTTGGGAAGAGTGTTAGCAGAAGGGCCTCAAGAATACTGTCTGTGAGGGCTTAAAGCAAAATGAAGAGAACATAAGTGGAAGTTGGAGAAAGGGGACCCCCGTATGTATTGGCAGAAAGTTTAGCACAGTTCTTGTCTGCGTGAATGTGGAACAGAGACTGTGTGCCTAATGAACTCAATGATCTGACTTTTTCTTGCTGCTCATAATACAATAAAAGAGGAAGGTGATGAACTAGTGAACAAATTAATCCATTTTGAATGAAACTCAGAAAATGCAAAGGATTCAGAGTAGTCTTTTCAGATAGCAAGCTGTTCTCAACTTTAAAAAGGAACACAGACCCATGGGATAGACAGGGCTAGAATATTCTTTGTAAGAAAGTTCTAAAGCATCATATAACACATGAAATTCATGAGAGGCCCCAAGCCAGAACCACCCTATGAGCCTTCCCTAAATTCTTGGCCCACGGAAACCAGTGGAAATAATAAGATGACTGTTGTTAAGTCAATCCAATTTGCAGTGATTTTTTAAGAGAAATAGATAACTAGAACATATTCAAAAGACAAGAATAATGTATAAAGTCTTAAGTAGTCACGTTTAATTAAAAAAAAATTTACCGCCAGGGAGTAGGGTAAACATTATTCAGGTATGTAATGTCTTATTTTACTTCAGAAATAAAATAAACAAAAATAAAAACTGTCTGCTTAAAGATTAAACCTTATTTTACTTAAATGTTGAATCAGTATAGCTGATCAGGGAACTATATTCAATACCTTGTAACAGCCTATAATGAAAAATATGAAAAGGAATATGTATGTATAATGGAATCACTAGGCTGTACACCAGAAATTAACACAATTGTAAACCGATTATACTTCAATTTTAAAAAATGCAGCAATTTTAAAAAATCCTGGATGGCTAATGCCGAATCAGACTCCTGGGCATGGGGGAATGTTGAACTAAACAATCAATTACACGATGATTTCTTTATTAAATCATCATTAACAAAGAATGGAAGTACTTTTAGGCAAGGGGCTTTGGCTTTCACACCACAAGTACTGAAATATATCACACCCCTTTTAAGAAAGTTGAGTATTAACAGACTGGGGGGCCCATAACAATCACTTTAAGTAAGCACTTAATTTTCACCTAGAAGTGAAAGTTTCCATACATTGGTAAACTTTCTCACCATTCGAGCTTTCACAATAACTTGTTGAGAAAACAGATACAACTTTCTTTTACATAAAATTAAAAATGAAGGTAGTGACACTGTGCTTTAATCCATAATAGATACACATTGATTTAAACACAGCAAATTAAATAAACTCTACTGGAGAAATTCATATGGTGTGTATGGTTAAACTACTTTGAAAAGGGGTAATATAGTAGGGTATTCTTATATTCCGAATCTTCTACAGGATTCTTCTTCGTTACCTTTTGTTTCCAACCCCTTCTTTCCCTCCTTCCTCTTCCTTCTCCTCCCTCCTACTTCTGTGATTTTAAAAGATAGTTTTCTTTATGATAGGTCAAAATACTGTTTCTCTTCACTTTGATTCCTTTATCATTTGCATCTGTATAACCTGTTTAGCTGAGTAGTTAGCTGTATTTACAAAGGAAACCCTTCACCGTGTTAAAAATGAGTGACAGATAATTATTCCTAGCTTCAGGGAGCGCACATTTTATTGTGGGAAATAGTCATCTATTGAGCTCATCACAGTAGTCTTACATACATGTAAGTAAAATGAATAATGCACTTGAGACCACAGAAAAGAGAGTAATGAATGTTTTGGAGTGATGAATATTTTGGGGGTGAAATTGAGGTTAAGCAGCGGTGTACTAGAGTCAGTACTGGGTGCTAACTATGGTCCAGGTACTGTGCTAATTAAGCACTTACACTATCATAATTCATTCTCAAAACAGTCTGTGAGGTAAGTATTAGCGACTCCATTTTACATGGGAAATAGAAGCTCTGGGATTTGAAATCCTGTCCATCATATGAAAGGTTTACCGCTGCACTTTACTTTCTCAAAAACAAAGAAGTGAATGTGGAGAAGTTTGGGGAGGTGAAGTTGGACTAAGTTTAACAAGACACATTATTTCTCTTATCACCACTTTACATAGCCTGTTATTTTCTCAAGTTATGTGTAGATTTCTCTGGCTGGGGCAAACTTATTCCTCAAGCAAATTCACTGATTTTATAATACAGAGGATTCCTTTAAGACATTTTGTAATTTGTCCAGAAAATTAAATTCCAGGATAGCATGTAAAGTCACATAAAGACACGTAAAGTCAGCTGAAGTTGTCATCTGCCCACTGTTTTGGATAAAGAAAGTTAAGTGTCCTGCAAAGTAGAGGAAAGAGTTAGAGAAAGTTAACTGACAGGGCCAGCCTGAGAGAAGATGTTTGTAGCACATGTAACCCAAAAGGGATTAATATCTAGAATATATAAGGAACTCCTGCAAATCAGGAGGGATAACACACAGAAACCAACCAAACTGTCAAAGAGCATGAATAAGCACTCCACAGAAGGAAAAATCCCCAATAACCAATCAGTATACGAAGAGGTACAAAACCGCAATAGAAATCAGAAAAATGCAAATTAAATATCCCAGCCTCCAGCCTCTTAAAAAACCATGTCTTACTCAGTGTTTACATTATTATGATTATGTAAATATTACTCATATCTATAATTACATTTTATTTTATTTATAACTTTTAATAACAGCTTCACAGAGGTATAATACACAATACAATAAGGTACACATTAAACTAGGAAATTTGATAGGATTTGACACATGTTTACTTCCATGAAACCATCACCGCAATCAAGATAATGATCATACCCATCAGCTTCAAAAGTTTCCTTGTGTCCCTTTATAATCTCTCCATACTGCCCATCACCTGATAGGCAACCACTGACAAACATTTTGTCATGTAGATTGCCTTGCAATTTCAGAAACTTTACATAATTGAATCATAGAGCATTAGTCTTTTTTTGTCTGACTTCTTTCACTTACCATATGAGAGTCATTTATGTGGTTACAGATAACAATAGTTTACTTTTATTGCTGAATTGTATTCCATTGTATGGACGATTTTTTTTTCTGATATCTGGTAAGTTTTGCCTGTCCATAATTAAGAATGAGAGATTAGAGTTGACTGAAAGGTCAGCGTGTGTGTGTGTGTGTGTGTGTGTGTGTGTGTGTGTGTGTGGTGGGGTGATGTGTGTATGTGTTTAAGTGTGTGTCTGCAGGGTGTGTTGACTGACTGCCTTCTCTGTTGGGAGCTTGCTGATCACAGTCAACTCTGAATACATGGATTTTTTTCTTTATTCATGGTTAGTTTCCCCAGGTAGAAATCCTTTATCCTCTTGCCTAGGGTTATAAGGCTCACTGTCAGCATTCCAAGAGTCAAGTTTTGAGTTTGAAGAGGGGGTTGAGGATCTATTTAGTATCTAGAACTTCACTCACTATGGCAACGCTGCCCCCAGTCATACCCAAAGACTCCTAGTCCAAAATTTCTAAGGTGCAACCTTCTTAGTCTTTTGTTGGGGTGATGAAGGATATCTAATGGTTTAACTTCTTCTTACAGAGATGAATAACCAATCCTTCTATTTTCAGTCCCACCAGGACCTGAACTTCAGAGGTACCTTGGTAGACCCAATTCCTGAGACTTTTTATGGTTCTTCAAGGTTTGAAACTCATTTCTCTGCAAGAATTTAGTTTTCTCTTATCTTCTAAGTAAATTATTACAAGTCCATGTACTTCCCACTTTCCCATATGTAGTTGATATCTTTCTACTTTATCCTCTCCTGTTCTTTTTGCTCTGTAGGTATGGAACTTAAAAAAGATCTTTTCTTTTTAAAAAAAAGTATTATTATTTTTTTAATTGAAGTACTGTCAGTTACAATGTGTCAATTTCTGGTGTACAGCACAATGTCCCAGTCATGTATATACATACGTATATTCATTTTCCTATTCTAAAAAAAGATCTCTTCAGTGTAATTTTAATGTGTTTTCAAGAGGGATCAGAGATTAGTGAATGGTTGAGACATTATGTTCTCTTTTGTTTAACTTTTATTTAAACTGAAATGTAACAAATATACCTAAAAGTATATAAAAAAAATACAGTTGACCGTTTTTCACAAAGTTACCAGTCAGGTTAAGAAACAGAGCATTGCCAATCCACTATAATACTCTCTCATGCTTGACACACTCATACTGTAAGAATCTTCTTCTCATCTCAATAATTTTAAGTTCAATGTACCCCAAATATTCTAAAACTTATTCTATGCTCTCCCTAGTGTGTCAATCGAAAAAAAGCCCCATTTTCTCTACATTTTCTTGCTGTTTACTTTATGGAGAAAATATTCCTTATAATAGGTAATATTTAGTGCTGACGTACAGCAAGATATAACAAATCCTGCTGAGTAGGCTTTGCCTTAGCTAATAATTAGTTTAATGTTTTAAGGAACATTTGCATGCAGGTACAATCTGACTTTTTTAAAAAAGAAACTTCATCTAACACAGTAAACTGTTCCTCCCTTGAGGATATTCATTCTGTAAGACTAATCTAATTTTCCAATATTATTTCTTTTTCTGTGATTTTAGAAGGTCCTGGAGAAACACTGAAGTTAAACTGTGATATAGAGCCAGCATAAAATATGTTGAAAAGTAATATTTCTTGGTAATATCATTTATTCTCTACTTCCTAGAAGCCCAACAACCCACATAGTTTTCTGTGAACCAGAAAAGCTATAAATTTTACCAGCTGGTTTTAACTGAAAAGAACTATCAAAAAATTCCTCCTGTGGGCTCTATAAATGCTGAGATAGTAGACTGACACACTTGAAATATAGTAACTGTAGTTAGTCATGTTTTTTTCCCCTCTCCAACATGTCCTAATGATTTGTTATTCTACTCCATTTATAAATAGCCATGGAGCAGTCTCACTAAGGGAGAGGCCTGCTGTTTTTTCTTATGTAAAGTGTCAAGTGAGTTGAGTATTTTGGGGCACATAAATCTTTGTTTGGTGCCTAAGCAGAGAACAAGTTAATGATTTAGCATATGGAGGGTAAACTGGTTATCAAATTTTGTCTACATATAGCTGTTTTTCTCTTCTTCAGGAATTCAGTTGAAATTGATACCCTTTTTTGAATTTTATTCTCTATCAGTAATCTAAAGAAAAAGAGGAAAACAACCAGTACACTTAATTTTCCTTTCCGTGAACACGCAACATTGGGAAATTTCTGCAATGCATGAGGCATCCTTCTATATGAGAAACAGGATGTTGGATGAAATCTCCAAAACCTTCTAGTTCCAGTACTTGCATTGTCACATTCAATCTCCAGCAGTTTTGTGTTGCTTTTTTTTTTCCCGTGTAAGCGTTTTAGATTAGCTACTGAAATGGAACACTGAAAATGTAACCTCAGCAAAAACAATTTATACATGTTATACTGGAGATTCCTAAACTTGCTGAATATTAAGAGTCCTGTGGAATTTTTTTAACAGATTCCTGGGTCCTGCTCTCCGAGAATCTAATTTTCCAACCGTTTTTGATAAAGCATTTGGTTTCTGCTCCTGTAAGAGTGTAGTTAACAGGCTCTTTCACTGTAGCTTCCCAGACTCTGAAGTTCAAAGACCATTTTCATTACATTGTTTCTCTATTCTACAGAGCAATAATTTTTAAGCACTAGCATTTTTTCAAGTAAGGAATTGGGGTAGCTAACTTGGGGGCATGAGGCTCAGTGAGAGAGAAGGGCAGGCTGGAGGGTGGAGGACACAGAATCCTTTGATACCAGATCTCTCAGCAGCCACTGGGAGGATGGAAGGCATCTATGAAGAAACGATTTCCCCTTTCTAACCATTTCCTCACTAAGTACACATGTGTGTACTCACTCATCCCTCATCTCAGGCAGCTGCTTGAGTGGTTCTGCCCAAACAGCTGGAAGCAACCCCGATAATCCATCAGCATGGCAACTCAGTATTCTCCCGAGGTCTGCTCTGTGAGACATAGGTTAACTCAAGTCCACTGGTTTAACTCATGACTCAGAGAAACATTTGAAAATATGGGGCTGAGGAAAGCACACCTGAAATAGGAGTCAGGAGACAAAAGTTCTAGTTCGGTTGTTTATTACTAAAGTGACTTCCTTAATATCCCTGGACATTAGCTTTTTTGTTTATTCAAGGAAGGTTGCATTAGATGTTGTCTTGGGTCTCACTTAGATCTCAATCTATTCTGAGAGGGCTGAGTCTGAGACAGGAAGCTGGTTTCTGATAAAAGTTCTAGTGCCTGCTGTTGTCAAGTAACTGTTGCCTAAACTCTTGATGAGATTCTTTCTCTTTAGAAGAAATCAGTGTTTTTGATAAGTCTGGCAACATTGCTTATTTCTGCTTATTGCTGAGTACTGGCATACCTTCTGTTTTCATACACTGTGGATTGGTCTTTTTATGTTGCAAAGTCTGAAATTAAAGAGGCTGGGATTTGGAGATGTGATATGAGTTGCAAATGAGTCACTGAATTCATACCTATTTGAATAAGGATTGAAATTTCTCTTGGACAGTTGAACGATTTCCTCATGGGGTCTCAAGATTTTGTTTGAGTCTCTTTTATTTTAATATTGTAGTTATTAATACAATTAGTATTCTAATGGATAGATTCATAAGCAAAAGCTTTTATTTTCAGGAACAATTAATAGCTCAAACTCAATCTGCCCTAAACAAGCTGATCTTCCACTCAAAATGCACTTCATTTCCTGGGTTTCCTAACATTTTTGAAAGAGATATCTTTGTAATCACCTCTAATTCCTCCTTCTGCTGTACCCTCCACATTTTAATCGATGGCCAATTTTACCTGGTTCTATCTCTTAAGTGTCATTAGTTACATGAGCCTTACTTCCACTGACTCATTACTAGTTCCTTATACCATTGCAACAACCTTCTCTCTATCTTTAATCTTTATCCACACCAATTCATTCCTTACTGTCACTAGGATAATCCTGCTAATGCACCATTCTGACGATATCTCTCTTATTTAAAAAATATTAATGACTTGGCATTATATGTAGGATGAAATCTAAGTTTTCTAGTGGAATTTTAAATTTTTTCTTGTTTGTAAATACTTAATATGCATACATTTATGTGATCCCCTACTTTGGTTTATGTTATTCCTATAGCCTTAAACGCTGTTTCCTTACCCCATCCCTGTCTGGCAAAGCCCTATTCATCCTTTAAGGACTAGCCCCAAAGTGTCCTCTATCATGAATCCTTACCCGAGCATTTTACACCCAAATAAATGCTCCTTGGTCTAAGCTCTTAGAGCAGATCTTATTGCTTTAATACTATACTGTTTTGTATTATCTTCATACCTATTTTTCTTTCAACATTAAGAGTTCTTAATAAGCATCAAGTAGTCTTCAACCCTTCACACTGATGCAAATTTTACAAGTATTGTGCATTTCTGGTAAAAGCAGATCTATTTTTTTACCAGGTTTCGAACGATTCAGTAACTCCAAATGATTGAGAAACATAATACTATACTGTAAGCTCTTAGAGAGAAGAAATGTATTTTGCCAATTTACCTTCAACATAATCAATAAATAATTTCTCAACTGAATAAGAAGGTAAATGAATACTGCGTTTATAAACAGTTTAACTGAAGAATCCTCTAAATTCATATTCAGAAACATGTATTGGGTTGTTAAAACTTGCCCGTGTTTCTAAACATCTAGGATAAGGATGTTTGATATGAGTCACTTCTGTTTTACGAGAAGAGTTTGTTGTTGTTGTTACTTGTTTGGTTTTTGGCTAAGATCCCATGGGATATGAACTTAACTAGGATTTATCTGGTATATTGGGATATGATTATAAATCACTTCAGTTGACCTGAATATTTTTTTGGCCCCTGAATCAGGAGATAGTCTAGATTAATCTTTAAGTGGGGACCTAGGATCCAAGGCAGATTTAGATTCGAGTGTCTGCTGTGTGGTTTTGGGCTGAAAGTCGTCTTGGCCTTCTACCTTCCCCTTGCACTCATTCAATGCCATCCTGTTATTTTTTTACATTTAGATACACTCTCTCTTCTCATCAGCAAACCAATGAGGTGGCGCCCTCCCCAGAGGTAAACACCCTCTCTCTCAGTAGCAGCTTCTCCTCTATCTTCCTCTAGCCCTCTTTACAGGGGAACTTGGAGGAGAACCAGGCCTGAGGAACTTACGCGGAAGCAAGACATGGCTGGCAGTTTACCTGTTGGTTTTGCCGCTTCTTCTTGTCTTTGAAATTAGGGAGCAGGAATTATTTGCAGGTTTGGGGATGGTTTGCCAAGGACAGTGGGGAGTATTTACAGATGAGGGAGAAAGTGTCACATACTCTGACTTATACTTCCTTTAAGCAGAGAGGGCTTCCTCTGGTGTATAGGCTCAAGCATACGTGATTACAGAGACAAGAACTGTTGAAAAATGCTTTTTCTTCTTTGTAGAATAACGCTTAATTTTCAATATTTACTTAAACTAGAGTTAATCTAAGGGTTTATAGTCTATTTAGAAATAAAGTATGCTGAAGAGGAGGGCATTTGGAATTTATAGTTATTCATACTTTTTCATACATATTATCTCATTTAATCCTGACAATAATTCTGTGAGGTATGTAGGGAAAATACGATTATTCTCACTAAAAAAATGAGAAGTGGAGCTCAGCAGAATAAATAACCAAGAATCAGAACTAAAATGCAAATCCCTAGTCCTGTGCTCTTTCAATCACATCATATAATAGCAATAACTATTTCTAACTCAGTTACAGCAGAGAACAATTTTTCCTGCAAAGTAAATGGCACAGGCATTTTACACTGAGAGATCAGAAATACTTGTGTGTCCTTTGATAGCATGAATATAAATATTACTATAAAATACTCCCATTTAAAAATTATTTAAAAAATTCCACATGCTCCTACACTAAAAGCTCTCATTATTTTGAGTGAAGCAGGCAAGCAACAAGAAGTTAGGGATATTTGTATGAAAGGTTTAGGGTGTTTCTCAAATTCTAAAGTACATCTAGTGTTGAGAAGCAATGGTGGAAAGGCAAGGTGAGAGGCAATCAGAGCAGGATGCTAAAGGCCTGGACCATGGCAGCAGCAGACAGTCACTTCTAGGAAATACTTAAAAGGATGTTGATCAGTTGAGTATTCAGAGAGAAGGAAAGAGAGTGGTCGATGCTGACACTATAGTTTCCAATCAGCTAACAGAAGTGGCTGATCTTAGCAGTAAACTTATTTGATGGGATGGGAGTAGGATACAAAGACATTGGTAAGCCTGATTTTGGACATAGCATGGTAGTAGAGATGTAGCTAACCATAGAATAATAGAGTAAGTCTGAGTGACTTGTTCTAAACCTTCTTCTGGTAGATTGACAATTATAATAATGACAATTAAAAAAAATTAACATTTGACAGTAAGATGTTTTCTTGTAAATATTAACTTAGATCCATTAAGTACTCTAAATGGAGTAAAATAGCAAGTGCTCTCCTCCTCCACCCTAGGTCGGATTTAAACTAAATATCGCTGAGAGGAGCAGAGGTAACCTTGAATGGTTTCTTTCCTAGAAAATATTATCACAGGGTACCTGTTCACATTTCCACTCTGAAGGAACTTAGCTTCCTGGACCATAATTATATTTGGCTTTCATGTGTAGATAGTGCAAATACTATTTTTATAGTACAATGGCCTCATTATGGAAGTTCTATTATTATTTTTGTTCTTTCTGGGGGGCACAGGGTTAAATTCAGGCTGGGTGGGACCCTATGTGTATATTTTGTGGCTACAGACAAAGCAGTATAAGGAGTCTCCTTCTGCTCAGTTTCCAGGGTAGTTCTGGGAAATCAGACCATGAAGTTTGCCCCAGGAAATTGTTTCTTTGTGGCCAAGACCAGTGTTTACACATTCTCATTGAGGGAATCTTTAATAAGCTGTTCCATTTGCACAAAAATTGCCCAAAGAAGGTATTTTTACCCTCTTTTCTAAAACCTTGGCATTGTAAGAATGTATTAAAACAGTGGCTCAATTGTGAGAGGTCATCCAGAGCTGAAGGTTTGAGGCTCCTTCTTAAGAATGTTGTACATTTAAGCATCTAAAATGACTTAATCCTGAAGATGTTGTGTCTTCCCCTCATTGGAGGGATGATCCCTTTTAATCTTTGGAGGAAAAAAAAGTAACACAATGTTTTAAAACTTCCCAGTGTTTTGGATTTCAAAATAATTTATGAGGAAAGTATAGAAAGATAATTTAGCTCCATTTTACCAATGAGAAAGTCATGGTCTTGACCTGGAAAGGTTATAATACATTCTCAAGGTTCTGCAGGAAGTTAGCTGTCCAGCTGAAATTAGGACCCTGGAGAAAAATTTTTGGCTTCTTTTATCCCTCTACATAAGGAATTCTAAAATATTAGATCTTGTAGAAGTTTAATACCAATCTTGAAAAGGTCCAATAATATTTCAACAGATTTGGAATGGATGTAAAAGATAAGGAAGAAAAAAATTCTTCTTAATAGGAAAACAAATATGTATATTCATGTATGACTGAAGCATTGGGCTGCACACCAGAAATTGTAAACTGACTACACTTCCAAACAAAAGTAAAAAAAAAAAAATCTTCTTTGTGTTTAAAACAGGAATATGACATTATTTACTCAAGAGAGAAGCCCTAAATGGCCTGGCTACAGTGACTTTTTGTTTCTCCGTTGCCTCCATTAATTTTTTCACTAATTGCTTTTCTCACATTTTTATTCTCCGTACTATTTTATGGCCCTTTGTAACATTTACTTAACTTGAGATCTTCCAAGTATATGGTTATATACCATAGGATGATAGGGATAAGATAAGGATGAGATGGATATAACTTTTCTCACTAGAGGTTGTCATATGGCAGGAGAGTTCAGTACTGGGAGAAGAGCGGAGAAGATATATTAGACAAACATTCATCTACAAAATGTTGGGAAAAGTTTCCTCTTCCAAGTCAGGTTTGGACTAGGACATTTCCTCTTTCTCCTGAGCTGATGAGAACTATGTGGTCCATAAAAATCTCTGTACTTTCTCCTCCTTGAAGTTATTTCAGACTCCAAATGTCCATGGCTACTGGGGAGGGTGGGTCCACTTATGAATAACATACATGATTGTACGTTTTTCATCATAATTAATGATAATTATATTTGCAACTTTTTTTCCATCTTTTTGTTGAAAAAAAGATTTGTAAGAGTTCAGTGATAATTTAGACTCATTGTCTATATAATGATCTCTGTTTTTGCACTGGCATCTGCAGTGAGAAATTTAGGAGAATGCGAGCTGTATGTTAAATTATTTACCTGGGGCCTTAGGATTGGGTATTTATTTAAATCCCGAACTAATATTTCTGGGTTTCCTGATAGAAATTAATTTTTCCCAATATGTCTCTTTTTCACCAAAGAGTAAAATGAAAGCTTAATAAGCTCTGTCTTCCTCCTGGATTGACATTAGACATCATAGTAGGATATTAGAGAGAAGTGGTGATTTTTGTCCTCCCTGTCATACGTTACTAACAGAATTTTCTTCCTGCACTGCATTGTGAGAGGGGCATGTGGTCCATTGATAGTTAGGTGATTTTCATTCATTCTCAGATCTCCTTCCTTTCTTCATTCTTTCCTTCTTATTGTCCTTCATCAACTATTAATTGAGCACACACCATGATCTAGGCATCTAAAATGTTTTTGAGCACACAGTCTAAAATGCACACATTTCATTTGCATTATAAAACACAGAGATTCAAAGAGAAAAGATAAAACTAAATAGAAATAGAACTTCCTCTTCTTTTTTTTTTAAATGGAGGTACTGGGGATTGAATCTTGGACCTCATGCTTGCCAAGCATGCAATCTACCACTTGAGCTATACCCTCCCCCCTTATTTTATTATTATTATCATTATTATTATTATTATTATTATTATTGAAATAGAAGCTCTAATGACTTCTTACACACATAAAATACAAGAACACAAGGGTAATGGGGTCCAAAAAAATAGTCCGTGGTAGCTCACTGAATTCCAAAAAGAGCCTGGGTTATGTGCATACTGTGGCTAATGAAAATATTACCCATGGTAGGCCCCCCAACTTGCTGATATAATTTCCATCAAGGCTCATGGCAGTTTTATGTACACATTTATAAGGGGAGACTCCTAAATACTACTACTGTTCTATATCTAAGGAGCTAAAGTACTTTCAGGAAAGACTATTTAATCTTCTTGTGTTTGAAAAACATAAAATGAGGTGATGACTGGCAAATGAGAGTGAGCCTGTTTAATATGAAGATTATGACGTAAATTGACAAAAGCCCAGGCATTCCAAGTCCAAGTTGCTAGGCACCTTCTTCTTGCTCCCATCTGAGCATAATGATATATTGTCAGCCTTAGCTGAAGTACAAAAGGGTTATTAGACCTTGAGTCCATCTGCTGCCCGTGCAAAGGAAACAATTGAACTAACACTGCCTGCTCTTTTTCTTGGTCTCTTGCCACCTTAATTATAGTTCATCTGGACTGTGTGTGTACTTGCTGCCTTGAGTAGAACATTTTCCAGGACTGTGAGAAAGCAGAGTGAAAACTCAGGTAAGGGAATTGAAGCAGAGTCTGCAGTTAGAGCTTGGGGTAGGTGTTATCTGACAAGTCACGGAAGCAATCAAGCCAGCAGCACACGCTACCCACAATTCATGTCACCACGATGCCTGCTTTTGCCAAACTATTTTCACAGAGTTTTTTTTAATTCAACCTTGGTCCTGGTTTTTATTTTTAAATGTTTTATGAGTGTGCATATGTATTTTTTTTTTCTTGTCAAGACTGCTACATCAGGAGATACTTTCTTTTGAATGTTAGGAATGAGAGATGAACCGTCTTACCTTTCAGTTCTATTTACCTATCATTTTTTAGATCAGCAGTCAGCCCCCTGTTTTCTGCTGAGGTACACCTTGTGGTAGATATCTTCAGGCAAAATGACATGGGTATACCATGCAACTAAGTCTGTGACTTGGATAAGATAGACTCTGGTGACATGCATCTCTTGAGAGTTAGTGTAACTTTATCTCTTTCTGTACAGTTAATTTGCGACTCACTTAGGTTACTATACCGCAAATAAAAATTGCTGCTCTAAAAATATGCCAAGTAGCTGTAAAATGGTGACAAATACTTAAACTTTTCAAGGGAGATTTTATAAGTCTTTCCTTCTCTTCATAAATGCTCTCACTGTGTGCAGAGTGTCTTTTCCTTACTCTGTGCAACTAGGACTATTGAGAACCTTTGGACAATGTTTTGATTAAAACTAAATTTCTTCTGCATTGTAGAAAACAGTATGGAGATTCCTCAAAAGACTAGGAATAGACTTACCATATGACCCAGGAATCCTGCTCCTGGGCATATATCCAGAAGGAACCCTACTTCAAAATGACACCTGCACCCCAATGTTCATAGCAGCACTATTTACAATAGCCAAGACATGGAAACAGCCTAAATGTCCATCAACAGATGACTGGATAAAGAAGATGTGGTATAGTTATACAATGGAATACTATTCAGCCATAAAAACTGACAACATAATGCCATTTGCAGCAACATGGATGTTCCTGGAGAATGTCATTCTAAGTGAAGTAAGCCAGAAAGAGAAAGAAAAATACCATATGAGATTGCTCATATGTGGAATCTAAAAACAAACAAACAAACAAAACATAAACACAAGACAGAAACAGACTCATAGACATAGAATACAAACTTGTGGTTGCCAAGGGTGTGAGGGGGTGGGAAGGGATAGACTGGGATTTCAAAATGTAGAACAGATAAACAAGATTATATTGTATAGCACAGGGAAATATATACAAGATCTTATGGTAGCTCACAGAGAAAAAAATGTGGCAATGAATTATATATGTATGTTCATGTATAACTGAAAAATTGTGCTCTACACTGAAATTTGACACAACATTGTAAAATGATTATAAATCAATAAAAAAATGTTAAAAAAATTTCTACATTAACTGAACTGCCCCTTCCCTCCAGAGTATCAAATATGTTTTTTCAGGGTGGGGGGATGGTCTGATTTTGTGTCTTAGTTCCTTTAAATAAGCATGTAGTTGAGAAATGTGGACAAGCTATTTGCAATGAATATAGGTAAGAATACATTCTCTCTGCTCAGTGTTAGTGGGTGTAACTTTAATTATTTCTAAGTATAAAATTTTTTTAATTAGTAAATTTGTTGTTTATCTTAAGATGCATTTTTCCTCAAGAAAATTAGGAAATTTAACCTGAAATTAAAATTTGTCAATATCAATATTAACTGGATTGCTTATAATAACCAATGGTATATGATGGCTCTAGTCTGCTTTTGGTTTATAAGAATGCTATTTTATGGCTAGTGAGAGGACTGAAAAGATACAATGGGAGTAAATTAGTAGTTCCCCACCCTGCTAAATCACAAGAATCATCCTCAGGTGATTTAGATCAGGGACAGACGATGGCAGGGAGTTTGTACTTTGATTTCCCCAGGTGATTCTGAAGATCAAACAGATTGGGAAACTGCGGGAGAGATGGTAATAGTTTTTTCTTCCTTCTCCTAGTTCTAAAATTCCTTGACTAATCTCTATTTATCACGTTCAAAATAATAGAAATTTAGAGCTAGAAAGTATCTTATAGCACATTTGGCCTGAACCCCTTATAAAAAATAAAGTATTTTTAGAATTAATTTAAAACATTAAGAAAATGGGTATAGAAAAAGAAACTAAAAATCACTACCCCCTAAACTCACCAACTAGACATAATTATTATTTACACTTGTAAAATTTTCCTTCCCTTTTCTTGAATATGTATTTTTAAAAATTGGAGCACACTATACATATTTATGTATATACACATGTATGTTTCTAACCTGCTATTTTCACTTAATATATGAGGGTACATTCTCCACGTCATTAGATGTTCTTCAAGGTTACACAGTCAATGGTTTGGCTTGAACATAATCATTTTAATGGTAATTTAGGTTATTTGCCTTTCTTCCCCCTTTATTGTAAATGATGCTGAGATTAACACCCTGATTGAAAGTCATACATATTCTTGATTATTTTCTTAGGATAAATTCCCAGAAGAGGAAGCTCTGGAAGTATAGCATAATGGTTAGTTAGCAGTGTGGATGCTGAATCATATGCCTGGGTTTGTATCCAGGCTTTGCCAATTACTAGTTGTGTAAACTTGGGCAACTTTTAGTGTCTCCATTTCCTAATATTTAAATGGAGTTAATTATAGTACTAATGCATAGGATTTTTTGTGAGGAATAAATGAGCAAATATACTTAAAACACTTAGTGTGTGGAACAGAGTAAGAGTTAAATATTAGCCATTATTCTGGCACTAAGGCAATGTACATTCAGAAACTCCTGATTTTTGAGAGAGTTACTGGCAACAAATTTAGAAAATTCCTGTTAGTTTGAGAGTTACCGCCAGTTTTCCCTCCAGAAAGGCTGAAGCACTAATGCTCTCACTAGAAGTGTTTGGAGTTCATTTTCCTGCATCCTCTCCAACACTGTCAACCTTTATTCACTTACAGATGAAGAAAAGTGAGGTGCAGCGAGACCAAGTTCCTTTGCACAGGTCTCATTGTCAGGAATTGATAGATAGATCTGGGACTAAAATACAGATCCACAACTCCACACACTTGTCCTTATCACAATTCTAGATAAGAATTTTACATCTGTACATTTTAATGGCCCTTGTTTCGCAGGATTGATTGGAGTTAAGCCTTTTTTGCCCTCCAGATACAATGTAACTGTGGGAGCACTGGAAAAAAAAAAAAGGAGTCATTCTTCAGTGTGCTCTGTGCTGATTGTTACCTTCCCTCCCTGAGAAATTGTCATTTATAAACATTTATGGGAAAAACTCTCTGAAAGTGTACAAGATTCACTTAAACTTTTGTTCTCTGAGATTGAAATAAAAACAGGTCTTAAAAATAGGTCACTAGAGGGCACTGTGACTCTTCAAGTTTTCAAGTTGTACTGTTGGTAAAAGAAATTCTACCCCGGGGGTATTTTTGATTTCAGGGAAGATTTTTGCTGGCATCCAGAAAAGTGTAACCAAATATGAAGAGTCTGAGAGGTGCATAAACATCGATATAAGACTGTGTACGAGCTGATCAGGAGGTTACCTTTTTCGGTTACAGGAAAATCCAAGTTTTATGATCTTTCATATTTTAATATGAAAATGGTATGTTTTGACCTAGCTTCCTTTTGGTTTAAGATAGTGTTCTGATCTTGAGGCTTTTCAATGTTTTTTCCCTCTAGAATATTTTATGTTACAGTTGTAGCTGTGAGTGTTACTTGAGTCACCACATGGCATAAACCAATATTTGTGAAATAAAAATTTACATTGTAGTGACTTTAAAGCACTGTTAGACATTATATAACATCCCCCACCCCACCCAGTGACCTGGGCCTTTAGTAGATACTTTAGAATTGACCTGAAATAGCTTCAGTGACATCTTTATTTTTATTTATTTAAATAGTGTGCTGAAGAGAAAGCTCTTCCCCCACACACCATGGTGTTTCCTACTCCAAGCCTAAGATTATAACAATTAGTTAGCAGCATTGCTTTGACCTTCAAAATAACCTTCCTAAAGGACTACATGCTGAGTAGTACATCAAGTAGCAACTTTATTAACAATTTAAACTATGATTTCCAGTCACATAACATAAAAACCGAAGAACATTTGAAATAGTAGTAGTTGCTGGTTTTAATCTGATAAACTTGCAAGTGATTTACCAAATTTTTTCCATTATATGTTTGCCATCTTAAAGTATGCTGTTTATTAAAAAAATCCACAAATCATTAAGTTTGAGTTTGTTCTGACCTTATTAAGTGGACTTGGCTTAAACGAGGAATGGTCTTGTAGTCTTCAACAACCATATGCTAGGTTTTCCTTTAGAAAACAAAAAGAAAGGCTCTTAATATTATACTAAATATAAAATATTAATACCATATTTAAAATATACTTAAAAATGAAAAGAAAGGCTCTACTATTTCTATCTGGAAGATAATCTATCAAAATCAGTTCCGACTGATTTCCTTATGTTTCCTAACCAAACTTATCTTTCACAAGAGTTCATCTGCCCCATCCCCTCTACATCCCCCTCAATCCCTCAATTCAGAGTTTATGTTAGCAAAACTCTTTCTCTCCATCTCTCTGGCCCCTCCACTCCCTTTCCTCCTCTCAGTCCAACAAGCTGTAGGATTCTATTTCTACATATCTCCAATTGTGTATATGCTTATTTTTTCATTTCTAGAGTGACAGTTTCTAAAAATAGCCAAATCATGTAATACAGCATCTCACTATATGTAGCTTGGGTTCAAATCATGTATCAGTATATGGTTCATTCCTTTCATTATAAGGCAGAACCTTTTAAGTAATGGTGGCAAGTCTTTCCCCCAGGATCAATGTTACAGTTTCCTTTATGGAAAGTGAGATTAAAAAAAAAAAAAAAGGAGTATGTGTTGCATGTCCTTTGTTTGCTGGTCTAGGGTGGCATTTGAAATTGCGCATGAATTAGTGGCCAGTTTAGCTTTTTACGGGTCCATGTGGATACGGGGCTTGCTACTTTAAACATGTACTTTTCCTACTGTGGCACTCTGCTCAAATCTGTTTCTGCCCCCTCTTTGCAGCATGGTAATCATAGCTAACACTGGATACCAATATACATGGCAGGCTAAGCACTTCACATACGTTATTAGGGCCCATCCAGGTTCCACCGTGCTCTCTTGGCCTGGGCAGGATCGGCAACATGTTCTTTGCGTACTCAAAATGTATTGAATGTATTTCCAGAAAGGTTATCTTATGGGCAGTAATTTGAGAATTACCTAGCAGTCTGACTTCCAGAATGACCCTAGGATTCCCTTCATTACACTTTAAAAATAATATTTTGGGGATGGGATTATAGAAGAAGAAAATATGTCACGGAGTATTTTGTATATAAAAACTCGTTTCCCCACTCCCCCTCCACCCACAAATGAAAGGTTCCCTGCAGCCATTCCACCATTATGGTTCCTAAGAAGAGGGGAGCTGCTGCCTTGGGAAGAGGAAGATGGTTGTTAAGGGAAGTCTAAATCAGGTCACGTAGAAACAAAGTCAGGGAGGGGCTGAGGAAGACAACGGTCTGACAAGCGTGTCGGGATTTACTCCGCGAGGGGAAGGGGTGCTAAAGAGTGGGGGAATCTCGGCCGCCTGACCAGGAAACCTGACGGCGGGCATGGGACGCGGCAAGTACCTCATTGTGTCTCAAAGGGAGTGACAGGTATGTGCGAGACTCAGGGATCACGACACCGCTGTGCAAGTCGCCTCTTCTAACGCAGAGAGAAGGACAGGCAAGGAGAACGGCAGCGACGCTACGCGGGGCTGTGCAAAGACAGCCACTGGCGGAGGCGGTGCTTCTCGGCAGCTGTGCGTGGCTGTGCGTGGCTTGCGTGGCAGTGCGTGCCTATGCGTGCCTGTGCGTGGCAATGCGTGCCTGTGCGTGCCTGTGCGAGCCGGTGCATGTTGTGTGGCACGGGGCAGCCTGGGAGCCGCGGGGTCAATTCTGGGCAATTCCTGGCTGATGGGAGACGCGGCAGAAGTTGCTCATTGCCCTCGGGGAACCCCTACGGGGTCCGAATGCTCGGTGAGCCCAGCTGCGTCCTCAGTGGATTCCCTCAGAGACCCAGGCCGCAGGTAGCAAGTGAGTTTGCCGGCCGGCTTGACGGAGTGTGTTCCTGCTGACCCTCGCATGACCACCTGGGAGAACGCAAGGGGAGGGAAGCCCTGTGACAGTCTGCCATTACCTAGAGAGGCCTTGCTTACCCGAAGGGTACAGTTCTACCCTGGAATTGTGTATTTAGCAACCAGAAGAAAAGCAGTAACCTTAATGGACTGGTTTACTTCCCAGCTCCACTGAGTGAACTTGAGGGCTGCATGATGTCAGCGATACGGAAAAGAAAGGAGCCACATTTTTCTGAAACACGTGAGTGTAGCGTGTACTTTTACAATCTCACAAAGCACACTTTGTATTGAAACTATAGAAAAGTGGAATGAAAAAGGGGAACAACATTAATCTAGCAAAAAAAAAAAACCCTCAGTATCTTTTTTGATAATGTTTTCTTCGAGAAAATACACAATTGTATCAAAAAGGTCATGATGTATATACAATTTCCTGTCTTAGTTTTTATACTTAATGCTGTATGTTGAACATTTTCTCAAATTTTCAAATATTCAATGGCTTTAACTTGATTGTACTCTTCACCTTCCTCCCTTTTCTCAAATGTTTCTTCTGGCCCCTTTACTGCCACAACTGTCTGCTTTATACCTCTCCTGGGTGCATCAGGCTTCCTCTTTTTCAGTCATGCCTGTATTTTGGGAAGCCTTTTTGAATAATGTAGCTACCATTAAGTATTCAGAGAGACTGTTGCCTTGACATATTCTCCATTTATGACTCAGTGCCTCATTCATAAATCGAATTGGAATTAGGAAGGGGTAGACTGGCCTGTAATTCCATATATTGAGAATAATTTTGAGAGCTAATTAATATGAGCAGTCTTACTATTTATTGCAGGAAAATGGAATGTAAGAGGATGGTCATGTCCTAGGTCTCGGGCGAGTCCCTGGGATGTGCCCCGCCAAGTCAGGGCCCTTTGGCTTGTGCAGGAAGGAATTCAAGAGCAAGCCATAGTAAAGTGAAAGCAGGTTTCTTCAGGGAGATAAACGCTCCATAGAGTGCTGCGGTCTCAGAAGGCGAGCGGCTCTAGGAGATACATGTTCCATGGGCAATGCAGTCCATCTCAGAAGGAAGAGCTTTGCGGGTTGGGGTTTTGAGTTAGTTTTTATGGGCTGGATAATTTCATATGTGAACAAGTGGGAAGATAATTCCAATCATTTTGGGAAAGGGGTGGGGATTACTAGGAATTGGGGCCCTGCTCACTTTTTGGCCTTTTATGGGCTGCCTTAGAACTGTCATGGTGCCTGTGGGTGTGCCATTTAGCACGCTAATGTATTACGAGTGTCTAAAGAGGCTCAAGGTCTATGGGAAGTTGAATCTTTCACCTTCTTGGACCTAATAGGTTCTACACAGTTTTTGTTGTATCCTCAATGGCTATGTCGTTCTTTTAAAGGTTGTGCCCTGCCTCCTTCCCTCCTATCTCATTATTAGAAAAAAATGTCCAGAACCACCATGAACTGTACTCTCCAATCATCCAACCAAGTCATAAATAAATGTTCTTGATAGAAAGGAGAGTGAGGGTGACTTAGTTGTGATTAAAACATCATGACTATAGAAAATGCCCAAGACTGTAGGAACATGTTCCTCTGAGTACTCCTCTTTCTTCACCTATATGCAGGAGGAGGTTCCCTCTACAAGCGGAAAGTTTATTATTACTATATTTTTGGAAAATTTGGGTTTTTTTGACTTCTTTAACTTAAGGCAGTTGCAGCTATACTCTCTTTAGCTGCAACTGGCATGTATATCTGTAGTTGCTGTCTTCTAATCTTGGGGTGGTTTTTACAGATGTAACTTTATTTTCTACCATGACCTTAATCTATGTGAGGAAATCTGCCTAGAATAAATGACTAGTCAGTTTTAGTGGTAATTATTCAAGAAGAGCTCCAATTATTTTTATATGTTAAAACTTAAAGAGACCAGGCTTTAGGATTTGATTATTTAAATAAAGATGTTATAAGAAGATTTTGAAATTACTCTGAAGAATAAAGCAGGCACTGAAAAAGGAAACATCTTTCCCTTTCCCCCCATCTTAAAGTACACCCTTCCCATAACAAACCCAGCAGAATCCAAATCTGGTCATTTCTCTAAAATTAAAGGGAAATAATTTTGGGTTTGAAATCTTGAACAGTGATTATTTGCTGGGGATGTATGAAGATGGAAAGATAACTTTAACAAGAAGAAACAGTTCATTTTAGATATATTGTTTTAAGCTTCGGCATATTATTATTGTCTTTTTTACTGCCCTTGCAAGGGTGAAGGTGCTGTTGTGATTTCTATTAGGGTCATTTAAAATATGTAAAATTATTCTCAGACTGAGCTTTTACATTTTACCAATTATATTCTTGAGGTCATCTGTTAGAGGTATATTACCAGGCTTAGCTCAAGAGAAGAAAATTATTTTATAGCAATTAGAAATTTAGAGCCATGGTACCCAGGCTGAGCACTGGATAAAAAGAACTGGAAGAGAATTAACTCAGCGTAGGCTGAGAAGACTCAGGATAGATAGCCTCTGGCTGTGCCAATTTAAGTTTTATATATTAGGGAAAAAGGATATGTATTTCACCTGAATTCAGTACTAAACATGATTGCAGAATAGATACATTGTTATGTCTGTCAAACATGGAATAAAAGTATGCTTTGTCTACAGGCTCTCCCGTACAAAGATATGACCTTCTATTTATGACGCTAGCTGGGTAATGAGAAGAAATTAGAAAAAAAAGAAAAAGAGGCTGTTCTATGTATAATATTGATCATAGGATTCAACGGAAATAATTCTGCAATGTATTGTAAATACGAAGAACCATATGTAGAAAAAACTCTGCAAAAAATTATATCATAATAATGTGAAAAAGGGGAGTTGAATGAAAGGAGTCATTTTTGTAGAATATATCATTTGGAGACCATATAGCTATTAGGGATTAACTGTGCAAATAGAAAATATCCTAAAGCCCTTGAAACTTCTGTTTGACACTCAGCATTTGCATTAGCTATTCTCTTTTCTAAACTGTCTTTACTAACAACTTTTCCCTTCACTGAACAACCAATTCTCCAATTCTCTGACACCAAGTGGGCGTCCTGCAATTTAGTTCAATTCTGACACTAACTACTGAGAGTTAGCACAGACCCCACAGATTAAGGGCTCAGTTTCATAAGAGTGCCCCAACTTCAGATGCCAGTAGCAAGTCTCAGGTTGCCATCCATACTTCTGACGTGCCATCTGTATATTGGATGTTCTCATGACTCCTTCCTCAGGTGGGATAATTTGTTAGAATGACTTACAGAACTCAGGAAATGCTTTAATTGACAGGAGCATCTTTTGTTCTTATATCTGGTCTTTATCCTTGCCTCCTGACACAGACCTCCTATGTCCCTTGTAATTTCCTGGGTAATAGGAGCATTTTTATTTTCCCTCTGTAAGTAAATATTCATCTTCGCATAACAAACATAGGAACCTCAGGACTAACTTTGCGTTCATTTCTTTGATGATGATGATGATAAAAATACCTGATCTAACACTATGATAGGCATTCAGTATATTTCAATGATTTACTGAATTCTCACAACAACTCTGTGAGTTAGGAATTATTTTTATTTTAGAGTCAAGGAGAAATCTGAGTTGAGAATTATGTTAATTGGTTAAGGTCATACAGCTGGTAGGTGGGAGAGCTGGGTCTGAACTAAGGTCAGGTTTAGTAACAGTCCAACTGATTCTCCTTTGTTAACATCTTATCAATGTCACTTATATAAATCTACCTGTTTTCCATTCTTGCTGCTCCAAAGAGAAGTTCAGCATATTGTCACTTGGCCTGGACTACTTTAGTTGATTTCCCTTATCTTGGTTGATATGTCTCCATTTCATCCTCAATACTGCTACCAGCTAAATCTTTCTAAGATCTGATCATGTTACTTGTCAATTAAAAATGCTTCAGTGGCTTCTCATTAACTGTATGACATGATACAAATGTGTCAATGTGGCTCTCCATTAGCTGCACCCTGCCTCTCTGTTGTATCATCTTGTACCATAATCTTCCTTGCATTCTATGCTTTAGTCATAAGATTACTTGAAGATCCTGTAAAGCATCATGTTATATCATACTTCTTTGCTTTTTATTTCATCTCTTTACTTTGCTCGGAATGCCCATTTTTCCCTGCCCAATTGTGGAATCCATATTCTCCATTCAAGACTCATTTCATTTAAGAAGTTGTTTCATGATCTCTGGGTATACTTGATTCTTTATATACTTCTATTATTTCCACTATAAAAGTTTATTCACTTAGTTGTTTACATATTAGTCTTCTCTAGAGTCTGAATTCCTTGAGGCAGGAAACCATCTTCACTAAATTGTATCTAGGACAGTATCTGGCATACCACAAATGATACCTGAATGATCCCTTATATATAGCCCAGGTAAACTGCAGAATTTGCAATAGTTTTCTCAGAGTCACAAATTATTTGATAACTATGGATTAGTTTATTTTTTATAACTTTAAGATTAAGAATATGTAAGAAGTTAATGACTCGCCTAGAATTAATCTTGGTTGAATAGGTAGTGGTATTTGAATAGCTAATCCCCACCTCCTATTTCAGAAAATACTTTATTTTTATACTTGGTTCTCACTTATCTCTAACCATATATCTTCTTTACCTACATTAATATATATTATTTCATCCATGATTTCCCCAAAGGAATAATTTTTCCCCTCCTGTTTTTTTCTTTTTATAGCTCAAATGTACAGATTGGAATATCAGGATTCTATGACATTGTGGGTCTAAAAATGCAAAAATGGGTATAATTGTTTTGGCAGCAATCTAACACATACAACTACGGAAAAAACAAAGCAAAACAAAAACACTGAAAGATTGGGTTTGATATGTTTTGGTGTGTCTCTGAACAAACATTCCATCAGTGCTAATGACACTTATTTAAGGGGCTAATTTCTACTCTTGATATTATTTTAGAAATGCACATTAGTTATAAATAAATAGGTTTTCTTTAACGAGCTGTTTAACAATATAAAGCCCCTTCTTTCTGCATGGCGGTAGAGAAACTTCACACTTGGAGAAATTTCAAAAATTTTAAACATGTATATTAATTCCTCCCTGTTGTGTGAATGGAACACTACTGTTCTGTAAGAAATAACTTTTCACAGATTATAAACTATATATGTTAACATGCTCCCATTTTTGGTAAACATTTAAAATATTTGCATGAAAAAAATCAATGAAATGCTTATATTGCTCATTACTGGAGGTAGTGTTTCAGTAGACTTTATTTCCTATATGTTGTTCTTCTATATGCTAAGTATATATATTTTACTATATTACTTGTGTGACAAATAATAAAGGGAAAAGTAAGATATACTTTTAAAATATCTCTAACACATATAAATATAATTTTAATGTGGTAGTGTCCTTCTGGGAAGACTGTTTTAAAGCAGGACTCAGCTCTTCAAGGCTTCCCCCATATATATCCAATTCTCTAATGCATTAATGAAAAATAGAAATTTTTTGAAGATTTCATGGAGAGAGGAGAACAATATATACTACATGTATATGCAAAACTTAGTACATATCCCCTTGTTAATTTTCCAAAATTCTTTTTCTGGTGCAATCCGTATTACATTTCCTCACTACCCCACAACTTCACCCCAGCAGCTTCTAAGCTACATGCACTGAGTCTTAGCTTCTTTTCCTGCTTAGATTCTTCTCTTCACATCAATCCTTTTTTTTTTTTTTTTTAAAGATTGTAATTACAGTTCTTTTGGATTCTCTGATTTTTTTTTTACCTTCTCACTCAATGACCTGATCAGCCGACAGAGGAACTTCATTGTGACTCCTCTCTTCTTAGAAGTCAAATGCATTGCGAATAATAAAGGCATTTTCCCCTTTCATGTACAATTGGATTCACCAGATATTTTCACTTAAATTTTATATGCCTCCGACTGAAGTTATTCTTTTAATTCAGTTTGCTTTGTTAGTAGTAGAACATGTAAAAACAATTAGACTTAAATTAGATATAAGTGACAGTATCTCTCCTGGTTATACAATTAAGCTTTCTCTTATATTTTAACTTGCTTGGAAACCTTGATCAATAACTAAAATTAAAAAAACAAACAAACTGGGAAAGGCGAAACAAATGGAAGAATGTTGATAACTGTTGAAGCTGAATGATGGGTACATGGGAATTCACTGTTCTTTTTACTTTGTATATGTTGGAATTTTTCCATAATGAAAAATTAAAATAATTGTGAGCACCAGAAGTTGCTGCAGACACTGTCAGTTGTGCCCAGTATTCATCTCATCCTCCTCCCTGTCCCCACTCTCCACATTTTTTGCTAACGGAACACAGCTTTTGTTTGTAGTAGCAATGTGCCCAATTCAGTGACTTGTCACAACTGGCCTGAGTCTGTGTTTCTTAGTGGAAGCATTTTGGTGTTTTGGGCAGTGCATATGTCCATTGTAGGGGATTGTTCCTAACATTTCAGTGTTTTTGGCATCTCTTACCTCTAGGCACTAGATGCCAGTCATGGCATTGGCCTCCTTCTCATCACTGTGATAATCAAAATGTCCTGACACATGATAAAACATTCCCTAGGGCCTGGGGGAGAACCACTGATTGGGAACTACTGGTCAAAGCTAATCATGGCATTTCTGCCCCTACTTCCCAGATTTCCGCATAGCTGATTGTAGCCTTGTGATCCCTTTTGGGGCACAGAGACCTGAGGGAAGTTAGCTGCAGAGGCTTCAGGGAAAGCTTTTTGTTTTCTTAGTTGAAAGGACAAATATAGCTGTTGAGTGCTCCTCTCTTTCTTCTTCCTGCCTTGAATGAAGGATGAGCAAAGCTGTGGAAGCAATTTTGCAACAAGCCAATGTGCCAAGTGTAGTGAGGTAGGAGAGAAGGGGCCTGGATCTTAGAAGATTTGTACCAGCACTGGCCTCTTTATCTCTTTTTTGCGTGAGAAAAATAAACCCCTTTTTATTCTAGCTACTGTTAGTCGGGTTTTCTATTACTTGCAGCTAAAAACAGTCCTAACTAAAAACAGGTAAGTTCTGGGTTCTTTGATCAATGTTAGTGTGAAGTGAGAATTATTTAAACAATTTTAGCCAAACTTCTTTTTGCAAGGTCCTTTATTGTGCTTGGTGAAAAATAACACTTTTGTAAAAATGAGAATGCTATTTGGAAATATTTAACAAAATGACAACTGGAAATAATATTTTCACATATATTCAGCACCCCCCACCACCTCCAGATACTTAAATCCATTGGAGAAATAGCCAGTATAGTCTGGATTTTTTCCCCCAAGATCTAGGTTTTTTTTTTTGTTTGTTTGTTTGTTTTTTAACCTAGTTCAAGAGACTTTAAATAGATTTAGAGAGGAGGAATTGTTTTACTTTGAATTACAAACTTAGGCTTGGTATCCAATACAGTATGTTTAAGTCTAGAAGAAATTAAAACATTAGATATAATTCTTATTTGAGTGTGGCATTTGAGGCCCTTTAGACTCACTTTTCTGGCTCATTGTGTTCTTTTCTCTTTCAGTTGTCGTGTCATCTTAGGGGACTACAGTGTTCCTGTTTACAGACAGTTCACCATCTCCTTCTTTTATTTACTTGGCTCCAGAAAACAGACAACTTAACTTTTCTTTTTACTTCTTCATTCTTTTCCATGGTCACATGCTGGACTTTATCATAACCTAACATTTCTTCCCAGAAGTAATAAACCTTCTTACCACTTCTTATCCTTCATTATTTCCTATATTTTTCCCCTCATGTGGACCTCTAGTCCTTGTCTTTTTATGGGTCACTTCCTGCCTTTCCTGTGTCTACCTCATCCTCTTTAATTTCTCTAGTTCATCATCTCATCCACTCTTAAAATAGTTCCCTAAACTTCCTTACATTTTACATGGCTTGGCAATCTTTTTATTTTACTTTTTTAGTTCTACACAATAGTTCTTTAAAAACTTTTCCATTCTCTTTGGACTTCAGCCACTTATGCCATCCTCCAACTACTTCTCTCTTAACAGATAAACATGTGTCAAAGAAAATTTACACTATACCCATCTTTTACTCATGTCCTCCTGTTATATTTCAGAAAGTATCCTTTCTTGAGTATTATCCCTCTACCTGAGCTCTGGATCTCATCCCCTACCACCTTCTTAGGAACCATCTTCTCAGGGACCTTGCTCAATGAATTACTCCCTTTCTCCTCCTAATACATTCTGTCAGAATTTAGATATGGTAGAAGTTTCTCCCATTTTGTAAACACACCATTCTTAGATCTCTCATTCACTTCTAGATTCTCTTGATCTCTTTTCACTCCATTGCAGCCAAACATCTTGAAAGAATTGCTTACACTTGTTGCCTCACCTGTTTCTTCCCTAACTCACTGAGATCTGGCATCTACCATCACTCCTCCATTAGTTCGTTGGCCTGGCTGAAACTTTTCTCTCCAGAGTCACTAGTGACTTTGCTAAAGCCAAGAGACATGCCTCAATCCTTACGTTATTTGACCTCTTTATGATATTTGACACTTCTGACCTTGACACACTTTCTTTTTTTTGTTTTTGGGTGTTTTTTTTCTTATGCCTCTTTGCAGGACTCTTTCCCGAAGGAGTCTCTCCTGCAGCCTTCTTCCCTTTTATTCTGCAGTTCTTTTACTAGATCATCTGTTCTCATGGCTTAAAATACCAGCTATATGCTGATGATTCCCAGGCAGTGGATTCTCAACAGTCATCTTCAAACTCTAGACCAATATATCCAATTGCCTGTTAGATGTTTTCACATGGCTATCTATAAGTATTTCAAGACAACACATCTTATCATCTCTTCCCACAAGACTGCTTATCCTCTGTTGTTTCCAGTCTTGTTAAAAATCATCCAGTTATTCAAAGGAGAAACTGGAACATCGTTATTGACTCGTCATTCTCCTTTATGTTCCATATCTAAAGATAATTGGATCCTGTTTGTTCCACCTTCTAAAAGGCTTCCTTCTCTGATCTGCCAACTTTTATCTGTGTTGCTATTCTCCTAGGTTAAGTTGACATCTAGCTGTCATCTGGATTAATGCAAGAGCCTTCTATTCATCTCCATGCCTTACTCTTTCCCTCTTTGGATATATTCAAATGCACCTATTATTCACCTATTTAAAATCCCTCAGTGACTTCTAGTTGTTCTTATAGCCTAAACTTTTAAGCATGGGCTCTGTCTACTTCTTGACACTCAGCATTTATCACTTAACCTTTTTTATTCTAAGCCCTAGACATATGAAAGTTTTTTCCATTCATTTTCCAGTGATATATTCTCTGGATTTCATGATTTTGCACATGATCTTTTCTTCCCACTCCTACTTATCTAACTCTTGCTCATTTTCTGGATTTCATCTTAGATCTGTCTTCCTTTAGAAAGCCTCCTTTCTGTTCCCCACCCCTACCTCAAGTCCAGGTGTGTCTTAGGGCACCTTGTGTCTATGCCATCATGGCATTTATAACAGTGTATTATATTTACCTATTTATTTATCTGTGGATTAGACTATGAGCTCTGTAAGGACAGTGATTAGGTCAGCATGGCACCCTAGTGTCTGGCAAACTACGTGGTTCCAAATAGACACTTAACACATGACTGGATGAATAAATAAATGAATGAAGTTACTTTTAATCAAATGTATGAAGTGAGTGAAATTTTGGGATTAATAAAAGCTAATACGTGCGTTTGAGGTCCTATTTGGGTGATACTGCCAATCACTGGCTAGGGAATCGAGAAAGTAGAGCCATTTTGGGAATGAAATATCTAAAACATCCACAATGGAGATATCTGGTAAGCAGGTAGATATATAGGACTGGTGTCAGATGAAGGAAACAGTGACTGGGGGTCATCAACTTCTGAGAGAGCCCAGGGAGAGGCTGTATTGTGGGAGAAGAGAGGAACTAGATAGATTACTGAGGAACACTGGCATTTAAGAGATGAGCAGAACAACAGGAACCCACAAAGTATCTGAGGGGAAGCTGACAGGTAACAGGGGAAAGCACCCAGACTTATAAGCAAATGGAGGAGAGAGCTTCATTGAGGGATCATCGACGGTGTCAGGTTAATTTTCTCTTGTCATTAAACAAATTGAGTTTACAAAGGATATAATCACAGATGTTATTTGTCTACCTTGCTTCATTACAGGTTTCTTGAATGCAAGGATATTATCTTAGTTGTACTTTCAACCCCAGAATTTTATCACAATATATGGCACACAGTGAAATTCAAAAGACAGATGTTAAATAAACATAACACATTTGCTCTGGTTAAGTGGTGGCCTCAAAATACATGGTAACGTGGGCATAAATAGCTGATTTCATTCTTTAAGAACTTTCTGCTAAATTGTGGTTGGATTTCAAAGGCATCTGGAAAGTGGAGTATGTTTAGATACTTCTCATTGTATGATTTTTCAAATGGGCCAACACTAGTAAATATTTTCAGTGTTGGCATCCATGACTTTCTGTGTTTTATGCCACTAGTTTTTTTGCTTTATCTTGAAGACATTGCCAATTCTGTCTCTCTTATTCTGAGGAATAAAAAAGATATCTGATAAAAATAAGTAATTCATATTAAGGAATATTACCTTAAAATGTTAAAAACTCTCATTAATGCTTTCATCCAAAAATAAGACTTAGTAGAGAACAGTGCTACTTATCAAGTAGGGTAGAAGCAGTGGTAGTGGAGATGGTAAGAATTTTGAGGGAGATGGAGAGGAAGGTCTTTTTTGTGTGTGTTCCTAATTATGCAGGAACAGTGCCACTTTCCATTCTTTCAGCTAGAGCTTGCCCTAAAAGGCATGTGTGAAGAGAGCACTGGTTCTCAAAAAAGAATACCTGGTTTAAATCCTTAGTCCTTATTTACTAGCTGGGTACCTTTGAATATATCTCAACCTTTCTGAGCTTTAATTTCCTCGTCTGTGAAAGGATCATAGTAATTTCTCTACTTACCTCTTGGGCTATCCAGAGGATCAAATGAGATTGCTTACATATAGCTAGATTGCACATTAAAGACTTATTTTTCTTTGCAGTAACTACATGAAAGTGTCTGATATTGTTGCATTGTGTTTCCAGTCTTATGTTTCTACTATTTGGTTTCCTGTTTGAATACTCTAGAGTTGCAAAAAAGGTTATGATACTATAATTGTAATATTATATAACATAAACAATATAATTAGAGATAGAAATACTATAGATAGGCAAATGTTTTAAGTCTCCTCCTCACTTTATGTCAGCCAATAGCCTAGGACACAAAAACAGTCTTCCCAGTTTGTTCTTCCTGGAGACACTCAAACTCTTTACAGAGCTGATTGGTGTCCATACTTCCCACACAGCTGTAGTTGAACCTGTGCAATTACCTCCAGATAATTGTCTTGGCTCCAGTCTATTGGATAACTGCCTATTTGGAAAACTTTGCCTTGAATAATTTCTCTTTGTCCAACTGTGGGATTCATAAATCCATGCTTGGGGGATGGGTTTCAGAAAATGATATTTGGCCATAGATAGTTACAATTTCAGGACCTTTTCAAAGGGTGATAATGACAGATTTTTACTGGACAGTGTAAATTTTCAAACTTTGAAGATATATCCTGGGATCTAGATCATTTATGCATCAATATAGAAAATACATTGTTTATCCATCAACTTGTTCTAAAATGTTAAGGTTATGAGTAAGACTGTTCCACAGCCCATAAAATGCTTGTGGAGTATAACTTAACTGGAAGGGAATATTATTAAATTACATAAATATTATATATTTATATTTATAAATTATATAGATACTAAAATATGTAGGAGTTCTACTTTGGTATCAGCTGAGATATAAAATTAGAAAGAAAAAGACCCATTTGCTTCAAAGTATGTTTTCCTTATAATATTAAATGTTTAGAAAGGAATATACCAACAAGGATATGTTGTTTTCTTCTATCTTTTCCTCATTTCTGAATTTTATTTTATTGTATTTTTTGTTTGCTCATGGAAATCTGGCTGAATGGCCTCAGTAGTTACCTCATCTGTAAAATATGTGAGACACAGTTACGTTTTCCGAGACAATTACTATGTGCTAAATGTAGGTCAGGAACATTTACAAAGGAGGATGCAGCTGTATAGTATTCCAAGATAAAAAGAAACAAAGTCAGGACTCATCAGAGAGACTTAGAGATGTTTTCTGCGGGATTTCCAGTTTTCAACAAAATTGTTTTACCCTGAATAATGGTAGGATTAATCTTAACCAAAATGCAACTGGGCATATGGGAAGCAACTGTTCAAGTAAATTATATAATTTGTACATTACAACTTCGCTGCTGTCATACATTATAAATTCAATTCTATCCCAAACTGAGACCATCACATGATTGAGCCAAGTTTAATGTTGCTCAACCAACCTTTCTTATAGTTACATCCAGAAAAAAAATGAACTATCTTGTGTATTTTTTTTATCTAGCTTCTTGGAAATATGAATTTTGTTTAGACCTGTTAGTGGATATCACTTTTATCGTGATTTGGAAAATCAGTCAAGAAGACTTTCTAGAGTAGTCTATTGTGAACTCAAGAGCCTAATAGGAAAAGATAATTGGTTGTTTCTTTGAATTACTTTTTATTTTCTTCTAAATGAGATTCGTAGTATTAAAATTGATAGAGAATCTGTAAAATCTAAACATTATTACACGGACCTTTTTATTTTCTCACAATGGTATTGTACCATGAAAGAGCTGAGCTCATGGTCTCTCTGGACTGGTGCTTGTGAGGCAGTGCAGAGCGTTCCCTGCTTTGTTGTGTTGGCAAAGGAAATTACACTAGTGCCTAGATTGTCAGAATGATGCAGCACCTCTGAGGAAAGGGATTACTGCCTTAGTAAAGATAGGTTGGGGTGAGTGATGCCAAGTGTTGAGTGGGATTATTGAATACCCTACAAACACAAAGCAAGAATTCTGTGCATTTTGGTTATGAGAAAACAAAAGCATTGATAAGAAAGTTAAAAAAATGCAAATGGAAGAATAATAATTATTTCCTGGGTTAGTTCATGAAGGAAATGGATGAAGTCTAAAAGGAATGGAAAACTCCTTAAAAAATCCATAGAATTTACTGTTGGAGAAATGTTGTTAATTTAAATGAGGTAGGTAATACACTATTCATGCTTTATAGTAAATAGAATAGCTGAGACATGACACTTATGATATGTCTGGCTCTTTATCAGTGATTTTGTTTCCTTTTACTTGGTTTGTGAGGATGTGTTATGAATGTACAATTTTATTTATCCTTTCTAAAATTCCAATGTTTGAAACATTCTAGTACTTCTCAGATTAAAATGATACCTTTTAAATATGGGACATGATATTAAAATATAAACTATAAAAATTTTTTGTTCATTATATGAATGATGTCTAAAATAGTTGCCTTCTTTTTTTATGTGATTTATTTTTTCACAGTGTATAATGATCCTTGTTTGGAATTGTCAGATTGTCCTTTTTGTAGCAGATTCACAAAGTAAACACATTAATACAGTCTGCTGGCCTTTACACGAGCCACTGCTCATGTAATAGAAGGAAAATCTTACAGTTTCTTTACTGAATAACATTTTCTACAAATGTCAGCATTGGGCTATGCAAACAGCTTAATAAGTACTTGAGGAACTCTGAAAATTATTTTTTGCTATAATTAATCAGTAATTGTTTTCCTATATCTTGTATAATTTATATTTAGAACTACGAGTCTTGTATAGGGAATTAAAGGGAAGCAACAAAGGAACAATTTAAAAGCATAAATTTCAGCAGTAAATAAGGGTAACTTTGTAATGCTTAGAAATTTAATAATAATAAAATTTGAAACTTACAAATGCTACTGTAGAATTTTCAGTGAGGTAAGTTTATGTATCTTACTTTTGGTGCCACTACTGACCATCATTTGTTAAGATATTGTTATAAACAAACTTGCAGTGAATAATTGATATATAATTTATCATTTGATAAATAATGGTTTATAGGTTGGCAGTGTAATGCATTGATTTGGTGAACTGTGAAGGTACTACAATGTGATAGAGAATTGTCTGATGACTTTTGGAAGATTAATACCTCAGGAAGTAATTAGATAGGTATGCATAAAAGTCATCTAAGCATACTTAAAGACATTTTGACATCATATTTTATTTTATTTTTAACATTTTTTATTGATTTATAATCATTTTACAATGTTGTGTCAAATTCCACTGTAGAGCACAATTTTTCAGTTATACATGAACATATATATATATATATTCATTGTCACATTTTTTTCTCTGTGAGCTACCATAAGATCTTGTATATATTTCCCTGTGCTATACAGTATAATCTTGTTTATCTTTGACATCATATTTTAAATTGGGGAGCTAGAACTAGATTTGTTAAATGCCGGTAATGTGGAAAACTAGATTATTTTGAATGCTTTTTTCTTATTTCACAAAAACCCAGCATTCTGAAAACTGGTAATATATTCCTTAACTAAGCTGCATCTGTAGTCTGGACTTGTGGACTTCGTTCTCCATCTGTTAATTTCTTTGAACTGTCTCTTCCAGTTGTTTGTATGTTAAGACATAAACAAGAAAATAGTCTTGATATCTTTGAAAATCATTGCTTTCATTTCTCTATAATCTTCACAATTTGTAGAAATATATTTCCAGATTGATTGTTTTAAAGGAGAAGGTAGGCAAATGTGAGTTATATATCTTTCTAACACAAAAAAGTCAGTAATAAAGAAGTTAATAATCTATTCTTATTAGAAAGACCAAGAAACTTGTGCAGAAAGAAAGTTAAACTTTAGTATTTTTTCTAACCAGTGAGCAAAGAAGAAAAATTTTTCCAGGAGTTTTTTTAACCTCCGTCAGTGCTGCATGGCAGTGTGGTACTTTGTTTTATATTTAGAAGTATGTGCTCTCTCCTAGTTTATGATGCAGCAACAAAAGTGTGTGAAAATCTACCACCAGTGGTAATGGTACTTTGGAGGAAACAAAGAATTTTTTTCCTAGTGGATAGCAGGAGGCAAAATGACCTCAAATAATGGTGTTACTCAAGGGAGACACATTCTTATTTCTAATTGAAGGGATTTTTCTTAGTTTCGAAGGATGAAAAGAGTAAACATTAAATAAAAGTTAATACATTTCATTATTTTATTAATTAAACTTTAGTTGAAAGCATTTTCCCTTTTAAACAATGTAGAGAAGAAATCACATGTGATTAGCACAAACGTAAGACAATTAAGGCCATAAATTAGAATTTCCAGAAGCTCTGATTGATTACTGAATGCAGGATTTATTTTGAAGACCTTTTGGTAACCTCAGCTGTAATGTTTGCTTCCACAGAAGGCTCAGTGAGTTGGGGAAGGAGTTCACATGGTCCCCTTAGGTCATAGCCGGCATTTAAAACTGATTTCCAACTTGGGGCTCACACTTTTGTTCCAAACCTGAATCTTTTGGCATCAGAGCTCATGTTCTTATGGCCAATTTGGATTTTTAAGCAAAGAAGCTAATTTAAAAAGCCTCTTGGACAACAAATGACTTTTAAAAAATAACATTTTAATGATTTAAATGGAAACAAACCAGAAGAAGCTGGATTAAATTTCTCTTAAAGTATACATGTTTAGCGATTAAGAGGAAAAAGTGGCTGAAAAAATGCTGTCTGTTATTTTCCTTCAAAACCCCAAATAGTTGAACAATTGAGTAGCTCAAAATACTTGAATTGTGATATCTTTGTGGAAAATATTTCTGGCAATGAGTACTGTTAATAAAGGAATGAGAGATGATAAACTCTTTAACAATGAATTTTTTAATCTGTATAGTTTTTTAAAGTCTTGGTGATAAAACTATTTTACTGAAGATTCTTGAAGAAGGTCAACCTGATTTAAGAATTTTAAGAAAGAATAAGTGTTTTTAGAAAAATTGTGAATTAAGGTTTTCCTAGATGGCACTTACTGTTTGTGTTTTCCAAAGCTTTTTAATACCAAACAATTTTGAAATGTCTGTATTTTCTTAGCCACTGTAGACTTTCTATATTAGTGGGAGAGGTTGAGAAGACTAGGCTTTTCAAAAATGTGAGCTTGATTTAGATGGTAAAAAGTTTTGTTACAGAGGGGAAAAGAAATGTAGATTAGTAGAAGATTTAAATTAATAGGCAGAAGTGTGGGTTTGAGGAGGTTCAGTAAATAACACCCCTCTTTTCTTTTAATGTTTTGAGTGAACTGAGAAATGAAGTAGGGAAGATGGGAGATCAAAATGCCATCTTTATGTTTCATAAAGCTAATGTGGAAGACCAAAGTTTAGCTGTGGTAACAATGGGCTTCTTTTCAAAACAGAGCTAGGCAGCCTTCCCCAACCAGTTCCAAACAGCACAGGACTGGGCAGGCATTACCTGGCAGGGTCGGGGCTGCCCCATACGACCTTCAGTGTGGGGAGGTAGCATTAAATGTTTGCTTTCTGCTGTCATTCTGTTTCCAAGAGAAAGGGAAGGGGAAATGAGTTGAACATGCCATTTTATTCTTCTTAACATTTTAATTCAGTAAGTCTGTGTGCCTCTCTTGGGGAGTGGGGAGAAAAGTTTTGGCAAGAGCCCAAGAATGTTACTTTAATGGGGTTTCTTTCACATTGGAAGGAAACATCAAGAGCAGGAAAATGTTTTTTCTGAGATTTTTGTCCTTTTAACCCAGGAGTTCTAAACCAGGATGGTTATCGCCCCTTAGGGAAGTTTTGTTATAACAATGATCACAAAGTACTGATGGCATTTAGTGGTGGCGGGGGGTCAAGGATGCAAGATATCCTGCAATGCATAGAACATCCCATATAATGAAGAATTGTCCAAATAAAGCTCCCTAGAGATACCCTGAACTGGTCCTGTTGGGTTTTTTGCTCCATGGGGGTGAGGAAGAGAACAGCATTCCTGCTACCTCTTCCTGAGACTGCGCCCTCAGTGCAACTTGTTGCTTCTTTGTGGCTTCTCTTTGAGCTACTGATGGCAATATAGATTTTGCTCCTAGCAGGCTCTGAAATGGGTCAGAACCACACATTATTTAAATGGACTTCAGAACGCCTCTGTACACAAAACAGAAATATTACACCCTAGTCTAGTTCCCATAAAAAATGATCTGGAATATTGTCCGACATAGTTTAGAAATTCTTCAAGGTCTTAGAGTTTGTATTGATTCTGAATCAAATATATGATGAAACTTATTTTTAAAAAAGATTCTAAAGGGCTAACAGGCCATCTAACATTATCCCATCACTGGTTCCTCACTCAGGTTGATCCTAAGTCCTGAGAACAGCTATCTCAGGCAAAATTCTGTTCCCTAAAGCCTCGTATTTAGTGTTTCTAAAGGTCCATGCCAGAAATTCAGTGGTGTCTTTATCAGCTAGGGGCCCTGGAGGAAATAGGCAGCACACCTCTCCTGGGATGACTTGAGGGGAATTTAATACAGTTGTCGGTGGTGAGAAGCAACAGAAAATAGTGTATACCCCGCGGTGGGTAACTGGGAGGCTGTTACCACTCCTAGACCTGGAGAGGGAAGGGAGAGATTAATTGGAACCCTGAAAGGGAAAGGGTTGTGGGAGAAGACATCTTGACCAAGGCAAGGAGAGAGCCTAGGGAGCATGTTTCCCAACATCACTCTCTTCCTTTCCTCCAGTCTCCTGCTGTCACTTCCAAATGACTGAGTCAGTCAGAAGCCAGAGGGCACAGGAGCCCATTGGTGGAGGCACAGAGTGAAGATATCTGGGCATAGTAACTAAAGAATTGAACGAACAAAGAGAGAATCTTGTTTTACTTTCACCCGGATACCAGTGGAGCTGGACGTCTAGTATCCTTGACCATTGAGTTTAAACTTGACTGGGAGAAACTCCTTCTCAAGAGCTTAATTTTGACAGCATGGATTCCCTGTATCTGGAGGAGAGAAGTACCTGTGCACACCTTCTCATCCTTAGGGAGTGCTGCAGAGACCTTTTTGCTTTCTTGCTAAGTTTAAAAATTGCAATGCTGGCAGCCCTAAATACCAAGTCCCACCTGAGGTATTTTTTTTTCAACTCAGCCAAAACCTGTTAATGCATTATCAAAGCATCTTAATTTCCAAATCCCCTTTGAGTTCCATGTTCTGACATCTTTAGGCTCTGCCTAGTGACAGAGCTTCTAATGTGCCTGAAACGGGGCATTTTCAATCTTGCGCCAGTCTTATGCTGTGAAACCTACCTTTTACGGAGAGTCTACTGGTCAGGGCCATGTTGGTGTTGGTTGGATATCTAGTTGAGACATTTGTTTTTATAGTAATATTCTAACAGTGTAAAGCTAGACCCTCACTAGTGTTCTCAAACAGAACTCTTGTGGTTAAAAGCAGCAAATATTATTCTGCCTCCTAATTTCTAAGTTTTTATCCCACTCCAACATATTTAAGCCTTACCTGTGTAGTTCAGGATCAAGCTGCAACCCCTATTCTCTGCATCCCCACCATTGGTCTAAGGCCTCTTTGACCAAAGTCACTTAACCTTATGGTACTGGCTTGATGGATGGCCAGCCACTTAGTATATAGACAAGGTGCCATGGACTGCAGTGGGAATCCATGCAGCAGCTCCTGAGGCCTCAGCTGATCTGCTTCTGTCACAACAGTCACAATAGTTAAAAACCAAATGTATAATGATAAAAACAAAAAACCTCAAGTTGGTAGCCAAATACATGCTACTATATGCTCCAAGTTTTAAATGCTCTGCCACTTACCAGAAAGCCCTGTTCTTACCGACAGCCTATCCGATTTTTTATTTTTTAATTTTTTTTAATTAATAGGCTTCATTTAGAGCAGTTTAAGGTTTACAGAAAAATTGAGCACAAAATATAGAATTCTTGCATACTCTCACACCTTCCCTACCCTAACCCAGTTTCCCCTATTGTGAACATCTTGCATTAGTGTGGTACATTTGTAATAACTGATGAACCAATATTGATACATTATTATTAACTAAAGTTCCATAGTTTACATTAAGGCTCACTCTTTGTGTTGTACATGGTATGGGTTTTCACAAATCTATAATGGCTTGGATCTACCATTACAGTATTATACAGAGTAGTTTCACTGCCCTAAAAATCCCTTGTCCTTCACCTATTTATCCCTTCCTCTTTTACCCTGAAACCTTGACAACCACTGGTCTTTTTATTGTCTCCAGTAGTAAAAAGCTTTGCCTTTTTCAGAGGGTCATGTAGTTGGAATCATACAGTATGTAGCCTTTTCATTTTGGCTTTTTCTTTTTTCAACACCTTTCTTATGGTATGATTCCTATACAATAAACTACATAGGTTTCAGATATACAATTTGATGAAATTTGATAGATGTATACACCAATGAAACCACCACCACAGTTGACTTTTTCAGCTATTATTTTAGTCTGTAAGTTTCACCTCCTGATTGTTTCTCAAGTATATTCAACTTAATACAACAAAGGAGATATCCTAGTTTGGTGATATAATATTAATTTTGTATTTTAAACATAATTTAGGAATGAATCTACCTCTTTATGGTTAGATGAAAATGAAATATTTAGTCTCCTTCCTCCTCCCTACAGGACAGGGTCTTTTTGTTCATATTAGTATTAGAAGATCACTGTATATAAATCTAGTGCTGTGGTAGCACTAGAAGTCTTCACTACCATTCTATGAAGGTAATGTGTTTATTACATAGGGACTCTTCAGTTTTGGACAGTAGTAATGGTACCCACCCCACCCTTCTTCAAGAACCTGAACACTAATAAAATGAACTAAATATCAGATCTTTCATAGATGAGTTGCTCATCTTGTTGGGGACTATGTTAGGATTCCCAGAAAAACAAAACCAATACAATATATATAGTTGACCTTTGAACGATCTGGTTTTGAGCTGGGAGGGTCCACTTATGCTTGGGTTTTTTTTTTTTTCAGTAAATATGTGTTACAGTACAACATGCTCTGCAGTTGATCGAACCTTGGATGTGAAACCTTGGATATGGAGGGCCAGTGGAAAAGTTACATGTTGATTTTTGATTGGGGGGAGGCAAGGGTTGGTGCCCCTAACCCCTACACTATTCAAAGGTCAACTCGGTGTGTGTGTGTGTGTGTGTGTGGGTGGGTGGGTGGGTGGGTGGGTGTGTCTGTGAATGTGTAAAGGAATTGACTGATGTGACTGGAGGTTGACAAGTTCTAATATCTGTAGTTGGCAAACTGGAGACCCAGAAGAGCCAATGTCTACTTCCAGTCCAATATTGAAGGTGTGAGAACCAGGAGAGTCAATGTGTTCTAGTCTTGAGAGCCAGCAGGCTTGAAACCCAGGAAGACCTGGTTTCATTTTGAGTCTGAAGGCAGGAAAAACCCCTGATATTCCAGCTTAAGCAGTCATGCTGGAAGAACTTTGTTTTACTCAATGCTTTTTGTTCTATTTAGGCCTTCAATGGATTGGATGTGGCCCTCCTACACTAGGGAGGGCAGTCTGCTTTACTCAGTGTACTGATTCAAATGTTAATTTCATTCAGAAAACCCCTCAAAGACACACATAGAATAGTATTTCACTAAATATTGGTCATCTCCGTGGCTCAGTCAAGTTGACACGTAAAATTAACCATCAGAGGCTAAAAGGAGCAAAGTACTGTCAGAGATAGTGAGAGAGAGACTAGTGGGCTCCTTTGTCCTTGCCCATAGACAACAGATGCTATCTAACATATTCACTGAATTGTGAGCTGCGTGAGAATGGGGTCATTTTAATCATCTTTCCATTCTCTTGCCACCAAAAATGTGTTCTGTAGAGTATGTACCTTGATAAATCAACAAATAGATAAATAAATAAAAATAGCTCCTGCATTACAACATAAAAAGGTAATAGGGTTCTTTTTTTTAATTTGTGTTTATATTAAAATAATAGGAGCATTAAAAGGGCATCATATGAATTAACAAAGAGTATCAAATAGATTTCATCACATGCGCAAGCGGACTCTTGTTAACATGAGACAACTTTCGTCTGTTGACTCAAAGTTCTTTTTTTTTTTTTCTTTCTGTGAGTTATCATAACATTTTGGGTATATTTCCTTGTGCTATACAGTGTAGTCTATTCTACAATTTTGAAATCCCAGTTTATCCCTTCCCACCCTCCACCCCCCTGGTAACCACAAGTCTGTATTCTCTGTCTGTGAGTCTATTTCTGTCCTTTATTTATGCTTTGTTTTTGTTTGTTTGTTTGTTTTTGTTTTTTAGATTCCACATATGAGCGATCTCATATGGTATTTTTCTTTCTCTTTCTGGCTTACTTCACTTAGAATGACATTCTCCAGGAGCATCCATGTTGCTGCAAATGGCATTATGTTGTCGGTTTTTATGGCTGAGTAGTATTCCATTGTATAAATATACCACCTCTTCTTTATCCAGTCACCTGTTGATGGACATTTAGGCTGTTTCCATGTTTTGGCTATTGTAAACAGTGCTGCTATGAACGTTGGGGTGCAGGTGTCATCCTGAAGTAGATTTCCTTCTGGATACAAGCCCAGGAGTGGGATTCCTGGGTCATATGGTAAGTCTATTCCTAGTCTTTTGAGGAATCTCCACACTGTTTTCCACAGTGGCTGCACCAAACTGCATTCCCACCAGCAGTGTAGGAGGGTTCCCCTTTCTCCACAGCCTCTCCAGCATTTGTCATTTGTGGATTTTTGAATGACGGCCATTCTGACTGGTGTGAGGTGATACCTCATTGTAGTTTTGATTTGCATTTCTCTGATAATTAGTGATACTGAGCATTTTTTCATGTGCTTTTTGATCATTTGTATGTCTTCCTTGGAGAATTGCTTGTTTAGGTCTTCTGCCCATTTTTGGATTGAGTTGTTTATTTTTTCTTATTGAGTCGTATGAGCTGCTTATATATTCTGGAGATCAAGCCTTTGTCGGTTTCACTTGCAAAAATTTTCTCCCATTCCGTAGGTTTTCTTCTTGTTTTACTTCTGGTTTCCTTTGCTGTGCAGAAGCTTGTAAGTTTCATTAGGTCCCATTTGTTTATTCTTGCTTTTATTTCTTCTAGGAGAAAATTTTTGAGATGTATGTCAGATAATGTTTTGCCTATGTTTTCCTCTAGGAGGTTTATTGTATCTTGTCTTATGTTTAAGTCTTTAAACCATTTTGAGTTGATTTTTGTATATGGTGTAAGGGAGTGTTCTAGCTTCATTGTTTTACATGCTGCTGTCCAGTTTTCCCAACACCATTTGCTGAAGAGACTGTCTTTGTTCCAATGTATATTCTTGCCTCCTTTGTCAAAGATGAGTTGACCAAAAGTTTGTGGGTTCATTTCTGGGCTCTCTATTCTGTTCCATTGGTCTATATGTCTGTTTTGGTACCAGTACCATGCTGTCTTGATGACTGTAGCTCTATAGTATTGTCTGAAGTCTGGGAGAGTTATTCCTCCAGCCTCTTTCTTTCTCTTCAGTAATGCTTTGGCAATTCTACGTCTTTGATGGTTCCATATGAATTTTATTATGATTTGTTCTAGTTCTGTGAAATATGTCCTGGGTAATTGGATAGGGATTGCATGAAATCTGTAGATTGCCTTGGGCAGTGTGACCATTTTAACAATATTGATTCTTCCAATCCAAGAGCATGGAATATCTTTCCATTTTTTAAAGTCTTCTTTAACTTCCTTCATCAATGGTTTATAGTTTTCTGTGTATAATTCTTTCACCTCCTTGGTTAGATTTATTCCCAGATATTTTATTACTTTGGGTGCTATTTTAAAGGGGATTGTTTCTTTACTTTCTTCTTCTGTTGATTTATCGTTAGTGTAAGGAAATGCAACTGATTTTTGAACGTTAATCTTGCAACCTGCTACCTTGCTGAATTCTTCAATCAGCTCTAGTAGCTTTTGTGTGGACCTTTTAGGGTTTTCTATATATAGTAACATGTCATCAGCATATAATGACACTTTTACCTCTTCTTTTCCAATTTGGATCCCTTTTATTTCTTTCTCTTGCCTGACTGCTGTGGCTAGGACTTCCAGGACTATGTTGAATAGGAGTGGTGATAGTGGGCATCCTTGTCTTGTCCCAGATTTTAGTGGGAAGCTTTTGAGTTTTTCACCGTTGAGTACTATGCTGGCTGTAGGTTTGTCATATATAGCTTTTATTATGTTGAGATACGTTCCCTCTATACCCACTTTGGCGAGAGTTTTTATCATAAATGGGTGTTGAATTTTATCAGATGCTTTTTCTGCATCGATTGAGATGATCATGTGGTTTTTGTCCTTTCTCTTGTTGATGTGATGTATTACACTGATTGATTTGCGTATGTTGAACCAGCCTTGTGTCCCTGGGATGAACCCCACTTGGTCATGATGTATAATCTTTTTTATGTGTTGTTGGATTCTATTTGCTAAAATTTTGGTGAGGATTTTGGCGTCTATGTTCATCAGTGATATTGGCCTATAATTCTCTTTTTTTGTAGTGTCTTTGCCTGGTTTTGGTATCAGGGTGATGGTGACTTCATAGAATGAGTTTGGGAGTATTCCCTCCTTTTCGATCGTCTGGAAGAGTTTGAGAAGGACTGGTATGAGTTCTTCTTTGTATGTTTGGTAGAATTCCCCGGTGAAGCCGTCCGGTCCTGGACTTTTATTTGTAGGGAGGTTTTTAATTGCTATTTCTATTTCCTTTCTAGTGATCGGATTGTTCAAGCGTTCAGATTCTTCTCGATTCAGTTTTGGTGGACAGTATGTTTCCAGAAACTTGTCCATCTCCTCTAGGTTATCCAGTTTGGTTCCATATAGTTTTTCATAATATTCTCGTATGATATTCTGTATTTCTATTTTGTTTGTTGTAATTTCTCCATTTTCCTTTCTTATTTTGCTAATTTGTGCTCTCTCTTTTTTCTTCTTTGTGAGTTTGGCCAGAGGTTTGTCGATTTTATTTACTTTTTCAAAAAACCAGCTTTTGGTTTGGTTGATTTTTTCTATGGTCTTGTTAATCTCTATTGTATTTAATTCCTCTCTGATCTTTATTATTTCCTTCCTTCTGCTGCTTTTTGGGGCTTTTTGTTCTTCTTTTTCTAATTCATTCAGCTGGTGGGTTAAATTGTTTACTTGAGATTGTTCTTCTTTTTTGAGGAAGGCCTGTATCGCTATAAACTTCCCTCTTAGCACTGCCTTTGCTGTGTCCCATAGGTTTTGAGTGGTTGTGCTTTCATTATCATTTGTCTCAAGGTATTTTTTAATTTCAGCTTTGATTTCCTCATTGATCCATTGTTTTTTCAATAACATATTGTTTAATCTCCATGCTTTCCTTTTTTTCTCCTTTGTTTCTCTGTTGTTGATTTCCAGTTTCATGGCATTGTGGTCAGTAAAGATGCTTGAGATAATTTCTATCTTCTTAAAATTGTTGAGGTTTCTTTTGTGCCCAAGTGCATGATCGATCCTGGAAAATGTTCCATGTGCACTTGAAAAGAATGTATATCCTATTTTTGGGGGGTGTTGCCTTGTTTATTTTCTGTCTGGAAGATCTGTCTAGTGATGTTAATGCAGTGTTAAAATCTCCAACTATGATTGTATTCCCATCAATATCCCCCTTTATCTCTGTTAGTAATTCTTGTATGTACTTAGGTGCTCCTATATTGGGTGCATATATATTAACGAGTGTAATATCCTCATCTTGTATCACTCCTTTAATCATTATAAAATGTCCTTCTTTATCTTTCTTTATGGCCTTTGTTTTAAAGTCTATTTTGTCTGAAATCAGTACTGCAACACCTGCTTTTTTGGCTTTTCCATTTGCATGGAATATCCTTTTCCATCCTTTCACTCTCAATCTATATGTGTCCTTCTCCCTAAAGTGGGTGTCTTGTATGCAGCATATTGAAGGTTCTTGCTTTATTATCCAGTCTGCTACTCTGACTCTGTGTCTTTTGACTGGAGCATTTAGTCCATTAACATTTACAGTAATTAATGATGGATGTGTGTTTATTGCCATTTTGAACTTATCTTTGCAGTTGAATTGGTATATCCTCTTTGTTCCTTTCTTCTTCCTTTTGTGGTTTGGTAATTTTCCTTTGTATTATCATGGATTTTATTTAATTTTTGTGACTCCTTTGTAAATTTTTGGCTTGTGGTTACCCTTTTTTGTAAATCTATCAACCCATTACTATAACTGTTTTTATTAAACTGATAGTAACATGATCTCAAAGCCATCCTACTGTTAAAAAAATTTAAAAAAGAAAGAAAAAAATATTCTATATTCCCCTGCCTCCCTCTCCCACTCTCAGTGATTTGTATGTCTTCTTTTATAATTTCATGTTTACTTTATTTGTAATTCATGAGTTATCACCTTTCCAGTTGTGTGTTTCTCATTTCTGTAGCATCCTGCTGCTTTTCTATTTAGAATATCCCTTTCAATATTTCTTTTAGCATGGGTTTAGTGTTGCTAAACTCCTGCAGCTTTTTTCTGTCTGTGAAACTCTTTATTTCTCCTTCTATCCTCAAGGATAGCCTTGCTGGATAAAGGATCCTAGGCTGCATCTTTTTTTCATTCAGGGCTTTGAATATATCTTGCCACTCCCTTCTGGCCTGTAGTGTTTGTGTAGAGAAATCAGCTGAGAGCCTTATGGGGGTTCCCTTGTAACTTACTCTTTGCTTTTCTCTTGCTGCCTTTAGAATCATTTCTTTATCCTTGACTCTGGCCATCTTGATTATTATATGTCTTGGTGTGGGTCTATTTGGGTTCTTCCTGTTTGGGACCCTCTGAGCTTCCTGTACTTGGATATCTGATTCCTTCTTTAAGTTTGGGAAGTTTTCAGTCATGATTTCTTCAAAAACCTTTTCCATCCCCTTTGATCTTTCTTCTCCTTCTGGGACCCCTATGATGTGAAGATTGGGACGCTTTATATTATCCCATAGGTCCCTTATGCTATTTTCATTATTTTTTATTTGCTTCTCTTGTAGTTCTTCTGAATGGGTGCTTTCTATTGCCCTGTCTTCTAGATCACTAATTCGTTCCTCTGCATTATCTAGTCGGCTTTGCACAGCTATTAGATCATTCCTCATCTCTGTCAATGAGTTTACCCATTCTACTTGGCTCTTCTTTATAGCTTCAATTTCATTTTTGACATATTTTATATCTCTAAACACTATCTCTTTTAATTCCTTCAGCAATTCGATCACTCCTTTTTTGAAATCTTGATCTAGTAGGCTATCGATGTCCATTTCGTTGATCTTTCTTTCAGGGGATTTCTCTTGTTCTTTTAATTGGGAAAGGTTTTTCTGCTTCTTCATCTTGCTCATACCTCTTTGGCACTGTGGTGTATGGAGTATCAGTTGTTTATTTTGGTCCTTAAGGATTTTATCTATCTGATGCCTATTTAGGAATAAAACTTAGGAAAAACAGAAAAAAAAAAATAAGAGAGAGAGAGAGAATTTTAAAAGAAGGGAGAAAGAGGGTTTGAAAACAGTGTATAATGAATAATAGAAGAGTGAGTTGAAGCAGAGTATTAATCGGGTTGAGACGTCCTTTTAAAACCTTTACAAAAAAAGGGGGGGGGGGAGATGAATAGATGTATTTGAAACCTGTGTCTAATCAATAGCAGGACATCAAAACCCAAGAGAAATAGAAATGAATTAAGAAGTAAAGATTAAGAGAGTAATAGAAAATAGAACAGGTAAAAACATTTAAAAAAAAAAGGGGGGGGGGTTTGTCGGTGTTCTCCTGGAGTCTGTGTGCTTTTAATGTGAAGTCTTTCTGTCTTCGTCCTGTTTTGGAAGCTCAGCTTGCTGTTTTCAGAGGCCCTCCATTGGCGCCCTCTTCTGTGCTGCTCCCAGCACCTGTCAGCAAGCATATCGTGCCTCCTCCTAACACTGGGTCAGGTGCAGCTCTCTGCTGTGGGTGGGCGGGTCGCTGCCCCTCCGGATGCCGCAGTCAGATGTTGCAGACTGGCCAGGTAGGAGGGCGGGTCGTGCCTCCTCCCAGCACCTCGGTCAGGGGCTTTGTCCTGCCCGAAAGGTGGGGGGCCGCTCTCGCTCTACCTGTGCTGCCGGTAGCTCCGCTGCTCTGTGCGGCTGTGCGTTCCGCCCTGGTAGGCGCTCCGCCCTGGTCGGCGCTCCGCGGGTGGGCTCGGGAAGACCGAGGGACAGCCCTGTCCCTGCTCCGAGCCAAAACCCAGCTGCTTGTTTGTCTTTGTGGAGCAAGTTCTCTGAGGGACCAGGATGGAAGGATCCTATCTGCCCCGGGCTGCAGGCCAGTCTCAGTCTGGCCTTTGCGGCTGCTAAGCCCTTTGGTGCGGATGCAGGTTTCGCCCCCGCCCCCGCCTGAGTGCTCAGTGCGGAGGATATGGTGGCTGTGCCTGAGCCCCGCCTCTCTTCCCCCGAAAACTTTCCGCGGGTTTTCAGAGATGGGAGTGTGCACCCTTCCCCCTAGAGCACCTCAACCTTGCTGTTTTATGGAGGGCCCAGGTGGTTCTGCCCTGTGCACCCACAGCCTCGGCGCGCACCCCCCTGTAGTCCCCCGGGGCAAACTCCGTGCAGCCACTTCTGTCCTCCGCCCGGCTTGTGCAGCCTGGCCCTGCCCGCGGCTGCCGGCCCGCGTCTCAGGCTGGGTGTCGGGGGGACGCTCTATGCCCCTTTAACTTAGTTCTGTTAGTCAAGGGCTGCTCTGTACAGATCTGAGCCTCGGAGGCTCCCCCTCCGTCCCGCTGGCCTCTCAGTTGGAGAGGGGAGACCCAGCGAGCGAGCGCCGGTCCTCCTTTGCCGCTCCCTCCCCGCGGGACCCGTCCTGCGCTGCTTTGCCTTTTGCTCTTTCTTTTTTCCTTTTCTCCTACCAGATTTTTGGCGTCTTTATCTTTTGAAGAGGGCGATGTTCTGTCGGAGTTCCACAGGTGCTCTGGTTGGCTGAGTGGGTCTGTAGATGTGGGTCTTGGTGTATTTGTGGGAGAGGGTGACCTGCGAGCGTCCTTCTACTCTGCCATCTTCTCCGTCTCAATAGGGTTCTTTTTGAAAGTTTTCTTGATGGTCCTGAATTTGACTTTTTGATTTTTGTATTGGTAGCTTAGTTTTGGGAGTCTATAGGTTTTTTTTTTCTCTTTTCTTTTTGAGTCTATAGTTTTAAGAGACTTAACAAACCCATAAGTTCTTTATTTCCAGTGCAGTGAAAAATCTTAAAAATGAACCAGAGTGAACTGCGTGTATTTATTGTTGGTGCATATAATTAAGGAATTATGTGTTGGATGGACATGCTAGAATGGCAGTTGATGGCACAATGATTAAAGTAATAATGATTGAAAGACCTGAAAGCATCCCAGATTCAAAGAGTATGTGATCTGAAGACAGTGTATACCCATTGAATTGTTTCCAAATTTAGGTATCAGAAAATTCTTTACTTCTCTGAAACTCAGTTTCCTCATCTGTAAAATGGGATGATAATTCCTTTTGATTGGGATTGTTGTAAGGATTAAATTAGATAATTTATTTTTATTGCCTGAGTGTGTAATATATAGAAACCAGGGGAGAATAGGTCTTAACTAGAGTCTAACTGAGCTCTAGACATGCCTGGTGAGGTGATTCAAAAGTATTACCAGAAATTTATTTACAGGGACACTATTAAGCCTCCTGGCAAACATCTCTGGTCATTTGAGTAAAATGGAGATCCTAATTTTTTGAATGGTATCTTCTACTTGGATTTTCCTTCTGGCCCAGTATTTCATATCTGCATATATTGGAGAGTGTGAGTTGATGCAGACATAAAAAGAGAAAGAGCAGTTCATAGAAAACTTTGTGCAACATTATGGATATCAGCAGGACGATCCCTTTTTCTTATAAGTTAAGGGAAATATTTTCTCCCACTTTGTCACAGACTGTTATACAGCACTGACACCTTAAAGCTATGCTTCCCAGTGTTTTCCGATGTCATGACAAAACATGGAAACTAATTTTTATGGAACCTTGAAGGTACTGGAATAGTTCAGAGTCATTGCTTTGGTGCTTGATGAAAAAGTTGAGATGAGGTCAAAGATAAGGTTAGTACACAAAGCTTTGACTGAGAGATACTGTACTTCTACTAGGGATGGAAACAACTTTTGGCTCCAGGCTATATAGCCAACCCAAAGCAGAACACAAGATCAGTTACATGATTCACAGTATTCATGACATAAAAATAGTTCAGGGGGGCTTTATTTTGATTATTTTGATAGTGAGGTCAGAATGAAACCTCACTCGAGACTTCATAGTGAGGACACTGTGAGATATGGTAAATACAAATGTCTTTAGCATCATATTTATGATAAATACACTGAGAAACTTCATAGGGATCTAAATAAAATCATCAGGATAGCTTGACATTAATTCAAATCATTATTCCAGAAAATAAATTCTATGATGTGTGTATGGTAGAATCTAATGTAATGCATTTGGATACTCAGTTGTATGGTGGTCTGGTATTTAATCCAAGAGTAACTTTTAGAATGGAATATTTCTAATAAGAATCCCTTTTCATGCTTTTGTAGAACACAGATACCTAGGCCCACCCTCCAAAATTCTGATTCCTTTGGCCTTGGGTAGTGTCTAGGCATGGGCAAGAATAACGGATGCATGACATTTTCTTCAGATAGTCCTCCATAGATATTATTTCTCTCTACTAAGTTTGTTATGGGTATGACACAACAATAAATTTCAGAATATATTTCCTGAAAAATGCTTGATTCGTATCTATTTTATAATTTAAATCAAGTACAGAGTTTTAACAATCAGCTGACCTGCAGATGGGAGTGGCAATATAATATCTTCACCAACAGTTGTTACTATCTTTTTGATTTTAGTCATCCTAGTGGCTGTGAAGTGGCCCTGATGGCTAATCATGACTAATAATGGCCATTTCTACAATTTTTTGGAGCAATGTTTATAAAGATCCTTTGCACATTTTTAGATTTTGTTATTTATCCTTTATTTTTGAGTCCTAAGAGTTCTTTACAATTCTAGATACAAGTCCCTTACCAGATATATGATTTGCAAATATTTTCTCCCAGTCTGGATTATTTTTTTACTGTATGGATGTGATCTTTTGTAGCAAACGAGTTTTTAATTTCGATGAAGTCTAACTTACATATTTTTCCTTTTGTTGCTTATGCTTTTGGTATCATATAAAAAAAGAAACCATTGCCAAATCCAATGTCTCGAAGATGTACTATTTTTTCCTAAGAGTTTTATAGTTTTAGCTCTTTCATTTATGTCTGTGATCCATTTTGAGTTAATTTTTGTGTGCTATGTGAAAGCATTCAGTTTAATTTCTTCTTGCATAATGTATGTTTTGTTGTCTCATTACCATTTGTTGAAAAGACTGTTCTTTCCTTATAGAATTGCCTTTGCACATTTAATAAAAAATCAGTTTACTGTAAACATAAGAGTTTATTTCTGGACTTTCAATTTTATTCCTTTAATCTATATGTCTATCCTCATGCCAGTATCATACTGTCTTGATTACTGTAGCTTTGTAGTAAGTGTTGAAATTGGGAGTCCTACTTTGTTATTCTTTTCCAGGATTGCTTTGGATATTCTGAGTCATTTAAAATTCCATATGAACTTTAGGATTAACTTGTCAATTGGTGCCAAAAAGTCAGTTGGGATTTTGTAAGGATTGTGTTGAATCTGTAGGTCTTGCCATCTTAACAATATTAAGTCTACTAAATGCTTACTTGGGTCTCTCTACTTACTTTCTTAAATTTCTTTCAGTAATTTATACTTTTTAGAGTATAAGCTTTGTGCCTTTTGTTGTTAAATTTTTTCCTAAGTATTCTATTCATTTTGATGCTACATAAATTGAATTTTATTAACTTCATTTTTAGATTGTTCATTCCTAGTGTATAGAAATTCAAGTGATTATTGTATATTGATCTTGTATGCTATAACATTGTTGAACTTGTCTATTAGTTCTAATAGGTTTTTAGTAGGTTCTTTAGGGTTTTCTGTATACAAAAAATCATTATACATAAGTAGAAATAGGTATACATTCTTCTTTCCTTTCTAGATGCCTTTTAGTTTGTCTTCTTGCCTAATTGCTCTAGATAGACCCTCCAATACAATTTTTTTTATTTTTCTGTTTTATTCGGTAGAATTGTTACAGTTTGACTGATTGCATGTAAATACATATATACTATATACTGCACATATTTTTTAAAATTTACATATATGTACTGTTCATTGTTTCTAAGAACATGAAGAGCTTTCGCTTTTTACACTTAAATAGTTATCAAAGGAATAAAGCTAACTACAAGATAAGAATTAATTCAAAAAGATACATAAACCTTGCCATTAACAGCAACATTATTTTTAATTGCCAAGATATGGACACATCCTAAGTGCACATCAATAGATGAATGAATAAAAAAGATGCAGCATATATAAATAATGGAATACAACTCACCCGTAAGAAAGAAGGATATTTTCCCATTTGTGGCCTCTCCTTCACTTTTTTTTTCCACTTCAAAAACCAGAATTTTATAACTGGCATAGACATTTCCATTGCATCAAAAACAACAAAATACATAGAAATAAACTTAACCAAGGAGGTTACCTAAACTCTGAAAACTGTAAAACATTGATGAAGGAAATTGAAGATGATACAAAGAAATGGAAAGATATTTTGTGCTCTTGGTCCAATACAATTTTTTTAACATTTTTTATTGATTTATAATCATTTTACAATGTTGTGTCAAATTCCAGTGTTCAGCACAATTTTTCAGTCATACATGGACATATACACACTCATTGTCACATTTTTTTCTCTGTGAGCTACCATAACGTTTTGTGTATATTTCCCTGTGCTATACAGTATTATCTTGTATATCTATTCTACAATTTTGAAATCCCAGTCTATCCCTTCCCACCCTCCGCCCCCCGGGCAACCACAAGTCTGTATTCTCTGTCTATGAGTCTATTTCTGTCCTGTATTTACACTTTGTTTTTGTTTGTTTGTTTGTTTGTTTTTTAGATTCCACATATGAGCGATCTCATATAGTATTTTTCTTTCTCTTTCTGGCTTACTTCACTTACAATGACATTCTCCAGGAGCAACCATGTTGCTGCAAATGGCATTATGTTGTCAGTTTTTATGGCTGAGTAGTATTCCATTGGGTCCAATACAATTTTTAATAGAAGTGTTGAGAGCAGATATCCTTGTCTTGTTCCTGATCTTAAGAGAAAAGCATTGAGTCTTTAACAATGATGTATGAAGCTAGCTGTGGGGTTTCCCAAGACGACCTTTATCAGGTTGAGGAAGTTCTCCTCTATTCCTTGTTTATTGAGTATTTTTATCATGAAGGAATGTTGAATTTTGTGGAATTCCTTTTCTGCATTAATTGAGATAATTAAGTGGTTTTTGTCCATTATTTTATTGATACAGTTTAATACATTAATTGGTCATGGTGTATAATCTTTTTTATATGCTAATGGATTAGGTTTGCTAGTATTTTGTTGAGGATTTTTGCTTCTATAAGAGATATTGATCTTCAGTTTTCTTGTGATGTCTTTCTGCTTTTGGTATCACAGAATAGTGGCCTCATAGATTGAACTGGGAGCTGTTCCCTCCTCTTCTATTTTGTGAAAGTGTGTGAAGTATTAATTTTGTATTAAGTACTAATGTTAATACTACTGTATTATTTTTTTATTGAAGTAGATTTGACATACAATATTATGTTAGGTTCAGGTATACAACACAGTGTCTCAGCATTTATGTACATCAAGAATATGATTACCGGTGGGGAGGGTATAGCTCAGTGACAGAGTGTGTGCTTAGCATACACAAGGTTCTGGGTTCAATCCTGAGTACCGCCATTAAAGAAAAAATTAAAAGCCTCCATTAAAAAAAACAAAACTAAAAAGACATACATACATTCATACATACACCTGATTACCTATGCCCACTACAAAAGAAAAAGAATACGATCACCATGGTAAGTCTAGTAACCATCTGTCACCATTCAAAGTTACTACACTATTGTTGACTATATTCCCTATAATGCACATTATGTCCCCATGAGTTACTTATTATATGACTAGAAGTTTGTATCTCTTACTCCTCTTCACCTATTTCATTCACTCTCCTACCCACTTCCCCCCTGGGAACTACCCATTTCTTTTCTGTATCTGTGGGTCTATTTCTGTTTTGTTTTTTAGATTCCATGTATAAGTGAAATCATTCGGTGTTTATCTCTGTCTGACTTATTTCACTTAGCATAATACCCTCTAGATACATCCATGTTATTGCAAATGGCGAGGTTTCACTTTTATGGCTAATATTCCATTATGTATCTATAAACACATACACACACGTATATATATGTATGTGTGTACACACACACACACATTTTCTTTATCCACTCGTCTGTCGATAGCCACTTATGTTGCTTCCATATCTTGGCTATTGTAAATAATGTTGCAATAAACATAGGGGCACATATATCTTTTTGAGTTAGTTTTTTGTATTCTTCAGAAAAATACCCAGAATTGGAATTATGGAATCATATGGTAGTTTTATTTCTAATTGTTTTGAAGAACCTCCATGCTGTTTTCCATAGTGGCTGCACTAATTTACATTCCCATCAATAGTGTTATAAGGGTTTCTTTTTCTCCACAACCTCAAAAAGATAACATTTTTTTTTTGATAAGAGCCATTCTGACAGGTGTGAAGTGATATGTCATTGTGGTTTTAAATTAATTTCCCTGATAATTAGTGGTAATTATAATTAGTGATAATTCATTTATCTGTTGGCCATCCATATGTCTTCCTTGGAAAAATATCTGTTCAGGTCCTCTGTCCATTTTTTAACTGGATTGCTTCTTTTTTTTTTTGATATTGAGTTGTATGAGTTCTTCGTCTATTTTAGATATTTTAGATATTAACCTCTTATCAGATGTATCATTTAAAAATACCTTCTCCAAAATGAAAACTAGATGGCTTTTTTCTTTTGTTGATGGTTTCCTTTGCTGTGCAAAAAGCTTTTTGATTTGATATTGTTTCATTTGTTCATTTTTCTTTTCATTTCCCTTGGATCTGAGGAGACAGATCCAAAAAGATATTGCCAAGACTGATGTCAGAGAGTGTACTGCCTGTTTTCTCCTAGGAGTTATATAATTTCAAGTCTTAAATTTATGTCTTTAATCTGTTTTGTGTTTATTTTTAGATATGGTGGAAAAGTGTTGGTCCAGTTTGATTCTTTGTATGTATCTGTCCAGTTTTCCCATTACCTTTTAATGAAGAGACTGTCTTTCCCTTTTTTTATATTGTTGCCCATTTTGTTGTAGATTAATTGACTGTATAAACATGGGTTTATTTCTGGGTTCTCTATTCTGTTAACATTGATCTATGTGTTTGTTTTTTTCTATCAGTGCCATAATGTTTTGATTACTAAATGTAGTAATCAAATTTGTAGTATATTTTGAAATCATGGAGCATAATACCTTCAGCTTTGTTCTTTTTTATTTTTCCAGATTGCATTGGCCAATCAGGGTCTTTCAAGGTTCCATACAAATTATAGGATGGTTTGTTCTAGTTCTTTGAAAAATGCCATTGATATTTTGATAGGGATTGCACTAAACTTGTAGATTGCTTTGGGTAGTATGGACATTTTAAACAATATTATTTTTTCTAATTCATGAGCATGGTATATCTTTCTATTTATTTGTGTTGTTTTCAACATGTTTTATTAGTGTTTTATAGTTTTCAGAGTACAGGTCTTTCATCTCCATAGTTAAATTTTTTCCTAGGTATTTTATTCTTTTTGATACAGTTGTAAATGGGAGTATTTTCTTGACTTCCATTTCTGTTAGTTTGTTATTACCATGTAGAAAAGCAACAGATTTCTGTATATTAATTTTGTATCATGTAACTTTACTGAATTCATTTATTAGTTCTAGTATTTTTTTGGTGGAGGCTTTAGGGTTTTCTAAAATTGGTATCATGTCATCTTCAAATAGTGGCAGTTTACCTCTTCTTTTCCAGTTTGAATGCCTTTGTCTTTTTCTTGTCTGATTGCTGTGGCTAGAACTTTCAGTACTATATTGAATAAAAGAGGAGTATGCATCCTTGTTTTGTTCCTCATGTTAAAGGAAAAGCTTTCTGTTTTTCAGAGTTCAGTATGATGTTAGCTGCGAGTTCGTCATATTTGGTTTTTATTATGTTGATGTGTGTTCCCTCTATACCTACTTTGTTGAGAATATTCTTCATAAATTGATATCAGATTTGGTCAAATGCTTTTTTTTTTTTTACATCCGATGAGATGATCGTATAATTTTTATCTTTTATCTTATTATTGTGGTTTATCACATTGATTGATTTTTGTATATTGAATCATCCTTGCATCCCTGGGATAAATTTTACTTGATCATGGTATATGCTCCTTTTAATGTATTATTGAATTCAGTTTGCTAGTATTTTGTTGAGAATTTTTACATCTGTGTTCATCAGGGATACTGACCTGTTATTTTCTTTCTTTGTATTGTCTTTGTATGATTTTGGTATTAGAGTAATGTTGGTGGAAAGAATTGAAGGTGATACTTCCTCTGTACTTTTTTGGAATAGTTTGAGGAAGATAGATATTAGCTCTTCTTCAAATGTTTTTTAGAATTCACCTGTGAAGTCATTTGGTCCTAGATTCTTTTTTCTTGGCAAGTTTTTGATTACTGGTTCAATTTTACTGTTAGTAACAGGTCTGTTCAGATTTTCTATTTCTTCCTGATTCAGTCTTGGAAGATTATATATTTGTAGGATTTTGTCCAGTTTTTTAGGTTGTCCAGTTTGTTGGTGTGTATTCTTTGTAGTTATCTCTTCTGATTGTTGGATTTCTGTGGTGTTTGTTGTAACTTCTTTTCTGTTTCTGATTTTATTTATTTGGGTCCTCTCTTTTTCTTGATGAATCAAGTTAAAGGTTATTGATTTTGTTTAACCGTTCAAAGAACCAGCTCTTAGTTTCATTGATTTTTTTTTGTTTTTTTTTGCATGTCTCTTTGATTTATTTATGCTCTGATTTTTATTATTTTCCTTCTTCTGCCAGCTTTGGTCTTTGTTCTTCTTTCTCTGGTTCCTTTAGGTATAATGTTAGATTGTCTATTTGAGATATTTCTCCTTTCTTGAGGGAAAGTTATATCAGAATAAACTTTGTTCTTAGAACTGCTTTTGTTTTATCCCATAGATTTTGGTGTGGAGTGTTTCCATTTTTATTTGTCTCAGGTATTTTTTAATTTCTTCTTTGATTTCGTTGGTAACCTATTGGTTGTTTAGTAGCATGTTGTTTATCTTCCATATGTTTTTGTTTTTCTATTTTTCTGTTTATAAGTATCTAGTAAGTTTCATGCCATTGTGGTTGGAAAAAATGCTTGATATAATTTCAGTCTTCTTTAATTTATTGAGACTTGTTTTATGGCCTAGCATGTGATTTATCTTGGAGTATGTTTCATGCACATTAGAAAAAGAGTGCATGTTCTATATCTTTTGGATGAAATATTCCATATATATTAAGTTCATCTGGTATGATATGTTGTTTAAGACCAATGTTTCCTTACTGATTTTCTGTCTAGATGATATAACAATTGATGTAAGTTGGGTGTTAAATCCCCTTTCATAATTGTATTACTGTCTGTTTCTCCCTTTATGTCTGTTGGTATTTACTCTATATATTTATATGCCCCTATGTTGGGTATATAGATATTTACAATTGTTATACTCTCTTGTTGTATTGATCTCTTTATTATCATGTAATGCCTTTCTTTGTATTTTGTTGAAGTCTCTAAAATCAATTTTGTCTGATATAAGTATTGCTTCCCCAATTTTATTTTTGTTTCCATTTGCATGGATTATCTTTTCTATCCCTTCACTTTTAGTCTTTGATTGTCTTTAGACCTGAAGTGAGTCCCTTGTAGGCAGTGTATATATGGGTCTTATTTTTTTATTCATTCAACTATCCTATGTCTTTTGATTGGAGCATTTAGTCCATTTACATTTAAAGTAATTATAGATGGTCATGTACTTACTGCCATTTTGTTAATTGTTTTCTGGTTATTTTTGTAGTTCTTTTTTATTCTTTTCTTCTCTTGCTCTCTTCTCTTGTGACTTGATGACTGTCTTTAGTATTATGTTTAGATTGCTTTTTATTTTTATGTTTTGGTATCTATTATAGGTTTTTGGTTGTTTTGTTATCATGAGGTTCATATATAACAATCTGTGTATATAGCTGTCTATTTTAAATTGATGATCTCTTAAATTTGGTTGCATTCTAAAAGCCCTGCATTTTTACTCCTCCAATATTTATTGCTTTTGATGTCATATTTTACATCTTTTTATTTTGTGTGGCTCTGAGCTACTTACTGTGGATATAGATGATCTTACTACTTTTATGTTTTAACTTTTAGCTTTATAGGTGGTTGATCCACTATCTTTACTATATGTCTTCCTTTACTTGTTATTTTTTTTTCTTTCATGATTTTCTTATCTGATTATGGCCTTTTCTTTTCTGCTTAGAGAAGTCCTTTAAACATTTCCTGTAATTTTTAATGTTTAGTCAGTTTAGTGGTGGTGAATTGTTTTGGTTTTTGCTTGCCATACAATTTTTTATTTCTCTTTCACTTCTGAGTAATAACTTTGCCAGATAGAGTATTACTGGTTGTAGGATTTTTCCTTTTCAGCACACTGGCTATATCATGCTACTTTTTTCTGGTCTGCAAAGTTTCTGTGAAAAAGTCAGCTTATAGTCTTATGGTAATTCCCTTGAATATAACTACTTGCTTTTCTCTTGCTACTTTTAAAATTCTCTCTTTATCTTTATTTTTTGATGTTTTAAGTATAATGTGTCTGATTGTGGACCTTTTGGGTTCATCTTGTTTAGGATTCTCTGTGCTTCGTGGATCTAGATGTCTGTTTTCTTTCCCAGGTTAGGGAAATATTCAGCTATTATTTCTTCAAATAAGTTCTCTGCCCCTTTCTCTCTCTTCTATCCTTCTGGGACACCCATAATACAAGTATCAGTACACATGTGGTTGCCCCAGAGGTGTCTTACATTAACCTCATTTTTAAAAAATTTTCTTTTCTTTTTTCTGTTCAGCTTCAGTGATTTCCAATACTCTGTCTTCCATATTGTGGATCCATTGTTCTGTATAATCTAATCTACTGTTTATTCCCTCTAGTGTATCTTTTATATTAGTTATTGCATTCTTCAGGTCTGATTAGTTCTTTTTTATATTTTCTAACTCTTCATTGAAGTTATCACTGTGTTCATTCATTTTTCTCTCAAGTTTGGTGAGCATCTTTATGATCATTAGCTTGAGCTCTTTGTCGGTAGATTGCTTATCTGTTTCATTTAGTTATTTTTCTGAGGTTTTGCCTTTTCCTTTTGTTTGGACAATTTTCCTTTGTCTCTTCATTTTGCCTAATTCTCTGTTTATTTCTATGTATTAGGTATGTTTTTTATATCTTCTGGTATTGGAGAAGTGGCTTTATGTTGGAGATGTGGGGTCTACTAGCATGCTCCCCTTTGGCAACCAGAGCCAAATTCTCTAGGAGTGTACCCTCTATGGGCTGTGTGCATCCTTCTTTTTTGGTGGGGCTAACTGCTGCAAGCACATTGGTAGGCAAGGCTGGCCCCTAACTGGGCTGTGAGGACTTGCTTTGTGTGACTGCTGTAGATGCACTCTTGAGTGGGGCAGGACCCTGGTATGGGTGGTTGTGAGGCTCACCATAATGTGACTGTTCAGGCATGCTTGTTGGTGGGGCAGACCCCCAGTGCTAGACCCCCAGGGAAGGCCCACCAGCATGCATGTCAGCATGGTAGGATGAGATCACAAAATGGATGCTACCAGCATCTCAGTCGCTGGGGGGGAGTTCCACCTGCCTCCAACTTCTCCATGAGGCTTTCCAAATTAGCAACTGGGTCTGACCTAGGTCTGACTCAGCTTTCAAATGCTATATCTGCTGGGACTCAAAGTGAGTGTGTTTTTGCACACATCTGTTAAGGGTGAAGTCTCAGTTATTTACCGCCCTCTGACTCTCCTGAGTGCAAGCCCAGCTGGTTTTCAAAACCAGATATTTTGGAGGCTCGCCTTCCCAGGGCAGAACCCATGGTGTAGGAAGGGTGAATGGGGCTTGGACCTCTTGCTGCTTGAGAAGACTGGTGTGGTTGTGATATCCCTTCAGCTTGTGGATTACCATGCCAAGAGTATGGGTCCTGACTGGGCTGCATCTCTGCCCCTCCTACTCACCTTGTTGTGGCTCCTTTTTTAGATCTTTTGTTGTGGAAAATCTTTTCTTCTGTTCTGTAGGTCACTGCAAAGGTAGTTACTCTCTAAGTAGTTATATTTTTTGTGTGCCTTTGGAATGAAATGAACTCAGAATCTTCCTGATTTGTCATCTTGATCTCAACTCTCTAGTAATTCTTCTTAAATTTTTGGTAGAACTCCCTAGTGAAGCCAACTGGCCATGGTCTTTTATTTATGGGAATTTTTAAAATTAATAATTCAGTTTCTAATTTTTGTGGGCTTATTCTGGTTTTCTGTTTTTTCTTGATTCAGTTTTAGTAGTTTTTATCTTTCTAGGAATTCATCCATTTCATCTAAATTATTAATTTTTTGGTGTACAGTTGCTCATAGTACTCCATTATAATTCTTTTTTATTTCTGAAAGGGCAGTAGTAATTTCTTCTGAGAAGGCTTGATTTAGAAGAGGGAGACAGCCAATAAAATTTTAAATAAGATAAGGTCAAGTAGTGATCAGTGTTACAATGATACTAAAACAGGGTGAAATGAAGAAAGAAGGCAGATGGCTATTTTAGAGTGAGTCATAGGTAAAGACCTTGCTGAGAAGTAACATTTTAATTGGGACCTGCGTGACAATAATGAGCTAGCCACTCAAATATTCATAGCAGTTTAGGCACAGAGAAATGACTCATGTGAAAGTGTAAGAGGAAATGTAAAAAGCTGATATATTTGAGGAATATACAGAAAGCCAGTATGGCTAAAGTGTACTGTGTGAGAGGGAGATTAGGAGATTAAGCCAGAAATACAGATACAGACAGGTCCAGATTTTATGGAACTTGGCAGGCAGCCATGGTAAAGAATTTGAATTTTGTTCCAGATGAAACCATTTGAAGGGTTTAAGCAAGGGACGGACATGATCTGTTTTATGTTTTAAAAGATTACTCTGGCTCCTGTGTGGAAAACAGATTGTAAAGAGTCAAGAGGGGAAGACCATTTATGGGAGACAAATTATGTTTCTTAGGAGCAATATAGGTGAAAGAAGCTAGTTCTGGACTAGAGTAACAGTGGAAAGAAAAGGATGCATTCAGGATATGTTTGTCTTGATAGAGTCACTTTGCCAATGGCCTAAATGTCAGTGGACAAAAGAAAAGAATCATAAAAGGAATCTGAGGTTTCTGGCGTGAACAGCTTCGTGGATGGCATGATAATAGATGATATTGTTGGATCTCAGGGCACCCTAAGATATGCCACCGTGCCATATTGATTATTTTGAATTGCAGTTATTTGGCAGATGGATGGTGGGGGAAAAATCATATTAAAAATACTCTTTCTCCATGGAATCAGGAAATAAATCTCCCACTTGAAGGTATCCTTTCTATACTACCAGGATAGAAAGCATCCTTATCACCAGAGTTAGGGAATTCAAGGCTAAGCTGTACAAGCAAACTTTGTTACTTCATCAGTTTACTACCCCAAGTACAAGCCCCTTTGTTTTGTTAAATCTTCACAAGTAATTTTTCTTTGTCTAAAAATAGTATATGAACAGCCTTCTTTGGTTACTCTGGGTGTCCTGTTTCTATGAGACTCTTGACATCCAGATCAAACTTTTTTCTCCTATTAATCTGTCTTGTATCAATTTAATTATTAGACCAGTCAAAAGAATTCAAAATGGGTTAGGGGGAAATTTCTCCCTGCTCCCGGCAGTATACATAGTTATTTCTTTGCATGGGTGTCTCCAGTACCAGGCTAGGGACTTGTCAATGGCATAGCAAATATCTTATTAATTCTTGTATCTCAAGCACCTAGCAAATGCTCAGTCAGTGTGGATTGGAAAAATTATATACTGTAATAATAATAAGATATTACTATTATCTTTGTCTTAGCTCAGTTTAAGTCAATCAGAAAATGCTCCTAAGAAAGAATGTTTGAACTGACTCATGAAGGAAAGCAGGGGTTGTTGGGAAGAGGGCAAATTTGTAATTTAACACAGAATACTCTGTTATAATGTTCTTAATGGTCACTCCCATTTCTTGAATGAGAAAACGATACTTGTTAAATTTTCTATATCCTGTGAGGCCAGTTAAAGTGGTAGGCTATATATAAAGTCATAAAGGTTGGAATGAGCGTTGCCAGATTTGGGCAGCTTTTTCTGTGTGTGTGGTTAGAAAAGTAGTGATGATTAAGACATATACTTTCCTTATTGTTTACATTTACGTAGCTGTTCTTTCTTCAACTTAAATGTTCTTTATGTTTATCAACAATGTTGGTCTTAGATTATGTGTTCTTAAAAGCCAGAGAGTACATTATTTTTTTGTTAGAACACCTGGTACAGTGTACCATGTGTATTTAGATGCTAAATAAATTTGTTTTTATGGTGATATTTTCCTATCTAGTTCTGCGTTGTGTTTCTGTACAGGTTCTATTTTCTAACAGTGTTGGCTTGAGATATCTTGCCTTCCTCCCCAGCTATTCATTTATAAAAGTTAAAAACCTATAGGAAAATTGGAATAATACAAAAATAATAGTGCAGTGAATGCCCATATACACTATATTTAGATTTATCACTTTTAAAAATTATTGAGACACTTGCTTTATCTCTGTACGTACACACACACAAAACATACACACAACATACATATGAAAGTAAGTTATAGACATTTTATCACCAAATACTTCAACATGAATCTTTAAAGAGCAAGGACCTCTTCCTTCTTAAATATAAAACATTGTTAAACCAAAGAAATTTAACTTCAAATTAAGATTAATTTAGTATATTCTTTATTCAGATTTCTTCAATTATTAAAAAAAGTTTTTTATAACCTTTGACTTATTTATGTTTTTGAATCCAGGAGGCAGCCAGTGATCATACATTGTATCTGATTGAGAGAAATCTTTTAATATATGTATTTTGTGTTATATCTATTGTATATCTTATCTGCTCTTATAGAGTCATTTGAAGTCTTTAAGGGTAACATATTTTGACTTTTTCAAGAACAGTGCATGACATTTATGAACTATGTAATGAAATAAGCTGCTTTTCCAGCTGCTGCCTAGCCCTGAAGGTTAACTTCGAAAATGACTTTTCCAGTAACTGAGTGAGCTGAACTGTTGCTTTTAAAATCCTTTTTAGTGCTTCTTTTCCAGCTTTTGAACTTTTCACTAAGCATTAGTCATTTTAATAAAAATACATTTTGTTTGTAGGCCTTAATAGCATTTTGTTCTCATAAAAATATGGAAAACTTCACCAGATTCAATTCATTGTAGCTCTTTTAAAAGAAGGTAAGTTTCTAAATGAAACACTAAACTTTCCTCTCCTACCCCCAAGTTAATAAATTACATTATTACTAAATTGTCTCTGATTGACTTTGGAATTTAGTAATTTAAAAACCTGATGTCAGAGAAGGAATGTTGAAATACTATTAAAAACATTAGATTTGCTGAAAAAGTATCCCTTGCCCAGTTATGCTAATCTAAATACCATGGTAACATTAACCACATTTTCTCTATCATTGTAGAGAATTTGGAGTTCTTTATTCTTTTGAATGTCTCATTCTCATTCATTGCTGTATTTTTTTGTGGATGAAGCAGTATTATCCAATGTTACCTCCCAAAGGAGTCTTTTTAATTTATTTATTTCATGTTCTCCAAATGTGTAGTTTATTGTTTATAGTTGCAGTATAAATGAGAGAAAGGAGGATTAGGTCACTAGTGGCTGTAAAGTATTTATATCTTGATGGTATTTATTGTTTTAGTAATAATCCTTGACATCCTTATTAGAGCCAAATTGGATATGGTTATTAGCTGTTTCTTTTCTTCCTCACCTCCATTTTTTTCCCTGAGTTTTCCAGTGCTCTTTGAAGCTGTACCTTTTTTGGTTTTTTTTTTTTCACATTTTCCTTTTTTCCCCCTAAAATATGATTTTTGTGAGTCATGTACTTAGCTTTTACAGTTTTTAAGTTTTTTTTCAGCTCATCTCCAGGCCATTTTTTTGTTTGTTTTCATGGAAATTTTCTCCTCTCAGGTCTCTTAAGGCATGTCAGCCTCTTTAAAGCTTTCCTCCTTCAGAGTGATTATATGTAGAGATATTATTAAAATTTATCCCAAGGCCTCTTTTGTTGATTTAAATTGCTCCTATGTTGAAAAATCTTTGGCTAATGAGAATGTTTTTCCACTCTTCTAACTTAATAGTCCTGGCTCTCTCTGAGGCCTTCAACTCCTGTCTCCACTCTTCCAACATTGATCTAGTGTGACTATATTCTATTCTTAATCATTCATCAGAAGTAAACTTCTACCTCTGAGGTCTCTAAAATTTGTGGAATTGACATCTTATTGCCCATTCTACCAAGCCTGCATTGTATTTTCAGTGAAACACTCAATTACTCAATCCCTTTAAATCCTCTCTGTTCAGTTTGTATCTGCTTAGAATCCAAAACTAACCCTGTGGAGAGTCTTGTCTGCACTTTTTGGAAAACCATGTTTCTATCTGTCTACAAGTTGATCCATTAGGTTTTCCTAGCAGTAACTCAGATTCATTGTGTCCAAATTAGACTCAGCATTAATTGCCCCAGATAAAATTGAGAACTGTGTTTATTTTGTTCACTGCTGTGTTCTGCACATTTGGTACATACTATGCAGGAAGTGCATTTTTCTTGGATGAATGAACAAATGAATTATATTTCCTTCAACTAAACTAGTTCCCCTTCCTAACTTCTCTGTCTCATTGCTAACATTATTCCTTATCAGCTGGCAGAGAGGATGTCAAAATCTTTTGTGTTTCAGGATTTTAGGTCCAATGAAGAGGATGAAGCTTGAGATTATGCTCCCGAAAGGGGAGGAGATGGAATCTTTTTTTTTTTTTAACATTTTTTATTGATTTATAATCATTTTACAATGTTGTGTCAAATTCCAGTGTTCAGCACAATTTTTCAGTCATTCATGGACATATACACACTCATTGTCACATTTTTTTCTCTGTGAGTTATCATAACATTTTGTGTATATTTCCCTGTGCTATACAGTGTAGTCTATTCTACAATTTTGAAATCCCAGTCTATCCCTTCCCACCATCCACCCCCCTGGTAACCACAAGTCTGTATTCTCTGTCTGTGAGTCTATTTCTGTCCTTTATTTACACTTTGTTTTTGTTTGTTTGTTTGTTTTTGTTTTTGTTTTTTAGATTCCACATATGAGCGATCTCATATGGTATTTTTCTTTCTCTTTCTGGCTTACTTCACTTAGAATGACATTCTCCAGGAGCATCCATGTTGCTGCAAATGGCATTATGTTGTCGGTTTTTATGGCTGAGTAGTATTCCATTGTATAAATATACCACCTCTTCTTTATCCAGTCACCTGTTGATGGACATTTAGGCTGTTTCCATGTTTTGGCTATTGTAAACAGTGCTGCTATGAACGTTGGGGTGCAGGTGTCATCCTGAAGTAGATTTCCTTCTGGATACAAGCCCAGGAGTGGGATTCCTGGGTCATATGGTAAGTCTATTCCTAGTCTTTTGAGGAATCTCCACACTGTTTTCCATAGTGGCTGCACCAAACTGCATTCCCACCAGCAGTGTAGGAGGGTTCCCCTTTCTCCACAGCCTCTCCAGCATTTGTCATTTGTGGATTTTTGAATGACGGCCATTCTGACTGGTGTGAGGTGATACCTCATTGTAGTTTTGATTTGCATTTCTCTGATAATTAGTGATACTGAGCATTTTTTCATGTGCTTTTTGATCATTTGTATGTCTTCCTTGGAGAATTGCTTGTTTAGGTCTTCTGCCCATTTTTGGATTGGGTTGTTTATTTTTTTCTTATTGAGTCGTATGAGCTGCTTATATATTCTGGAGATCAAGCCTTTGTCGGTTTCACTTGCAAAAATTTTCTCCCATTCCGTAGGTTTTCTTCTTGTTTTACTTCTGGTTTCCTTTGCTGTGCAGAAGCTTGTAAGTTTCATTAGGTCCCATTTGTTTATTCTTGCTTTTATTTCTTCTAGGAGAAAATTTTTGAGATGTATGTCAGATAATGTTTTGCCTATGTTTTCCTCTAGGAGGTTTATTGTATCTTGTCTTATGTTTAAGTCTTTAATCCATTTTGAGTTGATTTTTGTATATGGTGTAAGGGAGTGTTCTAGCTTCATTGTTTTACATGCTGCTGTCCAGTTTTCCCAACACCATTTGCTGAAGAGACTGTCTTTATTCCATTGTATATTCTTGCCTCCTTTGTCAAAGATGAGTTGACCAAAAGTTTGTGGGTTCATTTCTGGGCTCTCTATTCTGTTCCATTGGTCTATATGTCTGTTTTGGTACCAGTACCATGCTGTCTTGATGACTGTAGCTCTATAGTATTGTCTGAAGTCTGGGAGAGTTATTCCTCCAGCCTCTTTCTTTCTCTTCAGTAATGCTTTGGCAATTCTACGTCTTTGATGGTTCCATATGAATTTTATTATGATTTGTTCTAGTTCTGTGAAATATGTCCTGGGCAATTGGATAGGGATTGCATGAAATCTGTAGATTGCCTTGGGTGGAATCTTGAGTTGAGATAGGTAGAAGGGTTGTAATCCTGGAAGGTTCTGGGTTATTTGGGGGAATTTCCTCAAGGCTGAGGAAAGTGACAATATTTAGAAAGTATCTTTTTCATATGGCAGATACATGTGTCCATTCCCATGCTGAGTCCCAAAGAGGTGGCAGTAGCTCTGGTGATGTGGCAGAGGGGATGAGTGTGTGTGTGTGTTTGTATGCTGTGTGTTCTGTATGTGTATGATTGAACATCAGGAGTCTTAGTCTTCAGCTTCTTCCTCTCTGTGCTCTTGGAGCTGCAGCAGTCGAGGACCACAAATACGGCACAGAAACATGTTTTTGATAATGGAATATATGCAATTTATATTACGATTTCATTAGATAATAATAATTTCTGTGCTGTTCCATAGTTTTTAAGATGAAAATTCATAATGTTGATTGAGGGGATGTTGTGTAACTCCACAGTTCTGTATTAACGTGCATTTAGGTTATTTCCATTTTTTCTCATCATAATACAAAGCTAATGAATGTCTTAGTATATAAAGTTTTCTTTTAATTTTTTCAGTACTATATAACCATATTCTCCTGAAGTTTTAAGTCTGAATCATTCTCTCTTTCCCTCAGGATTTTCTGTTTGTGTCATGATGTCAAGGTCCAGGAAGCTTAATGTTCCTGGGCCTTGAAATGCCTTTTTATTAGCCACTGATTGTGAATTCAATAATTTTAATTTCTTAGATGTTTATTTGAGTCCACATATTACTGAGGATTTACTGATATTGAATAAAGAGTCAGATGTTTAAATCAAGTATAACCCACCATCATGAGCTTTATGTTTGCTCTGGTTAGCTATTTAATTGTTTTTTCTCCGGAGGTCTTAATATTTCTTGTCAATTGTAAGACTTAAAGAAATAATTTTCATGCTCAGTCTTTTAACTAAATAGGAAATTCCTATGTATGAGGCAGATGGCAAACCCCACCATCTTATGTTTGCTATATGGATTCTTAACATCTTTACTGTTTACAAGAATTTTAATTTAATATATATTTCTATTTTTTTTGAAAACTCAACACTATATATGATAAAAACTTCAAACAGAACAAAAGAATATACAGTAAAAAATCCTCTAGTTTTCTTCCCTAGAAGCAACCATTTATTATCAGTTTCTTTGTATCCTTTCAGCATTATTTTATACATATTCTAGCTTTTCTCTGTCATATTTACTTTAGCTAAAACTGTAGTGTTCCTGAAAAGGGGGAACATCTTGTTTCAATTAATATATTTTTGTCATTTTAGTAATACATTTATTTATAGTATTATTTATACAAGTTCAATGTAGTTTTGTTTAGTTATATTTGGATTTTCTTTTATCTGTAAATAAAAATCTGAGTAAGGTTGATTCAAATAGTCATGAACTTTTTTGGAGAATCAAAATTAGGAAAAATAGAAAAAAGTTTTCAAAACGGTACAGAAACTGAATAAGACTGGATGGGAGGTAGGGGAAAGTAAGAGTCAGGACTACTGAGTATGGTATTTGAGGAGCATTCTCTATCTGTAAATACCTTGCTTCCTTTCTTTAGCACATGTGTGTATTTCTGTTACCCATACTGTTGGATAATACATTATTACATTCTGTATAACTGATTTCTAAGCTATGCTCTGGGGATGTTAGTATTTGTAAGATATTAATGGGTATGTGATGGAACAATTTTATGGTAAAAATTGTTTGGGAAAAGCTCTGTGGCATTGATAGTAAATGTTTTTTAGTGAAGTTCATAAATTGCTTTCAAAGTATAAGGTATTGAATGCATCCATCTGAGTTACTAAGATATTTTACAACATATAAATATGAATGAAAAGAAAATCTATTACAGAGCTCATCATTTTCTTAACTCTTTCACTGATAGATACCATCTTTGTATTTGGCAAAAGTTTTCTTCTTTTTAGTATTTGCAGAATGCAGTTTTGGCAGTTCCTGGGGGGAATAGAATTTGCTGAGGTAGTTTATATTCTTAAAATGCAATAAATTATTATATCAGACACTACTTAGAAATGCCAGAATCAAATATTTAACCTTTCTCTGCCTTTCTTCTGTTATACTTGCCATAAACAATGCAAGTTGTATACATAAACCACACAATTATTTACTTTTAGTGTTTGATGGAATGGCTTTTAAAAAGTCACACATATTGCCAAGTAGTAAAATACATATTTATTTAGTTTTCTTTGAATCAGGGGAATGTGGGAGGGCAGCGCCAACCTCATGTGAAAGAGCCTGGTCTGGGGAAGGGCAGGGAAACCAGAAGCCACGTTAACACTACTTCTGCTGGTGCTGCCACCTTTCCCTCGTGGAGTCTTTGATAGTTCAGAACAGAATTCTGCCTCAGATCCTTCTTTGACATTAGTTGAGTGTGCAGTAAACAAAAATGAATCAGAACTTACATTTGTACCTCCTCCCTATTCACGAATTCTTTATGAGTTAGATATGCACGTGTATTTTTTTTTGAAACCGGTGAACAACCCTATCCCAGTGATTGAGACTCTGTTATTTCATGATAGTTATCTGTGTATCTGGGAATAAATCTTATCATTATCTTAGCTTTATTTAACTTTTTCTCTGCCCAGTTTTAGTCTTGACTTTGGATTGGTTATATTGACCTTTGAAATCCCAAAAAAGTAATTTTTCTTCATATTTAGGAGTGAAACTTTTGTTTATAATCCCTTTATCATCCTCTTGAAAATGAAAGAGTTCCTTTTAACAATGAAAATACCTCTAGGTCATAGATCTCCTGATTTTTTATTTGACCTGATAGCAGAGCCAGACTTCATTAGATACAGTGATTCTGTTTTTGTCACCCCTTCCCCATTCATAACATAAACACAAAAAATAAAATAAGGAGTGGAAGAAATTTCACTGTGGACTTGAATGACTCTCACAAGGTTTTGTTTAGGGTGAAGGTGTATATATTTATATTTTAGGAAACGTTCATATTTATATATAAAGTAAATTCTCTATATAAATATGCTATTTGAAATATTTGTGTTACTATATATTTATATTAGTATATTTTATGCAAAACACATACATAAAAATACGTATGTATATGTTATGTAACATTAGTGTAATAAATGAATATACATACTATATAAAATTCAAAATATAAAGAATACAGATATATAAATATATACATTTAAATACTGTGGTTATGTATCTATATACAACTATCTACATAATACAAATATACATATGTATTTATATTTGGGGGACGTTTCATATGATACTCTAGCAATTCCTTAAAAAAATTACCCAAAGTAAATACATTCTTGGCTGATACAGTGTTGTATGTAAGTGTGCATGGATGCTTAGGGAGGTAATAATGCTTTATTAATTTTTAAGAAGAGTTTAAACTAGTTCTTGAGAGAATGAGCAGTTAAGTGAACAGATTTTCGCAGTAAGTTATCATACCCCTTTTCTTTGCTGGCTTAAGTTTTGATACATTAATATTCTCTACACATAAAGGTGTTGGGGGTGGGTGCATGGCAGTGGCCTTAATTGTGTTGGTGACAGAAGGTATTACAAAGCTGAGGGAGGTCCCTTGGCACAGGAGAGGGGAAGAGAGTAGAAAGAATAAGCCAGTGATTTGAGCTGTTTATGTTAAAGGCTACTTGACTTTCTGTGGAAAAGATCCTTCACCCTGTCATTGGGCATGAAACTGGCAGCTGGAGTGTTGTCTCTGACCCCTAAAAACCAGGCGAATGAGGCTGTTGAAAGATGGGGTCGGTTATGCTCCAGCTGCCACATGCCCTGAATGAAAGTCACAAAGAGACTCATACACGCCACTGAGCAGGACTGCAGTGAGGAGCTAGGAGCTTTTAACTGCCAGTTTGTCCACAGTTTCTAAAGGACTAATTATTAAGAAGCTTTAAGAGCCATGGTGATGGAAATGGTTACTGTTTAAAGATTACCAAGAACGGTGCTTAAAAAGGTGTTGGATAGGAGTTTTCCTTTAGCATTAATGGCCATTAGCTGCAGGCTAAGGTTGAAACCCACTGCTATCAAAGGTTTGTTTTCTCCTGATAGCTCTGTAGCTGTAAGCTTATTGGGCATTAGCTCTATCACCAGGGCACTATGGCAAGGCTTGAAGTTCTGTAATACAGGTGTAGTGCCTGTTATGGGAGGGACACAAGACAGCAACTCAGTGTATTTGGCTGGATATTTCCTGGTAGTGCCAGAATAAGAGCTGGGTGAGTGGTTACTGAGACATGTCCAGACATTGCTCCGTCTCTTTTCCTTGGGATCCCAGCCTCTGGACAGAGGATAAAGAATTGTGTCAGAATTTACTTCATGGTAGTGTAATGGTCCAATTTAGTTGTCTTCTAAAACTGCTTCAGCTAACATGGACCTCTAAGGTCAAAGAAAAGGAAATGCTTTAGAACATGAAAGTGATCGAAGGAATCACTCTATTTAATCTTTCCTACTTCTTTGTAAGACATACTCTTTGGAAGTTTAAATGTTTGGATGCTTGAAGTTTTGAAGGACAACTCTGATCTTTGACACTTCTACTCCATTCTGTCAAAGGTTCAATTCCCTTAAGACTTTCTTGTCATCATCTGCAAACACCTACTGAGTGTTTCTCCATGATGATGCTTTCCTAAAGCTTCTCCTAGGTTGTCTGAAGCATCTGGTAGTTCACAGTCCTTTTAGGAAAGTTTGGGATTATTTAATATTTAAATAGCAACCTTTTTATGGGAACTTCATTATCACTTTTGAGGCCTTCCTTGTCTGCCAGTTCAAGTCAGTAGTATTAACTAAGCATTATGGTGTGCCCTGCATGAGGACTGGACCTCAAGGGACTTGGAGGGAGGGTGTCACATGGATTTCATATATGTTAAGCAGTTAGAGAACATTACAAGAAAATATAACTTTAAAGATTTATTTGTGTGGTACAAGCTCTTAAGTGTAGGATGGATCTGCATAACTGAGTGTGAATTCTGGCTCTACCACTCTAGATAAATCAGTCTCTCTAATCCTCATATATCTAATAGGGTACTGTTAACTATGTCCAGAATTATTGAAAGAATTAAATAACACAATGGAATACTACTCAGCCATAAAAAAGAATGAAAACTTGCCATTTGGGAACATGGATGAACTTGGAGGGTATTATACTAAGTGAAGTAAGTCAGACAGAGAAAGACAAATACTGTATGATATCACTTACATGTGGAGTCTAAAAAATACAACAAACTAATGAATATAACAAAAAAGAAGCAGACTCATAGATATAGAGAATAAACTACTCATTACCAGTAGGGAGAGGGAAGGAGGGAGGGACAATATAGGGGTAGGGGATTAAGAGGTATAAACTGTTATGCATAAAATAAGGATACTGTACTGTGTAGCCAGTATTTTATAATAATTCTAAATGAGATACAACCTTTAAAAATTGTGAATCACTATATTATACACCTGTAACTTATATAATATTGTACATCAACTATACTTCAATAAAAACAGAAGAAAAAGGAAAAAAACCCCTCAAAAATTAAGTAATATACAAAAAGTGCCAAGCACATCATAGGTATTCTGCACATGCCAGTTAGTACCACATAGGAGGGGGAAGACTTACAAAGAGGTAGGGAAATGTGATCTGGAAGATGAAGAATGGGGAAGGCATAGTTAGCAGAGAGAAGTGATGAGTGTATTTGTAAGGTGGTGGGAAGGGTATATGAGTTAAGACAGGCAGCTGGGAATGATTGAGGTGTAACCTGGCCCGACTGGGATGGAGGGTTGTACAGAGAAGTAGTGGATAAAAAAGAATGACTTGCAAGGCCAGCTAAGAAGTTTAATTAGATCCAATAAGCAGTTGAAAGTTATTTGAATACAGGTGGTGTTTTGGAGAGATTTTTGCAGTATGTAAAACTAATGCAGCAGCTTTATGAGGAAGGTATTATTATCATCCCCATTTTCCAGGTGGGAAATTGTGTTTGGAAGAGGTCTAAGAAAACTTACATGTTTGTATTTACTATGTAAATAACACTAATGGCAATCAGAATGAAAGAAAATGTTAATTCATGATCCAGCCATCCATACAAATCAGAGTGTTTTCATTTTCTCATATTCCCAATTGATGTTAGTTTTTCTTTCAGAAAATGGAATGATTGCTATGAATATTACTTGAGTTAATTTTTCTTGTTACTTTAAATAGTCCCTGGCACATAGTAGGCACTCATTACATGTTAGCTATTATTTTTACCCTAATACAGACCAAGAATTTACAGAGTAGATGAGACAGTCTATATTAACAGACTGCTTAAGTGCATTTTGACGGGTAAGTTTTGTGACCTTCCTATTTTCACTCACAACTTTGTAATGGTTTCATGTGCAAGCTAAATACAAAGTCCTAATCTTTTCCAGAACAGAATGAGGTATGACTGATATGCAAGTTATCTGCTATTTAAAGCTTAATTTTTGGTGGCCTTTCAGAGATTGCTCTCATTCACCTGCAAGTATTGGGGGAAAGAACAAATAATAAATTTATTACAAAAATTTTTGTTCTGAATAGTGAGTAATCTATGGTAGGAATTTGTTGTTGGCTTACAATAAATATCTATTTTATACTTTTTCTAGAAAAGAGATGAATATATTTTTTGATTGTTACATTATTGGCAGTTTTACAGGATGAATACTCAAGATTTTAGTGTGTTCTAATAGTTGGTGAGGCAGTTTATGTCCAAACGTCCTCATTCTTAAACTTTCTTGTGGGTTATGGGGGAGTTAGCAAATGAGCATGTTGTATCAGTTACTCACTTTGCAATAATTTATTTCTGGATTAGTAAAACTGTGAATTCCTCTCTAAATGCTAACCCTGAGTTTTCTAAAGATTTTCTGTTCATGTTTCTAAAATCTTAGCTGTTGAATACCACTTAGATAGACTCATTATTTTTCAAATGCTGAAGTCTAAGTTGTTGAATAAGCAAGACTAACCTTTGACATGAAAGAAGATTTAGAGGATAGAGGGATTTCATTTGCTTTTCATTTTCAAGGCCATGTCTTGTAATATGAATTTATTAGGAACATGTGTCACATTTTCCACACCTCTGTGTCCTTTGGGACATAAACATTTAGGGAGATCCATGGGCACAAAGACTGTTCTGTGCTAGGGAAAATGATAAAAAAAATTAAGAAATTGGAATTGAAAATAACACTTCTTTTACATTCCTTGTATAAGTCAGTAAGCTTTGTGGGCTTTTGGGTCTTCTCAAATCTCCTTGAAGGCATTTGTGGAACAATTATAGTGACTGGAGTTGCCATTACGTCTTTTCCAGAGAGCCTGGGAGGAAAGAAGGCTCATTTACATTGTAGTCTGGTAAATGGGTTACACCTCTGCTAAGAGGATTGTATCTTTTACAGCTATAACCAATAGCTCAGAACATCAGTTGGTAAGTGTATCTGGGTTTTAGTTAGTGCATGAAGATACAGAGACATTAATAAAAATCATTCATGTGTATATGTGCAAGGGCTTTCGTTTGCTTTATGCTCCTTTCCCCTCTCTCTCTCTTTCTTCCTTATTTATTTCATTCATTCACTTTTTAAAATCAGCATTTTATAAAATTTTATAAATAGGCAATTTTATACTTGCAGCATAGAGAATTTTCGGGTTCTTCTGGAGAAGAGACTCAAACCAGGAGCATAGGTAAAGATAAGAAAACTTAAGAAAAAAATGTTTTGATTGCTCTGAATTCACTGGGGATGTACTAAAGTGAGATTTTTGAAGCATTATTTGAACAATCTGGCACTATTATCACCTTTGATTTCACTCATAACTTGTTGAGGATATGATTTTACCACAGAGTTATTATGTACAACACAAGTCATTTTTGTTGCTCTTTCCCCCTTCCTTTTCTTTCTTTCTCTCCATCCCTTCCTCCCTTCCTCTATACATCCCTCCCTTCTTCACCCTATTCCTTTTTCACTACCTCCTTCCCTTCCTTCATCCTTCCTGTGTTTTCCTCTTTTTTTTTAATCACCTCAATATCCGCAACTCAGCCAAAATAGTGAACAGAGTAAAAACTCTTATGACAGTTGATTTGGGATACTGTGATTTGCTACCTTAGAGCAGTTATTACTGTCTTGCCTCATTCTGTTTTGCTATGTACTACTGTTGGAAAGATTGATTTTAGAGGATTGGCTAGCAGAGCAGCAGTCACTCTCATTGCACTTAGAAGTGCAAGGAAGATATAGCATCTTTGCTTTTTTCCTTTGCTGACAGTCTTACTGGGTAGTTAAGACAAAAATAACCTTTATGCTTTGCAATTTACAATTTTTTACTCTTGTCTGGTTTAGTCTCTTTTTGATGGCTTAGTGTCTTTTTTTTTTTTTTTTTAATTAAACTCATGGCCCCTCAGATTTCTGTCCCCTTCCTGTGCTTTTTTTTCATTATGGAGTCTGAGAGTGATTTCATGGTGGCAGGGGAAATTGGAAACTTCTGTCCATATGATGTCCTCTGGATCCTTGCTGTGTTTTGAGTTATAAAGTCCATGATAAAGTTGTGATGTTCGTTATAAAAGTCTCTGATTGCTAAGGAAGAGGTGTGTTCTCTTTTCTTGCCAAGGTAACCATACATGCACTCAAGGACTCAGCTAGAGTAGACTACACAGGTCTTTTAAGTTAGTTAATTACTAAGAAAAGTCATTTCTTAGGATAGCCTAAAGATTATTGTGAAATGTCTGTGAAGAAGTTTGTCAAGTGACTCTGAAAGCAAGTATTCATAGTCTATTTAACTTGAGAAAGCTGTCTTTTCCCATCTTCAATCTACACATTTGCAGCCCAGGTCTTAGTACCTCAGATACAAAAATTCATTCAACTTGGTCCATATTACGTCATGCAGAAAATTTTGACATTAACAACTGTGTTTTCATTTTTAGTAATTCTTTTTTTCAAAAATGGCCTTTATCTCCATTTCAGGCAGCCTGAGCTCCCTATTTCAGAGAAGGAAAGCCTGGCAGAACAATTGAAAACAAACCAGTTGATCCCACTTTCTAAGTTTAAAACTCTGGTGGAAACAGTATTTGAAAGAAAGGATTGGAAGATTAGCAAGAACTCATAATAATGTAAGAAGAATGTTGTTCCTTTCCTAGACTTGATAAGAATTCCTTGGTCTGTGGAGAAAGAATTGGAAAGGAATGGCATCAGACACTGGTGGAGGTCTCAGGCAAGAAGACCTGTGCTTTTTCCTGCACCTACTCCAGTGACAGTCTTCGCCCCAGGGTTAGGTGAACTCAGAGGAGAGGGAGTTATGCGCCCCTTTCCCTGCCTGGTTGCCCAGACATGCCATGGTCCTTATCCATGGAGCTATAGAGTAGCTGGAGCGACACAGAGTTGCTAGGAGAAGGGTCTTATGGAGAATCTCTTGTGCTCATATGTGGTGTGAGAAGTATCTAAATCTTTCCCCATACAGCCAAAAGTGGTGTAGATGTGGCCCTGAAAGCAGGCAGTTATGGAGGGGCCTTGTGTTTGTAACAGGGGACCACCACTGGGGAGCAGCATAGATAGTGGATATCGCTCAATAGATGCCAGCACGGAGATGTGGTGCCTTCCATGAGTCAGATGGAATAAGGTGCATATCAACAGAGTCAGCATGGACTGAGGGGTAGGTTCCTTTCCCTGATGCCATGATACTAAGCCAACTAGAACTTGAATGGGTTTGGGGAGAGAACCCTAAATTGAATTTACTCTGATTTGACTGAGAAAGTACCAAATTAACTGAGTTTAACTTCAGTCAATGAGTTTAAGTTTTCTGTTACCAAGTGGACTAGAGAGTAAGTTGAATTTCATAAAAAAGTACAGTTCTTATAGTGGGCCCATTGCGTAGAGTTCCTAGCAAGTATTAGCAATAATGGTGAAAAAAGGGGCAAGGAACAGGTACATATTAAGCAGTTGATGATGTCTGCTTAAGTAAGATGATGTCTTTTAACTTGGAGCAGAGCTGGTCCAGAAATGAATTAAGGTGTCGCCCTATTAGATATTCAGCAGGAGTGATTCTTACTGTCGGGCACAGTAATCCAGTAAGCTCTTTTCCATCAGTATGATCTAGAATCTTTTAAAGAGTTTCTACCACTTCTTCAGCTAGATCACTTGTAAGAGTGGTGAGATTTGTTGGTGGAAGCTTAGGGAGTCATCTTTGATGTAAAGGAGAGCACACAGACTTGGAGTCAAACACACGTAATTCTAAATTCTGTATCTTCCCTATACAAGCTATGCACCCTCCTTTTTCTTTTATGTAAAGAGGATTTAATAATAGCTCTGGTAGACTTCTGTTCTTTTGCTTCAGCCTCCTCACCTTATTCACATAATACCATTCCTCTCCACTCTAAGTACATGAAATTCAAAAGGTGCTGACTCCACTTTTAGCTCCATGTGACCCAGGCCTGGCTAATCAGTGCTTTTTGATCCTCTGTCACGGTGAGTGGTCCAACGATAGATACAGGACCTAAATTATTCAAAACAGAGTAAATTTCAGGAATTTTGTTGAAATAATTGGGAAGAAGCAGCCTACTTTCCCCAGTTGCTAAGCTTGAGTTAGAACCCTGAAACTAGCAGGTGCCATCACACTGAAGAAAGCCCACCTAAGAGTGAAAACAATGCAGAGAAAAATTGAATTGAGAGATGGAGAGTCTGAATTCTTATGGCGTGATCTGAGCTCCTGAAGTCAGTTACACCTGAGATCCAGAACTCCTGTATTTTCTAGTGAGACTATCGGGGCTAATGAACAGCTCCCCATTTTTCCCCCTTCAAGTTTGGAACCAATTGAGTGCTAGCAACAGAGTTAGACATATAAATCAAAATAGCAGCTATAATACTAATAAAAGCTAGATTAGTGAACATAGTTTAGATGTGCAGGTATAGTGGACTTCCTTGTATTCTCTCCTGAGTTGGATTTATTGAGCCAAATCTGCATGGTAATCTTAGCACTTGGTAGAAAGCAGACCAGAATACTCTTCTTATAGTTAGGTAGGGTCACAGATCTCTAAGCCAGGGAGAAGAGGCTGAGCTAAGAAGTACCCTCTCCTAAATACACCAACCTTCTAAGTCCTTCTCCTCTCACAGGATAACTAAGTAGGTATAGGGAGAGATCAGGACTGTTGAGACAGAAGAAAGTCCACATGAAGCCAGAGCACCAGAAGTTTCCCTTAGTCTTTTCAGTTCCGTGAAATGATAAATTATTTTTTGTTTTATGTTTCTATCACTTGCAACTGAGAGAGTCTCGACTAAATCCCATTCATTCACGTGACCAGTTATGGGCAGGTAATATGCTTTATGTTGGAGCTACAACAACGAACAAGTTCTTATACTCCATGACTTGACAGTCTAGCTGGGGGTGTGGACAGTATGTAAGCTATTGCTTTACTGTGTGATAAGCACCAGAATAGGGTTAAGAATTGGATGCTATGGGAGCACATTGCTCTGGGGCAATAATGAATGATTTCCTAGAAGGTTTCTGTGAGGATTAAATGAGGCGGTGTAGGTAAAGTTCTTGTTTTACAATAGGCCTCAGTAAATACTAGTTTCTTTTATTTTTCTCTTTGACAGGGTCACCCCTTGAAGGCTGGGAGCTTGGCTAACCTTTGTGAGCCTTTGTTTTCCAGTATGTAGGACAGTACTCTGCACATGATGTGTACTTAAAAAAAGTGATTTGCAGAATTATTAAGGAATTATTTAATAATTTCTGAAATCTATCTGATGATAAATAGAACCACTTTCAGAAGATAAAGGTCTGAAAATTTGTAATTTGCAAAAAACTGAACTCTTTAATATTTTACTAGAAATTTGAGAAATTTGAGAAAAAGGAAAATCCTTTGTGAATACTTCACTAATCCACTTTCCAGCTACTGCCAGACTGTCATCACAGCATAGCTCCAATCATTACCAGCATCATCACGCTAATACATCTACCATGGTTTACAAAAAACTTCCTATGCAGTACCTTATTTCATTTTTTAAAATAAACTTTATTTTGTAGAACAGTTTTAGATTTACAGAAAAATTGTGAAGCTAGTACAGAGAGTTCCCATATACTCTGTACTCTCTTAACCTTATTATTACCATATTAGTACAGTATGTTTGTTGCAATTAATGAACCAATATTGAAATACTACTATTAACTATATTAAACTTATTCTCATTTTCTTATTTTTCACCTAATGTCTTTCTTCTGTTTCAAGATCCCATCAGGGATACTGCATTACATTTAGTCATCTCAGTTCTTGGCCGTGACAGTTTCTCAGACTTTCCTTGTTTTTGATGACCTTGACAATGTTGAGAAGTACTGGTCAGGGATTTTGTAGCATGTCCGTCCCTTGGGATTTGTCTGATTATTTTTTCTCATGTTTAGACTAGGTTTATGAGATTTGGAGAGGAAAACTACAGAGATAAAGTACTATTTTCATAACTTTAAAAAGTATATAGTATTAACATTTCTTATTCTTGATGTTAACTTTTTTAGCTTGACTGAAGTAGTGCTTGTCAGATTTCTCCACTGTGAAGTGACTCCCTTTCTCCCTTTCCACACTGTAGTCTTTGCTTTACTTAGTTTTCAAATTGTCAGAGACCCACCTTACTAACTGCCATAAACGGTGGTGACATGAACAGAGATAAGCAAGTTGGGTAAATCATAGTTTGTTATGAAGATCAAATAGGTGATGCTTCTAATGTGCTTTGAAATCTGTTAAACATATACACTTAAGCTAATATTTTTACTGAAAATCCAGAGAAATAAATATTCAAGAATTTGATGGCTTGGTTCAGGATAGTGGGAGACAAACTCTGTATAAGAGTTTTCTGATCTTTCTTAAAACTTACATCTTTTTAAGTGACCATCTACTTCTTTTAAGTACAAAGCCAAAATGATATGCCTTTCTGGTGCATGCTTGTTAATTGTGGTTTCTAATGCAGAAATTTTGAGCAAGAGCAGGAGAGTCATGCTCTTCTTAGATATTTAGGGCAACAACAGAGGCAAAAATGGTCTACTTTTACTCCCATTTTCTTCTCATTCCCTTAAATTGGGACTGGAAATATGAGAGATGAAAAATATGAGGGGGAAAAAAAGGGAGAGGTAGGGAGTGGACCGGAGGAATTAGTCTGGGAGTGGCAGCTTCTAAGTGATTTATTATGGACTAGGGAAAGCTTAGCATTTCTTCCATATTTTTCAGGAAGGATATGATGAGTTGCAATAACAATCTGGTGACTATTGCAGACTTGTTTGAATAAATCCTTCTTTATGCCTGCTTCCTTTTAAACTCGAGCTGAGTACCTTCCTCAGGTTAAATGGCTAATCAGTTTTCTTCTGCCTCCGAGAAGAAACATCTCTGAGGAGCCTTACAATTTCACTTGTTCAGGAACGTCAACATTTCTCCAGGTTCAGCTTGAACCAAAGGCAAAGCAATACCAGTAGTTGCTCTTTGTGAAAATAACTTCTCTCTTCAGGCTTTAAATCATGTCTTTTTCCTTTCTGCCACTGGTTTTCTCCTTTGCGATGGAGTATTTTCTGATTATTTTCCCACAACCCCTCCAGGAACTCCTACATCTATGGGAATTAGAGGCAATCAGAATGATACCTAATTTTCTTTATTTGTATTGTAGCGGAGTGTATATTCCCAGACAATTACTCTGTGTGTTCATTAACAGGAAATATTTGGTGAAATCTGAGACATCAAATTTCATTTTACTTTGTTGATTTCATATCCAGAGATCCTACTCTGGGGGTGCTGTTGTGGAGAGGGGGTTTTTATAGGGTAGGCAGTGGAACATAATGTTTAAGGCCGTGAGCTCTGAAGCCATATCACCTACGTTCCAAGCTGAGCTTTACCATGTACTAGCAATGTGACCTTGGACAAGTTACTTAACCTCCCTGTACCTCAATTTCTTTGTTTGTAAATGGGGATAATAATAGTCCTAATTCATAAGGTCACTGTGAGGATTAAACAATTTAATATATGTAGGATCCTTAGAACAGTGCCTGACATAGTGAATCTTTTGTGTTTACTGCTTATTAATATAATAATAATAATATAGATACATCAACATATATGCTAATATTTTGTATTTGTCTTCCCTCCCACTTTACTTTCTGTCCTGACTGTAATCAGCATTATTTGGGCTCCCTTTACATCTGACTTCATTTGGGTTTAGCCAGAGGAGGCCCTGAGAGGACATGGATACATAAAAGGAAAGAGGGGTGTGGGTGTCTTTCCTTTGCTTCCTCCCTGCTTCCTTGTAGCTGTTTCTTCTATATGTAGATGTGCTCCTCCATGATTCAGCTCCTGTTGGACAGCCCCTCCTGCCTCTTCAGCTCTTACTCGGCTCCTTTAACACCATTTCCTCCTCTTGTCCCGTCAGCTCTAGGAGTGGTAATACCTTCCCGTGGTTGAATCTCCGGATGCTTCATCATCCTTTGTTAGTTAGCTTGGTTTTCCCCACATCTTTGTTGTTAGTTTCTTCATTAGCATCTCTTCATTTGAACCATTTGGGGAGAATTCTATTTTCTGATGGGACCATAACCCATATAAAATTTTTAACTTTATATTTCTATTTGACAGTTTTGTAATGTCCCAACTACGAGCCTATTCCTTGTAATATGCTAGGAAACTTTCCCTAGAAACTAGTGATTATTACTTGTAAACATTTAGCCTCTTCATTGTTATCTTACATTTCTTGAGACAGGAATTAGATTTTGAGTGTGCACATGTATGTATATATGTTCCTGACACAGGGCCAGGTATATAGCAGGTGGAAAAAAATAACCCCCTAGTATTAAAGGACATTTCTATTCAGAACAGTGAACATGATGGTTTACTCCAGTGACACATTAAGGGCTTTGCAACTATAGCAGCTTTAGTTTCAACCTCTTTACAGTTACTTGTTAGGCTTTAAAGGATTTATTGCTTGTGAAAGGTGCCAAAATAATAGCACTGAGAAAGAAAATCCCATAGTCTCACAACAGACTGTGACTATCCAAGCTTCCTCTGACTCCTGCCAGAGAGCTCAGTGGAGCTGATTGAAAGATTAGCTCATTTTCAGCTGAAGTTTTGATGTTCAGGGAGACTGGGAGGTTTACCTTCCCCTCAGGAAATTCTATGAAAGAACTAGATTAAGTGTTTTCTCTTTCTGAAGAGTCTCTCAAGCAGCCCTCCTGCTGCATCCTTGAATAGACTCAGGCTTTTTAAGAGAGAGCAGTTAATTAATTTTGTTTTTATATACTTTTTTTTTTTCTGCAAAGGAAGATGCTTGTAAAGCAAGCCTCCTGGTCAACTGCTGAAATAGTTTGGTGAGCTGGCTAATTGTAAAGAAGATCCTAGCTATAACTTGTTAGCACCTAGCAAACAAAGTACTTAAATGCAGCTGTAGACGTAAATATTTAATCTTCATGTGCACAGAAATGGAAGTGTCTCTAATTTGAGTTACTTATGCAGATAGCTCTTGGAGGCTTATTTTCTTCTTTGGTAAAGCAAATGGTAACACCACCTATCTTGTAGGTTTGCTGTGAGAATTAGTGATGCTTACAAAGCACCTAGAATGCAGTTAAGTGTTCAACAAATGGTAGCAAGGGGTACTGATAAAAGCTAAATTAGAAACTTATTTAAACTGAAAATGAATAGAAATAATTACTATGTTTACTTGATTGGTATTGTTTTTATGTTGTACCCTGCTTATTTTTTTGCAAGTAGACCAAAGTTGGTCATTGCCATGGGGAGGAGTATTTTTACAAAGGAAGTTCTTGGGAAAAGGCCACTTACCTAACCACAAATGGGAATTTTCTTGATCGGGTTAGATTACAACAGCTCAGTCAAGGATAGGCAAGCTCCACTAGGTGGTAGCATTGTCATCTGGCCCAGCAAGGGAAGCTACAAGAAACTGGCTGAAGATTATGTGAATATTAAAGACAGAAGTTTGGACATGAATATCAAGCCTGCTGAGGGCCAAGCAATATGACTTTTGACATGTCCTAATTGAGAGCCAACTGAGGGCTTGTATGGAAGACTGTCACGTCTATCACATGTATGCTCTTAAGATGTATTTATTCACACATGCGCGCGCGCGCACACACACACACACACACACACACAAAGTAGACCTAGGGAATTATGCCATCTGGGATCCAAAACTAGAAGAGCAAATTTCCCTCAAGGAGGTAAAAAATATAACATATAATATGATAATTACATAGTGCACACAAGATGTGTTTTGAACTTGACAGAAACAAACCTTTCAGGCTCAAGTTCTAGTGCCAAATAATAATAGCCAGAAGAGAACTACATTTTGTGTTTTTTTTTATAATCCCTTCCAGGTCCTCACATACACCAAATTATGCTCAGGAAAGTAGGGACAGCACATACTTTTCAGGGGAAGTTCAGTAAATTGAACTCTTTGGATCAAAACACTAGCAAAACAGCACTGAAAAATCACAATATTTAACTCCCCTTTCAGAGTGCACACAAACATTAGGAAAATATGAAGATTATTTTATGAAATATGAAAATATTAAGAATTATTTTAAAATTTTGGGCTTGATTTTCTGACTCTGGATTTTACTTTCAGACAAGGCTTTTTTAGGAGTCATTTAGTGCTTTAGCGTCTTCTTTATTCTTTACATATCAAAGTTTTCTTTTTCTTGTTCTTTCTCATCATTTCTTTCCACATGATGATATTTATTTTCCCCTTTGTATTGAAAATAAGATAGGTGGAAAGAGATGAAACTTTTTATGATTCCATTTTACCATATCTCTCTATGTTAACAGTGGAATTCATTCAACATATAGCTCATAATGGAATTAAAACATGTAATATATATCCAACTGGCATTTCTTATACCTAAAAATTATGTAAGTAGGTGGAGTTTAATGTTAGAATGAGAGTAAGAACCTGTAATTTTCCTCTACCAGCCCTTTTCCTTGGCTTCTCCTGATGGAATATGCTTCTGAGGTGGATACCCCCTGGAATTTGCCCTAATATTTGTGACTGCTCCTAAGCTATTCAAATTTGTGAGAAGTAGATTTTTTACTTCCATGAGACTTGGCTGACTCCTCTGACCCTGGGACTTCTCAGGTCAAAGGATTCCCTAGAATTCAGGTGGTGGAAGTGCTGACTTCAGAATTCTAGAACTGCTTTGCAGAAAAAACCAGGAAAAATGATCTGTCAAAAACTTAAAGATTACTGTGGAAACAGCCAAGAGTCTAAATACTGTCTCTTCTAGGCTAGAACAGGCATAAATTGAATGATAGGAATGGATTTTTCTGAGAGTGAGTGACAGTGGCCTGTACTCTCAGCAAAGTGTGTGTATATATGTGAGTGAGCTTCTTCATAATCAGGAAGTTGGGATTGTTGTAATCTCCTTTGAGTCTTCATTTAAAATTGATTTTAAGTGCTATTAGCTTTTGAGGTAAAGGAAGGAGGAAAGGGAGTAAAAGGTTAATTGCTGGGGGTAGATGCATAAAAAGGTGGTTCTGTAACAGGACACTTGAGAGTCAAATTTAAATCTAGATGAGATTTGAGATATCTTCTTGGCCATTTTCCTTTCTGCATTGAGAACCTTTGTAAATTACAATCTGGATCTTGCTTCTGTAGAAGTTTAAAAAATCTTCAAACACTGATTAGCCTTCCAAGGTGTTTGAAGCCTACAGGAGATATAAAATTTTCCATGCTTTCTACTCTAAACTTATGAAACAAAACGAGTATAAATAAATAAATAAACAAGATTATAAAATATTTCTAGTCATATTTATCTTATTTGATTTTTGGCATAAGGAAATTTTTTTTTTTTTAAGATTGGCTAATTGTTTTACCCTGCCACAGTTTAAGAAGAGTAATTACAATATACCATCCACTCCTTTGTCTATGGATTTTTACATTTTTAAGAGAATAAAAAAAGCCTCTTACTATTTTGTGCAATCATGGTGGTCTTCTTTTCTTTACATTCTGAAGGATACCATAGCTGCCAGTGGATAAAATTTCTTTTGGGAGTAGAGATAGGCTTCCACATAGGATTATTTTGTAGTAAAATCAGAAATGTGAAGCACATGAATTAAATGGTTAAGAAGTGCTTGCAAGCCGTGATATCAGAGGAAATAACATTTATTAAATGAAAGCTGAACACTTTCTTGAGGGGAAAAAAATTTCATTTTCATCAGCTAATAATCGAAACAGTTTGACACTAACCAGAGAGAGCCAAAAAATATGGAAACAATTACTGAATTAAATGAAATATCACAAAATTATATGTTATTTTGCATTTTGGTAAATGCAAGGTAAAAGCATTTCATGAAGATTCTATTATATATTGACCAAATAAAAGAAAAAGTTTAGGAGTGGGTTTAAAGGCAAAAGTAAGAAATGTGATTATCTTAAGATACCAGTAGAAAAATGTATGTGTTATTCTTACTTCCACATGCACAGTTCTACTTTAAATCACACTGCCGACTGCATTTATTATTAGGTTGGAATAATCAATTCTATGATGGAGTAAACTGGTTTCACTGACAAGAAAAAGATGCCTTACAAGTCTGGTTGGAGGTTTGATCAAATGCATATAGTTACTTTGTCTTAAACAAAAAAGTGATAGTGACTGTCATTAAATCTCAAACTCTGTTTTTACTTTTATGAGACTGTTACACACCCTAACTGCATTACCACTACAATAACAAAATCACGTTTCCTGCTATTTCACGAAATCTGAAATGGTGATGAAAGATACTTCCTACCAATGATGTCAGTGGTTATTTAATTGCCATTAGATGGTAATGAAACTCTTTCTTGTGACTTACCCATGATGAAGTGTTCTTGATCAGATTGTGTTAAACAAAATGGCTGCCGCCATATTAGATGTTTTTTCTGAAAACTAGGTTTTCATTACTCAAATAATATTAGCAGAGCGAGCTGAATTATGTTTGGCATTAGCTTTTGAATTATTGCTTCTGAATAGTGTTTTTTAAAAAATTGGATTACCTTACTCTTCCATATTAGGGATAACATATGTTTTTGCAATGTTAAGAAAACATCCACTTTTCATTATTTGAAGTAAAAGTAATTTGCCCACCCTAGATCTCAAATTTGTTCTGTTTTGTCAATTTCAGCTACTAGTATCATTATTAGTATTGTTTTTTCTGAACACCAGACCTGTACTAGGGTCTCATCCATGGGATATAAAGCAAATTAAAAATTTTAAGATGGTTTTTCTTTTGGCTTGAAATATAAAGGATTTCATAATAGTCCTGTCTTTTCTCTCATTAATCTTGGTATTTTACATTACCTTGTTAGCTTCTCTCTTTATTTGATATTCTGGGTAAGGTTGGGAGAGAAAGAAAAGAAATGAAGACCGTAAAACAGGAAGAAAGATTACAGCATCAATTCAGAAGTGGAGAAGCAACGTTAACATTGGAATTAAGAAAAATTTCCCTATGTCTTAAATCCTAAACAAGGCTTTTGATATAAAGTTGAAGATACTGTGGTTAGTTGAAAAAAGAAGACACAAATATATAAAAAATGGAGTCTATTTTCTCTGCCCTTTACTCTAGGTTTGATAACATAACTTACCTTGGTTAACTGAATGCTAGGAAATTTGATTCAAGCAGGTGTTTGAGGAGTGCTTGCATACTAGAGCTTACTCTATCTTGCTGTTCTCTACCATCCTGAGATTGCTGTGTCTCAGGATGAAATACCACATAGAATAGAGACAAGCTCTCCTAGCTATGGTTTCCCTAGGTCAACAAGCCTGCCAACCCTCAGACATGTGAGTGAGCTATTGTAGATTGTTCAGTGCCAGCCAAGCTGGTATAGACCAGAAGGTCTGCTCAGCCAACCCTTAGAATCATAAGAAATAAAAATGTTATTTCAAGCCACTGAGTTTTGGGGTAATTTTGTATGCAAGCAAAAGCTAATTGATACAAATACAAAAAATGGAAACTTTGTTTTTAGATGAAAAATATGCTAAAATTTTTGTTTTCATTGTTGCTTTTAAATTTCTTTTTGAAAAAAGTGCTCCGGTGGAAAACTTGGTTTTAGGTTTCATGAACTCACTGTAGCTTGGGGAGACCACTCTTTATAGAGTGAATGACTTGAATCATTCTAGTTGAAAACTATACATTTCTCTTGAATTCCTGGATACTTTTCAAAGCTGGTTAGCTTTGTAAGAATTGGTTGTAGTTTTCTGTCAGGATATCATCACATTTTCTATTCATCTTTTTATGTCAATTTTGCTATTGTGTTTTTATACCGGTTTTTAAATGTACACTTGAGAACATTTGGGAACCAAACACATTATCTACTGCTAATTTAATGTGACACATCATAGATGTAAGTAACATTAGCACTAACATTTTTTATATTCCCATTAGAATATGTATCAAATCCTCAAAATTATCCAAGAAAGACTTACTGTATTTACTGTCAATAAGAATTATATCTCAGGTGTATGTATAGAGTACGTCTTCCATCTACTGGGGAACATCCAGATGATTAAAATTCATTTATACTTGAATATATACTCCCTATTTTTTTATAATTGAAAAATTAATTAATATAGGTTGTTGATTGAATGTGAGACTGTAGGAAAATTCAAGAAGTTGCAGTACTTAGAAATTGTGTTTTTCTTATTCTAGGGCTTTCTTCCCTATTGTTACCAAATTAATCTGGGCATTTTGATCAAGCACATTGACTAGGTTCTTTTTGAATAGGTTGATTTGAAGGCTTAAATTTCAGGGACGGCCAGAATGACTTTTTTTTTTTTGATCTTAGATGTTCAGAGTTGCAATCTGTTCTTTTGGACACAAGTCTTACCAGATGATCCAAATCTTTGTAATCAGCTGGCTCTATAATTCTCTTTGTTAGAGAATAACTTTTGAAATTGTAATCTAAAATCTGGAAGAGTTACTGCTTCAGATTGGTAACAACTTTGTGTTTTCAAAGGCTAAGTATAACTCATGCTAAAAGTCATTATTTTGGGGAAAATTATATGAAATGAGTAAAATAGAGAATTCTTTCTTAGATATGAGAAATAACACATAAAGTTTCATGTGTCTAAAATATGGCTCCAGGTTTTATTGATAGTGATTTCAAATTACATCTGTCAGTTGTGTTTCAAGGCAACTGAGAGGACCAAACAGCCATATTTTATGAGTATAATGGACTCACATACTCAGGATGGAAGGAAGGAGGTCCATTTAGATCCAATTTCATGTTGAAGACTTAACTTTTCTCTTGTAACATATTCTTGTCAATTTTACATGAAGCAAGATTATATTTGCTCAATAGTAGGTTTAGACTAATTCTGTTGCCTTTTTGCTGAAAAGAAGGAACTTTTAAATTTGTTTTTGGGGGAGGGGGTAAGATTGTGTGGTCATTCTTTTAATAAGAATGGATAAGAACGAATCATTGATCAGTGAGTACATCATGCAATTCTAGTGCCACTACAGCAAATCCCAGATAATTGTACTTTGGAAAAAAAGTGGAATTTAGAGCTAAGTAATTTGGATGTAATCTGCTGATTTGTTGAGTAGCCTTCAACAAATCATTTAACCTCAGTTAGAACATGCTTTGAAATCCTCAGGTAAAAGTCCTCATGTCTGAAACAGAGTATGAGACTAGATTCTCATTTTATTCCATACTCAGGGGGAATTTTGAGAGCATTGCATAGAATGAGAATTTGGCACAATATTATTATTATGAATTTGGGAACTAAGTGCACATATTCAGTATTTATGGTTCTCAACATTGCAACAGCTCTGGATGATGGAAAAACATTATTTTGTGCAGATTTTTTCGAGTTGCTGGTGAGACTAGACTAGTTACCATAGAGAGGAATGAACAGGACTCCTTAGCAGTCTGGAAATTAAAAAGAATCACTTATGTTGTGATTTATCAGTCACCAATGAGGGATTCAGAGGTAGTTGAATGAAACTGTCATTTGAAATGTTTCCTTTCATATCCTGCTTTGGGTGTGTCTCATCCCCTGGCACTGAGGTGGCACTGGGCTTCCCAATGTCAGATACATCTTGTCTGGATGGCTGGAGTCAGATTCAGAGGTGCCTGAAGGTTTCACATGGCCCTTTGGAAAGAGGGTCAATTTTGAGAAATGTAAAACGTGCTTTTGCCTATTGCAAATCATATATCTCCTAGATTCTCAAATCAAGGTGTGATAATAGACAGGATGATATTTGGTTGATGCTAGATTGGACATTCAGATAGAGCTGTGATCAGGAATGTATAAATGAAAATCCTCAGGCCCAGACCTGATGCTATACTGCTCATGGAATTAGCCTGGTGGTTGTTCTGGAAGCCTGGTTATAGTTGCATTTCAGTCATGTGGAAGAAGCTTAGTGAGGGAAACTGAAAATATTTCCAGGTTTTTTGAGTCTTTCCACAAATCTTTACTCTGCCCCTATTCTGCATCAGGAATCCATGCGTGATTTTGGGGACATGATAGTGCAGTAGACAGATGCTTAATGATACTGCTGCTATGGTGGGAAGCTGCCCTTCTGAATAATGGTTGCTTTTAATAAATGTGTATTTTGGTGAAATGTAAACATTCTGTATATTATGCTTCATTTTAGAATGATGCACTTCTACAAATATTGCTGTCTGAAGTGAATGTAAAAAACCTTCTGAGATCAACTTATTTCATTTGTCCAATAAGTGTTCAGTCAGTTAACCTTATTTTGAGCCCATTTTTAAGTGCTAGGTACTTTTCCACTGAGTTCAAATTGAATTTGTTTTTGGATTAGCATCTGTGACTCTTATCTGAAAAGGTTATGGCTGAGTGAGACTGCTCCTGAAACTGTGACCAGCCTGAAGTATCCGGTTTTACTTGTTTCTGCTGGTTCATCAACATTTGTCTTCCCTGGCATTCAGTTGCTGACTTGGTACAATGTATCAAAGAGGAAGCAGATAAGCAAACATTTTCAATAGCAGATGATAAATGACACAGTAGATATGAACATGGGACATTGGGGAAACAGAGATGAATCACTTAACTCAGACTAGGGTCGTCAGGATGGAAAGGATAAAACTCACTTGTATTAGTTATTATTACTGTGTAACAAGTTGCCATAAAATAAAATGGCTTAAGACAATAATAAAGATTTTTTTTTTTCACTCTCACTATTTCTCTGGGTCAGGAATTTGGGAGCACTTAGTGGAGCAGTTCTAGCTCAGATGTCTCCAATGAGGAGGTATTGAGATATTAGCCCAGGCTACTGTCATTTAAAAACTTGACTAGAGGTGGAGGATCTGCTTTCAAGGTGGTTCATTCACATGGCTTTTAAGTCTGAGTTGTTTGTTGGTGGGAGACCTCAATTCCTTTCTATGGAGACCTTACCATAGGACTGCTTGAGTGTTTTCAAGACATTGATACCTATTTCCTTTAGAGTGAGTGATCCAAGAAAGACCAGGGCAGATACCCTGCTGTCTTTTATGATCTAGCCTTGGAAGTATCCCACTTGTACTTCTGTAGTATTCTGCTGGTGTCACAGGCCAGCCTGGTGAAGTGTGGGAAGGGACTACACACAGTGTGAATACAGGGAGGTTGGATCGTTGGGGCCATTTTGAACTGGCTCCACACCAATTTTTAGGGATGCTTAATAGCTGAGATTTGATTCTGGTCCCTGGAGCATTAACTCACTTGGGCCTTGGCAACCACCATTGATAATGTGAGTCTCTGATATTTTATATGTTATACAGGTTTCTATTACTACTACTCTTTGAATCACGTGGAGTTACAACAAGATGTTAGCAAAACAATGGATACAAATGCTTCTTAATTCAATGCTACTGATGAATTAATCCTAGTGGGGACATTGACAAGCTAATAGGTTTTAGACAACATCACAGGGAAAAAAAATCATATTTGCTGTTAAACATGGGAATTTTGAAATAATTGTTCTTTCTAATAGGGTTGTTGAAATATCACCATGGGGTTCAAAGTGGGAATCTCTTTCCCTGGAGGCTTGACAATTAGCCATTTGCATATATTGGCCCATATTGTGTGTAGCTCTAATGTGAGTTTCAAGCATATCATGTAGTAGACCACTTAATACTCAATAATGTAAGTATCTCCTAGATCCTGTCTCAGAAAAGTGATGAAGTCAGTATTTGGGTCTTGAGGCCTGAAACCTTTCTTTTGTTGAGTAGGGGAAGTGTATGTTGCTGATTAAAAGTTGATGCCCATTATTTTTACTAGATAGTAGTATTTTGCTAATATCATTTCCAGTTTTATGGTGGTATTCAAAGGTGGTTTGGAAAGGGGCTTCACTCTTCTTAATTCCAGTGTCCAAAAAGCCACCCTACATAAACATATCATCTAACTACAGTGTGCTTCTAATATAAATTCCATTTCAGGATTCCAGATTCAGTCTTTTAAGTCCCTTGTATATCAAAATTAGGGCTGCCACTGTTCCAGACAATCACTTGCCTGTCTGTATTAACATAGTTCCACATTAACATAGCTCAAACTTTGCTGCTTGTTAGATTTTGGCATCTGCATTTATCCACATAGAATCTGGCCTCTTTCTCCCAATTTGTCATTATAGAAGAGCTCTGAATTGATTGTGATCATAGAGCATTTTCTGCCTATGTCTTACTTGTAGCACAAAGTGGATATTAGCTTTCCCAATTAAAGCAGATTTCCTGCTTTACCAACCACTCTGACGTGCTGAGAGAGCTGACAATTTTAGTACTAAGCTTGTTAGAGTCGAATGCACTTATTATAGTATTTTCCATAGTTTGTTATTTGTTGAAAGCAGAGCTGTTTTCACACAGAAAGGTCCAAGATGCAGAGATTGCTGAGTATATATATTTTATCTTCTCCTTATCTCTTCTTCCCCTAATCTCTGTAGGCACCCCATCACTTATAGCCCCTTTATGTATGGCCATAATAGTCTGCTCTTTATTGTTTTTAACATAGGCCCTGGAACACATGTTCATCAACTTAAATTTGTTATGTAATATGGACATATTTTCAGTTTCACCTGTTAGCCCTCCCAATATCTTTTTTCCATTCTTACCTATCAAAGACCATACTCCCTCTTCCCAGGGATACTTCTTTTTCTATAGTTCATTTCTCTTGATCGCTGTCATATCTGTTAGTCTTCTGTCTTAAGCAATTTTAAGAAAAGAGGTTGGACAAGCAAGGGAAAACTGAGGGTACCCTTTCAATATGGGGGATCTGAAGACCCTGGGGAGCTGGGAATAGAATATTAAGAAAGTCAAAAACCTTTTAGGAAAGTCTGGGAACTTTGATATAGAATTAACCCATGAAGTTCTTCTTTAGCTCTTTCACACCCTTATGGTATATATTCTTTCTTTTCCAGTTCCTCTGAATTGCCAGCACTTCCTCCTCCTTTTATCCCTTACTCGTTTGTACTTCTCCATGTACACGCTGAGATCCGTCAACCTGGAAGCAGTCTGAACCTGTTATGAATTTCCCTTAGTCTGTACCAACCTAGCAATATAAGTAGGGAAGCTAAACTTTAATAGATCAGTTACTTATCTCCCCTGGTCACATCCAAGTTCCTTCCTCTGCTAGTAAGAGAGAGGGCAACCACTGGGAGTATCTCACACAAATTAAACTCTACTTCTCATTGGGCTCTTCACTCTCAGGTAGCTCTGGAGCTCTTTAAGATGCTCCTAAATTACCTAACCAAGTCCCTGATTTACCTATTGAATGTTGCTTAAATAGTATTTCGTGATGGGGTCACTAGCCCTTTCTTCTTCCACGGCAGTCTTCCTTCAAGCATCATCTCTCTATTTATGACAGCCATCCTATTTTCAAATATTATTGAGGTTTCTAGTACAGGGTAGTCTACCTTTTTCATCTTAGTTTCTTAATGCAAGGGGGAGATATCTTGAAATGATAAGGTTTGGAATCTCTACAAATTCTTCTATTTCTCTCCTTAGCTCCATTTTAAATGAGCCCTGCCTCTGGTCTGAACTCAGAAAATTAGAAGCACTGTTCCAGATTTCATGAGTCCCCTGAAGATCCCATTCCATCAACAGTCCAAACACTGTCAGTAATTTCATCAGAAAATTGTGGTGATCAGAGGTTCACACTCCCATATTCACCACTTTCACATGTGTCTGTCTGGATGTTTTTCTCCCGTTTTGGAGGAAGGGACAGTGCAGTGTAAACCATGTGTTTTGGCACTGTACAGACAAAGTTTGAAACATGGTCCTACAAATTACTAGCTGAGGAACAATGGTTGAATTATTTATAGTCTAAAAAGTGTCCTCATGTGCAAGTTGAGGATAGTAACCATTTGATGGGGTTGATTAAATAAGATAATGTATTTATATGAATGAGCAAGTGCTTGGAATCCAGCATACTATCAACAGTTGTCAGCTTCATTCCTTGCTCCTTACCTCTTCCCAGCTGAGATTGCTACCCTTTCTGGGGTCTTGCTCCATCAATCCTAGATTTTAGGGTCCCACCTTTCAACTATATATACTCACCCATGTTAGAAATTTCTCTCTCTACTTTGGTTTTCCATTTAGCTATTGTGCCAGTTTCCCTTCTTTATTTCCTTGCAAAAGATTGTCTAAACTATTATGTCCCATTTACTACTGCATGGATCAATGATTGTTTGTCTTTCACCGTCACCTGACTATTGAAATTGCTCACACCAAAGTTTCTCGTACCTGTGGAATTGCCAAATACAGTGGGTACTTTTCAGTCCTTACTTTCCTTGCTCTGTTTATAGCATATTACAACACTTACCCATTCTCTAAAATTGTTTCCTATTTCAGATTCTTCTCTACCTCTCCGAGTGCTGCCATATTCTCCTTATAAACTTTATTTTTCTGTCTACCACTTTAGCATTAGTATTCCAGGCTCCTCACCTCTTCTTTCCTCTCTTTTCCGTCTCAGTCTTACTCTCTCCTCTTTCTCTTTAATTCACTTCTCCCTGGGTGTTTTCTTCCTACCCAACAACTGCAGAATACCAAATACATGTGGAAAATCCACTGAGAGACAAAAAGATAGAGCAAACTATGATTACATAAAACTGTATGCATGAATCTCAGAACAATTGTTTTGAAGAGAAAAAGCCAAACATACAGAGAACTAAATTCTGTATGCATTCACATGCAGTTCATGAATGGTCAGATTAATATATGGTGTTAGAAATCAGAACAGTGGTTGCCTGTGGGGGCACAGGGAGGGACTAGAATGGTTCCATGCAAACTTTCTGGGCTTGATGTGCATGTTCTAAATTTTGATTGGGGTGTTGGTTACATGGGCCTATACTTTTTTCAAAATTTATTGAATTGTGTACTTGAGATCTGGGTGTATCAGTGTATGTAATATTCACTTCAAAAAAGAAAATGTCATTATGAGAGAGGTAGCGGTGGTGGTAGAAAGCTGATGTTACCCTCTCTCCTGCATATTCTCCCCTACCTCCCATAGGAGTTTCAAAGTGTTCTGTATTAAGAAGATGGATCTGCTCCATTTGAGGGTGTTTTTGACTAAGGCATAGATTTTGTAGTTTAGAAGGCTGATCATCAGTATGAGCTAGAACTGAAGATGGGTGAAGGAAAGGCAACTCCATATGTTAGTCCTAAGTTGAGACTGACACTACAATGTCACATACTTAGTTACATGAAGGGAAAAATATTTGCCAGCTTTATGTACAGTACAGACACTGAATTAATGGAACTGTGTGCTTGAAGTTCTTGGAACTTGGTTTTTGTATGTCAGATCTGTTCAGCGTGCTGGGGGTAGAAAGAGGGTTGGAAAGGAGAATATGCCAACCTACCAAATTCCATAAACACAATTATTTGAGGAAATTCTGGTAAAAATGCACTAAAATATAATTACATTTACTGATACTTAATTATGATGCCAGTAGCTTTAATCTAAACTAGGCAAAATGGGAAAAATTCATTTGCCTCTTTAAGTACTCAAAACATAATTTCCACAACTCAAAATATCTTCAAATGTATGCGTTGATTTCATATATTAGTTCAAGACTGATGTAATGAGGCAAAGAATCTTGACTGGCTCTGATTCTCTCCCCTGTAAAGATGCACAGGCTCACGGACCTCCAAGAGGCCTACATACTGTCCAGATTTACTGAATTTTTTCTGGAGAGAGGAGTGTTTGGTTCATAACATCTTCCGGTACACTCAGAAGTGACAAGTGGTTAAGTATAATGACTTGACCTTTCTACAGAGATGAAACTATATATTTTAATTGTGAAAAGTTCAGCTTATTTGTGTTTTTTGGTAAAAGATGTTTAATTTTCTTTGCATTTCATAGAGTAGCTTGGCTCTCATTCTTAGTTATTTCATTAGCAGAAATTTTCTTCTATCAAGATACCATTAAGATAGTTTCAATCCTGTATTTACGCTTTATTTTTGTTTGTTTGTTTTTTGTTTTTTGTTTGTTTAGATTCCACATATGAGTGATCTCACATGGTATTTTTCTTTCTCTTTCTGGCTTACTTCACTTGGAATGACATTCTCATAGACAGAGAATACAGGCTTGTGGTTGCCAGGGGGGTGGAAGGTGGGATGGGATAGACTGGGATTTCAAAATTGTAGAATAGATAAACAAGATTATACTGTATAGCAGAGGGAAATATACACAAAATGTTATGGTAGCTCACAGAGAAAAAAATGTGACAATGAGTGTGTATATGTCCATATATGATTGAAAAATTGTGCTGAACACTGGAATTTTACACAACATTGTAAAATGATTATAAATCAATAAAAAATGTTAAAAAAAGATAGTTTCAGGAAAACGAGAAGAATGGTAAACAGTTTTCTGGTTCATTCCTTTTTTTTTTTTCGTTTATTCTAGTTGTCTTATAGAAAGATTTGTATCTAAATTGAACCTTCTTCCTTGTTATGCTGTTTTTGTCTCATCATAATGTTTCCTCACTTTAATTAAGGCAGCATGTTCTCTTAACATGAAAATGAATTCGAAGTCACAGATTTGTCATACTGATTCCATTTCTTTATCAGGAAAGCTGTATGTGCCGAGAAGCTAAACCTCTGTTTAAGCATGAATCCGCATGGTAATCTCTAAAACTAGGAGGGCTAATTAATGTTACATATAGAGTCCTGAAGTAGATGTTTTAAATATATAGTTTACTCCATGGTAAACCGTTGTACTACACGATTTCTCTTACTGACATCAAATAAATCAATTAAGCAATATTAGGACTTTTACTTGTTATGAATTAGATTTATAAAGTCATTTTTATTCCATGTAACCTGTCGACTAGAATACTTAGTGGTGACCTCCAAATATAGGCCATATGACTCTTATTGTCCATAATTTGTCATGATCTTAGACATGTATGTATGAAAATTAATGTTTCATATACAGTTAGATCTCTTTTGTGCATTTTCTCTTGGTTGCTCCCTCTCCGCACACACAAACATATATATTTTTTGCGTATCTATGTATGTTTAAATGTACCTAAAAAATACACTGATTGCATAACATCCTCAGTATTTTATTGCCTCCTCTCTTCCTTCCTTCCTCCCTTCTCCTCTTCTCTCTCCTTTGTTCTCCTCCTCCTCCTTCTCCCTCTCTCTCTCTCCCCTTCTCTCTTCCCCTCCCCCACGTCCATGAATCCTTCTGGAAGAAATTTAGTGGGTAAATATGAGGAGCTGGTGTGATCATCACCACCTTTAGGCTTAATGAGCTTTTCACTTTGTCCTTCCATACTGCTGTTCTGCATTTTTACAGAACTGGTGCTGTGCATACAGATGGGCACTTGGCTAGCAGAAATATACTTGGTGTGCTTTACTTCACATATCCGTGTATACACATTGCACACATGGTTCACAATTCCCATGGTTCATAATTCCCTGTCACAGGAAATGTCATGCAACATATTAATCATAAACATCCTAAAAATTGGATCTGATCTTTTTAATATCCCATTTGCTGTTGCAATGGAAATATTTCCTAATAAAAATATTCAAGTCTGCCAAACCAATGTAGTGATCTCCAGTGTAACATACTGCTTTCCAAGTACTCTACAGTTTTATGATACTGATGCTGTGTCGCCAAACTTGGCCACCAAGCTTGCTCCAAAATGTTGAACTCTTAGCAAAAATGCTTCTATAATAACTTCCATTCTCTTGCCCAGACTAACTCTTAAATCTATGAAAGCATCCAAATTCATTATTAATTTTATTGCTTCCTCATTGAATAATATAGAGCTATCCATTTGAAAGCTCCTCATCTTTTTAGTCTATTTTGTTTTGACTCATCGTCTTTTGTTTATTTTTTATGCAAGTTATTTTGAGGCAAGGAAAAGGACACAAATAAGGATTTCTATTTAAAGTCTTCTTTCTTACCACTGTTTGTATTTTCTTAGGGTCGTGAGTCATTGTTTATGGAGATGGCATATTTCTGTTTTCTTCAGTGGATTTTTGGTCATGCATGTGTAAGACATTGATTTGCGATACTGATGCCCATTTGTCCTTCTTTGTTTTTAATGTTATGAATCCTAATTTAAATATAATTTTCTCCAGATTATTATGAATATAGTTGTAAGTTAAAGTAGCCAAAACTCACAGAACCTCTGGAAGCAGAATGGTGGTTATAGGGAAGAGATGTGTGAATTTTTGTGTCTTGGGGACTGAGGTGAGAGAAAATTAAAGAATGGAGGGACTGTGAAAGAAAGAGTTAAACTGTTTTTTTTTTTTTTTTGTTAGAATTAAAGTTTTGACATTTTGTTTCACTACTGGGGTTTATTATGAATGTGGACATAGGTATATATAAAAATGTGTTATTTGTCCACTCAAAACAAGAAATGCTGGTCTGCTTCCACTGCAGAACTATTAGCATTACTCCATCTAATCTTAGAAAGACTATACTCTTGGGAAAGCCTAGAAACAAAGATTTTGGCCTCAAACCACTTTGAAATAGATAATTCTTTATGAGAATGGATATTTGCTACCTTTAATTTGAATTATCCACAGTATCCAGGAGAATGGATTTTGCTGCATTTACTTGGAATTATTCATTGGAATGATTCAAGGACGAGAAGTTTGATGAAAAAAGGAGGATTGACGCAGAGGGTTGGCTCATGCAAGTGATATGTCTGTAGCTGGGGATTGGCCAAGGCACCGGCAACTACTGGAGTCCCTAAAGATGAGGGAGATAGGAAGGGAACAATGACAAACTCATGATTTTGTCTCAAGCCATTTATTCATTAATTTTTACTCTTTTATGTATCTCAAATACAGTTAGTCAATAAGTCTGTGTCAGACAATGTAGCAGTGAGTTTTTCTGACAGTTTTTAAAGAATGGAGATATATTGCAAACATCTATAAATTTTTCAGTTTTAAGTTATCATTCACTAATTGACTTAAACCTTTCTTGAAATTAACTATATTTTTGGTCTTTACCAATTCCTGTAATGTTTACTACTTACCAAGTGAATTTTTCTCTCACTTATCCCCAAATTACTTGTTTCTGTGCCAGAGGAACACTTATTAGTTGTAGTGTTGAACATAATGAATCTGCATTCAATCTTGCTGTTTGTTTGTAATATTAGCAAGTTGGTAATGTATTATACTTACTGACATGTGGAAAACAAAGAAAATGTGGAATCCCCCGATTTAAGAGTCTACTGTTACAAGTAGGGAGACAACATCTAGGAATAAAATGCTAGCATGGCATTGTATAATGAGAACAAATGAGTGGTCCTGAGAATTACTGTAATAAATTCAGGAAGGGAGATCATGGTGGATTAGGTATAAAAGTAAGGAGTCATGGGAAAATCAGCCCTGAATTTGCCTAAAATATGCTCCTGACAGTGTCAGGAATAAATTCTTTCATCTCACCACAGTATGGCAACTCTTCTCTCAAGATGCAGTTAAGTTATACCCATTCCTCTTGCCCATGTAACTTCCTTTATCCTGAAAACACATTTAACTCAAGTGTCTCTTCATACTTCATCTTTTTGGATTGGAATTCAGTTTCTCAGTGTTTTATCAGCCTCTTAATCTTTTCAGTCATTTCAGTTACCTTTAGTTGGACTTTTTCCCCTCTGCCATTTCTTGAAGTATGGTGTCAACAGAGGGGCACAATAAGAATTACCTGGGTTTTTGTACAGGAGAGCATGATGTGTTCTATTTTATTTCAAATGCTCCTACTTGATTATATCTTGAATTTTGATGTCCTTTTTTATAAAGAGAAATATTGGGTTTGTTCTTGGATTCTCTCCTGAGACTAAAACTTTTATCTTAGAATGTGCGATCTTTTAGATATAATTTAGATAACAGCTTGGATAAAGCCAAGTAAATCAATAGTCTATCCTGATAATCTATAAAAGTTGAGTGATCGAGGCAACTATATTCCAAACTTGAAATTGGGATAGAAAATAGGAGAAAGGAGTGCTGAAAAGGAAAATTAAAAGCTAAGAAAAGTGGAAATCTCTTAGAAACAGATGGAGAAGGGAATGAGTATTACATACTTATACATAAATATAGGACTGAAAATACAGTAAAAAGAGAAGCAGAATGTATAAATATGTAGTATTTAATAGTTAAGAATTATGTATATTTATCTTTATTCCTGTTAATTATTTAGCATTATAATTTTGAGGCCTATAACTGTGGGTAAGTTTTTTAAAGGGATTAGAATGATAGTTGAAAATTTCAGTCATACTTTGAACTTAATCTGAATAAATCCATTTGGCATCTCCTATGCAGAAAGGCAAGTAAGAAAACAAAGATTAAATAGAAGGACTGAACAATGGTGAGTGGGGTACTGCCAAACTTGTTGAGAAAACCTGTCTGTAATTGTTGTTTCTACTTGCGTACCCTGTATTCATTTTGCAGAACAAGATGGCTCTGTTTTTACCACTCCTTTAAAAGTGCTTTTTCTATGGTTAATAATGAACTCTTAATTTCTCAACCTAAAGAGTTTCTTCTTATTCTCATCCGACTTGTCTTCTCTATAACCGGTGTTAATCCAGTCCAGTTTGGCCTGAGAGCTTTTAGATGCAGGGGTTAGAATACTGTTAAAGTGACAGTCACAAATTAGTATTTCTGCCCACTCTTACGAAACCCAGGAACATCTAAAATTCCATCAGAATCATTCTGGGAGAAGTGCTTCCTGTGTGCACTGTTGAACAATTCTTGGCTGCCTTGTGGTATCTGCAATTTTTCTCCTTTTGTGCTACAGCTAAGAACCAAGCAGTTATGTTACAGGTGCTGGAGGAGGATATAACAACCCTTGCTGCCTGCCAAAGAGGCCTCTACTTCAGCCTGCTATTTCCCAGTGTCCAATGTCATTGTCACTGTGGTAATTCGATGCTGTAACTGTTGTTGCCAAAGCAGCTTGTTGTTTTTTTATGGTCCCTATGTAAGTGCTGATATCAGTGTTATTTAATTGTTTAGACCTTCAATATTTATGTAAATTTTCATGAAACTGCATATGAATACTTAGAGACTGAACCTGGGAACAATCCTGAATCATTATTCATTAAAAAAAAATTATAGCTTCATTGAGATATAATTCACATACCACATGTCAGCTATTTTAAAATGTATCTTTCAGTGGTGTTTTGTATACTCACAGAGTTTAACAACTAGTAAGTAATTGATTTTAGATCAATTCAGCATCCCAAAATGAAATCTTAAACCTATTAGTCATCATTGTCCATTTCTCCCTAACTCCCAACCTTAAGCAAGATTTGCCTGTTTTGGACATTTCGTATAAATGGAATCATACAAAATATGCTCTTTAGTGACTGTTTTTTTTTCACTTAGGATGATATTCTCAAGGTTCATCTGTGTTGTTGTATGTGTCAATATTTCATTCTTTTTTTATTGCTGAATAACATTCCATTGTTACTTATCCATTCATAAATTGATGAACATTTTGATTGTTTTCATTTTTCAGTTATTATGAATAATGTTGCTATAAACATTTGTACATAAGTTATAAGTTTTTATGTGGACATATGTTTGAAATTCCCTTGATAATATACCTAGGAATGAAATTGCTGAGTCACACGGCAACTTTGTGTTTAACATTCTGAGAAACTGCCAGTTTTACAAAGTGGTTGCTTGATTTTACATTCCCACTAGCATCACATAAAGGTTTCATTTTCTTCACATTTTCATCAGTACTTGTTATTGTGTGCCTTTTTTTTATAGGCATCTGAGTGGATATGAAGTGATATCTCACTGTGGTTTTAATTTGCCTTTCACTGATGGCTAATGATGTTGGGAATCTTTTCATGTATTTGCTGGACACTTCTGTACGTTTTTTAGAGAAATACTTATTCAGGACCTTTGTCCAATTCTTAGTTGGGTTATTTGTTTTTTAATTATTGAATTGTACAAATTCTTTATAAATGCTAAATACAAGTCTCTTATCAGATATATGGCTTGCAAATATTTTCTCCTGTCTGTGAATTGCATTTCCACTTTCTTTATGATATCCTTTGAAGTAAAAAGGCTTTTAATTTTTTATGAAGTCCAGTATGTATGTATATGTATATGTATATGTATATGTATATGTATATGTATATGTATATGTATGTGTGTGTGTGTATTGTTGTTGCTTTTGCTTTTGATGTCATATCCCAGAAGACTTTGCCTAACCCAAGGTCACAAAGGTTTTCATCTATGTTTTCTTCTAAGAGATTTGTAGTTTTAGTTCTTACATTTAGGTCTATAATACCTTCTGAGTTAATTTTTATGTATGGTGTGAGGAAGGAGTTCACCCTCCTTCTCTGACATGTAAAAATCCAGTTTGTTCTAGAATCATTTATTGAAAAGACTGTTCTTTCCCCATTGGAATGTCTTGGCATTCTTGTTGAAAATTATCAATCCATTATTCTTAAACCAAACTTCCATGCCTCTAGTCTCTTTCTTAAGGATAATGATATTATACCCTCTCCCTGTCCCCCAAGGAGACTTCTCAGCTCCTCCTCTAAACAGAGTTCTGATCAATCTACCCTGTAAGTTCTCCAGATACTCAGGTTTCCATATTACCTTGCACTAGACACTTCCTGATTAAAAACGTTGTTGTTCCTTGCCCCCAAAACACTTATCATTTTTTTTTCCTGGTTGTCTAGTCTTCTCAGTTTACCTTGGCTTCTTTCTCACTATGCACATAATTTCATTTAGCTTTCTGATTTCTGTATTGGCTCCCAAATCTGTAATTTCATTCCAGACATTTATTCTGAGCTCCAGACCTATATTTCCTGGATGCCCAAGGTTGAAATCAAAGCCAGTACAAATAAAATTGAATTTTTAAAATCTCTTCTCCTTCAGACATGGTTCATTTCTTGATTTCTCTATTTTAATTAATGTCATCACTATTCATTTAGTCCTTAAGGTGGAAATCCTAGAGTTACTGTAGACTCCTCTCTGCCTCACCCTCCTAGTCATCGAGTTCTACTGATTCTACCTTGGGACTCTAATATCTGTTCCTTACTGTCCATCTTCTGCCTTGATTATATCTTGATCATTTTCATCTTCATTTTTCATTGGCCTACTTAATTTTCCTGCTGCTAGTTTTACTCTTTCCAGCCTGTTTTTCATGCTGAGTCTAGAATTATTTTTCTTAATGTAAATTTTATGATGTTATTCCTACCCACAAGCACTCCAAACCTTCATGGGTTTTTACTGACTAGAAGGTAAAGTTCTTTGCAAAGTGTGCAAAGCCTTAGGCAGTCAGGCCTCTTACCTTAGTAGCCCACTTCCTGCCACTTCCATCCCTAGTCTATAGTCATTAGCCATGTTAAGCTATAACTGTTTATTGAACACACTTTTCTCTTTTGTGCTTCCTGTTTTTTGTTTTTATTTTGCACATGCTATTCCTACTATCTAAACTGCTCTGAATCCTTTAAGATGAACATATCATTTCCTTTAATGCTTTTCCCAACTTTCCCAGGTAGTTAACTTTTTTTGTGCATTTGCCCTGAGTACACACTGATGTTATAGCACTTACCCTACTGTATAATAATTGTTTGATCGTTCCTAGAGGAGAGTATAAATCAGTTTTGACTCAGTATCTGTTGCTTAAAGTATGTGATCAGCAATGATTCATTTAATTATTGAATGAATAATAAATTCTTTGTCAGATTTTCCTATTTACTTTATGAAAGAACTATTATTTATATCTTACATATTTTATGGAAACTTACTGAAAATACAAATTTTAAAGAATGATAATAGATTTCTACCCAAAGAAACAGTGTTCTTTCCCTTAACAATGTGGGGTTTGGACTTTTTCTTTCTTTTTTTCATTGTGATAAATTCTACAGAGTTTAAAATAGAATACAAGCTGAACAAAAAAAATTATTTTAAATCTGTATATAAATTTATTTAAGTTTTCTGAAGCCCACCATGAGCTGAAATTCTACCTCAAATATTATAAATGGGTAGTTTCATGACTCTCCCTTTTATAATGTTTCAAAGTGTCATATAAAGTGATTCTTTACTTTTATTCCTTGATTTAGCACTGACTGTGATTTCTGAATGAGTCCCCTGTGGTCTAGTTTGTCTGAAGCTGAATGGGGCTTGTGTTTTCAGGGAAATCTTGAGTCATCTTCCTCACATTTGGCATTGAAATGGAAGTAGATTATAAATATGGAGCATGGTGCTGACAGTGATAACTGTAACTTACCTCTTTATGGCAAGATATGATGAAAAGTTGTTATATTTACATTAAGTGTACTTAGAAATTATTCTAAGATGTTAATTTCCAAACTTTGTTTACCTGTAGTTAAACTTTATCTATTGTTTGGGTTCAGGGCGTTTTATGCCTGTGAAATTTTTGGCGAATGCCAGACTCATAATGAGTAATGAAGTTCCCTTAAGGGAGGGGATAATTATTTAGCATTTTGAATGTTTTGAGGGTAGTTTTATTGGATTGATTTTCTTTTGCATGTTGTATTAAATTTGGCTGTCATCTCTGAGCATAGAAGACAAACTTGATCCTTAATTTGACATCATTAATCTTAAGTTTTACTATGTCTCTGTCATGTCTGGCATTGTTATAGGAATAAGAAAGAGAACATGAACTTCATACAGCAGAGAGTAAGAAGACAGTATTAAGCAAATTAATAGCGTAAAGTGGGAAATGCTGTAAAAGTATTGTAAAAAAAGAGTTTCTAGATAGGTTGATATGGCTGGGATTAAGGAAGATTTACAGGCCTTTAAGCTGGATCTTGCAGGATGAATAGGAGTCATCAGGGCAAAAAAAGGAAGATTATTTCATGGAGAGGGAACAAAAGAGACTGGTGGAAGAGGCTGCAGAATTTTAAATTGCTGTGGTGATGCCTTGTTGTTTGGAGCAAATCTAAATAATTCAACAGACATTTAAGAATATTCTGTTTTCTAGCTCCAGTAAATGGATATCCATTATAGGTTCTGCCTTCTTCCTACTGTAGTCCTTTTGCTTTAGTGACTTTGTCTCATTAATGTATTACACATGTGCCATGAAGACCCTCTTGACAAATCTAGTACTATTCTAACTCTTCCCTTACTTTGGAAAACCCCTCCCTGCCACCAGCTGCCACCACAGTTCTCGAGTTGTTTAAGATACGTGACTTTATAATATGAACATTTGTGGAGCAGAAATGATGTACCTTCTATTCTGTAATTTATAGTACTCAGCAAAGAGCAGCTACCCATAGGAAATATATAAATTATGAGGATTGCTGCTGTAGCTCTAAGAAATTTTTATATATTTTACCTCTATATCCTCTATATTAATTTGTATTTAGTTTTATTTTCAAGGGCATCTGTGTTTTGTGAAAACACACGAAGGGAAGTGTGTTTGAGACCTGTTTCTGTTGCTCATTTATTTTATGAATATACAATTAAATGTCATGGCATGGACTGAGTGATATATAGAATCCCTTCTAGTTCAAAATACTCTTCTGGATGATTCTGATATGAGTAAGTATTTATATTCTCTGTGCACGAACTCCCATGTCCCCCAGGTGTGATGATTATTGTATTTACTTTTGTAATTGATTTTTACAATATCTGTAATGACCTCAAAGAGTGCTGTTAAGTTCTCAAATAAAAATTATAATTAATTCATTTAGATCTTTTGAAAAGTATACCCCATATTACACTCTGTATATGTAATATTCAGTAAAAGAGATCCAGTAGATAAGAGTTACAAGAAGATTTGGGAAATCAGCATTCTAGGTATTAGAGAGCAGTAGATGCTTAAAAAAGACAATTTCAAAGTAAGTTGCACGTGGCCAGTGCCAGTTTTGGTTTTGATTCTGGTTATCTATTGTATAACAACTCACCCTCAAACTCAGGTACTTAAAAAAGAACAGTGATATTTATTTAGCCTTCAAATTTGCAGGGGTCAGTGGGGAAGGTTCATGTTTGCTCCACAAAGTATTAGCTGGGGTGGCTTGATTGGGGGGCTGAAGGATTGTTTCCAAGATGACTCATTTACATGGCTTGGACTCAAGCTGGCAGAGGGCTCAGTTGGAGCTGAGGACCAGGCACCTTGGTTCCTTTCCATGTGGGCCTCTCTGTTGGGTACTTGAACTTCTTCACAGGATGGTGGCCAAGTTCCAAGAGACAGTGTCCCAAGAGTTGGGAAGTGGAAGCTGCCAATTTTTTTAAAGCCTGTTGTGGAAACTGGCACTGCATTACTTCTGATGTATTCTTTTGGTCTGTCAATCACAGAGCCTAGAATTGAGGAAAGGAGACATTGACCCCACCTCTATATGGGAGAGTATCAAGTAATTTGAAGGAATATTTTAAAACCCCCACATATTTCTTCAGTAAATATAATAATGTTTTTATTATGATATTTATTTATAAAAATGTCAAACAATACAGAACATTTCCAGGGTTCATTTGGTATGAAATTTGGAAAAACTCTAGTTCTGCTTTAGTAACATTATCCTGTTTCTAGTCATTTGTCTAGTCATGTTTACCTTAATGCTGCCTTGAGTTAGCTAACCACATATTTGCAGTTTATCAACAAAATATTTACATTCGAGATTTAGTATGCTAATTCTCTATGCTTCTGTTCAAGGCTTTTCTTAATTCTAATTTAGGCTTGGAAGTGAATTTGTGTGTGTGTGTGTGTGTGTTTGTGCATGCACACATGCATGCTGATCTTTATGGAACACTTTCACTCTGTCATTTTTCAAATTTCGGTGATCTTTCACCAGGTTTAAGTCAAGTCTTCTTTTCTACCAGGCTTACAGTAGGTACTCCAAACGAACAGTGGGGATTTGTTGGGGATTTCTTTTAAAGGAAGATGGTGAAAGCACTGAGACTATGGTATTTCTATTTTAGAATTTAGAATTTTAATACTGGAAAAGTGCTTTGAAACTCATATAGTTCAGGTATTCACCAACCAGTTGCTTGAATTCCCTCTTACATTTCTGCCAAGTAATTATCCAGCCTACATCAGAATAGTTCCTGCAGTAGAAGGTCTACTAGCTTTGTGTGGTAGCCAGTTTTGTCTTCAAACATTTCTGCTTTTTAAAATTCTTTCCTCTTACTTAGCTTAACTTGTATTTCTGTAACTTCTTAACATACATAAAATTCTAAACCCTCTTACCCATGAAAAGCCTTCAGAATTGAAAATATTTATCATGGCTATTTATTCTTACTTCAAACTAAACAGTATTATTTCCTTCAGCTGTTCCTCTTGACATAGTTTCAGATGACTTTCCACCTAATCGCTTACCTCTGAATATATTCTGGTTTGTTGATATTCTTAAATATTGCTTACTATTTAAGAAGAACATAATACTACTGTTAAATACTAAACAGTATTAAGAACTAAACACAGTACTCCAGAATCAGTCTGACAGGGACCCTCCCATGATGTTCTTAGCTGTTTATTTTCAATTTAGAGCAGATTATAAGGTGCCTGCTTGGAGTTCCAAGGTCTGCTCAATTGCTTCCTCACATTTTGTCTCCTTCGAGACTGTGTTGTGACTAGGCTGTGGATTTTAAATCTATAAGAGGAAAAGAAGTCTATGCCATTTATTTTTAGTGCAGTAGACACCTAGTTCCCTTTTCTTCTAGTCTGTCCAGAATTTAGCGATCTTGAAATGTAGTGAAGCATTTAGTAGGCTAAATGATTTCCCAACTTTGTCATTCTTTTCTTTGTCAAGTTCTTTGAAAATGGTTTTATGGTATATAGGCAACATAACAGCAGACATTTCAAAAAGCTTAAAGATTAATTTTGAAGAATTTCCTAGTAAACATATGTTTTATATATTTTCAAGTTACCAGGTAACAATTGAAACTCTGCATAAAGACAAAGGAGTGATATCTGTATGTTGGTTTCTGTTTAAGTATATAAATAATGTTTAAATGACTGGTCTCATGCCGGAATATTGAATATTAAATCTGAATTTCATTGATGAAAGAAAGGATTCATAACATTCGTGCATTCAGGCTACCTTCAACTCCCCAGGTCAATTAATTTCTAATTGTTAAAGCTAATGAGTTAAATTCCCTAAGTCAGTTGTGAATATGACCCTTTTTGAGATAACATGGAGGCAAAATTTCCTTGCATATTTGTGATGAGTTTATTTCAGTCTGCCTCTTTGTAAAGTTTCATAATCTGTTTATGTGATACAGGGATATATTTGATATATATGTAGGTACAATGCTAAAGTTTTCTTAATGGTTACTTGGTTTGGGGGATATTTTTTGGTTATTAAAATGTTAAAAATTGGTAGGAAGAGGCAAGGGAACAGAACAGTTAGTTTAGGACTGACATATTAAGTGTGGCTGCCTGGACTTGCCAATATTTGTCTCCTTTGCTATAGTAATGAGTTCTGTAGAGTTAGCATTGATTCTATAGGCAAATTACAGCAGGAGGCCTTTTGTGATATGAATAGAGAAATATTGTGACATTGTAACAAGTTAAACTTGTTATAAAACAATTTTTTACTGTGCCTGTACTGTCAGTGGAATGCAGAGACTTACATATATTATTTCATCAGCCACTGATCTGGAAGCCCCTTCTTAGAAAACTTCCATGCGCCTGCCAGCCTTCTTAAATACTATAGGTGCATAGCTAAGATCTTACACAGTTGGAAAGATGGGTGAAAAATTTGCTTCAGGTTAATATGAAAACTTTAGCTAATAAACTGCTCCTGTTTCTCTGAGATGAGGCTGTCTTAGATTTACCAACTCAAAATATAAGTACATCTGCTACTGGTTTGTCTTAAGTGGCTTTTTTCTCTTTGAAAATGGTGACTTGTTTTATAAATGATATAGAAAAAATTATTTATGTCTAACGTATAAGGTATGAATACAAGGAATACAATTCTAAAAGGGAAATTAAAAAAAGGCAAACTGTACAATATTTTAGGGGTAACTTTCAGGAGTTCCTTTGCTTCCTTTTATACATAAAATTGCCCTCTGCATGAAAAATAATTCAGTTGTAATAGATAATAGATAGCAGTATTCTGTGAGTATGAAGTGGAGTAACTGAAATTTCAGTTTGAAGTGCATAGAACTATAGGATCTGAGAGTTGAATCATCTAGCTTTCCATACAGATATTGTTTATGCCTCTTCCTAAACATTTCCAGAGGTGGAAAACTTTCTGTTTAACCCTGTGGCTAGTTCCTTTTTTGAGAAATTGTAGTTGAAAGGCAATTCTCACACTGAACTAAATATGCACCCGATAGCATTCACCTTTAACTCTGTGCTTTGACTTTTCTACATGGTAGCTCTACACATATTTAAAGATAACCATCATGCATTCTAAAATTTTCTTTTGCTTAAAACAAACAAATTTCCTTTAGCCTTTTTCTTGGCACTTCTGATTTCTGTTTTACCTCCTTGGGTCACTGTTACTCTTAAATTATTTTATTAATATTGCTGTTGGACATTTGGGATATTATCATAAAGAGTCAGTGATTTTCCTAACAAACTAATTCTCATTTCAATTAAAATGAAAAAAAAATCTAATTAATTTCATATAGCTCAGTATCTATCCTGCTAAGGTCAGAGGCGGAAAATAACACCAGGGAGAATTCAGGCCATGTGTAAGGGAGAACTTTAACTGGAAATGAAACACAAGTTCATGCTTATTGTTTTTCCAAAATCTAAAGTAGAGGCAGCCTGCTGCGAAGATGGCACAGGTCATTGCCCACATAGAGTGATTTTAGGCAACTAGTAAGGACTATTTTGCATCCATATTTTCTACTTCTGTGAGTTTAACTTTTTAGTTGCAATAGGAAGAATCTCTGGCAAACAGTAAAAAATAAAAGAAATTTATTAGACAACTATGGATTTAGAATTGAAGGATGTTAAAGTACAGGAAACAGAGTAACTCTGGAGATCTAGGGCAAGGAAGAAAGCACAGCCACGTTAGGGTGCTTCTCTCACTGTTGGGATGGAAACCAAAAATTGTCCGTCTTTGAGACACTCTATTCAAGGCTTCAGATCTAGGGGAGCCAGAGTGATTGTCGTTGACAATCACTGTACCTTTGTTCAAGGGTAAAGGTAGCATCCCATGGCAAAATCTAAGTGTTGTGTGGGAAAAGTAACATACGACCACTGTTCTCCCTTACTTTACTTCTGCATACTTTTGGTACATCTAATAGGAGCAAAGCTTTTAACTTTACACGTCGTATTGTATTTGAAAAGAAAGCTCACATAAGAAAGGTAATAATGACACATTTAGTCTAAGTTTTAAATGAGAGTCAAGAGATCCTCTCTTATGAATTTTATTAGTAAGATGGAAAGGGAAACATAAGGTGCTTTGTATGAGTTGCTGTGGCCTTTCTGGTACGGTTCCACAGAGGAGGGTTCAGTGCTCTGGAAAAAAAAAAAAAACCCAATTATTCTTAACTTTTGCCTTCATCAGCCCCTCCCAAAGCAAGTTTTCACTATGATATTTGTATAAATTTAAAAGGTAGACATTTAAACCTGTACCTCTGAGGGATTTATTAGTGCTGCTGTCTTGATGGCAGCCCTAAATTCTACTTTTGCCTGGAAAATTTGTCTTCCTGAAGAGCCTGGGTTCACTTTACCCTGCAGTCAGGATTGTGATTGATTTGGAGCAAAGAGGAGATTATGGGCCACATAATGGGCCTTGGACTTCTTGCTGGGGAATAGCCATAGGAAGTAGATCAAAGAGACTGAATAGATCATAAGAATGAGCTGGGAGAATATTGCCTGATTAAAATAATTATCAGATATTGAGGATCATAGTTACAGAAGCTGGCAGGCAGAAAGACTTGAATTTATTCTAGTTTGAAAAGGTCTACGCTCTCCTTTATTCTTTTTTTAATTGAAGTATAGTTGCTATGCAATGTTGTATTAGTTTCAGGTGTACTGCAAAGTGATTCATTTATATATACTTTTTCAGATTATATTCCATTATAGGTTATTACACTAAAATAGGTTATTTTGTAACCTATTACAATATAATAGGTTATAGAATATAATTCCCTGTGCTATCCAGTAAATCCTTGTTGCTTATCTATTTTTGTGTAGTAGTTTGTATCTGTTAGTCCCATACTCCTAATTTGTCCTTCTTTCCCTCCCTCTCCTCTTTGTTAATATGTTTGTTTTCCATGTCTCTGAGTCTGTTTGTGTTTTGTATATAGATTTGATTGTATTGTTTTTTGATTCCACATATGTCATATATAGTATTTTTTATCTGACTTAATTTATTAAGTATAATATCCTCTAGGTCTATCTGTGTTGCTGCAAATGACAGTATTTCATTCTTTTTTATGGCTGAGTATGTATATGTATATGTATATGTATATGTATATGTGTATGTGTGTGTGTGCATGTGTATGTGTGTATATATATATATGTATATCTGTCTATCTATCTAGCTGTCTCCAATTATCTTCTCAGTCCAGTCACATGTTGATGGGCATTTGGCTTGTTTCCGTGTCTTGGCTATTGTAAATGGTGCTGCTGTGAACATTGGGGTGCATGTATCTTTTCCAATTAGAATTTTCATTTTTTCCAGATATATAACCAGGAGTGGGAATGCTGGATCATATGGTAGTTCTGTTTTTAGTTTTTTAAGGAACTTCCATGCTGTTTTCCATAGTGACTGCACCAGTTTACATTCCCACCAACAGTGTAGGAGGGTTCCCTTTTCTCCACACTCTCTCCAGCATTTATTACTTGTAGACTTTTTGGTGATAGATATTCCGTCTGGCGTAAGTTGGTACCTCATTATGGTTTTGATTTGCATTTCTCTATTAACTAGTGATGTTGAGCATGTTTTCACATGACTATTGGCCATCTGTATTTCTCCTTTGGAAAAATGCCTATTCAAGTCTTCTGCCCATTTTTTGATTGGGTTTTTTCAATATTGAGTTGTATGAGCTGTTTGTATATTTTGGGTATTAACCCCTTGTAGGTCGCATCATTTGAAAGTATTTTCTCCCATTCTGTAGTTTGTCTTTTTGTTTTGGTTATGGTTTCCTTTGCTATGCAGACGTTTTAAGCTTGATTAGGTCCCATTTATTTATTTTTGCTCTTATTTCTTTTGCCTTGGGAAACTGATCTAAGAAAATACTGCTGCAACTTATGTCAAAGAATGGTTTGTGTTCTCTTTAGGAGTTTTATGGTGTCATGTCTTAAATTTAGATTTTTAAACCATTTTGAGTTTATTTTTGTGTATGCTGTGAGGGAGTGTTATGATTTCATTGATTTACATGCAGTTGTCCAGCTTTCCCAACACCACTTGTTGGAGAGACTGTCTTTTCTCCATTGTATATTCTTGCCTCCTTTGCTATAGATTAATTGATCATAGGTGTGTGATTTTATTTTTGAGCTCTCTATTCTGTTCCATTGATCTATTTGTCTTTGTGCCAGTGCCATGCTGTTTTGATTATTGTAGCTATGTAGTATACTGTGAAGTCTGGAAGAGTTATACATCAGCTTTTTTTTTAAATGTTTTTATATATTTTTATTAAAGTATACTCAGTTTACAATGTTGTGTCAATTTCTGCTGTATGGTGTAATACTTCAGTCATACATGAGCATACATATATTCATTTTCATATTCTTTTCCACCATAAGTTACTATAAGATAATGAATATAGTTCCCTGTGCAGCTTTGTTCTTTTCTTTCAGGATTGCTTTGACAATTTTAGATTTTTTGTGGTTCCATGTAAATTTCAGGGTTATTTGTTCTAGTTCTGTGAAAAATAATATGGGTATTTTGATAGGGATTGCATTATATCTGTAGATTGCTTTGGGTAGTATGGCCATTTTAACAGTATTAATTCTTCCAATTCAAGAACATGGGATATCTTTCCATTTCTTTGAACAACGTTTGATTTCCTTTATCAGTGATTTATAGTTTTCAGCATATAGGACTTTCACTTCCTTAGTTAAGTTTATTCTTAGTTTTTTTTTTTTCTTTTATGGTGATTTAAAATTTTTTTTTAACTTTCTTATTCTGGTATTTCATTAGTAGTGTAAAGAAATGCAACAGATTTTAGTATATTAATCTTGTTTCCTGCTGAGCCTTTGCTGAATTCTATTACTAGTTCTAATAGTTTTTATGTGGAGACTTTAGGGTTCTCAATAAAGAGAATCATGCCATCTGCAAATAGTGACAGTTATACCTCTTTCCTTCCAATTTGGATACCTTTTATTTCTTTTTCTTGTCTGATTGCTTTGACTAGGACTTCGAATACTCTGTTGAATAGAAGCAGTGAAATGGGCATCCTTGTCTTGTTCCTGAATTTAGTGGGAAGGCTTTCAGCTTTTCATCATTGAGTATTATGTTGGCTATGGGTTTGTTATAAATGGCTAGACCAGATCTTTGCCCTGATTGTGTGCCAGGCTGTGGAGTGGAGTGAGCAGAGATGGGGCATTTGCCTCTTTGGGTTGGGAAGTGTAGCAAGGCGATAGTCACCAAGGCAAGGTTCTGCTTCCTAATTGTTAGCAAACCAGGACATGTGCACTCCTTGTGAATAAAGGCTAGACTTACCCAGCCCTTCTATTTGTCTCAGTGGATTTCCTGGCAGGTAAGGGGGCTTGTCTCCTGAATGCAGGACCCCAGGACTGGGATGCTCAGATTGTGGGTACACTTGCGCACTTCCCAAGGCAAGAATCCATTCATTTTGACCTTTTCTTCCTTACAGATCCCTCTTAGGGGAATCCGTCTCTATCTGATGCCCTTTGTTCCCATCCTGTTTAGTTTTGTAGAGATCTTTCTTGAAGCTTTGGTTGTGTAGGAGTTCTGTTGATTTCCAGTTAGTTTTCCATGAGAGTTGTTCTACATGTAAATTTTTTTTGATGTGTTCATGGGGAGAGGTGAACTCCATATCTTCCTGCTCTGCCATCTTGATTCCCCTCTCAAAAAGTGCTGCTCTCTTTAAGATAAAAGTAAAAACTATGCATAGAGGATAGCACAATGCTTCAAATAGATTGAAGGTAAAAATAACTTTAGTTTTATGCAACTAGTTTTGAAAATAAGATTAAGTGTAGTAATGAAAAATTTACCCTGATGAATAAATCACCAAAAGTAATCATTATACATTTTCTGATTCCACGGTAACATTTTACAGATAAACATACAGTTCTACTACTTGAGTTTAAGAAACTGTAGAGTAGCCACATAGGAAGCTTATAGCTAGACCTGGTAAAGACAGAAAAGATAAATGTTCTTTTAGTAGTGATGGGAAACTGTAAAAGTGTATTGAATTTGTACCTGCCTAGTAGCAAATAGCTTGAATGGGAACAAATATGTTATGTTCTGTGTCTATCAGTGCATTTCTTCTACTGCATTGGACCCCAGTGGGCCATTATGCTTGAGATATTTTTTGTTCCTGGGAAAGAAATCAGCTTCATTTTGAGGGAATGTATGTGTATAGTCTCTCACTGTGTTCTCTTAAAGTAAAAAAGAAAAAGCTTATTCATGAAAATTTCTGACATCCAATACTCAATCCCTGTAAGTTACTGTTAGTTTAATTGTCACTCATATGCTTTGCTAACACCTTGATAGGTGATGTTTATTATTTGTAGATGTTCATAGATGATGATCAGAGTCAGTAAAATATCCCAAAATTTCTCATAATAATGAAGAATGATTTAATGTGTGCATGATAATATTAGAGTTAAGTCTAATTAACTAGTTATTTTGTTCTGATTCCTTTATTACTGTTATGTCATGTGAAAGATAGATGCTAAATGTTAAATGGGGCAACTTTAAAAATTTCATATTCCTTACTTATTTTTTTAATAACAGAGCTTGTTGGAAGTATAAGAAAACCTAATTGAGCAAGCATCTCAAGTCCTGGGAGCTTGGCTTACCTGAGATTGTCTATAAATTTTATCTGATATAGATCTACATGTATTCTCCCATGATAGTTAGCTCCCACAGTGTAATATAGGGCCTCCATTTTTGGGAGAACATGATGTTTTTATTTATCCTTTATAAGGAAAGATACAGTTTCAATCACTTTAGTGTCTTCGTCAAAGCAAAGGCCACTTGTTATCATCTAAAAGTCTTGAGTCAATATGATTAGTGAAACAAGCTCTGTAGTTCTTGCTACTGAAGCTGGTCTCAAGGACATAATTGATACTCAGAATGTCTCTCCTCCACTATCCAGTTTAAATTTCCCTTTCTTTTGTCCAAAACATTAGCTAGTCTGTGTTTTTTTCCTGGTAGGGTGACCTAGATCTTGATCTCTAATGCCTTGGTTACTTTGCCTTTCTTGAGTTAGTGTTATTTTAACAGTCATTGGATACAGATACGGTAAGAGATGCAGCATATGCAGAATAAATACACCTGAAAAAACTGTATAGGACTCATCAGCTAATCAAAGTAGGCAGTAGAAAAGTAATTTGGCTACACAATTAAATATAGCAGCAATTTAAACATTTATCTGAATTACTCTTATGTATATCTTTATTTCAGATTTATTTTGTGTAATTTTTTAGAACAGTGGTCATTCCAAAATTCAAATTGTCTTAAGGAGGAAGTACACTACTGCTTCAGGAACATACAGTGGAGGAAAGAATAAATTAAGGAACATGTGGTGGTCTCGTTATTCATGCCACCATGCCCTAACCATGTAGGTTAGTGGACTTGACCCCACCTTTGAGGTTGTTCCTGACTGGCCTAAGCAAATCAGTGTAATCCTCCCTGCTTTGCTCCTCTGATAAACTCGTACTCAATCCAATCTTCCCCAAGGCATTTCCTGGTAATTGTTTCAGTGATAGTTTAGCCAGAGTTTAGGATTTTTATGATGCTTTAAAAGTGACTCACTCTAACTCCCAGGATGTGAATGAGGAAGCCCCCTGCTGGCAGCTATCTTTCATTTAGGGGTAGGCAGTTTGAGATGAAGTTTAAATATGGAAAAGGGCAGAATAGAGATCACAAGAACTGAATCTTTTACCATGTGCCCAAAGCCTGGTTACTTCTAGAATTTTCAGTTACATAAATCAATGAATTCCTTTTATTGTATAAACCAGCTTGAGTTGGATTTATTTTAACTTGCAACTAACAGCATTTTCCCTGATATAGCAGTGAAGGTACAGAGATATTTTGAGCTGTAGAGGAGCCAAGAGTATAAATGATGTCTACCCTCTATTTCATCTATACAATTGAAGGAAAGGTAATCTACAGAGATTTAAGGGAGTGTACCTAGGACTGCAGATATGAGAAAAGTGAAAAGGAATTGGAAGATCCGCTAAAGGAAATGTGTTGGGGAACCAAATTTAGATGGATCTCTGCTTCTTTATGACATTTACCATTAGTTGATATTATACTTTTGTCTTTCTTAGAAATTGTAAACCTCATGATGTTGGGGGTTGTGTCTGATTGATTTAGTCATCATATTTCCAGTGCCTAGAATTGGGCTTGGCATGTGGAGAGGCTGAACAGATATTTATACATACTGATGAGAGGATGAATTTCTGAACAAACTTAAGAGTCCAGCTCAGATTGAGTAGTATGACTATATGGTGGAAAAAATTGACCTAGTTTCTGAACTCTTTCAGAAAATACTCTTTAGCCTGGATACATCAGAGGAGAAAGATTATGGAGTTTGTCCATGATTGTGGAATGGCCTTGCCTGGTGCCTGGCACCTAGTGAATGGTACATACAACTTTAATGCTGCACAATGTGACAGTGGTTGTGGCAGAGGATAAGTGGTGAGGAAATCCAGTATGGCACCAGGGTAGTGTTGCTGACATGACTAACCGCTTGTTACGAGCTGGAGAGGGAAACGGTTGATTAAAATAATTTGAAGGTAAAAAGTAAAACTGCATCAAACTAATGTGATGCCGAAGCCTTGGTTTTGGAGTTCATAGCATAGTTGTTTAATTTTACTGGAAAAAACATGAGTACCACTAGATGAACTACTTAAATCCAGCTTTCTTCAGGTAAAAGTAGTAATGACAGGGCAAAATAAAACCATAAAGAGATCACCAGAAAAAAATAGTCCAAAGATCCTTAGAAACATAGTTGGACATGTGTATGCATTGTGAGTCTTGGTGATGCAGGGATCTGAGAAAATCTGTTATTAGAACTTATTTGAAAGATGGAGAAAAGGAACAGAGAAAGTTCCAACTTCAACCTGCATTAAAAAAAACCCAAATAAAACAGTTTAAAGAATTTTTGAAACTGGCTGTTGTGTTTAAATTTAGTAAGTAGGCTAAAGAAGATTTAAACAATGGGCTGCACTGTTGTAGCTGCTTATTTTTATTGGGTCTATTGGCAGAAGTCTCTCATTTCTTCACACTTACTTCTCAAAGACCCTGGAGTCCCAGGTTTCACTTAGCATAGTAACAGCTTTCAAATAATAATCTGGTGTCTGTCTCGGCCTCTGTTTTTCCCTTTCCCTTTGTACCCTTGCCTTTTTGTTATTTTTCTTAATTCCTCTCCCTACCTACTCCCCCTTTTCCTCACACCTTTTTTTTTTCTTTTCTCCTATTCAGTTTCTCTCCAGATTACAAAGATGTCAATTAGCTATAAAGGACATCTCATGCATAGTGAAATGTGTTTGTTAAAAAAGTCTGGAAGTGTCACAGGGAATTCTGTTCCAGGGTGGTCATCGTGACTCTGCTATACCAAACTGGTTTTGAGGGTTAGGATAAACTTGAAGGGATTGAATTTAATTAGACTCTTGGAAACTCCAAAAACTAGGAGCTACTCTATCATTCCAGATGGTGTTGTGATAGAAATATCTTTGTGATTAGACAGGCCATTTTCAAATCCTAGATTCATTTTTTTTTATTAGCTATGTGACATTGGATAAGCAGCTTTAACTCTGTGGCTTTTAGTTTCCTCATCTGTAAAATGAGAATAATAATACTCATCTCAAAGTATTTTGTGAGGAGTAAGTAAAGCCTGGAAAGTGGTTAGTACGGTACCTGTCACATGGTAAACATGTACTAAGTGGTAGCTACTCTTACTGTTCTCATGTTCTCTTGAGTGGATTCTAGCTTCACCCATTCTCCTGCCAGTGTCCAGCTTAGGCCACATAAGAGCCATTGCTCTTCTGGAATCTAAACCAGGACCGAAGTACTCAAGGTGTATGCTGCTGGGGCTTCTGGGCAGAGGGATGTACTTTTCTGTTAGAGAGGGTTTTGATGTCTAAACAAGTACCCTTCAAGTACGTTGCAGGATAGGCTTCCTATTCATATTGTTCCCTTTTACATTTTACTCACTATCTGCTCAGAGCCTGACCTGTTCATTTTTGCATTAATTAATTTCCTCAGTACATTTATTGAACACTTACTTGGTGTCAGGATTGGGTTTACAGTGATGAGTAATACCGAGTTCCTTCTCTCTTCAGCTGTACAATTCCCCCTTTGGGTAATATGGAGCTTATCTATGACTTCACAAAGTGAATTACATCGTAGATGCATCTGTATAGCAACATGGTGACCTTTTTGGCCAGTGCCAGTGTAAATCACTTTCTTAAGCATTATTCTAGAGTCTTCACTGTCATCTTAGTTTCTCTTTCATGCCTCTTGATCACTGTCAATTTTTCATTGTCAGGCTAAGATCTCGATGAATTTAGGGTTTAACTCCTAATCTTGCAGTTTACACTTGCAAGTAGTATGTCTTATAGACGCTGTTGCAGAATATAGAGCATGTATTTTATTACACTATCACATGCAAAGGGCCATGCTGTCATTTAAATATGGGAAAATTTAAGACTTATGAACTTCTTTATTCTCTTTTAATGCTCAGGCATAATGACATCCAACTGAAATGTCATTGTAGTAGATTTAGATGCATTTTCTCAGTTGTAGATTACCCAGGAAATCAAGGCTCAAACTGGAAGTTGCAGAATGTGGGACATAAGTGTCTTTTGAATTAATGTCAACAAGACACTGAGTATTTTTCTTTTTTCCATGTTTTCTTTGGTGAACTCTTTAGATAAAACAAGGGTAAGATTATTGGTGAAGTGTTACCTCTAATAGCAAAACCAATCTTTACTTTTTCTCTTTTTCTGTAGGAAAGTTCTTGTAATGTCTGCAGTCATATCTTGAGTCTTTATGAAGCTCAGGTTACCTCCCCAAGTCCTTTATTTCAGATGTCTGTATTGATGGGGGTGGGGCACAAAGTAAAGTCTTATTACTTTTACAGATAGAAATGCTCTTCTGGTTAGTATTAAAATGCAGGAGCACTTCAGAATGTTGAAATAATTGGCAATTTACTTATTTTTAATACCAAAGTTTATTTTTGAAAGGACTGACTTTTGAACAAAGTTTTTTGGCTTTAGAAATTCATGATAAATGAGAAGTGTAATTGTTTGCCTGGCTTCCAAAACTCATGTTTTTCTAAATCTGCTACTACAACACCCTCCTTCAATTTTAGGCTTAGTGCTAATTTACATTCTAGATATAGTCTTTGTATTACTCAGAGGAGTTTAATAAGAGCTATTCAAATAACTAATTGGCTAATGTTCTTATAAATGTTGTTCTCTGTTTTAGGTACTTCTGTGCCCAAATGATTTGGTTTTCTTTGTAAAATCCCACCCTAAAATATTTGGCCTGTTGTGTTTTCTGTACACCCCAGAGAGTGGGCTCCTGATTAGTACTGCAGTTCTGTAGTGTGGAAGTTCTGTCCTTATGCCGAAGTGAGTTGAATTTCTTACCTTGAACCTGACTCTCCTAGTGATTTAGTTCCTGGTATCTGTTGTTGGGCATCACCAATACCAGTGGACTTTCCTGTTTAGCATTTTGTCACATCTCTAAAAACCTCAATCAAAACAAGTCAATAAATCCAATAAGCAACATTTTCCTCAAACCCTACCATAAAGCCCACTCTAGAAGTATTGTCAAGTGCTGCAGCATTTACTGAAATTCTCATGATATGACAGAAGAGCAGTTTAGTCACAGACCACAATGCAGAACCTCTTAAAATACTCTATCATCTTTGTTCTCTCTCCCTTGTTTCTCTTGCTATCTGCCCTATCTCTCTTTCTTCCTTCACAAGCTACAGCCCAAACCGTTCCAGTGGGATGTCCTCTGTTGCCCTAAGCATTGCGACTCTTCCTTTCAGCTAGACTAGTTCACTCAGCAAACACAAACCAGTGACATAGAACTTTTTTATTTAGCATGTTCCTTAGGAACCTTGCTATGTTCTACTCTGAAGAAAAGGCCAAATGAAATTGCCAAGATGCCTATGATCCAGAGGTAGGTGACTTTTGCAAAAGGGTGTATTATTCAGTTATTATGGATGTGTGCTCACATGTTTGGGTATGAACATGTATGTGTGTACATTTTACAAAATTGGGATTATACTATATATGCTATTTTATAACCTGCCTTTCTTAATAAAAATATCATGGATATATTTTCATTCTTCAGTAGTCTTCTATTATGTATTTTCAGTCATTTCAGAAATTGTACTGTATGGATGTTTCATGATTTAATATGTCATCTTGTTGGCTGGTTAAGGCTGTATATAATTTTTTTCTTTGTAAATTATTTTGTAATCTGTGCTGTTATTTCCAAAAATAAACTCATATAAGTAGAATTTTAAGGTGAGAATGTATAAGATTTTAAATTTGGTCCATAACCCAAAAGTGATTATACCAATGAATGCTCTTATTTATAGTATATGAGAGTGTCCATCTTCTGCACCCTCATCCACAATATGTATATTTCTTTTTGCATCATTATGTTAGACAGAGAGGAATGAACTAATTGTTGCTTACATGTTCAGTGATTTGATTACTACCAAGTACAAATGTATTACAGGATTTGTCAAGCAGTGCAGTCATACAGAACTGTCCCATGTGTTTCTTTGCTCCTTTGCCAGGGCTTATCTACTGCTGGGACCTTTTCTCCCTGTGCTTGCCTCTTTGCTTCTCTGTACTCTTTCAGGTGACTTGTGATCTGATTCTATCCCAGTCTTTGCTTTTGATTTACTTACTTTGTGTCATAGGGCTTTTTCATACTTAGTTCATTTCTCTTTTGAGTTTCCCTAGTCGACTACATCACCTAAAACTTAAAAGATCATCTCAAAGATAATGTGAGAAAAATGGATTTATTTTTGTCCTTAGACTAAATTTACATCAAAGCCACTCATTTAAGGTTCTGAGTTAGTAGATAGAATATGGGTAAATGGGTATTATTGGAAAGCAGGAGGCAGAGATGTTGTTCAAGAACCTCCTGGGAACTGATTCTGCTTTCTTCCCTAGATGTGGATGTGGTCTTGCTGATGGTGTTTAATACAAGAATCAAAAGAGCTAGCTAGCTTGCTTGATTGCTTATTTATTTATTTACTTACTTATTTACTTACTTACTTACTTACTTACTCACTCATTTATTTGTAGGGGAGGACAAATAGGAGTAAAGGGATGGTTAGTGTAGGTTTTCTTGGGGTGGTGAAAGTGATGTCTTAGCAAGCACCCAGTTTCTCAGAATCAGTGCACATACTGTATCTGTTGTTGCTATTACTCAGCCCACCCCAAGGGAAGATGAACTTTGGATTCTTCTGTGCTGCACTGGGTCCTGCTTACTGTGTCCATCTTGCTTCCAATAAGATCTTATATTCCTGACTTATTAGTCATGAGTGTTTCTAACCTCATTTGGTGATTGCATGTTGCCTTTCATCAGGGTTAAACATTTAATAGCAGAAATTTCATTTTAGTGAAGATTAGAGTAACGTAAAAATGTGAATATTTGGGTAAAGTTTAATGTATGATGTGCTTACTTGGTACTTTGTTTTCCATTTTATAGGTGCATTCATATTTGTTTCATACAGAAGTTGGGCTGTACTTTCTTTTCCATTTTAATTTCAGTTCATAATTTACTTACCTGTATTGTTTATCCTTCTCTCTATGTAAGTCAGATGAATTAGTTATGCTGAATTAACAGAGAACTCCTAAATCACATGGCTTAACACAAATTTACTTCTTACTTATGATACATGTTCAAAGTAGTTATCTTTTTAGAGAAATGAAATAGTATGGATACAGGTAAACACACATTTTTCTCCCCTTTCCGCCTTTATCCATCTCTAGATATGACCAGATATAATTAAAGTTGGTAAAACTTACGATAAGCTTTGAATTTCTATAAAAAATTGGGATCTTGATTGGAATTCCATCAAGGAATTGATTCATAGGTTAACTAGGGGATAATTGCTACTTTTACAGTGTTGATTCTTTCCACTCCTGAATATATCTTTCCATGTATTTAAGTCTCTGTTTATGTCTTTGAATAAATTGTTATCATTTACTCTTTTAGGTTCTTGCATATCTTTTATTAAATTTTATTCCTAGGTACCATATATATTTTGATGAGTTTTTAAGAAGAGTCTGTGCATACATTGTGTATTGGCTAATATAGTAGCAATTTTTAACCTCCTCTGCAGCTTGAGGTGGCCATAGTTCTGTCTAGTGACACTTAGGAAGTCTTATGAAGGGTACTCATTAGGAACTTTCTTTTTTTCTGGCAAAAGACGGGTGTGTTACTGATGATATCTTTTCCCTGTTCTTTCTGCTTGTGATGCAGGTATGAAGTCTCGGTGCTTAGAGCTATTTCAAGTATTTTGTGAAAAAGAAATGGTAGAACATAAATATAAAGAACATAGCAGTTAGATGGATGGAAAAAGCCCTTAGGTACTCACTGACATTGTAGAGCAGCTGAATCAAGTGACTGCTTATCTCCAGGTTTCTTGCCATATGGGAAAAATAAACCTTCATTTTGTTTAAGTAACTATAATTTTATTTTCTGTACTTTCAGACAAAACTACTTCTGATATAGTAGCTATTTTGGTAATAAATTTTTTAATTATTTGTTGCTGTTTGGAATAAAATTAGTTATTTTTTTCTGATCTTGTATCTTCTTAAACTTTATTATTTCTAATAGGCTTCTACTTTGAATAGAATTTGAATTTTTAATGTACCCAACCATATATTATGAAGCATGGTGTTGTTTATAGGAATAGGCAGGATAGGAAACCATGAAGTAGGAACTGAAAATGTTGTTTTTTTTTTCCCCTTTGGATTGGTTATATTAAGGCTGTCCAACTTTTGTCTAACTATAATCAATTTCATGCCAGATGATAAGATTTTTAGTTTTTTATTATTTCCATATAAACTTGCAGCAGACTCCAGTGGTGAAAAAAACAATTGTGTAATTTCAAAAGTTTGTGACATTTCTTAATAGTTTACCACTAAAAGTATCTGACTTTAAATAAAAAATCAGGACACTAGTTAACTTAGTTATTGTGCATGAGTTTTATTTTATTTTTTGAAAAATTTAAAAATTAAAGTATAATCGAATTACAGTGTGTTAATTTCTGGTGTACAACATAGTGGTTCAGTTCTCTCTCTATATATATACAGATAATATATTCCTTTTTATTTTCTTTTTCATTATACACTTTTACAAGGTATTGAATATAGTTTCCTGTGCTATTCAGTAGGACCTTGTTGTTTATCTATTTTATGTATAGTAGTATCTGCAAATCCCAAACTCCCATTTTATCCTTCCACCCTTCCCTTTCCCCACTGGTAACCATATAAGTTTGTTGTCTATGTCTGTGAGTCTGTTTCTGGTTTGTAAATAAGTTCATTTGTGTCCTTTTTTGAGATTCCTCATATAAGTGATACCATATTTTATTTTTCCTTGTCTTTCTGGCTTACTTCACTTAGTATGACAATCCCCAGGTCCATCCAAGTTGCTGCAAATGGCATTATTTTATTATTTTTTATGGCTAAATAGTATTCTGTTGTATAAATATACTACAGCTGTTTTATCCAGTCATCCATCATGAATATTTAGATTGTTTCCATGTCTTGGCTATTGTAAATAGTGCTTGTACATGAGTTTTAAAAAGAACTTTCCCCAAACTCTTGAACAATTGATTTGGGACATATTTTTTCAGATTCTTCAAATCCAGATATGCTGGGAGTATAGGTTTGCCATAAAAGTAAAAGAAGGATGGTTGAAGAAAACTATATGAGGTGTGGAGTTGTGGATACTAGTTACCAAAGAATTCATCTTACTTCCTGTTGCTTAACATGCTGCATTTAATAGACCACAGAGAGGACTGAACAGAGTTATACAGTTAGATTTGAAATACATTTACAAATGGTTAAAGGAAAAATGTGAATTTTACTTTTTGGATACCCTATTACTTTGATCTTAAATTTTGGAGACTACCTGTAGTCCTGTTCTAATTGTAACTTTACTTTTATGTTTGTAAACTTTGTGTAAACTCAAGCTAAGTTAGAGTCAGAAGTTTTGTTTATTATACTTAGTGATGATGTTTTAAAGGTAGACTTGTTTGTGGAAATGTGAATGTTAAAGCACTCTGATTTAAAGCATATCTTTTATGGCACTTCAGTGTAACCCCTTTTCGTAATCTAAATATTTTACTGGTAGTTAAAGGTCTGCATACTTGTGTCTGGTTAGAAATTGTTGCTTCTCAATTGCTTGTCATAGAATGGTGGAGCACTTCAGAGACCTGTAAGTAAATTTCTCCCAGCCTGACACTATTGCTACTGCTTCCTTTCTTAATAGCTGATTAAAGAATTTTTACTATTACTTTGACTTTGTCCACCTTGAGTATCACGAAGATGTCATTTTCTCAGTTCTTATTTTTTCTTTAAATTTCTGCAGAAGTTTGTGATATTGAAACTCCCGGTCCTGTCCTTTAATCACTTTTCTACTGGCTTTTATGACTTTAAGCTATGCTATCTTCCCATTATCTCTTGAATTGTTCCTTTGTTTCTGTTGCTTTTTATATTTTATTCTCTCGTTTTCTAACTATGATTAGAGTCCCTTGGCCTGCTTTGCTTTTCTCAGTACTATAATTTCTTGCATAGATAATTGATCCTTTTTTTTGTTTATGCTAATTATGACTAAATGTAAGTATCTTTAGGGTTGACTTTTCACATGAGATTAATTAATTAATTAATTAATTATGACCTTTTAAACATTTTATTTATTTATTTAACATTTTTTATTGATTTATAATCATTTTATGATGTTGTGTCAAATTCCAGTGTAGAGCACAATTTTTCAATTATACATGAACATAATATATTCATTATCACATTTTTTTCTCTGTGAGCTACCATAAGATCTTGTATATATTTCCCTGTGCTATACAGTATAATCTTGCTTATCTATTCTACAATTTTGAAATCCCAGACTATCTCTTCGCACCCCCTGCCCCCTTGGCAGCCACAAGTTTATATTCTGTGTCTGTGAGTCTATTTCTGTTTTGTATTTATGCTTTGTTTGTTTGTTTGTTTGTTTTAGATTCCACATGTGAGCGATCTCATATGGTATTTTTCTTTTTTTAATCATTTTTTATTGATTTATAATCATTTTACAATGTTGTGTCAAATTCCAGTGTAGAGCACAAGTTTTTAGTTATCCATGAACATATATATATTCATTGTCACATTTTTTTCTCTATGAGCTACCATAAGATCTTGTGTATATTTCCCTGTGTTATACAGTATAATCTTGTTTATCTATTCTACAATTTTGAAACCCCAGTCTATCCCTTCCCACCCTCCACCCTCCTGGCAACCACAAGTCTGTATTCTATGTCTATGAGTCTATTTCTGTCCTGTATTTATGCTTTTTTTTTTTGATTCCACATATGAGCGATCTCATATGGTATTTTTCTTTCTCTTTCTGGCTTACTTCACTTAGAATGACATTCTCCAGGAGCATCCATGTTGCTGCAAATGGCGTTATGTTGTCAGTTTTTATGGCTGAATAGTATTCCATTGTATAAATATACCACCTCTTCTTTATCCAGTCACCTGTTGATGGACATTTAGGCTGTTTCCATGTTTTGGCTATTGTAAATAGTGCTGCTATGAACATTGGGGTGCAGGTGTCATTTTGAAGTAGGGTTCCTTCTGGATATATGCCCAGGACTGGGAGAACTGGGTCATATGGTAAGTCTATTCCTAGTCTTTTGAGGAATCTCCATACTGTTTTCCACAGTGGCTGCACCAAACTGCATTCCCACCAGCAGTGTAGGAGGATTCCCTTTTCTCCACAGCCTCTCCAGCATGTGTCATTTGTGGATTTTTGAATGATGGCCATTCTAATTGGTGTGAGGTGATACCTCATTGTAGTTTTGATTTGCATTTCTCTGATAATTAGTGATATTGAGCATTTTTTCATGTGCCTGTTGATCATTTGTATTTTTTCATTGGAGAATTGCTTGTTTAGGTCTTCTGCCCATTTTTGGATTGGGTTGTTTATTTTTTTCTTATTAAGTCGTATGAGCTGCTTATATATTCTGGAGATCAAGCCTTTGTCGGTTTCACTTGCAAAAATTTTCTCCCATTCCGTAGGTTGTCTTTTTGTTTTACTCATGGTTTCCTTTGCTGTGCAGAAGCTTTTAAGTTTCATTAGGTCCCATTTGTTTATTCTTGCTTTTATTTCTTCTAGGAGAAAATTTTTGAGATGTATGTCAGATAATGTTTTGCCTATATTTTCCTCTAGGGGGTTTATTGTATCTTGTCTTATGTTTAAGTCTTTGATCCATCTTGAGTTGATTTTTGTGTATGGTGTAAGGGAGTGTTCTAGCTTTATTGTTTTACTTGCTGCTGTCCAATTTTCCCAACACCATTTGCTGAAGAGACTGTCTTTATTCCATTGTATATTCTTGCCTCCTTTGTTGAAGTTTAGTTGACCAAAAGTTTGTGGGTTCATTTCTGGGCTCTCTGTTCTGTCCCATTGGTCTATATGTCTTTTTGTACCAATACCATGCTGTCTTGATGACTGTAGCTCTATAGTATTGTCTGAAGTCTGGGAGAGGTATTCCTCCAGCCTCTTTGTTTCTTTTCAGTAATGCTTTGGCAATTCTAGGTCTTTGATGGTTCCATATAAATTTTATTATGATTTGTTCTAGTTTTGTGAAATATGTCCTGAGTAATTTGATAGGGATTGCATGAAATCTGTAGATTGCCTTGGGCAGTGTGACCATTTTAACAATATTGATTCTTCCAATCCAAGAGCATGGAATATCTTTCCATTTTTTAAAGTCTTCTTTAATTTCCTTCATCAGTGGTGTATAGTTTTCTGTGTATAATTCTTTCACCTCCTTGGTTAGATTTATTCCTAGGTATTTTATTACTTTGGGTGCTATTTTAAAGGGGATTGTTTATTTTCTTTTTCTGTTGATTCATCAATAGTGTAAAGAAATGCCACTTATTTTTGAACGTTAATCTTGCAACCTGCTACCTTGCTGAATTGTTCAATCAGCTCTAGTAGTTTTTGTGTGGACTGTTTAGGGTTTTCTATATATAGTAACATGTCGTAGGCATATAGTGACACTTTTACCTCTTCTTTTCCAATTTGGATCCCTTTTATTTCTCTCTCTTGTCTGATTGCTGTGGCTAGGACTTCCAAGACTATGTTGAATAGGAGTGGTGATAGTGAGCGTCCTTGTCTTGTCCCAGATTTTAGTGGGAAGCTTTTGAGTTTTTCACCGTTGAGTACTATGCTGGCTGTAGGTTTGTCATATATAGCTTTTATTATGTTGAGATATGTTCCCTCTATCCCCACGTTGGTGAGAGTTTTTATTATAAATGTGTGTTGAATTTTATGAAATGCTTTTCCTGCATCTATTGAGATGATCATGTGGTTTTTGTCCTTTCTCTTGTTGATGTGATATATTACATTGATTGATTTGTGTATGTTGAACCACCCTTGTGTCCCTGGGATGAACCCCAGTTGGTCATGATGTAAAATCTTTTTTATGTGTTGTTGGATTCTATTTGCTAATATTTTGGTGAGGATTTTGGTGTCTATGTTCATCAATGATATTGGCCTATAATTCTCTTTTTTGGTAGTGTCTTTGCCTGGTTTTGGTATCAGGGTGGTGGTGGCTTCATAGAATGGGTTTGGGAGTGTTCCCTCCTTTTCAATCTTCTGGAAGAGTTTGAGAAGTACTAGTAAGAGTTCTTCTTTGTATGTTTGGTTGAATTCCCCAGTGAAGCTGTCTGGTCCTGTACTTTTATTTGTAGGGAGTTTTTTTTATTGCTGTTTCGATTTCATTTCTAGTGATTGGTTTGTTCAAGTGGTCAGTTTCTTCTTGATTCAGTCTTGGTGGACACTATGTTTCCAGAAACTTTTCCATCTCCTCTAGGTTATCCAGTTTGGTTCTGTATAGTTTTTCATAATATTCTTGTATGATATTCTGTATTTCTATCTTGTTTGTTGTAATTTCTCCATTATCCTTTCTTATTTTGCTAATTTGTGCTCTCTCTTTTTTCTTCTTTGTGAGTTTGGCCAGAGGTTCGTCCATTTTATTTACTTTTTCAAAAAACCAGCTTTTGGTTTGATTGATTATTTTCTATGGTCTTTTTAACCTGTGTTTTATTTATTTCCTCCCTAATCTTTATAATTTTCTTCCTTCTGCTGCCTTTTGGGGATTTTTGTTCTTCTTTTTCTAGTTCATTCAGCTGGTGGGTTAAATTGTTTACTTGAGATTGTTCTTCTTTTTTGAGGAAGGCCTGTATCACTATAAACTTCCCTCTTAGCACTGCCTTTGCTGTGTCCCATAAATTTTGTGTGGTTGTGCTTTCATTTTCATTTGTCTCAAGGTATTTTTTAAATTTCAGCTTTGATTTCCTCATTGACCCAGCGGTTTTTTAATAAGATATTGTTTAATCTCCGTACCTTCCTTTAGTTCTCCTTTGTTTCTCTGTTGTTGATTTCTAGTTTCATGGCATTGTGGTCAGTAAAGATGCTTGAGATAATTTCCGTCTTCTTAAAAATGCTGAGGTTTTTTTTTTTGTGCCCAAATACATGATCAATCCTGGAAAATGTTCCATGTGCACTTGAAAAGAATGTATATCCTATTTTTGGGAGGTGTAATGCCCTGAAAATATCCACCAAATCAAATTTTTCTATTGTATTATTTAATTTTTCTGTTGCCTTATTTATTTTCTGTCTGGAAGATCTGTCTAGTGATGTTAATGTGGTGTTAAAATCTCCAACTGTGATTGTATTCCCATCAATATCCCCCTTTGTCTCTGTTAGTAATTGTTTTATGTACTTAGGTGCTCCTATATTGGGTGCATATATATTAATGAGTGTAATATACTCATCTTTTATCACTCCTTTAATCATTATAAAATGTCCTTCAAGCTTTACTTATTTAAACTCAGTTTCTTCCAGGATGCTTATACTTGTATCATCTCCTATAATTAGTCTAAAATCAATTTCATTGCTCTCTTCACCTAAGCTGTGTGTATGTCTCCCAAGTGATACCATCATTTTTCTGGTCACTAAGCCTTGAAACAATTAATTTTTATTTATTACTCTTTTTGGTATTTTTATATACTCGACTAAATTTTATAAATTCCCCTTTGAAATATTTACTTTACACTTCTTTTTTATTTCAAGTCTCGGTTCCACAATCCAAGTCTATCCTTTTTGATCTCTTTGCATCCAGATTCCTATATTGATCTCTTGGATCTTTCCGGAGTTATTCCTTCCTAAAAATTCTGTATATTCTGGTTATGTTATAATCATTTGCAGAAATGCTTTTGCTGTGTTACTTTCTTACTCAATAATTTCTTTACAAAACACATTCAATATCTGATCTTGGGAATAAAGATCAATGAGTTTGCACATATAGCAATAAAAATGTCCCAAAAGAGAGACTAGAGAAATGTAATATACAGAGATTTAGTGAGCTGTGGGTAATACCAGACGGTTTCACATATGTGTCATTGGAATCCCAGAAAGAGAGGAGAGATGGGAACAAACAACATTTTAAGAAAAATGGTCTAAAATTTCATGACCATATTATTATTAATATTGACTCAGAGCAAGGAATATTACCAAGTGTAATGTAGATTTTCATTTCATAATGACAAAGGATCATCAAGGGTACTATACAATTCAAAGTAAATGTCTTTATACCTAGTAATAGAGCTCCAGAACACGTGAAGAAAAAATGATAAATGATTAAAAAAGAAAAGAGACAAATTCACAATTACAGTCAGATATATTGATGACTGTCGCATAGTAATGTGAAGAACAAGTAGACAAAATCAGTAAGATTACAGAAAACTTTAAAAATGTTAAAAACCAACTTGACTTAATTGACATTATAAAACATCCTACCAATGACAATAGAATACGTATTTTTTCAATATACACAGAACATTTATGAAGATAGATCATGTTCTGGGCTATAAAGAAAGTCTCAATAAATTTTAAATATGTTCTCTAACCATAGCAGAATTAAACTAGAAATGAATGCCAGAAAGATATCTAGAATATCTTCAAATATTTATCTGTTGAATAATACAGAGCTACATAACTCATGAGCCCAGAAAGAAAGGACATGTTGTATTAGAAAATATTTTGAAATGAATTAAAATTACAGTCTTCCAACGTTTGTAGGAAGAAGTCATAATATTCCTTAGAGAGAAATTTATATTTTTAAATACTTGTATTAAAAAATAGAGTCCTTTTTTAAAGTCAGTGATTTAAACTGCTCTCTTTAAAAAAAGCTGGAAAAACAAGAACAAATTAAACATAAAATAAAAAGCAAAATAATTGTGAAAATAGCAAAACTCAAATATAAAACAGACACTAGAGAACATTAACAAAACCAAATGTTGTTATTAAAATGTGAATGTTAATAAAATGGATAATTCTTTAGTCAGGCTCATTAGTTTAAAAAAAGACACAGATTAAAAAAAAAAAAAAGAGTATCAGGAGTGTAAGATGAGGCATCCTTACCAACATTATAGGTATTAAATGGATAAGAAGGTGACGTGATGAACCAGAAAGTTTATGCCATGCATTCTACAATTTAGAGATGAAATAGGCATATTTCTTGAAAGATTAAACTACCAAATTTTCTCAAAAATAAAAAGTAACTTGAATTTATATTTAAAAGACTTTCTTTAAGGAAAATACCATACCCAGGTAACTTCTTTGGTGAATTTTACCAAGCCCTTAAGGTACAAATAATACTTAACATATACAAACTCTTCTAGAAAGTAGAAGTGAAAGGATTTCTCAATTTATTTTATGAGGCTTACATTACTCTGATAACAGTACCAGATGAAGATATCACTAGAAAAGGAAATGATAGACCAATATGCTATATGAAGATAGATGTAAAAATCCATTAAAAATTTTTAGCAAATTGGATCCAACAAAACATAAAAAAATCAGTACATCATGACTAAGAGGTCTTTATCCCAAGGAAGCAATTGTGGTTTATCATGGTGAGTAAATAAATATTTATATTTTATATATATGATCTTAATAAATGCTGAAAAAGTATTTGCAAAATTCAACACCCATTTATTTTACAAACTCTAAACAAAATAAAAATAGAAGGAAACTTCATCAACTTGATAAAGGGCATATACTAAAAATTATAACTAGTTTTATATGTGATTTTGAGAGATCAAATGCTTTTGTCTTAAATGAGAAATAAGGCAAGTTTGTCTTCTCCTACTGTTACTATTTCCCGTTGTTACTGGAGATTCACATTGTTATTGGAAATAAATAGCATATGGACTGGAAAGGAAGAAATACAGCTGTCTTTCTTTGGAGACAATTTGGCTGTCTATGGAGAAAACATACAGAATTTATTAAAAAAAAAAAACTTGCAGGACTAATATTTGTGTCCAAAAAGATCACAAGTTAAGATGCCAATTTATGAAAATCTTTTGTGTTTCCAGATTAGCAGTGAATAATTAGAAATAGGGAATAAACATCAAAGTGCCATTTGCAATAGCATAAAAACCTGAAGTAATTAAGAATAAATGTATAAAAATGTGTGCAATATCTGTGTACCAAAAATTGCAAAATACTACTGAGACCAATTGAAGACCATCTAAATAAAGAAAGAGATACTCTCCTCATGTAATCAGAAGACTATAATAAAAAGTGTTACTTCTTCTCAAGTTGATTTATTATTCAGTGTAATCCCAATAAAAATTATAAAAGGTTATTTTTTATTTAGAATCTGACAATCTGATTCTGATATAAATATGGAAATACGAGGATCTTAGGTGACCAAAATAGTATGGAAAAGAAAATCAAAGTTAGAGGACTTATACTACCTAATTTAAAGACTTAACTATAAAACTGTAATAATTAAAACAGTACAGTATTTGTTTAAGGACAGATCTGTGGATGAGTCAAACAGAATAAATAGTCCAGAAATAGAACCACATGTATATATGCCAAGGTAATTTAATGAATGAATATTCTATCTAAAAAAATGGTGTTAAAATAATTTGGTATGTGTTTGCAAAAACCAGACCTTTATATGATTTTTACTTTAACCCATTAAAATTTTTTTTATTCAGAGTGGATCAGAAATTTCAATATAAGAACTTAAACTGTAAATGTTCTAGAAAAAATATTGGAGAAAGTCTTTGTGAAATAATGTTAGGCAAAGATTTTTTTGAGAGGTCACAAAATGGAGGAACCATAAAATAAAACTTTGGTAAATTGGACTTCATCAAAATAAAAAAAAAATTTGCTTATTGAAAAGACACTTAAGAAAATGAAGATGCAAGGCATAGACTTGAGAAAATAGTCAATATATATATATCTAAGAGACGATGTGAAACATAATATGTTCAAATTTTTTCCATTCAAGAAGACAAAAAACTCTTATTAATAAATGGGCAAATATTTGGACAGACACTTTACCAAAAAGCTGTATCAGGGCAGTTATGCAATGGAAATATGGTCAACATTATTAGTTATGAGAAATATGAGACTGCAATTAAATGCCATTACCCACCCACTAGAGTGACTAAATTTAGAAAAGCTAAATAGTTATCATATGATCTGCTAATTCCTTTCCTAGATACTTACCCAAGAGAAATAAAAAGATATGTGAGTGAAAAAGCTCTTTTGTGAACATCTCTAGCTACTTTATTTATAACATCCCCAAACGGAAAATAATCCAAATATCAATCAACTGGTGAATGGATATATAAATTGTGATATATCTATACAATTGAATACTAATCAACAATAAAATAAAAAAATCAGTGATACACACAACATAAATTTCAGAAATATTCTGCTGTATGATAAGAAACAGGTACAAAAGACTAGGCAATGTGTGATTTTATTTATATGACATTTTACAAAGGAAAAACTATAGTGACAGAGAAGATTAGGGATTGCGTGGTGATGAGCCAGTGGAAAGGGGATCTGACTGCAAAGAGGCATGAGGAAATGTTTTTGAGGTCATGGAAATGTTCTGTATCTTGATTTTGGTGGCTATTATGTGACTGTATACATTTGTAAAAACATTGATTTATACCCTTAAAGTTAGCGAATTTTATCGTATGGAAATTATACTTCAATAAAATTCATTAAAAATACTGAGTAGATGTTATTTCCATAGTGTGTTTCTTTGAGACACTGGTTTTGAAAACATGTCAAAGAGTGTTAAAATGCTCATTTATATAAAGGTTGGAATCTTACTCTCCTGATCCAGTAAGTATATTTGATTATCTTATTGCAGTGATACAGTTTCTATAAAGACTATATGACTATATACTACTCTAATTAACTAGATTCTTCTATTTAGGCAGCACAAGGTCCCAGGCCAGAGAAAGCTTGAAGAAGATAGTGACAAAAATGGAGACATTTAATGAATCAGCTCAAATCTGGCAGTGGGTCACTATTTAGATATGACTAGAAAAAAAATTCTTGTATCAAAAATCAGAAACACATTATTGAAATATCTGCATCAAACTTTAAAGAAATATTAGGAGAGACAAGCATGATGAAGGTCACTGAGCCTCTACAAGATATGAAGCTCCCATATGGGTTGGTCATCTAGTCTTGAGAGGAAATTCTAGAGATGGATTGATAAGGAAATCTGACATGAAGTTTTAGTTTAAAAATCTTGGTGAGGAAGCTGGAGAGAAGGCTGTCACAAGAAAGAGAACTGTCATCTTTCTTTATTTCACACCACTGCTATGTCCAAGTTTCCAGCCACACTGTCTTGGGCTAAAACAATTGCTGGCAACTCCATTTTTCTTTGCTGATGTATAATCACTTACAGTTTATTTGTGTGGATATATTTTTCCCTTTCCATTGGCATTTTTGAGTTTTGTATTATTAGATTCTATCCCTCAATGTGAACTACTTAGTGGTTTATTAGGGACAAGTGTGACCACTGCCTCTGGAAGATGCCAGAGTGGTGTATGTACACCATGATGAGGTTTTAGCTGAGGTGAATGGTATGTTAGCTTTGGCCTTGAGTTCTTCAGGGATCATGATTAAAAGTTGTTGAGGGAGACATATTGCTCTTTTTAGGTTTCCAATTTTGTGGCTTTCCTGTGGAGTTGGACTAGTTTTCATCAACAGCTGTAGTTAATTTTCAGGAGCTAGGAGTAGCCATTTTTGAGGCAAATCTTCCCCTGTCTTTGAATGGTGAATGAAGTTTTTGACTCTTTGGTTGCTGTCGTGTGTGCTTTTTTAAATTTCCTTAATTGAGGACTGATTAGAAGTGATTGGCTTGGATTTTTTGTAAACTAAGCAGAGGCCTAGAGGATGTTCAATGACGCTTCATGTAACCAGTGAGGATTCCCACATAAGTAGTTGGGAAGAGGCCGTTTGGGTGAGATGTAGAGACAAGAAAGGATAATAATTGGTTGATGTTTAGTATTTGTCTATAGTTGTCACTTACCATAGCTCTGGATGGGAGTTTTAAAGTGTACATGACACAGTTCCTTATATATGAGGAGTAAAGTGGCTGATTCAACTTTTTCATATATTTTAGGTGCAATTTACATTCAGTAAATTATGAATATAAATTTTAGTTAGTACATAGCTCTGTGAGTTTTGACAAACACATATAATCATGTAAGCACCACTGTCATCAAGATACAGAACTGTTCCAGTGCCTCCTAAAATTTTTCTATTCCCCTTTGTAGTTAACTCTTCCCCTGATTTTAATGTTTGTTTTTTCCAGAAAGTCATATAAATTCAATCACATAGTATACAGATTTTTGAGTTAGCATCTTTTACTTAGCATAATGTGTTTGAGACTCATTCATGTTGTTGTGTGTATCAGTAATTAATCCATTCATATTGGTGAATGGTATCCCATTGTATAGATATATCACAGTTTATTTATTCACCAGTTGAAGGATATTTGGATTGTTTCTAGATTTTGGAGATTATAAATAAAGCTGCTGTAAATACCCACATGGTGATTAATTTTAGGTGTCAACTTGACTGGGCAACAGAGTACCCACATATTTGGTCAACCATTATTCTGAGTATTTCTGTGAGGGTTATTTTGGATGAAATTAACACTTATAATCGATGGACTTTGAGTAAAGCAGATTACTCTCCTTAATATGCATGGGCCTCATCCAAACACTTGAAGATTTGATTAGAACAAAAAGGCTGGCCTTCATTCTTGTTCCCCACAAGAAAGAATTCTCCAGTAGACTGCCTTTGGAGTTCATCTGCAACATTGGCTTTTTCCTGGTTCTAAATCAGATGACCTTTGGACTCAAACTAGACTGTCAACTCTCCTGGGTCTCTAACCTGCTGGCCCACACTGCAGATTTTGGACCTTGCTAGCTTCTATAATCTTGTGCACCAATTCTTTGTAATAAATCTCTTTATATATATATATATACACACACACACACACACACACACACACACACACATTCTGTTGGTTCTGTTTCTCTGGAGAACCCTGACTGATATAACCTACATACAAGTTTTCATGTGGACATAAATTTTCATTTCACTTGGGTAAGTATCTAGAAGTGGCATTGCTGGGTCATATGGTAAAGGCATGTTTAACTTTATAAGAAACTGCCAGACTATTTTCATTAGTGGCTATGCTATTTTGCATTCATACCAGCAATACGTGGGAATTACCATTGCTCTGCATCCTTTCAAACACTTGGTATTTTCAATATTTCATTAAAAAATTTAGCCATTCTAAATTTTTTTCTTAATTATGTTTTTGAGTAAGGGTATGTTGAACTTGGAGATGGTCTGGGAGAGCCCTGTCTTTATTTTCTGGTTATCTTGATATCTGGTACTGACTTCTTGGTCAAGAAAAGGATGAAACCACTAAATAATGATAAGTAAGTTGCTGTTCTAAGCCTAATGCACCCCTGGAATGGTTTTAAAGTATGTTCACAAGGTACTTGATATGCCTGCCTTCAAGAGATAAAGCTTAATTCCTCACCACCCCCCAAAGAAAGAATAGGCTGTCCTTAGTGATTCACTTTTAATGAGTAGCTAAAATAGAATTGATGGTGTGTAACTTTCAAGACTAAAAGGCTCCCTCCTTGGTTCCCTTTTTCTGGATTACTCCCTCGGGGGAAAACCAGTGGGCTGCCACATTGTGAAGACACTCAAGAAACTGTATGGGGCAGCCCTTGTAGGGAGGAACTGAGACCTCTTTCTGAGAACTAGTAAAGAACTGAAGTCTCTTGCTAAGACTCATGTGAATGAGCTATTTTGGAAGTGGATCCCCCAGCCCCCCAGATTACTACATCGTCAGCCAACATCTGAAGTACAACCTCATGAGAGGCACTGGGGCAGATCCCCCCAGCTAAGCTGCTCCTGAATAACTGATTCATAAAGATGATGAGATGATAAAAGTTGGTTGTTTAAGCTACTAAGTAAGGGGTAGATTGTTACACAGGCATAGATAACGAATATAGGTTTTGGTACTGGATTTGGGGTGCTATTATAACAAACATCTAAGAATCTGGATATGACTTTAGAATCAGACAGTGACCAGAAGTCGGAGGGACTTTGTTATTAATTATTCTGACAGAGTCTCAGATACTCCCCCAAATTATTGTTCTTGCTTTGCTATAAATATAGGTTCTACCTGATTTTAGTTTCTTTTAAATAGATTTTACAATGACAGACTCAAATTATGTACAGAGGACCATTTGTTTTAGGACTTTAAAAATGTCATACAGTTAACAAGTAAAACCATAAATCGTGAAACACCCTTATCCAATTTCTTGAATATCTCCTTTTTTAGTGATTACTGTAACAGTAGGAAGTCCTTGTCTCAATTTTTGTTTTAAATTTTAATCTCAGTATGAGTTTTTAAGGTAAAGAAGTTTGGTTGGAAATAACTGATTATCTAGTTCCAAAAGATATCTCTTGGGTATAATGCACGCACCCAAGTCTCACAGACTAGATTTACCACTTAAGGAGTTTAGTATCATTGATGGATATTTTACGTGTACATTCTTTAAGCCTCAAATTTAATTTCTTTGGCAATCCAAGCTATTCTTTGTATAGGAGAAGCCAGATTCTCCTTCAATCTGGAGGCCCTATGCTATACTAATATATCATGCCTGCCTTCAGTCAATTCCATAGTGCTACATAAATTGCTGAGTTCTGCTTTTTGGCTTTTTCCTGGCCAAGGTGTGAAGAGGCCCAGGAGAGAGAGGAAAGTAAATCAGAATGTGTATACTGTCTTTTCCTCTCAATAACCATGTCTGAGTTAATCCTTGGCAAAGCTGAAGCACCCTCTTTCCCATGGTTGAGTCTCATTTCTTTCTGTTCTGGGGTCATGATGCACAGATTTAAACTTATATTGAATCATTAATATCCAGAATTGACAGGGAAAAGGAGAAAAGTACTATTGAGGAGCTACCAGACACCATTTATATCACACAGGAGCTTAAAGGTATATCAGATTGGCTGGCACAGTTTGGCCAAACTTATGTTGTTAAGTATTGATCAGGATCTCAGTCAGTCCTGCTATAACTGTCCTACCTCAACTTGGAAGAAATTGTTGAAGGTCACTCTCATGGAATATGTGAAACTGATACTTTGCACTTGGGTAGAAAATCTGGCTTGTTTCCTGTAAATCTTCTGGTGGGTCATGGTACACAATATTCAATACAATTTGAATATTAGCTCTGGACCCCTGACAGTCCCCTGAAGTAGGCATCCAAGGCATATTTGCTAGACCTTAACTCTGCTTTTGTGGGAAGTCATTCCTTCTCACATTGTTTCTTTATTGTCATGAACTCATTGTCACTTAAGTGACTTTTGCCAGTGATGGGTTCATAAATGATGAGAATACCTGGCACAGATTAAGCCACTGTGTGTATGTGTGAAATATTCTGTGTTAGTTGTGTCATTGTATAGTGTGCTGGTTTGGTTTTCCAGGAAGCATACTTCATGATAGATTTAGGAGTGCAAAAGGCTTATTTGGATTTAACATCTGTGAAAGGAAAAGGAAGGAAGCAGGATTGGGCAGGATGAGTCATTAGACTGTATTATGGACCTGTTAAGTTTCTGCCAGCCCATTGGGGAGCTCTATTACAAAAGTCATCATTTGGAGTGATTCTGCATTAGACCAAAATACTTAGGCTCTTGTACCACACTCTTTATCAGTCATTAGTTAGGGGTCACCTTGAGAACTATTGACCTTGGTTCTAAAGCTGAGACAGACCCTGAAGAGCTATCTGCTGAAGGCTGTCAGCTAACAACTTTTCTTTTCCCCCTGAACTTGGAGCACTTTTTTGAAGAGGGATCTGAGCAACACATCTTCATGTCTGCTACACGTGGTTAAAGGCAAATCTTGTTTTGGATGTTTACTGTGCTATCCTTACGTCAATTAGGTCTCAGAGATATAGCTATAATATGTACATAGATGCATAGATTTAGAGATACAGTAAAGCCTTATCTGTGAAATAATTTGTTAATAAAAATGAAATTCGAAGTAGAAAATGATAAAATGTTAAAAATAATGCAGATCTATTTTAACTTAATGTTATTTTATTTGCCGATCTTTTATGTAGGGACAAAGCCTTTTCTTTGAGTATGAATCTTCTGGTTAGAATTCCATTTTATCTTTCATGCATAGGGAATACCAATAAAACGTGACCTAGAATTTGCAGTTTTGTTTTCTTAAAGCAGAGCACCACTTTATATACTGTGAAGCAATCTGAGTACAGGATTTCCAAGTATTTATGATTTTTCCATCAATATTTCACGGTTGTTTTTGTACCAGTTTAATTCAATAGTGTTTTAAAATGATTTAATTTAGACTTTTCAAGTCATCTGACCTAATTTTTATTGAAACAACTTCCTCTCTTTTTGCACTAATTTTTACTCAACTTAGACTATATTTAATGAAATTCATTGTATAAGGTATAAATGGGTTAGAGAATAAACAGAGTAGACTTTGGTATGTGTATGACTTAATAGGTGAGAACAGAAGTTTTCCGGCTTTCTGGAGAGGGTATAGTAGTGGTGAACACTATAATCAGAATGTTTTGTAGAGGTGAAAGAGAGTGTCTCTAAATCAAACAAACAAACAAACAAACAAACAAACAAAAAGGGAGCTTTTAAAGATATAGCTATATCTCCAACTGCATCTGTAATTACAGCTATATCTGTTAAAGGACATTCTAGAACAATAATTACTTTGTTACAAAAGAGGGATGTGGGCCCAAATCACTACCAAATGTCTTTTGTGAACTGGGCTGGGCTGTGAGAGAGTCTCAGGATGTCTTCTGACTTACTAGTGTAAAGCCTGGACTAAGGTAGCAGTGATTAGGCTGTTAGATTCTTTTTGCCCCAGGCCCTATTCTGTTCTGGTTGGCCATCCAAGGGCCTCCCTCTAAGTGGGAGTCTTCCTTGGCTCCTTTCACAATACCAACCGCCTATGATAAAGTGAGCCAAGAGAGAACTTTAGAAAAGAGGTAAGAGTTCAAAGAGGAGAAACATTTTCTCCCAGATCAGTTCTATTTATTATCACTTTACTCCTCTGCCTAAAAGTTCCATCCTTAACTTCATGTCCTTGAAAGAGTCCATTTTCCCCTGACTTTTGGAATTGAAGAGAGGAAGCCTTAAGAGCCCTTAAAGGTTAGCATGTGCCATGAACATTTTTATGCATATTTTTAAGGTTAATAGAAATGGACCTTTCTTCCATTAATTTTTGTGGATGGTTTGATTCTGGGCTGTTTGAATAATGTTTGCAAACATCTGCCTGGAATATCCTACCAACCTGGAATGACTAATTATACCTACCATCCTAGTTTTCATATTTAAGGGAAGGAACTGTGGAGAGCAGGTAGCTAGTCATATGATTCAAGGTCTCTGGATGATGATGAGTTAAACTGAAAACCTTGATAAGAGGCTGTAAAGTCCTGCTTCAGTTAGAGATACAACAGACATAAGAGCTACGATAGCCTGATGCCCCTTATGCATCCCAGAATTGATTTCTGGGAAGAGATTCATTCTCAGTGCTAAGATATTTCAACAGCTTTCACTGTTTCTCCTCATTTTATGGGCACTGTAATTTACATTTTCTTTTAATTTACAGATATGTGAGGACACTGTCTGGGGACTTGTGGTATCAAATAGAATACCATAACAGGATGTTTTTAAAAAGAAAGGAAATTTTCCTCACTGACTTCTTTCCTAACCTTTGAACTGGTTTAAATAAAACACAATAATTGTTATGGTTAGGTGTAAAGTTTTTAGGTTAATGTTATTACATTGGTCAAAATGATCACCTGTTGTGCAAAGCTCCTATACTTACGTTTAGCCATGACAATTTGAAGACATTTAAATAGGAATGCGGTTACATAGTCAGAGCAATTCCTAGGGTCTATGTGTTTGCCAGATGGACCTGTACCAGGGGTTCTTTGGGTAAGGAAGAGAAGAGTGGAGAGTGTATTAAGGTTGCTGTTGCGTTACTGTCATGGTCCTTGCTGTAGTTTGTTTTGAAAGAGGTTTTACAAAACTGACCTGCTGTTAAACCCATCCATGGCTTGGGGCTTTTTGAGAAGATTCACTCTTCAGAATGGGGCAATTCTTTTTCTAGGCATTAAGAGATAAGTTTTCCATAAGCCACACTAATTAGTACATAGTTTTTGTTTTGTCAGGGATAAAGGACTGTTAACAAAGAAAGCAAAAGCTCATGTTTGGAGAAAAAGGCCAGGAGCCATGCATGGCCTGTTACCGGGGGCTTCTGTATTTAAGTGGCAGCAGGACCCTGCTCCTCACAGGAGCCACAGTCTTTTTGGATGCTCAACTCCCATCAAATGCCTTTGGAAGGTCTTTTAGTCTTACTTTGGTCTCAAGATAAGACAGTATCTTCAGTGGACCTCTTTGCTTTTCCTGTATAAAATTTTCATTTTCTACCTCGTTTTATTATTACCATCATGTTTTTACTTTGGGTTGCTGCATTAATTACTTACATGTACCTACTTAAGGGCAGGTACATAACAAAAGTTTAGAGCCCAAATGTAGTTGAAGTGAAATAATCTTTATGCCTTATGAAAATACACAAGTGAGTCATTCTTTATTGGAACTAAAGGCTCAAGTTAAAAATTTTTTCCCATAATCTTTTAAACATATGTTCAACAGAGATTAAAAAAATCTGTTTAGGCTGGAATCTTCTACTAAGTTAATAAAATGTTAATGTTTTCCCATGTTATGAGTTTAGACATTTCTAGGATCCTAAAGTTGCAGTGGCTAAAACTCAAGCTGAGACAATGCTAACACTGGAGTAAGGAGTGTGGGAAAAGGAGAGGCACTTGGAAATTCCGTTTTATCTCTGCTGTTTTCACTTTCTTATGTTTGGTTGTAACCAGGCAGTTCCAATTGCATAGAGTCTCCTCTCCAGAATGTCTGCTTTACTCTTACATAGAAGTAGATTAAAGGAACTGGTGTGTGGTATGCGGAAAAGGGATGTGTGTGTGTGTGTGTGTGTGTGTGTGTGTGTGTGTGTGTGTGAGAATATTGCAGACTTTTGAGTAAGAGCAGGTTGATTTTATGTTTATTTTCTAGGAGTACATAAGAATACATACAGTAATGACCCCAGAGCTAAAACTCTAAGTTTTAGAGAAAGTAAAAATTTGGAATTTAAAGAAACATGGTAACATGCCATTTCTTATGTTTTCTCTCTTTGGGGGACTGTTTTTTGTTTGTTTGTTTTTTCTTTATGCTGTGGCTCAACTTTTTTCTGTCTTTAAATGAGAGAGCTTTTGGTATTTATTGATAGCTGAGAACATTCATCTTTCATCCCAAATAGACAAGATTGACACCTTTGAGGTCCCCGGCACACATACACACCCAAATCTGCACAAATAGCTTTTGGGGCTACTCTGTCATCGGGGAACCTATTTTCAGGAGAAATGGATGAGGTAATGTCTGTAGGAACTTTGAAAAAGCTAAGCACCAAAAATAAAATATTTTTAGAAGAACTTATTACTTTGGACAGGCGAGACCTAAATGTGTAATGTAGAGCCAAGTGAGGAGAACACAGAATTATGGTGCCAGTCAAAAGCAGCACTGTGATCTTGGATGGGTGCTGAGACCTGAGGAATCAAAGGGTTGCATGGAAGGCACAGAAAGAGAGCAGAGGAGAATCAAGGACTGAATTAAATGACCAATAGAGACCAAAAAGCCTGGGAAGGTCGAAGATCACAGGTGGTAGCAAAGGAAGCAGGAGTTGGGACTCTCATTACCTTACTTTCTTTAATCAGGCTGTTCTTTATTTTAAAAAGTGTTTTCTCTGTTTTCCTTTGCCATTTGTTTTCTTGTGTTCTCCATTTCAATTTATTGCTTATATTTACTTTCTTATCTACACCCTGAGTAACACTGAGGAATAATCCTCAAACATTGCTTTCCTCATCAGTGGTGTACAGTTAAAATCTTTGTCTATTATAGTAAATTTGAAAGTGTTTAAAAAGATATCTTTCAAATGAAAGATTATTAGAAGAGCAATTGTAAAATAGTTGAAATTATAGTAATTGAAGTTGGAGTTGGAGGAAAGGGGCCTAGAATGTTCCCCGCTCAGATTTTCCCCTCCTGGGGATCTAGGAGGCTCCCCTAACTCCCTGATTGTTGGATAAAATCTAGACTGCAGTTGACATTCAGAGGTTTTGGTACAATGCACTAATTTATATAAAAATTCTTGGTCACTCATTCTTATAATACTCACTCCTCTTTCCTATAATACTTGACTAACCTCATTCCTCATTAGTTTTAAGTGTACCTCTGCTTTTCCACTTGGGCTCTTGCCACACTGTTCTTATATCTCTGTTTATATTTTACATGCTCTTTCCCCCATAATGGTCTTCAGCTGAACTGTGGGCAGCTCCTTTGGACGTGATTAAACCCAGAGAGGTTCAGCTGCTCTTGACCTATGTCACCATATTCTGCTTTTCCTTCTACCCCATGCTCTTTCACTGCCATTCACGCCCTTATTATTTCTAATCATCCACAGCATCTGAAGACTTTCAGCTTAAAAGCCCAACATTACTCAATGTCTGAAGCAATCTGGGACTAGAGTATAGAAACTTTACTATAAGAGGTATCATCTCTGATAGGTAGAGCCTGGAATTATTCCTGCTGCCCAAACCCTAGAATTTTACCTGAATAGAGTGAGCTGTTGTATACTGCTTGGTCCGTATGATTGCTCATTTGTCTCAGTGGCATATTTGCCCTTCAGTTGAGGACAGACTTCAGTGTTTGAATCTACCTAACTTTGATGTTTCCCTCTCCTGGGAATTAGATCTTATTTCTGTCAATGCAGATTCTAGTTGAAAGCATGCTTTAACAGGGTCAATAGTGTCGTCAGTCCCTGGACAGTGAGTTTCTTTGAATCAGTTCCAGGAGTATTTTCTATGTAGTTTCTTTGCATAAGCTGGTTTGGGCTTCCTTACAGCATGGTAGCCTCAGGGCAGTTGGATTGTTTTTATGGTGTCTCAGTGCTTTGATTTAACTGTCTAGCAAGCAAGATGGAAGTTGCATTTATTGACCTCACTTTAGAAGTTATGTAGCATCACTTCTACCACATTTTGGTGGTTGCAGGGAAGACATTAGCCCTCCCAGATTCAAGGGTGAGGGAATTAGACCCCACGTTGTGATGGGGCATGTCAAGGTTCTACAAAAATTCTAAGACAGGAGATATTTTGCAGCCATCTTTGGAAAATACTGGCTGCCACAGCCTATATGTGTACTTAACAGTCAACATTTATGAATGTAGCATAGATAAAAATAAACTTGGCTTCTTGCTTAGACAATAGTATAACATGTTCACATATTGCCTGTTCTAATAATTTAGATATTTAAATATGGTTGATGGTAATGGTTATTACTCCCTTTAAATAAGAAGTAGTATGTATTTGAAATTCGGTGATACGTATTAATTACATACTGAGTATTGGAGGTTGTGTTAAGGACTAGTATTTATTCTAGTGCTGTAAAGAGGATCTGGGAATAGATGATCAGGATCTGTCTTGTTTCTCAGTAGAGCTGCCCAGGAGAGCAGTTCAGATGCATAATGGCAGAGGGGCTCTGTATAATGGTGAGCTCGGGGTAAGATGCTAGTCAAAGTCAGGGAGATAAAGGAGGAATGAACAGAATGCTGACTGAGCAATTTATCAGGAAAGTCCTGGAGACTAAAAAAAGAAGTGAAGACATCAGAGATATGTCCAAATAGATAAGTATTGTGCTAATAATCACATGAGGAACTAGTCCCACAAACATGGATCATGTGTTTATTTGAAGGTGAGTTCTTTTTTCTTTTAACATTTTTTATTGATTTATAATCATTTTACAATGTGTCAAATTCCAGTGTTCAGCACAATTTTTCAGATATTCATGGACATATACACACTCATTGTCACATTTTTTTCTCTGTGAGTTATAATAACATTTTGTGTATATTTCCCTGTGCTATACAGTGTAGTCTATTCTACAATTTTGAAATCCCAGTCTATCCCTTCCCACCCTCCACCCCCCTGGTAACCACAAGTCTGTATTCTCTGTCTGTGAGTCTATTTCTGTCCTTTATTTATGCTTTGTTTTTGTTTGTTTGTTTGTTTTTGTTTTTTAGATTCCACATATGAGCGATCTCATATGGTATTTTTCTTTCTCTTTCTGGCTTACTTCACTTAGAATGACATTCTCCAGGAGCATCCATGTTGCTGCAAATGGCATTATGTTGTCGGTTTTTATGGCTGAGTAGTATTCCATTGTATAAATATACCACCTCTTCTTTATCCAGTCACCTGTTGATGGACATTTAGGCTGTTTCCATGTTTTGGCTATTGTAAACAGTGCTGCTATGAACGTTGGGGTGCAGGTGTCATCCTGAAGTAGATTTCCTTCTGGATACAAGCCCAGGAGTGGGATTCCTGGGTCATATGGTAAGTCTATTCCTAGTCTTTTGAGGAATCTCCACACTGTTTTCCACAGTGGCTGCACCAAACTGCATTCCCACCAGCAGTGTAGGAGGGTTCCCCTTTCTCCACAGCCTCTCCAGCATTTGTCATTTGTGGATTTTTGAATGACGGCCATTCTGACTGGTGTGAGGTGATACCTCATTGTAGTTTTGATTTGCATTTCTCTGATAATTAGTGATATTGAGCATTTTTTCATGTGCTTTTTGATCATTTGTATGTCTTCCTTGGAGAATTGCTTGTTTAGGTCTTCTGCCCATTTTTGGATTGAGTTGTTTATTTTTTCTTATTGAGTCGTATGAGCTGCTTATATATTCTGGAGATCAAGCCTTTGTCGGTTTCACTTGCAAAAATTTTCTCCCATTCCGTAGGTTTTCTTCTTGTTTTACTTCTGGTTTCCTTTGCTGTGCAGAAGCTTGTAAGTTTCATTAGGTCCCATTTGTTTATTCTTGCTTTTATTTCTTCTAGGAGAAAGTGTTTGAGATGTATGTCAGATAATGTTTTGCCTATGTTTTCCTCTAGGAGGTTTATTGTATCTTGTCTTATGTTTAAGTCTTTAAACCATTTTGAGTTGATTTTTGTATATGGTGTAAGGGAGTGTTCTAGCTTCATTGTTTTACATGCTGCTGTCCAGTTTTCCCAACACCATTTGCTGAAGAGACTGTCTTTGTTCCAATGTATATTCTTGCCTCCTTTGTCAAAGATGAGTTGACCAAAAGTTTGTGGGTTCATTTCTGGGCTCTCTATTCTGTTCCATTGGTCTATATGTCTGTTTTGGTACCAACACCATGCTGTCTTGATGACTGTAGCTCTATAGTATTGTCTGAAGCCTGGGAGAGTTATTCCTCCAGCCTCTTTCTTTCTCTTCAGTAATGCTTTGGCAATTCTACGTCTTTGATGGTTCCATATGAATTTTATTATGATTTGTTCTAGTTCTGTGAAATATGTCCTGGGTAATTGGATAGGGATTGCATGAAATCTGTAGATTGCCTTGGGCAGTGTGACCATTTTAACAATATTGATTCTTCCAATCCAAGAGCATGGAATATCTTTCCATTTTTTAAAATCTTCTTTAACTTCCTTCATCAATGGTTTATAGTTTTCTGTGTATAATTCTTTCACCTCCTTGGTTAGATTTATTCCCAGATATTTTATTACTTTGGGTGCTATTTTAAAGGGGATTGTTTCTTTACTTTCTTCTTCTGTTGATTTATCGTTAGTGTAAGGAAATGCAACTGATTTTTGAACGTTAATCTTGCAACCTGCTACCTTGCTGAATTCTTCAATCAGCTCTAGTAGCTTTTGTGTGGACCTTTTAGGGTTTTCTATATATAGTAACATGTCATCAGCATATAATGACACTTTTACCTCTTCTTTTCCAATTTGGATCCCTTTTATTTCTTTCTCTTGCCTGACTGCTGTGGCTAGGACTTCCAGGACTATGTTGAATAGGAGTGGTGATAGTGGGCATCCTTGTCTTGTCCCAGATTTTAGTGGGAAGCTTTTGAGTTTTTCACCGTTGAGTACTATGCTGGCTGTAGGTTTGTCATATATAGCTTTTATTATGTTGAGATACGTTCCCTCTATACCCACTTTGGCGAGAGTTTTTATCATAAATGGGTGTTGAATTTTATCAGATGCTTTTTCTGCATCGATTGAGATGATCATGTGGTTTTTGTCTTTTCTCTTGTTGATGTGATGTATTACACTGATTGATTTGCGTATGTTGAACCAGCCTTGTGTCCCTGGGATGAACCCCACTTGGTCATGATGTATAATCTTTTTTATGTGTTGTTGGATTCTATTTGCTAAAATTTTGGTGAGGATTTTGGCGTCTATGTTCATCAGTGATATTGGCCTATAATTCTCTTTTTTTGTAGTGTCTTTGCCTGGTTTTGGTATCAGGGTGATGGTGACTTCATAGAATGAGTTTGGGAGTATTCCCTCCTTTCCGATCGTCTGGAAGAGTTTGAGAAGGACTGGTATGAGTTCTTCTTTGTATGTTTGGTAGAATTCCCCGGTGAAGCCGTCCGGTCCTGGACTTTTATTTGTAGGGAGGTTTTTAATTGCTATTTCTATTTCCTTTCTAGTGATCGGATTGTTCAAGCGTTCAGATTCTTCTCGATTCAGTTTTGGTGGACAGTATGTTTCCAGAAACTTGTCCATCTCCTCTAGGTTATCCAGTTTGGTTCCATATAGTTTTTCATAATATTCTCGTATGATATTCTGTATTTCTATTTTGTTTGTTGTAATTTCTCCATTTTCCTTTCTTATTTTGCTAATTTGTGCTCTCTCTTTTTTCTTCTTTGTGAGTTTGGCCAGAGGTTTGTCGATTTTATTTACTTTTTCAAAAAACCAGCTTTTGGTTTGGTTGATTTTTTCTATGGTCTTGTTAATCTCTATTGTATTTAATTCCTCTCTGATCTTTATTATTTCCTTCCTTCTGCTGCTTTTTGGGGCTTTTTGTTCTTCTTTTTCTAATTCATTCAGGTGGTGGGTTAAATTGTTTACTTGAGATTGTTCTTCTTTTTTGAGGAAGGCCTGTATCGCTATAAACTTCCCTCTTAGCACTGCCTTTGCTGTGTCCCATAGGTTTTGAGTGGTTGTGCTTTCATTATCATTTGTCTCAAGGTATTTTTTAATTTCAGCTTTGATTTCCTCATTGATCCATTGTTTTTTCAATAACATATTGTTTAATCTCCATGCTTTCCTTTTTTTCTCCTTTGTTTCTCTGTTGTTGATTTCCAGTTTCATGGCATTGTGGTCAGTAAAGATGCTTGAGATAATTTCTATCTTCTTAAAATTGTTGAGGTTTCTTTTGTGCCCAAGTGCATGATCGATCCTGGAAAATGTTCCATGTGCACTTGAAAAGAATGTATATCCTATTTTTGGGGGGTGTTGCCTTGTTTATTTTCTGTCTGGAAGATCTGTCTAGTGATGTTAATGCAGTGTTAAAATCTCCAACTATGATTGTATTCCCATCAATATCCCCCTTTATCTCTGTTAGTAATTCTTGTATGTACTTAGGTGCTCCTATATTGGGTGCATATATATTAACGAGTGTAATATCCTCATCTTGTATCACTCCTTTAATCATTATAAAATGTCCTTCTTTATCTTTCTTTATGGCCTTTGTTTTAAAGTCTATTTTGTCTGAAATCAGTACTGCAACACCTGCTTTTTTGGCTTTTCCATTTGCATGGAATATCCTTTTCCATCCTTTCACTCTCAATCTATATGTGTCCTTCTCCCTAAAGTGGGTGTCTTGTATGCAGCATATTGAAGGTTCTTGCTTTATTATCCAGTCTGCTACTCTGACTCTGTGTCTTTTGACTGGAGCATTTAGTCCATTAACATTTACAGTAATTAATGATGGATGTGTGTTTATTGCCATTTTGAACTTATCTTTGCAGTTGAATTGGTATATCCTCTTTGTTCCTTTCTTCTTCCTTTTGTGGTTTGGTAATTTTCCTTTGTATTATCATGGATTTTATTTAATTTTTGTGACTCCTTTGTAAATTTTTGGCTTGTGGTTACCCTTTTTTGTAAATCTATCAACCCATTACTATAACTGTTTTTATTAAACTGATAGTAACATGATCTCAAAGCCATCCTACTGTTAAAAAAATTTAAAAAAGAAAGAAAAAAATATTCTATATTCCCCTGCCTCCCTCTCCCACTCTCAGTGATTTGTATGTCTTCTTTTATAATTTCATGTTTACTTTATTTGTAATTCATGAGTTATCACCTTTCCAGTTGTGTGTTTCTCATTTCTGTAGCATCCTGCTGCTTTTCTATTTAGAATATCCCTTTCAATATTTCTTTTAGCATGGGTTTAGTGTTGCTAAACTCCTGCAGCTTTTTTCTGTCTGTGAAACTCTTTATTTCTCCTTCTATCCTCAAGGATAGCCTTGCTGGATAAAGGATCCTAGGCTGCATCTTTTTTTCATTCAGGGCTTTGAATATATCTTGCCACTCCCTTCTGGCCTGTAGTGTTTGTGTAGAGAAATCAGCTGAGAGCCTTATGGGGGTTCCCTTGTAACTTACTCTTTGCTTTTCTCTTGCTGCCTTTAGAATCATTTCTTTATCCCTGACTCTGGCCATCTTGATTATGATATGTCTTGGTGTGGGTCTATTTGGGTTCTTCCTGTTTGGGACCCTCTGAGCTTCCTGTACTTGGATATCTGATTCCTTCTTTAAGTTTGGGAAGTTTTCAGTCATGATTTCTTCAAAAACCTTTTCCATCCCCTTTGATCTTTCTTCTCCTTCTGGGACCCCTATGATGTGAAGATTGGGACGCTTTATATTATCCCATAGGTCCCTTATGCTATTTTCATTATTTTTTATTTGCTTCTCTTGTAGTTCTTCTGAATGGGTGCTTTCTATTGCCCTGTCTTCTAGATCACTAATTCGTTCCTCTGCATTATCTAGTCGGCTTTGCACAGCTATTAGATCATTCCTCATCTCTGTCAATGAGTTTACCCATTCTACTTGGCTCTTCTTTATAGCTTCAATTTCATTTTTGACATATTTTATATCTCTAAACACTATCTCTTTTAATTCCTTCAGCAATTCGATCACTCCTTTTTTGAAATCTTGATCTAGTAGGCTATCGATGTCCATTTCGTTGATCTTTCTTTCAGGGGATTTCTCTTGTTCTTTTAATTGGGAAAGGTTTTTCTGCTTCTTCATCTTGCTCATACCTCTTTGGCACTGTGGTGTATGGAGTATCAGTTGTTTATTTTGGTCCTTAAGGATTTTATCTATCTGATGCCTATTTAGGAATAAAACTTAGGAAAAACAGAAAAAAAAAAATAAGAGAGAGAATTTTAAAAGAAGGGAGAAAGAGGGTTTGAAAACAGTGTATAATGAATAATAGAAGAGTGAGTTGAAGCAGAGTATTAATCGGGTTGAGACGTCCTTTTAAAACCTTTACAAAAAAAGGGGGGGGGGAGATGAATAGATGTATTTGAAACCTGTGTCTAATCAATAGCAGGACATCAAAACCCAAGAGAAATAGAAATGAATTAAGAAGTAAAGATTAAGAGAGTAATAGAAAATAGAACAGGTAAAAACATTTAAAAAAAAAGGGGGGGGGGTTGTCGGTGTTCTCCTGGAGTGTGTGTGCTTTTAATGTGAAGTCTTTCTGTCTTCGTCCTGTTTTGGAAGCTCAGCTTGCTGTTTTCAGAGGCCCTCCGTTGGTGCCCTCTTCTGTGCTGCTCCCAGCACCTGTCGGCAAGCATATCGCGCCTCCTCCTAACACTGGGTCAGGTGCAGCTCTCTGCTGTGGGCGGGCGGGTCGCTGCCCCTCCCGATGCCGCAGTCAGATGTTGCAGACTGGCCAGGTAGGAGGGCGGGTCGTGCCCCCTCCCAGCACGTTGGTCAGGGGCTGTGTTCCCGCCCGAAAGGCGGGGAGGGGGGAGCCGCTCTCCCTCTATCTGCGCTGCTGGTGGCTTTGCTGCTCTGTGAGGCTGCGCGCTCCGCCCTGGTCTGCGCTCTGCAGGTGGGCTTGGGGAAGATGGAGGGACAGCCCTGTCCCTGCTCCGAGCCAGAACCCAGCTCCTTGTTTGTCTTTGTGGAGCAAGTTCTCTGAGGGACCAGGATGGAAGGATCCTATCTGCCCCGGGCTGCAGGCCAGTCTAAGTCTGGCCTTTGAGGCTGGTAAGCCCTTCGGTGTGGATGCAGGTTTCGCCCTCGCCCCCGCCCCCGCCTGGGTGCTAATGGCGGAGGATATGGCGGCTGTGCCTGAGCCCCGCCTCTCTTCCCCCGAAAACTTTCCGTGGGTTTTCAGAGATGGGGGTATGCACCCTTCCCCCAGGAGCACCTCAACCTTGCCGTTTTATGGAGGGCCCAGGTGGTTCTGCCCTGTACACCCACAGCCACGGCGCGCATCCCCCTACAGTCCCCCGGGGCTGCCTCCGTGCAGCCACTTCCGTCCTCCGCCCGGCTTGTGCAGCCCGGCCCTGCCCACGGCTGCCGGCCCCGCGTCTCAGGCTGGGTGTCGGGGGGACGCTCTGTGCCCGTTTAGCTTAGTTCTTTTAGTCAAGGGCTGCTCTGTACAGATCCGAGCCTCGGAGGCTCCCCCTCCGTCCCGCTGGCCTGTCAGTTGGAGAGGGGAGACCCAGCGAGCGAGCGCCAGTCCTCCTTTGCCGCTCCCTCCCCGCGGGACCCGTCCTGCGCTGCTTTGCCTTTTGCTCTTTCTTTTTTCCTTTTCTCCTACCAGATTTTTGGCGTCTTTATCTTTTGAAGAGGGCGATGTTCTGTCGGAGTTCCACAGGTGCTCTGGTTGGCTGAGTGGGTCTGTAGATGTGGGTCTTGGTGTATTTGTGGGAGAGGGTGACCTGCGAGCGTCCTTGTACTCCTCCATCTTCTCCCTCTCTAAGTTGAGTTCTTAAAGTAGCAACACAAGCCTCATTCAAGTAGGCATAAAGATTAATCTCAATAAATTAGTCTTTATAAGAGAATTACAAAAACTCATTTTGACTAATAAATTTGTTAAGAATTGCCTTATTTACAGACAATGTATATGAGGTTTTTAATATTTGATGTTGATAACTAGCAAATTACAGGCTTATCTTGTTTTCTTGTGTTTTGCTTTGTTGCATTTCACAGTACAGATAATTGCATTTTTTACAAATTAAAGGTTTGAGGCAATCCCGTGTTGAGCAAGTCTATCAACACATCATTTTTCCAACAGCATTTTTTTTTAAATTAAGGTATGTACATTTTTTTAAAGACATAATGCTGTTGCACAATTAATAGACTATAGTATAAAGATAACTTTTTAATGTGCTGAGAAACCAAAAAGTTTTGTGTAACTCACTTTGTTGCAATATTTGCTTTATTGTGGTCATCTGGAACTGAACCTGAAATACCTCTGAAGTATGCCTGTGTTTGGAGATCTCTATCTCTGTATGTATGTATCTCTATATAATTCTGTTTCTGTATTTCTGTGTCTATGTCCAGGTCCATGTCCATGTCCATGTTCCATGTCCTTACCCATAGCCATATTTATAACTATATCTGTATCTGTATCTCTGCAAGATGTCAACTGGAGATTGGCCGTATCTTAAGAACTAGATAAGATTTGCTTAAACCTTTATTTCCCTCTGTTTCCTTCTTCTCAAGATTTCTGCAGTTCTTGAAGGAACAGAGGAAGCTTTATGATCTCATGATAACCTCTGACTCTGAGCTGCTACTTCCACCAAAATAATTTATGTCGCTGAACCTACAGGTTTTCCATTTATTTTCCTAAATAAAGCCAGTTCCCTTCTTTAATGGTTAGTTTTTGTCACACAACAAGTTGCCTTTAAAATGAGTGGCTTAAAACAACCATTTAATTCAGTTCACTATTCTGTGGATCAGCTGGGTTGTTCTAAGTCTGGGCTGGCTTGGCTGACCTCTACTGGGGGCTCTCTCATGTATCTGTGGACAGATGGAGGTTGTGTGGTGGCTGAATGATCTGGAATGGCCTCATTCACATGTCAGGAATGGATAGACAGCTTGGTTTTGTGTGACTGACATGCCACTGGAATAGCTTGAATATGCTCTGTTCAGGCTCTCATCCTGGAGCCAGCCGGAGCTTCTTTGCTTGGATGGCTCAGAGCTCCGAAGAATCATAACGTGTAAGTGACTTTTCAAGCCTCTACTTTTGTCACATTTGCTAATGTCTCATTGGTGAAAATTATTCACATGGCCAAGGCCAAAGTCATTCTGGGAAGAGCTAACCCAAATGCATGGAGCAGTGAGGGAAATTATTGTGGTCATTTTTGCAAACACTTTACCACACCTTCCTAATAGAAATTTACTGTCAGCTATTAAATGCATATATTTTACACTCTGATCTTTACTTTCCCATAATGACTTAATTTTCCATTAGATCAGGCAGGGAAGTATTTTCTGCTTCTTTTGTTTCTCTTTTGAAACAGCAACAAATAAAAACATGGTAGCACTGGGCTTTGGGAAGTGTAATGGGAATTTTCTTGTTAGTACAATGACTAGGAGGCTGTGATGGCATATAGTGGGCAGGGACCAGGAATGCTGAACATTCTTTAATGTGGAGATAGTTTGGCACAGCACAGTTAAGGCTTATCTTGCCCTTCTTGAGAAACACTGACCTACATGTATCAAGGGGATATTTTTCCTTTTGAATTAATTTCCTTCCTCCTTTACTGCTTAGGGAGGTAATTTTATGATGGAGGCAAAGAAACACTAGACTAAGTGAGAGGAAACTGAATTTCTAATCTTATCTGTGCCACACTTTGACTGCATGTCCTGGACTAAATTACTAAAATATTCTTGATCTCGGTTTCCTATCTTAAAGTAACAGCCTTGGATGAGATGATATATATTTATTTATGTGCTTATTTCCCTCATCATTCCACAAAGAATTTGAGATGGCATGAAGAATGCATAAAGCAAAATAAATATTTGAGGAAATCTATATGAAAGGAAAATAAGAAGGGGAGAATAAAACATAAGGAAAACTGGTTCACAGAAAACATGCTTTGAGAATCTATATGATTGCTAGACTTAAAGTTTGACTCTTAAGTACACAGGGAAACATGATCATTATAGGAGTCACAGCCACTGTAAAAGGAAAATAGAAGTTGTTCAGGCGAAACAAACTATTTTGTTAGACTTGAGAGAACATTACCCCTTAGGATATCATGATGATGTATAGAAGACCATATTCTTGAAAGTATATCTGTTAAACAATTTCCACACAGTGATTTCTTATATCCTACAGTGCAAATTGATGTCGTAACAAAAAGGGACCAAAGCAATGATATCTAAGTGTGCACCTCTGCTGATTTGACTTGTCTCAATGGTAATACATAGACTATTTCCTAGAGGAATGTTCTTAATGGAGATCCTTCAGGATGCCCTAAATGAATATTATTTTTCACTACTGGGTCTCAATGATCTCAGAATCCTTCCTACCTCCATGATTATTACTTGGGTTTTTGGAAGAAAACAGACTTCTGGTTTGTGTTAGTCTACTAGGGCTACCATAACAATACCACAGATTGAGTGGTTTAAAGGGCAGAAATTAATTTTCTCACAGTTCTGGAAGCTAGAAGTCCAAGACCAAGGTGTCATCAGGGTTGGTTTCCGGTGATGCCTCTCTTTCTGGCTTGACAGTTGATTTCACACTATTTTCACACGGCCTTTCCTCTCTGAGTGTGGAAAGAGACAAAGATCTCTGGTCTCCCTCCCTTTTCTAATAAGAGTGCCTGTCCTGTCAGATCAGGTCCACCCTCATGACCTCATTTAACCTTAATTACCTCCTTAAAGGCTCTGTCTCCAAATACTGCAGGTTAGGACTTAAACAGTTCAGCCCATAATGTGGTTCTTTAAGTAATGATAGTTCTTTAATAATCAACTGACTTACTGAGGGTAATAATATACTGAATGTAGATTTCATTTCATTTTAATATCTTTTTTTTTAGAATTTTCAATTTGAAGTTAACAGAACCATTTAATTTTTTTCTCCAACATGCTTTGTGTACACATGATAGAATTCCAGAGATTTGACATTTGTATTTACAATAATAAATGGAATTTATTGTAATCTGACGCATCTCACCTCTCAGGAAGTCAGTTGAGGTAATTTCACCAATTATAGATGAAAGTGGCTCTTTGGCCTGTCTTCAGAGGGCTTCTTGGCATTATATGACTTTTGGGATTCATGGGAAGGATTCATTCTTGAGAAGCATGTGTGTGTGTATGCACATGTGTTTGCATACCTATGTTTATACACTAATGCTAAAGTACAATTAAAGTGAAATAAGTGGACATAAATAATTTATTGTTTATTGAAGTATGATACACACTTTTAGCAATGTTTGGCAAAGGGTAGAATGAGGTCCATGGTGCCATCTTTATTTAATAACAGAAAATATAGGGCAGCTAACATGCTTTCTAGTTTATCCCAGTGGCAATCTCATTCTTTAGTTCACCAGCAACAGCTGTGTCAAATAAACCTAAGTAAAGGAGAAGAGAAGGAGGGGGAGAGTTGGAGAGGGTGGAACTTGAGGTGGGAGTAGCTGCGATAAAAAGAGAGAAAGCAGTTGCAAAGAGAATTGACTTAGGGTGGTATTTTTCTGAATCTATATTATATTTATGTTAGGATATGTTTTATTGGCTCATAAAATTCAGTCACATGAGCAGATTCAAAAGTAAAGCAGCAAGCCTCAGTCTATTTGTTATCATTGTAATAGTGTGAAAACCATTTCCATCGCAGGTGTTTCAAAGAATCATAGAGGTTACATGACTTAAGCATTAACATATTATTATAATAACATGAAGCTGCTACCCTTTGACCCATAAGCTTTTGACTTTAATAATTTCCAGGTTATTCCTTAGCCAAAATATGTTTTCCCTTCAATTTTCACACTGGTGCACTTTCTTTAATATAAAGTACTAATATAATAAATAAATTATATCCAGATGAAAGCCTGTCATCTAATACCTCATCCCAGCACAGTGCCTTCAAGTGCTGTAGCAAGTATTTCCCAACAACATGCTGCCTGTATTGGGATAGAGACCTGGGAATCTGGCCGAGGTGGTATTTGATAAGGGGAGAATGAAATAAATGGATAAGGTCAAGGAAAGGTCAGCTTGGACAAAAGTCTTAGAGGTCAATACTTGCTCTTTTATTCCTTCATAAAGTAAAGGAGGGGGTTGGGGTGAAGACAGAAAAACAGAATTCATCACAGATCGAAAAACTTTGTGTCAGATGTGAAATGCACCATATGGAAAAGAATGAATGTGTGGGTTCAAGAGTCATCTGGGAGTGATTGGCAGTCATATCATTTGGCTTGCTGCACACTAGATGGCTGTAGTCTGATTTTCTATTTTGTTAACCAGGGAGCCATTGATTTCTTAAAGCTGTTACTCTTCCTGAGGGAGTTTATCTGTTTCGTTTTCCACATAGTATGTCCCAAAAGCACAGTGCATATCTAACAAGCTCCTAATTACTCAGATTTAGTAATCTTGCAGTCAGTAATTTATAAGAAAGAATGATGACATGTATTTGAACATTGTATACACTAAATGGATACTATAGTCATATCCAAGAATTATTATTTACTTTTCTCCTTTCTAGTAAGACAGTCAGATTCTTCTCTTTTCTCTACTTTCCTCCCTCCTTCCCTGCCTCTCTTCCTTTCTCTTCTTTCCTTCCTTTTTTCCTCCTTTTCTCTCCCATGCCTATACTTTTTTCTCTCTCTCTTTTTTTTTTTTTTTTGGTCAGATAGCCAATATGGGAGCTAAGAGAAGAAGAGAAGGATTATCATGGTAAGTGAAGAGAGTTATAGAAGGAAGTACAGATAGTCCTTGGTGGTAATGTCTTCTGAGTGGGTTAGGCTTTCTTCACACACACACACACACACACACACACACACACACACACACACTTGTGATACTGCTATAGGAGTTTACACTATCAGGGAGGAAGAGGAAAAATAAGATTAAGATTAACATTTGTTGAACTTCTATTTACCAGGCACTGTTAGAATGCTTCATATAATTCTCATAACAACACTAGGAAGTTCTAATCAGAAAAGCAAACCTCAGAAAATAAAATATCTCTGATGTCTGGTACTGGTATTTGTTATCAGCATTTGGATAGTACTGAAGATGCTTAAAAAAACTCATGTCATTCACTATACCAAACTTCTCAGCATGTGTATTCAAAAATATATACCAACATAAATATAGTGATATGAGGAATTCATTGTTCAGTAACTCATTTATTAAAAAATATTTACAAATTGCTTACACTGTCTAGGCAATGTTTTAGGCATTCAAAATACTGTGATGAAGAGGGTAGTCAAGGTTATTGTATTAAGTGAGTATTTGTGTGTGTATGTATGTGTGTACATTTACTTGTCTTTTGAACTTACACTGACATTACTTGGACATTACAGTGTGCAGTTATGTAATGATAATGATAACAGCTGACAACTGGGCACTTACTGTTTGTCAGGGACTTGACTCTGCTGAATGGTGACTACATAGTAAATACCTTAGAAGTGGGAATTTCTAAGTATCTTTTTTTCATTTAAATTAATTAGATAACGAATCATATCCTACCTTATTCCAAAGGCAACTTCAAAAGATTCAAATAATATTGCAAAATAAAATAATTAAAAATAAATAAGAAATATGAGGTAGTAGAAAAACAAAGTGAAGAAAGTGTATGGAGTTGGTAGTGAGGCTGTGAAACATTACAGGCCACACATCTTCATATACTTTTCACCGGGGATAGGGGAAAACATGGTGAGATTGAGGGCCCACAAAAGAAAAACAAACTGGTTGTTGAGGAAAAATGTAATTTCTGATGCTGAGACCGAGAGAATTTTCTTTTGTAGGCCCTCATTCATGATGCTACAGAAAGAATATACCTACTGGAAACACAGACCATTTTTCATTATAGGCTGATGGCTTCAGCACCTTTAGTTCTAGAACAATTCAATGAACACAGTTCTGATGGGGCAGATGGAGGGGTTGACTGTTGGGGTAGATGGAGTTGAAAGGGTGGTCCACATAGTGCTGTTCATTTATGAAGTTTTCTGAATTTTCTTGCTTAATCCAAGGAAGGATTGTGTCAGAGGACTGCATAGTCTGTATATTCTAATGTGATCCTTCATAAAAATAATTTCTTTCAGCCAAGAGTTTGAAAGGCATTGATCCATAGTAAATTCAAAATTAATTTCAAATATTTGGAATACAGATATTCTGTATCTGCTCAGTATTATGCTTTCACAATCAGTGAGACTGGGGATAGAATTGACATCCTACAAGAGGGCATTATTTATGAATTCTAGGAAGTCCTATTATAATGTGATAATTCTTGTAACAATAATCTTACCAAGTACTTAAGTACTTCACAACTGCATTTATGTTTGCATTGTGGGTGAGCCCCATTCCCCTTTCTTATGCTTTATTTTAATAATTCTAGTCATGAATCTGGAATGAGACAATAATTCTTTTTTTTATCAAACTTATCAATATATATATTTTTTATCAATGGGTCAATGCATGTACATTTAGAAGACAAGGGATAATTCACTCATTGTCATACAGAGTTAGCATTTAGATGACCATCTTTCAGTATTTTTCTAGGAGTAAGTTTTAAAGTGAGTTTTACGTATTATTTTGTATCTTACATTTTTTACTTAGTTTATGCAGTCTTTTCCCCTGGTGTATACAACATGGTGTTTGCAACAGTCTCTTTAGGTTGTACATAGTATGTTGTATTCTATATAGTTGATGTACTATAGTATTATAGTTTACTTAATGTAGTTTAGTTAACCACTTCTAGGTCTTGTGGTATTAGAGGCAGAAGAGGCATAAAGGAAAGGGAGCAGGAGAAGAGCTAAGGTGGGTTGTTGCAGAGTTAAGTCAATAAATGCCCAGATGCTTCTCTGCCTTTTAAGAGATCAGAAACTCAGAGTGTCACAAAGAGCTCTGTATGGTAATAGAGTTAAGTACAAAATGTGAAGAAGTGTCTTCCCTAGTCCCCTCCCTCTGTCATGTCGTCTGCTTTACTAGTAGACATGGTAGAAATATTTTAAATAAAAAAATGGAAAGTGAGTACGAGAGAAGTGACAAAAAGTTGAATGATCTGTTGTAATACAAATTAGTAAGGTCTGGATTTTTGTTTTTGTTTTTTTTTTTTTTTGGTGTAGCTAGAAATTTCCATAAAATGTCTAAATGTAGCTTTTAAAAAAGACAGTTAAATTTATTAGTATTGCAAAGTTCCACTGTGTTGGAGGATATGCATTGGATATTATTATTATCAATAAATTTGTATTGATGTGTGAATCCATAGGCTTGGAGGGAGGCTGCTGGGCCAACCACATTTCTTTTATGACCTTTCTAGTTTAATTGATTTATAGCACAACACAGTAACCATTAAATCTGAAATATTATGTAATTTCAGAACCCAGTTTCCTCTAAGCTACAGTGGATCCTTGAAGGTCTAGGATGGGACAGCACATTCTAGACTCTGGATGAAAAACTCAGTGTGGAGACTATAAAGGGCATCCCTTGGAAAGCAAAGCCTGGGTCTACACCCCTAACTCACCCACTAAGTGCTTCCTCTGAAGTGTCACCCTGTGAGCTTAGTTCTTTTATTGTTAGTAGCACATTTTATACATCTAGGCATTGTCTTCAAAAAATAGATTTATTTGTATCATTAAAGAATGACATTGCTTTACATTTGGTTTCTTGGAGCATGGTATGGTGGGAGTGGAAAATTCTTTAATGTTTTTGAATATATTGCTACAGTCAGATCCTCATCCAGTTTCTGTCTGTGAGGCTTATTTAAGAATAGCTTTTGTTTTTCTTCATGTTGTTTAACACTATTTTTTTTTTAAGTGTTGTAGTTTAAGGACCAAGATTTGTTTGGTGATCTGGTTTATGTCTCTCTAAACAAGTAAAATCTTTCTTGAGAATATTATTTCTTTTTCCTGAGGCACCATGCTGGATATTTTTTGAAAGAGAATTAATGTTATTATTTTTCTTTAAAGTGTGGAATTTACATAGACTTCTGTTCTGCTACATAACAAGAATTTTAGAAGTCTGAGTGAATGGCTGCTGCAATATGATGTAGTGGAAAGAGCACTATACTAATCTTGACTCTCTTGTTAAATAATTGTGTTTCCACATCTCTGATTTAGTCTGTTAAATTGCATCTGATTATGCCTATTATTATTCATTACATTTTATAAAACTTTATTATAGACATTTAAAAACATATAGGAAAGAAGAAGGAATAATAAAAAAAAGTGAACTGATGTGTACATCTCTCAGTTTCCACAGTCAGCAACATACTGTCAGTTCTGTATCATCTGTGCCCACAACCACCAGCATCCCTGTCCTTCTAACCTAGAACTATTTTGAAGCAACTCCCAGATATTATATCATTTATCTGTAAATATTTAATTATATATATATATCATAAAGATGCAGATTTTCAGTAAAAAACACAATCACAATTATTATACCTGAAAATTAACAAAAACCTCAATACCGTCAAATGCCCAGTCTGTATTAACATTTTCTCAATTATCGTTATGTTTTTTAAAGATTTGTTTGAATGAGGATCCGTATAATAAGGGCATACACTGTGATTACTTAAAATCGTGTTTCTCAAGTCTTTAAGTCTATAAGGTCCCCTCCACTTTTCTTCTTCTTTTGCATCCCCATGGGGGGTTGTTTAACATATTTCTCTCTTTTGTATTTCCAGTAAATGGATCATTAGATCTAGAGAACTGATCAAGTTCAGGTTTGAGGTTTTTTTTTTTTTTTTTTTTTTTAAAGATTACTTCTTACGTGGTGTTCTGTACTTCCCAGAAGGTACATAATGTCTTGGCATTTCTTTCTGTGAGTTATCTGTCATTGATGATCATTGTCTAGGTTTGTTACTTCATTTGGAGTTGCAAAATGGTAATTCTGTTATTTCCTGTTTTTGTTGTTAGCTGCAGAATTTCTATAAGTAACTTTTACTCATTGACCATCATTCACTTAAGGTAGAGGCTGTAGAAGAAAGGCCCCAGAAACAGTTTAATTCTTTCCATTTAAATACAGTTTTCAAAATAACAGTGGTTCCTTAAAATCTTGCAAAAATGCCTTTTATTTTTTGCAGAGGGGAGGAGGGAAGATTCATGGCGGTATTATTTTGAATACGTAAGTTAAAATACATTTCATCCATTTCAGAATGTTGTCTGAAGTTTATGTAATTGGAACTTACGCAGGTTGGTTCCTGAGACTTTTGACATGACCACTGCCTCCCCATCCCCCACCAACCCCAACACTCCAACACTTCTTAATTGCTTCTTTCCTTCTGGAATGATAAGATATTCCAGGCTCATCTTGCACATTTCCTGTGCCAGACTTGGAATCAGTCATTTTTTTTTGAAAGAGCCCTGATTCCTTTTAGTGGGATATGGTGTTTAGAGGCCATAGGGCCATACTATGCATTTATAAGATAAGTTAGACCATGAATTCTTACTATTACTTAAATGAGGACTAAAGAGTTTTTACTTGTCTATTTTACATCTTTATCTCCTTTCAACCTTGTGGAAAATCTTGGTTCTTAACAACAACAAAATAAGTACTCATTTGCATTATCTCACAGAATATATACAACTGTCTCAGAATAATGATGCCAGTATGATTTAAGACGAAAGTGAAAGGATTTAAGATGAATCATTGACTATTGAAAATGATGTAAGATGTATCATTACTATATATAAATTTCTATAAATTACTCTAATTTACTATATTTTAGAATCACTTATAGTAGGTACTCTCTGAATGGTTATGCCATTAAATGTATATATACTTATGTTCATTTTATTTGCAGTTTTTAGGAATTGCTTTGGTATTTATTTTATAAATAATTACATGATTCCAAAGGCAGATCTATAAAATAAGCTATTTACAAAGAAGTCTGGCTTCTGTCACTGGTTCTTCTACCCTGTTCACTCCCATCCCCTATAGGTAACCATTAAAATTTTTCATGTTTTATCGTTCCACTTTTCAAAAGATATAAAGAAATATAAATACTAAATATACAACTTGTATATATATGTACATATACATGTATATATACATATACAGTTGACTCTTGAACAACATGGTTTTGAACTGTGTGGATCCACTTATACATGGATTGTTTTCAATAAATATATACAATTGTTTCTCCATATCTGCAGGTTTTGCATCCACGGAGTCAACCAACCTTGGATCCTGTACTATGTTTATAATCTGAGGTTGGTTGAAACCATGGACATGGAGTCTGAGGATACTGAGGGCGAACTATGGGACTTGAGCATCTGCAGATTTTGGTATCCACAGTGGGTCCTAGAACCAATGTACCGTGGATACCAAGGGACGACTATATAAACATTGTGTGTGTATGTGTGTGTGTGTGTATATATATAAACTAGTACTACATATATATACTTATGGATATATGTATATATGTGATGGTATAGTTAATTAATATAATTAATTTTCATTTCCCTTATAAAGACTTGAGATCAAGCATCTTTTCAAATGGTTAAAAAGTCATTTGTATTTCTTTTACTATAAACTGTTTCTTCATATTTCTAGCTTGTTTTGGTTGTTGGCCTTTTTCTTCTTTATTTTAACAACTCTTTATGTATCAGGAATATTGATTCTTGGCTTTTGGTATATAAATTGCAAATATTTGTCTCTGTCATTTATTCTTATTTTTATTTTTTTTTGGTAAAAAATGTAAAATTTTTTATGGAATTAAGTTTATAAGTCCTTTCTCTAACTACTTCTGGATTTAGATTCATAGTTAGGAAAATTTCCCTACTCCCAAGTTACAGGCATTTACCCTTATGTCTAGTTCTTGTATGGTTTCATTTTTTTACATTTAAATACTTGATTGATTTTGGTATTTACATGGCATATGGTTTAATAAAAGAATCCAGTCTTATATAACACCATTTATAGTCTGTGTTCCCACAGTATGACAATTTATTGCTGCTCAGCTCCCAATTCAGACCTCATTGGCTACTCTGAGTAATTGAGATGAGCACTGTAAATTTTCCTCCTAAGCCAGCTGGCACCATGTTAAATTTTGTCAGCAGAGAGTGCTGGAAGGACACTGGAGTAGAAAGAGGTTTCTCTTGGGCCTGGCTCCTATAGCACAGGCAGCTCTCCAGCACCCAGCTCTTGCAGTGACTATTGGTCAGCATGTCCAGTTGTTAGAAACTTTCTGAAAATTCCTTGTATGCTTTTGCGGCAGGTTATATAGCGTGAAACTGTCCCGAGGATGACTTCCCTCGGCACCCCAGAGGGTGGATTTCAGTGAGTTCTGCAGGTGTGTCAGCAGAGCAATTTCTCAGTCATCCAGTGTTTCATGGTACTCCCCTCTTCAACAAGATCTGGATCTCAGTCCTGGTGTGTTTGTGTGTTTGCTCTTACTTGGGTACTCTTTATCTCAGCACTAGAGGAGTGGCTGTTCCTTATGTCTGCTACTCCTATATTCTATACAGTTTTCTTTACCTCTTACTAGCCAATCTCTTGTACTTCAATTCCTTGTTACAGTTAATAATTATTTATATTAAAATTTCCTTGTTCAAATTACTGGAGGGTTAATTTTTTGAGTGGACATTGACTGATAAACTCAGTGATAGGAGATGCAGCCTTTATTATAAACTAAATGTCCATATGTAATTTGATCTATTTCTGGATTTTTCTGTTTTGTTTGCTAGTCTGTTTGTCTAATTTTGGGCTAATATCAAACTGTTGTAATCATAGAAGCTTAATACTGTTTTCAAAAGGACTGTCTGTGCTTGCTTCTCCTCACTGATCTTTTTTTCCAATATATTACTGGCTTTTCTTGATCATTTTTAAAATGAATTTTTGATGAGCTTATCCAGCTTTAAGAAAACACCTGATGGCATTTAAATAAAAAGTTGGATAGTATTTAGTTTATAAATTAGCTTAGGGAGTACATCTTTATGAGTTAGGTATGTAATACTGTAAGTTTTTCTCTGATAACTGCTTGAGCTCCATCTCACAGATTCTGACATGTTATCAAAGTTACCAGTAGGGTTAGAGTTAGATTTAGAAGGATCAAATGATCCAATTTTATTAGAATGAAATTCTGGCTTCAGTGGAAAGTCAGAGTCTTGGCCTACAAGCTGTTTGTGGTAGTTCAAATAAATGATGATAAAGACTGAGTCAGAGTATTGGTGGAGGTTGATAGAGAAGAAGAACTGGTGTTAATATTTTAGAGGTAGGCCTGATAGGATGCAGTTACTAATTAGATGAGAGAAGGATAGGGAGGAATAAACAATAATTCTTATATAATTCTGATTCTAGTTCCAGGGTGTGTGTGTTTCCCTGTACCATCAAGCAGTTCTTTTATACCAGCTGGGTTTCCTACAATTCAACTCAATTCCAGCACCATCTACTTGAAGATAGCATCAGATTCCATGAGTTAAGGGTTGAGTTCTACAAGACTGCTCCATCATTCCTCCTCACCAACTTCAGACACCAATCACAAGTCCAGGTTGTCACCCCTACTTCTAAACGGCTATAGCTTGGAGGTTCCCATGACCCACTCCTTGGGTTTTATTAATTTGCTGGAGTAGCTCACAGAACTCAGAGATACATTTTCCTTACTAGGTTACCTGTTTATTATAAAAGGATATTGTTCAGGAACAGCCAGGTAGAGGAGATGTATAGGGCATGATATGTGGGCTCAGAGCTTCCATGCCCTATTTAAGTGCACCACTCTCCACAGATCTCACCATGTGTTCAGCAACCCAGAAGCTCTCTGAAACACATCCTTCAGGGTTTTAATGGAGGCTTCATTTCATAGGCATGGTTGATTAAATCACTGACCACTGGTGATTGGCTAAACCTTCAGTTCTCTCTCCCCTTCCTGGAAGTAAGAGGGGTGGGACTGAAATTTCCAACCCTCTAGTCACCTTATTGGTTATTCTGGCAGTCAGCCTCCATCCTTTGGTGGAGTTCAAAAGTCACTCCATTAGCATAACGAAAGATACATTTGTTGTTCTTATCACTTAGGGAGTTCCAAGGGTTTTAGGAGCTCTGTGCCAGGAAGAGTGGTCAAAGACCAAATGTACATTTCTTACTATACATGACAATGTAATGTCTTATAATTCTGGATTTGAGAGTTTTTAAATTCAAATTTAGGGAATTCAGGAGAAGCAGCAAGTTTTAGTGTCAAGAAATGATGGGTGGAAAACAGTAAGTTGGTTTTGAGCATGTTGAATTGAAATACCTGTGGAATATCTATGTGGGAACATCTAATTGGAAACCTTATTCTTAGTCCAGGAGATAGGTGTGAACTAGATGTGTAGTTTTGGATGTATATAGCTGAAGCTGTGCATGCTCTTGAGTACTGTCAATTCTGTATTTGGTGAAAAGCAGGCCATGGTTGGAAATAAGGTTCCCATTCTAACTGGTAATTTTTCTGAAAAAAGTGACCCCTGTCGGGATCATAGACCCTGAGAACACAAAAACAAATGCCGTCATCCTCTCTGCATCTTTTGTGAGAGAGTGATCTGTTCATTGTCGAAGGCAGAGGAGCTTACTTTGAATGCACTAATTAAATTATGAAATGTAAATAGGATTTAATTGGAGGAACCTCAGAGGAAGCCCTATCCTAAATAAATCTTGATTTCTTGATGAATTGGCTTAGTGGGAGAGAAAGGGAAGAGTAAATAGGATTTAGGTTCAGATACCTCTGAGTTGGTTCTGCTGGGATGTAATACTCATTCAAAGGTATAAATTGAGGGAGTGTATCACTAAAGGGAGAATGGGATTTGGGGACTGAGAACATTTAGGAGGGATGAACAGTGGTGGCAGATGAACTTTAATGTATGCTTTATTATTTAAAGCTTTAGTTGGACTCATTTCGATTTGGGATTAAATTCAAAAGAGGTCCGTGGCCAATCAGTGACTGGATAGTTGGTCTGAATTGCCTCCTTTGATGCCATGAAACCTAAGGGATGGCAACACTGTGTGACAGTCTTGTAGCTGCAGCATAGCTCTTGTTCCTTGCAGTGAGGTCTGGAAGGCTTATTTATTATTATTATTATTTTTTACTATGCAAAGTAGAGATATCTCTAAATATAAATGATTGCTGTTGTTGTGGTTAGTGTTCTCAAATTTTCTCCTCCTCCAGCATTTTTTATCCTGTTGCTCTTTTCTTTGTTCATCTGGTAGCCACAAGAAACTAAGTTTCTCAAACTTTGATATTTTTGAATCTTTGGTCCATGATTTAACATTTCTGTGGTTATTATTCCATGCTTTATCTAATTTCATCTTCTGATTCACCCTGTAAGGAGGAATTATGAGTTCCATTTAATATTTGAGGAACCCCAGTCATAAATGATTTTAATGAGTTGAATAAGCTATCATGGCTAATGAGTTATAGAGCTGCAATCAGTATTCAGATCTTCTAATATGAAGATAATGCTCTTTACTTGACTGCAGCTACGTTTATACCTAATGGTAGTAAAGATGAAGAAGAATAAGATGGTGGAAGGAAAACACACTACTGGAAAGGAGTTCCTAAGAATTAGAAAATTATTCTTGAGCTTCAGGAAACTACCTTTAGTTTTTTTCCAAAGAACAAAAATTCTCATGTGATTTCTAGAGCCTTGTTTTTTAGGGAAATCAAGTCACAATGTTCTGTTACAACATACAAGTCCTTAATAGCTGAACATAAAGGGATACTCTTTGGAGTAGGATCAGTGAATTCCTTTTAACTTTTTATGTCCCCTTCAAGAGTCTATAGCTAAAACTATAGAGGTGAGAGAACCATAAATCATGAATGTTGAAATACTTGATGCTGTGAACATGAATGTTTCGATAAATACCAAGTGGTATCAAATTCTGCTGTGAAATTCTGAAGTGTAATATAATCCTTCATTGTGAAGAAAGAAGTCTCCAAGTGAACAACAGTTAAAGGTGGTCAGCTTGGCTTCTATACTTTGAAAAGGGAGCAAAGCTTAACACTGCTGTGTGTCAGTCAGTCCAGAAATAGCAAGGGAATGGCTTTTCATGCTGATGGGTTGTTTGTCCTTTTTTCTACTTTATGCCTTTCTTCTTGTTCATATATACAGGTATACATTATGTACCTATCACATATACAGAGGCCTTTTTGACATCAAAGATTCTGGCTCTGTAGCTTGGATAATCTATAAGATTATACCGACCATAACATAGCAGGCACATGCCAGACATTTGACCCCTAAAATGGAGTCACAGGCCATGGCATATTTAAACACAGTGAGAAGTGAAGTTAACAGCTAGCATGCTCTTGAACAAATGTACATTGTTGTTAAAATTGAAACCACATGCTGAGTAATGTAACATAGGTGCAACCTAGCTGAGAATGTGTGGACAGTTGGAACCATGAGTGTATTATTATTTTTAAATTTATATTTTGTCTTTGAGTCTTGAGGCCCCTTAGTCTGTTTTCTTAGTGGAAGTCAGCAACATGAGCTCAGCTGCATGGATGGAGCTGGACACTGAAGGACCAGGTCTTCTCTAGCTGCTAGAACTGTGGAATGATTTCATCTGCTGTAACAAGAGCCTACGTACCTGATCTTTGTAAACCATGTCAAACCTGAACTTACCTGAGGGGCTGAATCACAGCCTACTGAGCCAGACATCTCTGAATACAGCAGAGGATACTATTTCAGTGGCTATTTGTTACACTATGGAAAATTCAGCCGTGGACAGTTGTGTGAAGAGATATTCAACAAACTGAAGATTTCAAGCTTCATCTCATTTGAAGTAACACATGCTGCTTCTTCAGAGCTTCGATTTTTTTTTTTTTAGCTCTAACATTCATTTGTTGTTTATTGGCAATCTAAATTAAGACAGGTTAGAGCTGTTGAATTTTCTCTGCAGCAGTTGGGAATGATGAAATAATGATTTATTTGTGTATCCTTTATGCAGTAACAGCTAGAGTTCTCTGGAAGCCCCACTGGTAATTTCTTTTTTGCTTCTGTTCTACATCTTTACATGGAGCCAGCAATAGATAGCTTGAGGGCAGAGAGGAGAGAGAACATAAGGGATGTCTTTTATTCATTGGCGGCATTTCTGTTTTTTTGGAAGGAGCATGAGGTCTGTGGGAAGACTGTACACTCCTGCATGGGCAAGGAACCGCTTGCCCCCATTTAGTATACTTTCTTCTTACATATTTATAGGATTATTAGTTTGTCCAGGTAAAAGCAAAGGCTGAAGTTAACCAGTCTTCCAGGTAATAAAATGCCCTGACTTAATTTCACATGAACAGCCTATTTCACCACAGATAATACTTACAGCTCATTTTTTAATTGTAATACTCTACAATTTCTAAGTGTTCATTTACTTACTTATTTAGCTCAAAGGACCTACTTTGTATAGAAGTGCTAGATTTTTAGGGAAGAGAAAAGGAATTACAGCACACAATACTTCATATATCTTTTAACTTAGAGGTGGGAAAAACACATGCACACTCATAAAAACAAATTACACACCAAAAAATGAGTTCACAAAGTAGAATTAGATGAAGGGAATAGAAAAGAAGTTACGTGAATTCAGAAACAAAGGAGAGTCAGCATTTCACTGTGAACGGTACTGATTCTGGAACAAGAGAGGCCTTTTGCTATTTCCTTGTGGCTCAGTAGGAGTTGTGTGGGAAAAGAAGACTGAGGTTCTTTCCAAGAATGTGGCGTTATGGGACCCAGACCTCAAAGGCAAACGAGCGTGGCACAGTCCGGGAAGTGTAAAGTGACTAGTACGCTAGAGCAGATATTTTACTGAGGAGAACATCTACTTACTCTTTAATTTCAACAAGTATTTATTGAGTTCCTGCTACTCTGTGCCAGGTGTTTTAGATACAAAAATGAAGAAGGCAGACGTGGTCTCAGCTATCAAAGAGGTTACTATCTAGTAGATGATGTGGACAATAAACATGGGTCTGTTCAAATTATGTTTCTTCTTGATTCAGTTTTGATGGACTGTATGTTTCTAGAAACTTGTCCATTTCTTCTAGGTTGTCCAATTTGTTGCCATATAATTGTTCATAGTATTTCTCTCTCTCTCTTTTTATATTTCTCTAGTATTGGTTGTAATTTCTCCTCTTTCATTTCTTATTTTGTTTATAGAAGTCCTTTCTATTTTCTTCTTGGTAAGCCTGGTCAGAGGTTTGTCGATTTTGTTTACTCTTTCACAAAAACCAGCTCATGATTTGATTGATTTTTTTCTAGTATTTTTTAATCTCTATTTTATTTATTTCCTCCCTGATCTTTATTATTTCTTTCCTTCTGCTAACTTTACGTTTTGTGGACAACAAACATGGGAATCAACAAATTTATGAAAATATTTAGGTAAAAACTATTAGGAAACATACAAGGATCTCTGAGTGAAAACAGAGGAGAACAACTGGAAAATAAAAAGATTTTGTGTGTATTGTAGCCCCGAGGAAGCAGTGTGATGTTGTATAGTTAGTTGACCTGGGTTCAGATCCCAGCCCTACCATTTGTTGGCTGTGATACTTGTTATCAAACCTGTCTGAGCATAAGTTTCCACCTTTGTAAAATGGGAATAATACAGAAGACTTCACAGAATTGCCATCAGAATTGAATGAAATAACATATGCAAAGCAACATGCATAGTTTCTGACACAGTAGAGTCTGAGTAAGTATTAAAACACATCGTTCAGTCATGCCAAAACACCAGAGAAATAAAGATATGCTATTTTTTCCTGTTAAAACGACTCTGGAATCTTTATGATGAATGTAAGTTAACATGATTAGTTAGAGAGTCACAGATCCTCATCACTAACTATACCTGTTGGGATGGTGATGGTGTGGCTAACAGACAATTATTAGTCAGTAGCTTTAGAATACGAACACTCCTCACTTTTAGAGGCCACACACATGCAGTGAGTTTGTCTTCTCTCCTGTTATTTTGGTTGTAAAAAGTATCTGCTATTTTTCATGGATGAATTTAAGACATTTTGGTTTAATGACTGGAGAGTGGCAGTTTTCCCTTTGATCAAAATAATAATACCATACAAAACCCCTATCCTACCTACAGAAATCTTTTCTCTGCTTTAGGAGTCACTGAATCAAGTCCAAGTTGTATTAGAACTCTGAAGGTTTCTTTCCTTTATCATTAAACTGAGGGCTTTGATAATTAGGTGGAAAAACATCATCTCCTTCTCCAACTGACCTATTGTGTTCCACTAGTACATTGCTGGAGGTCTTGTGATGCCAGCAGGATATTCAGGGTGGTGGACAGTAAGCATTAGGAACAGGATGTGGTTTCTGATGCTCTTGGAGCAATAACTTTATCTGTGAAGGCAAAATTTGTATTTTCCTATGTGAATATTCTTCATGCCATTATTTTCCTTTGGTGGTATCTGACTGGAAGTTACTGCATCTTGGCAAATACGGTTTTGTTGTTGTTGGAGGTACTAAGATATTGGAGAGGCAGTTTTATGAAATAGTGAGGAATTAAACTAAAGAGCAGTTGACCTTCAAGAATCCCTGAATTAATGGATCTGGGAGAAGGCCTTATGATTTCCAACTGGTCTGAGCTAGAGTTCCCAAATTGGATGTCAAAAGTCAAAACACTAAATCAATAAAATATCAAGTCAGAGCCATTTTATTGTCAAAAGAAACCTTCATTTGTCCTTCACACAGTAAGATTTTAGTCTTTGCTGATGACTGCTGTTCTGTTTTGATTTGGTTTATATGTGGGCATGACACCTCCTCATTCCAGAAGAGATTTAAAGTAGACAGTGGACATAGATTTTTAAGGCTGTTACCCAGGAAAAGACAACTCAAAACTTCCAAAATATTTTGTGACATTCGATATCAAACATTAGTCATATTCTTACTTTTATTCCTGTTTTTATTTCTATAGCTTTCTTCAATGGTTTCCAGCTGTTTCTTGTCCCTTTAGCTGCCTCTCTTATCCTTTCCATTCCATGTGGTCACTAACCACGATCCCTCGGCTTAGGAAAGGCTTTGTTCTGAGGAAATGAGAAGTGCTCTGAAGTGGACATTGACACTAGACCAAAATGGAAATGAGCAGGCTGCTGTTCTTGCTTAAACCAAGAGAGGTAAAACTAGCAAAATAAATGGCCGAAAATAAATGTGGATGAAATATTCCACTTCTAAAAGTTCCCATTTAATCTGACCAATAATACCCACAATGATTATACTACTGAAATCAAAATCTGAGAACAAAATACACATGAAAAGTATTTTAAACTAACTATACCTGCCAAGAAATAGACATGATTTTCCATCAGTAAATGAATGTGCTTCACCAGGGTTTAGTCCTGAATTAGGCACATGTTAATTTTCACTAAGTGATATGTATAATGTGTATCAAGTCAGGATGGCAGATGAAGTCCATCCATTTGAACACATCTCCCGCCCATGTAAATGTTAACATGAGAATTAGATAATGATAATGAAATAAGCATGTAGTGAGAAGAATGAGAAAGCATTTCTTGAACAAACAAAATATTTTAACAAGTATCTGGAAGGCAGGAAGCAGGTGGAGGAATGATGATTAGGAGAATGGAATGGCAGCCTAGAAGACAAGCAGAAGGGCTGAAATTTATCTCTGTATTTTTAAGTAGTACATGCATGGCATCTAAAAGTCTCCCTTCATTATCTCCCCACAATCAACAAATAACCCATGCTTATTGATTTTTAGATCCTAAATTCAACCAGTATCTGTCCTCAAACATCTTCTGGACTTCTCCTTTATCTGCTATTCCCCTGCCATGGTTCAAACCTTCATTGTCTCAAGTTTTGACCATTGCAGCTGCTTCTGTCTGGTCTTCCTATCTTCTGGCTTGGCTTGTACTAATCTTTCAAAATGCAGGTATTACTAGTGAAGCGACCCTTCCATTTAAAACCTTGCAATACTTTCCTCTGGCTTTTAAAATAAGCAGGTTAGCAGAGAATGCAAAGTCATCATAGTCTTCATCTTTACTCTAGTATAATTAACTCCGATCCATTTCCCCTCTTCCCATCATTATCCGTACTGTTTATGTTCCAGCTGTGCTGAACTTGCCCTCCTCTAAGATACTATGCTGCTTCACATCTCAGTGCTTTCACTGATGCCACTTACTTTTTTTTTTAACTTTTTTTTAATTGAATTATAGTCATTTTACTATGTTGTGTCAAATTCCAGTGTAGAGCACAATTTTTCAGTTATACATGAACATATATATATTCATTGTCACATTTTTTTTCACTGTGAGCTACCACAAGATCTTGTATATATTTCCCTGTGCTATACAGTATAATCTTATTTATCTATTCTGCATATGCCTGTCAGTATCTACAAATTTTGAAATCCCAGTCTGTCCCTTCCCACCTTCCGCCCCCTTGGCAACCACAAGTTTGTATTCTATGTCTGTGAGTCTGTTTCTGTTTTGTATTTATGTCCGTTCTATCATATGGTATCTCATATGGTATTTTTCCTTCTCTTTCTGGCTTACTTCACTTAGAATGACATTCTCCAGGAGCACCCATGTTGCTGCAAGTGGCGTTATGTTGTTGGTTTTTATGGCTGAATAGTATTCCATTGTATAAATATACCACAGCTTCTTTATCCAGTCATCTGTTGATGGACGTTTAGGCTGTTTCCATGTCTTGGTTATTGTAAATAGTGCTGCTATGAACATTGGGGTGCAGGTGTCTTTTTGAAGTAAGGTTCCTTCTGGATATATGCCCAGGAGTGGCATGACTGAGTTTGAGATGTATGTCAGATAATGTTTTGCCTATATTTTCCTCTAGGAGGTTTATTGTATCTTGTCTTATGTTTAAGTCTTTGATTCATTTTGAGTTTATTTTTGTGTATAGTGTAAGGGAGTGTTCTAGCTTCATAGTTTTACATGCTGCTGTCCAGTTTTCCCAACACCATTTGCTGAAGAGACTGTCTTTATTCCATTGTATATTCTTGCCTCCTTTGTCGAAGATTAGTTGACCAAAAGTTTGTGAGTTCATTTCTGGGCTCTCTGTTCTGTTCCATTGGTCTGTATGTCTGTTTTTGTACCGATACCATGCTGTCTTGATGACTGTAGCTCTATAGTATTGTCTGAAGTCTGGGAGAGTTATTCCTCCAGCCTCTTTGTTTCTTTTCAGTAATGCTTTGGCAATTCTAGGTCTTTGATGGTTCCATATAAATTTTATTATGATTTGTTCTAGTTCTGTGAAATACGTCCTGGGTAATTTGATAGGAATTGCATTAAATCTGTTAAAGTGTTAACATTGTAACTTCTGTCACATCTACATTTTTACTTTTCTTCTCACCCACAGTTTATGTTATTGATGACACAATTTACATCTATTATATTGTGTGTTCATTAATCCATTTTTGTCTATAGGTATTCCAAACTTCTCTTTTAACTTTTACACTAAAATTAAGAGTGATTTAAACATCGCCTTTATAATACAGTAATACAGTAGTCTATATTTGGCGCTTGGTGAGTGCTGGTACTGTTTCCTCTAATCCTTTTGGTTAGATCTTTCCTTGGCCTTAAGTAGATTGCTCACATTCATGTGCTGATCAGTATTCACATGATTATTCAATGAAAACCCTCTATGGAAATCTGGAATTCTCTCTGTGCAGCTCTCTCTTCTCTGGTACTCTGATTTGTGAACTTCACCTATCTTGATCTCTTCAGTGTCCCAGTTTCATGATCTCAACTTGGGGAATCTTTTCGACTTTACCTGTTAGTCTGTTCAGGCAGCTGTAACAAACTACACAGACTATGTAGCTTACAGACAACCAAAATTTATTTCTCATAGTCTGGAGGCTGGAAGTCTGAAATCAGAGTAACATCTTAGTCAGGGGTGGCCTTGTTCTGGGTTGTAGACTTCACATTGCATCCTTACGTGGTAGAAGGGGTGAGCTACTTCTCTGGAGACTCTTTTATTACAGAACTAATTCCATTCATGAGGGCTCTGCTTTCATGACCTAATCACCTCCCAAAGATCTTGCCTCCAATACCATCACCTTTGGTATTAGGTTTTGAGGAAATGAATTTTGGGGGGACACAAACATTCAGACTATAGCACTCTGGGTTCTCCCTTCTTTTGCTGCTGACTGGAAACTCCTAAGGCGTTAAGTTCCATCAATTGCAGAGCTTACTTCATTTTGTTTTCTGAGTCTTAGGGATCACTGTCCTTTGTTGACTGGTTCCAGTGTCTTGAAAACCATTGTTTCATATATTTTGTCTAATTGTTTTATTGTTTCAGGTTGTAGAGTAAATCTGGTCCCTGTTATTCCATGTCGGTTGGAAGCAAAATCCTCCAAAGTTTTGCTTAAAAGTTACAAAAGATACATATTCAGAAGAATTGTCCAGAAGAAAGGTTCAGAATATAGAAACAGGAAATACTTCCTAACTCATTCTAATACCAAAGCTTAATAATACCTAATATCAAAACCAGACAAAGACATTACCGAAGAACTACAGACCAAAATCTTTCATGAACATATATATGAACAAATCCAATAAAAATGGTCAAGAGTTCTTCTAAACAGAAACCTCAGCAAAGAAGATATAAAGATGGCAGATAAGCATATGAAGAGTTGCTCCACATCATATGACATCAGGGAAATAAAAATTAAAACAATATATTCTTATTTGAATGGCCAAAATCTGGGACACTGACAATATCAAAGGCTGGTGAAGATGTGGAGGAATAGGAATTCTCATTCATTGCTGGTGGCAATGCAAAATAGTACAGCCAGTTTGGGAAACAGTTATGTAGTTCTTACAAAATGAAACATACTTTTACTATACAATACAGCAATTATACTCCTTGGTGTAATCAAAATGAGTTGAAAGCTTGTATGCACACAAAAACAAGGACACAGATGTTTATAGCAGCTTTAATCATTATTGCCCAAAACCTGGAAGCAATTAAAATGTCCTTCAGCAGATTAATTGATAAGTAAACTGTGGTACATCCAGGGAATGGAATCTTAATTAGTGCTAAAAGGAAATGAGCTATCAATCCAAAAAAGACATGAAGGAACCTCAAATGTATGTTACTAAGTGAGGGAGGCTACATCTTACAGTTGATCCTTGAACAACATGGGGGTTGGGGTGTTGACCCTCCACACAGTCGAAAGCACACATGTAATGTATAGTCCACCCTCCAAGTATGTGATTCCTACATTTCTATGGTTCTGTACTTGCAGATTCAATCAGTTGTGGATTATGTATTACTGTAGTATTTAGTATTGTAAAAAATTCCACATGTAAGTGGCCCCACACAGTTCAAACCCATATTATTCAAGAGTCAACTGTACATGATTCCAACTCTATAACAATCTGGGAAAGGCAAAACTGTGGAGACAGTAAAAGGATGAGTGGTTGCCAGGAGCTGGAGAATAGGGAGAGATGAGCATGGAGAGCACAGAGGATTTTTAGGGCAGTTTAACTATTCTGTATGATACTATGATGGCAAATATATGTCACGCATTTGTGAAAACCCATAGATCATACATACCATGTTAACTCTAATGTAAACTATGGATTTGGGTGATAATGACTGTTCAGTGTTGGTTCATAGATTAAAACAAATGTACCATTCTGGTGTGGGATGTTAGTAGTGGAACAGGATGTTTATGTATGTGGAGGCAGGGATTATATGGGAACTCTGTATTTTCCACTCAGTTTTGCTGTGAGCATGAAGCTGCTCTAAAAAAAATAAAATTCATTAAAAAATAATTCAAGATTATCCACCAAAGAAATTTTGCACCATTTTAAGGATCCATTATTCCTGTTTGCTTTTATGATTAAAAAAAAATCAATTCTCCATTCCATCCCTTTCATAACCATTCACCTACTTCCCTCTTCCATACCTACTTCTAGAAGAAGTATTTTCTTACTGTCTCCTGTGTTGACACACAAAAAGTGCACAATATTATGTTTCATTCATGCTGAACTCTGATGAAAGGAATCAGTCATTGACTTTACCTGTTATTCATCTGATCCTTTGGTATAGGTTTCACTGAGGGTATGGCAGTTTTTAATAAATAATGTTTAATAGACACCCTGTAGGTGGAGGTGTATATAACATTCTGCAAAGAGCATTGATGTGTAGAGTGTGAATACTAATTCGCTAATTTTGAAGTGCTGAGATAGTTTAGTTACAAACCAACCATTCTTGTGTGTTGAATATTGTGCAGAGGGGTTGAGGAAGAGTTTTGCTCCAGCTGCAACTCAATAGCTTAGCTTCCTTAATCATGAATATGAAAGCTCAGTCTCTAACTAGATACAAGACTAGACTTCTGTCTTGCTTCCATTTTGTTTTTTATTAACAACTGAGAAGACAGAGAAGTGACTGTGAGTGAAAGAAGAAAACTAAGAGATAGAAATGTTTTAGCCCATAGGTCAATTTAGAAGTGTTTTTATACTGGCATCCAGCTCCCACATGGACTACTAAAAAGGTGATGTCTCATTTTCCCTGTTCAGAATGAACTATCTTCCTCCAAATCTGTAATTCTTGTGACCTGTGAGAAAATTTAGGCTATGTTAAAATTAGCTCTTAGTTTCATTTTGATTTTGTGATTTTTTTTCTTAAA